>NC_073638.1:84095000-84775000 GCF_029407905.1 Bubalus kerabau
CTTATTGTAAGTAAAAAGCATTAGGGAAATGAATAGATACACATTTGTATAATCTTGGGATGAAAAACAAATTTCTGAAATACAACAATAAACCAGAAACTTTAAGAGAAAAAATATGATATAACAATTTGAAACTTTTATGGCTGAAAAACCCACTTATATAATTTTGAAATACACAATGAAATGGGAAACATAGTCCAAAAGGACAACATGATAACACCTTTAATGTGAATACAAAGAGCATATGACTAAGAGATGGGCGCCCATACATAGTGCTGATGAGTACACAAAATAATTCTACCATTTCTGGAAGAAAAAAATTATATAACTGCTCTCTCTCCACTTCTCTCTCTCTTACACACATGCACACAACATGTGTTCCAATTACAAATGCCAAGAGTAATGAGTGATATCATTTTGATTTTCTTCTTTATACTTATCTGTTGGTTTTCAATTTTCTACAGCTCATATTTATAAGAACAACTTATTAAGATATGCAAATCTCTACTCCTTAATTGTTAGGATAGAGAGAGGAAGAGGGGAAAAGACAGAGAATTACAATAAGAGAATGACAGAGAAGAGACTTTCAGACTTTCCTTTTATTGATGCCTCCTGGCTCTGTGACCCCTGGCAAGTTATTAATGTTTCTGTGCCTCAGTTGCCTCATTTATAATGGGATTAATAATACTTACCACTTCACAAGGCTGTTGCAGAGTCTGAATAACCTAAAGAGCTTATTAAAACCTTGTCCAAGTGTGATCTACTAAGGACATGGTCATTTGGGAGAGTGGTACAGGGCACAAAATCAGGGAAGAAAGGCAAGAATGAACGAGATGAAGGAAGTTACTGGATGAAGAACAAGGTTAAAAGGGATAGTTATGTCCACCCTCCCCGTGCTTGGAAGGGGGGTGCCTCTCTGATATCTACGTCACCTACCCTAGAGTCTCCAGTCCCCCAGGGTCTCCAAAGATGATGCTGGAGATCTACTTGATGTATTTCAAAAGACCAGTGGAATCAGAAAGAGAAAAACAAATATCGCATAGTAACACATATGTATGGAATCTAGAAAGATGTTACTGATGAATTTGCAGGGCAGCAGTGGAGATGCAGGCATAGAGGACAAACTCGTGGACGCAGGCAAGGGGGGAAGGAAGGAGGGGTGAGGTGAATGGAGAGAGTAGCAAGGAAGCAGACACCACCACACTTGCGTATGAATCAGAGAACTCAAACCGAGGATCTATAACAACCTAGTGGGGAGGGAAAGGGTGGGAGGTGGGAGGGAGGTCACACACGCATACCTATGGCTAATTCACGTTGATGTATGGCAGAAACCAAAGCAACATTGTAAAGCAATTATCCTTTAACTTAAAATAAATAATTTTTTTAAAGACCAGTGGAATTGTACACGAGTATTTATTAGAATCATTGTTAGTAACCAACTTGGCTTTACTCTTCAGAAATTATGACTCAAAACTATATATTGAAATGGAAATCCAATTGTTATTATATAAAAGCAGATCCTCAAGGGAATAAATTAAAAGAGTCTTTGTGAAGAAGAAGAAAAGAAAGAAAGATGGTTAACATAGACAAACACATTTGATCATACCTTATTCCCCTGAAATTCAGGAAAATATGACCTTAATTCAGCATTCATTTAACTTTTCAGTTCAGTCCAGTTGCTCGGTCGTGTCTGACTCTTTGCGACCCTGTGGACTGCAGCACTCCAGGCTTCCCTGTCCATCACCAACTCCCGGAGCATTTAACTTTTACAGTATGTTAAACTTTGCAGACATGTCATTTGATTCTAAATGATAATTTACCCCAATTTTACAGGTGAAAAACCAGAAGACAACAGAGTTCAAGACAGTATCCTTAAAAAATCGCAGGACTGCAATACAACATTCGTCCCTCACCACAGAGTAACACCTGAAATTTTAGGTTACAGATTACAAACCTTGCTCCACAAAGGTCCAACTGAAAGAAATCATGTGGCCATAGAGACAGCACAGAATTCATTGCTCTTTATAAATCATGCCCTCTCACCATGACACAGTATCCAGGAAGACAGAGTTCTTGAGAAAGGTTGAAACTCTGTTTTGCTTTTGCCAAGAAATTTTCCTATTGCACTTCAGGACAGAAAATGAGGGCCATGGAATTGGCTGTCTACTGCCAGTCAGAGAGATGGCCTCACTGGGGAGCCTCTTAAATGTGTTTTTAAGGGCAGAAGTGAAAGGAAAAAGACCACTAGGAGGTGAAAAATCTCCAGGAACTTTCTCTCTGGAGTCAAGGTTGTCATGGAGTTTTGTCCCTGCTAATTTCATGCACCACTTTGCCGTGTCCCTTCAGGTTCAATTCCCCCTCTTCCCCATATACCTATGATGATCTCATAATTATAGCTTTTCCTTTAACAAACTTGGATTCATGTGAGCTGGAAGAGACGTAGTGACCATCTAGTGCAGTAACTTCAGTTTCCCAGCTAGGACCTGAAGCCAGTGGAGCTAAGAGATGCCCAAGGTGGCACAGTTGGTATACCTGTCTAAAACGAATGTGCTTTGTAAACAGGGTGTGTCTATGTATTCAATTTATTGTATTGAAGCTATTACCAGTTAGCTGTGCCATCTTGGGCAAATCTCTTAGCTAAACTGGCTTCAGATTGAAGTTACTGGACTAGATGATCACCATGTCTTTTCCAGATCAAATGAATCCAAGTTTGTTAAAGGAAAATCTGTTTTATATATGTGTTTGTTTATATACGGGCTTCTCTGATAGCTCAGTTGGTAAAGAATCTGCCTGCAATACAGGCAACCTGGGTTCGATTCCTGGGTTGGGAATATCCCCCAGAGAAGGGAAAGGCTATCCACTCCAGTATTCTGGCCTGGAGAATTCTATGCATTGTAAAGTCCATGGGGTCGCAAAGAGTCAGACATAACTGAGAAACTTTCACTTTCACTTTTATATATATAAATATATATATATATATATGCATCAGTTCAGTTCAGTCACTCAGTCATGTCTGACTCTGTGCCCCCATGGACTGCAGCACGCCAGGCCTCCCTGTCCATCACCAACTCTCGGAGTTCACCCAAACTCATGTGCATCAAGTCGGCGATGCCATCCAGCCATCTCATCCTCTGTTGTCCCCTTCTCCTCCTGCCCCCAATCCCTCCCAGCATCAGAGTCTTTTCCAATGAGTCAACTCTTTGCATGAGGTGGCCAAAGTATTGGAGTTTCACCTTTAGCATCAGTCCTTCCAAAGAACGCCCAGGACTGATCTCCTTCAGAATGGACTGGTTGGATCTCCTTGCAGTCCAAGGGACTCTCAAGAGTCTCCTCCAACACCACAGTTCAAAAGCATCAATTCTTCGGCACTCAGCTTTCTTCACAGTCCAACTCTCACATCCATACATGACCACTGGAAAAACCATAGCCTTGACTAGACAGGCCTTTGTTGGCAAAGTAATGCATACATCTTCCTAAATATCTGACCTGAATCAATCATCACTGTAGCCCTGTGATGCAGATGTGGTATTATTTCCTATGCATTAAGTGGGGGGGATCAAGCCAATAAGGAATACAAAAAAGCTATTCATGAGATGTCCACAAATTATTATGGTTGTAACTGTGGGTATTGGTATCAGCAAATCTGGAGTGAATACCATCTCTTTCAAGTGAATGTTCTGTGATCTTGAGCAAATTAACTTCTCTAAGCCTCTTATTACCACCTATAAAATAGGACTGATAATAGAATTAAATTTGAGAACACTTATTAAGCTATTATGGGCTTCCCTGGTGGCTCAGACAGTAAAGAATTTGACCTGCAATACAGGAGACCCAGGTTCCATCCCTGGATGGGGTAGATCCCCTGGAGAAGGAAATGGCTACCCACTCCAGTATTCTTGCTGGAGAATTCCATTGATGGAGGAGCCTGGAGGGCTACGGTACATGGTGTCACAAAGAATCAGACACAACTGAGCAACTAACACTTTTACTTTCATTTTCATTTATTATAAGAGTATGTAATCCATACCTTGCCTTCGGTTATTACCAGGTGTAAGTTTTGTGTTCTGAACTGGAGTTCTTTCCAATATATTAAGCTGTATTACTAATTCTTCATTTAAAATATCTAATTAAAACCATTCCCATAAACTTTTTTGGTTTTTGTCTTTTTTATATTGGGGCTCAGTCATTCAGTTCAGTCACTCAGTCGTGTCCAACTCTTTGTGACCCCATGAATCGCAGCATGCCAGGCCTCCCTGTCCATCACCAACTCCCAGAGTTTACTCAAACTCATGTCCATCAAGTCAGTGATGCCATCCAACCATCTCATCCTCTGTCGTCCCCTTCTCCTCCTGCCCTCAATCTTTCCCAGCATCAGGGTCTTTTCCAATGAGTCAGCTCTTCACATCAGGTGGCCAAAGTACTGGAGTTTCAGCTTCAGCATCAGTCCTTCCAGTGAATATTCAGGACTCATTTCCTTTAGGATGGACTGGTTGGATCTCCTTGCAGTCCAAGGGACTCTCAAGAGTCTTCTCCAACACCACAGTTCAAATGCATCAATCCTCCAGCACTCAGCTTTCTTTATAGTCCAACTCTCACATCCATACATGACCACTGGAAAAATCAAAGGGCATTAGCGGAGCACAACTACTCCTGACTACTCTCGGAAGTCAGCAGGATGTCCACTATTAGCCTCCAGGAGACCCTCCGTAAATAATCTCCCCAGCCTGATCCTCAGATCAGGTGAGCTCCCAACCCCCCAAGGCTAAACACACATTCCCCTCTCTGCAACAGGCTCCGTGTGCCTATTTCCCAAGTGCGGTAGTAAGAGCTAGTCTGTAAACCAAGTGTTCTCAGAAAAGCAGACCTGGGTCAGTGGGCAAAGAGAGAGAAAAACCATAAACACGAGCTGCAGGCCCACCTTCTGGGGAATAGTTTCCAGTAACCAGTCAGTGGAAACAGTGAGAGACTTTATTTTCTTGGGCTCCAAAATCACTGCAGATGGTGACTGCAGCCATGAAATTAAAAGATGCTTACTCCTCAGAAGAAAAGCTACGACCAACCTAGACAGTGTATTAAAAAGCAGAGACATTACTTTGCCCACAAAGGTCCATCTAGTCAAGGCTATGGTTTTTACAGTAGTCATGTATGGATGTGAGAGTTGGACTATAAAGAAAGCTGAGTGCTGAAGGATTGATGCTTTTGAACTGTGGTGTTGGAGAAGACTCTTCAGAGTCCCTTGGACTGCAAGGAGATCCAACCAGTCCATCCTAAAGGAGATCAGTTGTCCTGAATACTCATTGGAAGGATTGATTTTGAAGCTGAAACTCCAATACTTTGGCCACCTCTTGTGAAGAGCAGACTCAATGGAAAAGACCCTGATGCTGGCAAAGATTGAGGGCAGGAGGAGAAGGGGATGACAGAGGATGAGATGGTTGGATGGCATCACCGAATCAATGGACATGAGTTTGAGTAGACTCCGGGAGTTGGTGATAGACAGGGAGGTGTGGCATGCTGCAGTCCATGGGGTCACAAAGAGTCAGACACAACTGAGTGACTGAACTGAACTGAAATAGTCTGGTACATGTTAAAAGAACCAGAGAAGACAAAGGAGCTTAAGGATTCTGACACAAGAGGGAGTAAAGAATGGTGCAGGTGTACCCATCCATCAAAAGCTGAGCAAACCCCGGAAAGCCCACCAATGACAGTCCACTTCATCCGAAGGCAACAGGTAAAGATTTAAGGAGTGTCTGCTGCTTCAAGGGCTTCTCTGGTGGCTCAATAAGTAAAGAATCCGGCTGCAATGAAGGAGACCCAGGTTTGATCCGTGGGTCAGGAAGATCCCCCAGAAAAGGAAATGGCAATCCATTCTAATATTCCTGCTGTGGAATCCCATGGACTGAGGAGCCTGACAGGCTGCAATTCATGGGGTTGCAGGACTTAGTGATTAAACCACCACCACCACCTGCTATTTCAAATACAAGAGCAGCAACACAGAGCTTCAGGGAACATGAAGAAGAGAAACGTCTCATCACCTAAAGATAACAATTCTCCAATAATTGAGCCCAAGGGCATAGAACTTTGTGACTTAGCTAATAAAAAATCAAAAGTACCTGTTTCAAAGAAAGTCAATAATCTACAAGAAAGCACAGAAACATGATTCAATGAGATAAGAAAAAGTACCTGTGAACCAAATGAGACATTTACCAAAGGGACAGAAATTATAAAAAAGAACCAAACAGAAATTCTTGGCAGTAACTTTTTGGATATGACACCAAAGAACAAGTGACAAAAGCAAAAATCAACAAGTTGTACAACATCAAATTAAAAAGCTTCTGCACATCTGAAGAAGCACTTAACAAAATGAAAAGGCAAGCTACAGAATGGGAGAAATTATTTGCAAACCACATGTCAGTAAGGGATTACTGTCCAATATATATTAAGAATTCATACGAGTCAATAACAAAAACCAAACAATATGATTTAAAAGTGGGCAGAGGGACCAAGTAGACATTTTTCCAAAGAGGGTATGCAATGGCCAACAGGTGCATAAAAAGATGCTCAACATTAATCCTCAGGGGAATGCAAATCAAAACCACATTGAAATACCACTTCATACCTGTTAGAGTGGCTATGATCGACACGAGGAACAGCAAGGGATGCTGAGGGTACGTACACTGTTGGTGAGAATGTAACTTGGTTTAACCACTCTGAAAACAGTATGGAGTGTCCTCAGAAAGTCTCAAAAAGAACTTCTGTATGAACTACCAATTCCACTGCTGAGTATATATGCATAGGGAACGGTAACAAGATATGGGAAGAAATCTGCACTCCCGTGTTTATTCCAGTGTTAGTCACGACAGCCAAGATATAATCCAAGCGTCTGTCATGGAGGAATGGATGGTGAAGCCCCAATGTGCGTGTGTGTGTGCTTGTAAACGACGGAATAGTACTCAGCTGTGAGAAAGAATGAAATCCGCCTACTTGTGATAACATGGATGGACCTAGAGTAAGTTACACTAAAAGTCAGGCAGAGAAAGACAGTGAGATAGCACTCAAATGTGCATTCTAAGAAAGCCAGGTGGCTAAAACAGCTATGGAGCCGCGACGACCAGAGGCTGAGGGCTAAGGGAATTGGAGATATGTTTTTAAAGGGTACAACATGTAATTACTAGGCAAGTCCTAGAGATCTAATGCACAGCATAGTGAGTATAGACAGCAATACACTACTATAAACTTCAAAGTTCCTAAGAGACTAGATCTCAATTGTTCCCACATGAAAAAGGAAATGATAATTATGTGATAGGATAGGTCTGTTAGCTAATGCCATAGTGGTAAGCATATTGCAATACATAAATATGTCAAATCAACACATTAACACCTTAAACTTATAAAATGGTTTAGGCCAAATTTACCTATATAAAAATAAAATTTTTTTAAATTATCAGTTTTTCTCTTCCTCCCAAACTGAAGTCCCTGTTTTTAGTGGCTTGGGAAGGGCTGTCATCTCTAATCCAACCACAACACATGCTGTATGTTTTTCTCTAGCCTTCATACACATGCCAATTAAACCTCAGGACGTAGGTTACCAGGGGTAGATGTCTCCTGGGGAAATGCTGGCCCTAGCCAACCACCCTCTGAGGCTTATGTTTTTTCTTGTTATTTCTGTTATGTTGAGAAATTTATTTGCTTTCTGAGTGCCACAGTCAAAAAAAAAAAAAAGCTTTTATTTAGCATTATTGATTTCTCTGAACATGTTGCCCATAATATTACCAGAGATGAGATACAGAAATATCAATACAGAAACACTTGCAAGTTTTATCTCATTTTAATTTATCCAGCAAGATGATGAGAGATGTACTCCTACTCTTCCGTTCTTACAAATGAGAAGACTGCAGGTCACAGCACTAAACAGCCCAAGGTCACCCAGCCTATGAAGGGCAGAAAAGTGTTAGTCGCTCAGTCATGTCCAGTTCTTTGCAAGACTTCTCCAGGCAAGAATACTGGAGTGGTTAGCCATTCCCTTCTCCAAGGAATCTTCCTGACCCAGGGACCGACCCACATCTCCTGCACTGCAGGCGGATTCTTCACTATCTGAGCCACCAGGGAAGCCTAGGAAGGGCAGAACTGGGATTCAAATCCACTCAATCTAACTCCAAAGCCACATCTTAAAGCCTGCTCTCGTCTGCTCAGTGGAATGATGCTATCTGCTGCACTAATCTTATTTCTAAACAACTCAAGAGCAAGTAGCTTCCCTGGTGGCTCAGATGGTGAAGAGTCTGCCCAAGTGCAGGAGACCTGGGTTCGATCCTTGTGTCGGGAAGATCCCCCTGGAGAAGGGAATGGCTACCCAGTCCAGTATTCTTGCCTGGAGAAGTCCATGGACAGAGGAGCCTGGTGGGCCACAGTACATGGGGTCTCAAAGAGTTAGACATGACTGAGTGACTAACAGTTTTACTTTTTCATAAAGTGCAAAGCACTATACTTGGTGGTTTGAATGATGTAAACAGTGGGTCCCCAACCTTTTTGGCACCTGGGACCCGGTTCCTGGAAGACAATTTCTCCACAGACCGGGGGTGGGGGATGGGTTCAGGATGATTCAAGCACGTTGCATTTATTGTGCCCTTTATTCCTATTATTATTACATCAGCTCCACCTCAGATCACTAGGCGTCAGATCCTGGAGGTTAGGGACCTCTGGAGATGGTCCAGTAAGGAATATAGAGCTCAGGAAATGAGATGAGAAACATGTCCTGCTGCTGCTGCTGCTAAGTCGTGTCCAACTCTGTGCGACCCCATAGACGGCAGCCCACCAGGCTCCCCTGTCCCTGGGATTCTCCAGGCAAGAACACTGGAGTGGGTTGCCATTTCCTTCTCCGAGAAACATGTCCATATAAGCATAATTCAAAGCAAGAGATAATAATACGTGGCATGATAAAGACATAAAATTTTGTGGGTGATCACCAGCCAGATGTAGGCAGAAAGTCAGAAATCCAGGAGGACCCCTGTATGTTCTTTGCAGGAATCTCTCACAAAAGATCTCTAGAAAGGCAGAGACTATTTCAGACGCATTATTGTTGTACAGAGGAATGACAATGTAATTGGACATGCTGTCAATAACATGAACACAGAATCTTTTCACATAGATATCCTCTCAGGAAATGAATAGTAAAGATGTAATGCTGACACCTTGCCAATTAACTGATGGCACCCCACTCCAGTACTCTTGCCTGGAAAATCCCATGGATGGAAGAGCCTGGTAGGCTACAGTCTGTGGGGTCGCAAAGAGTCGGACACGACTGAGTGACTTCACCTCACCTTGTCTTCTTTCAGGAGGAAGATATACAGAGAGAAGCATTAAATCATTTTGCTGGCATAACTGAAGGAGAGAGAAATCTCAGCCTTCAGACAGCAACCACTGCAAAGCTTGTGTCCACAGGTGCCTAAGAGATAAAGTTACCCCAGCAAAGCCCACTGCGCACAGAGAACAGATAATCCAGCGATGCTGTTATTAATCTCAGCGCACCTGTGATTACCATGTCCTTTTTCTCAGCCACCACCCCAGGGTCCATCATTTCTAATCAAACCTTAGTTTTAGTTGCCTCTTATCTATCAAGGACACCTCAGCTATCTTTTGGTTTGGATAAAAATTCACTAAAGATAATGTTTTGTCATCTCTCTTCCTTCACCTTTTTCTAACACCATTTTTTTCTTTTTCCACCATTCTTGATTACATGTTGTGTATCCCCTTCCCCATACTTCTCTCCACCTGACTCTGCTTACTGAATAAAAAAAAGAGCAAATGTAAAGAGGACATGAAAGAGTGGTCCCTTTCAGATCTTCCTTTAAGATGCTTCATCAATAGCCCTTCCTACTATTTACTTGGTTGACTTTTTAAAAGTTCAACATATTTGCCGGCCAAGAAACAAACTGAACAGCTTTGTTTATCAAAAACAGTTTGGACAGAATTACTCTCCAAAGACCAAATATTAATTTATTTTTGAATAAGAGTCCGTCACTTCCTCTAGATCCTGACTTGTTCATCAAAGCTGCATTGGATTCATTCAGTTCGGGAATATTGCCCTCCACAGTCTGCTGTAAACTACTTAAATCTGACCTTATAAATGTAGCAAATCATGTAATAACTCACAACCCTTCCTCTGGATCTGGGTTTTCTCATTTGAACACTGATCAGGTGAGTCACAGATTTTTCCATCCTTCACTACTTTATGCTAAAGTGTAAGGACACACCTATATGTTTAAATCATCACTCAACAACTTTGCTTTTCAAGTTGAATGAAATGCCACCAAAAAGGACCCCGTATGAAACTTAGCCCTCCAGGACCATGACATCGATCTATTTGTAAGCCTTTGAAATTCTCCCTGCATCCTAGGCCTTTGAGATACATTAGAGCAACCTTTTGCTCCGTGGTGACCCAGGCATTCAGAAATGGTCAAAAGATGCTTCACCTCCCAGCTTCTGAGATTATCCCACTCATCCGTATTCTGTTTCTGTTAACAGTGTTTGACTTTCTTCAGAAATGGTCCGGCTGTGAAACAAGAGGGCCCTAAATGCTTACACTCCTTCTCCATCACAGCGAAGAGAGGACTTGAGAGTACAGCCCACAGTGAAGAAGGAGCAATTGAAACCAGGCAAGCTGTACATCAGCTCTTTCCTGGGTAATGGATGGAGACCAACCCTGTTCATTGGTCCCCTGCTTGGGTTCCAAGACCTCCCTTCATGGCGTTAATCTTTTGAGACATTTTGACAGCAAGGAAACTTCCTCTCTCTTTGCAAGAACCATGGGACTAGTATAGAGGTCCCTTCCATCTTGTGATCTATAAAATAAATTACACCACCAAAGCATAAAAACAATCATCAGAGACCTCTGTCTGGCAAAAACAAACACCAGGACATAGGAAACCTCCAGAAATGCTGAGTCTGACTGTGTACTGCAGAAGGAGTCTCAACTCTCTAATGTCATATTTGGAACCAGTTTTGGGGGGTTTTTTTCCCCCTTCTGGATGGGACTTCGTAGATGGAGCACATTCAGAAAGACCTTCCAGAGATTTGGAATCAGGAAGAAGAAAGATAAACAGTTCTCTTTCCTCTCCTATGGCTCTATCTGTTTGGTTTCAAGGAATGAAAGAAGAGGAAAGGGAAAATGAGAGGAAAGAGAAAATGATCATATGAAGAAGGGCAGAGAAAAGGAGGAAAAGGGATAACTGGGCACAGTGTGCTGAGACGTTTGCAAAGGTAAATGAGCCAATCTCCCCAAAGTATATACCAAGATGCAACTCCTCCTCCTCCTTTCACCCCACTCGCTGTCACCTGTCTCCAAATGCACTAGCAGAGAAGCAATTCTTGTTTTGTAGCCAAGACACTAGCATGGACTAAGCCCTGTGCTTTGGCCCTCAAGGTCTGGCTTTTCTGTCCCCAGGCACTGCCTGGGAAGGATGTCTTAGAGGGGACAGAAGAGGCCTGGGTTATTTCTATTAGCTGTGATATATTAGAATTAATGTCTGGTCATGCTTCTGCAAGTCTTTAATGTCTTCTTTTATCCCCATCCAACCCTCTTTTTAAATTTTTCACTTAGCTGTATGTGACAGCTTAAAAATGGTATTTTTGAAATACTATTCAAGCTTTTACCTAATATATTCTTCTGCATATATCTGATCGCTCCCTTCTTTCAAGCAGATAAGTTGTTAGGTTCTTGAGCCGAAGAGAAGAGGTGTAACAGCAAAAGGAAGCCAAAGACTCGCATAAGCAAGCCTTCAGGATGGCTTACGGACAGAGGCCTTCACCATAAAAGCACAAACTCCAAAAAGCTTAGAGACACCAAGAAGAGAGAGACCCTGAACAAAAGATAGTTAGCATCTGAGTTGACAGAAAAAAGTTAAGGGAATATGATTCCAATAGAACGTGGGTCCTTTACATTTATAATACTTTGAACATTTACTTATGTCAATCTAAATGACATTTTTGTTACCTGACTTTTTAACCCTGTAGTGTTTATAGCTGCAGTATTTAAATAATATAGTTGACTCACTTTTAATGTGTCAGCAAAGGAATATTATTACTAACACTGAAAATGTGTTAACATTTTCTACATCTGGGAGTGTCTTTCTGTTTTGTATATACATTCATCTGTTTTGCTTTTAGATTCCACATGTAAGGTATGTCAGATAAAATTTGTTTTCTTCTGACTTACTTCAGTGAGTGTGATATACTCTCTAGGTCCATCCATGAGCTGCAAATGGCAATATTTCACTGTTTTTTATGGTCCATCTTAAACCAATCTTCGTTGATGGGCACTTGGGTTGTTTCCATGTCTTGGCTATCAGAAATAGTGCTGCAATGAGGTGCATGTATCTCTTTGAGTTAGAGTTTTCGTCTTTTCTAGATATATGCCCAGGAGTGGGATTGCTGGATAATAAGGTAACGCTATTTTTAGTTTTCCAAGGAAATGCCATACTATTTTCCATAGCGGCTGCACCAATTTACATTCCCACCAACAGTGTAGGAAGGTTCCTTTTTCTCCACACCCTCTCCAACATTTATTATTTATAGACTTTTTGATGATGGCCATTCTGACTTGTGTGAGATGGTATTTCATGTGGTTTTGATTTGCATTTCAGATATTTTCTAATTATCTTGAACTGGTCAGGGTTCAACCCTGAAACCCATAGTTGGAATCAATTCCACTCCAGCAATGACAGCTGAGAATAAAAAAGGTTATTTTCCCCTCAAACTAACAAATATTTTTTTTTCCTTCATGGTGAGTTACACCTAATTGTAATTGTTAAATAAAATTAACATAGAGTGCTAGAGTTTCCATCAAAGATGTTTAACTGGCTAACACAGGAAAGTCTCACATATGACCTTCTGTTGAAAAACTACCAGGGATGGTATGCATGAAAAACATGCACGAAAAACAATTCCAGAACCTTCCGAGATACATAAGCCGTGGACACCAAAAGTGTTAAACAGAGAAGGAATATTTGCTTTGCCTTCTGGTAATAAGAGGGACTGCAAAAGGTGTCACCCAGAGAAACAGTGCCGATAACACAGCAAATTATAAGCAGGGTGTGTTAGAGAATACACGAAATAAGTGAAGGAAAGATTGGACTGGCAGGTGTGCTGAGATGAAGGACTTCTCAGAACCCACCTCTTGTTGATTAGGTTCAAGGACACCTCAGCTGCATCTTAGTCCCAGAATGAGTCTTATCCCAGTTGTATCTTATAATTGGGGGTCAAGCCCAAGAGTGAGATGATCCCTGCCAAGCTATTTCTTTAACTTCTAGTTGTTAGAAAATGAACTATGAGTTTTATTGGGTCTGATATAAGGGCTTACTCCCTCTGAGCTATACTGATCAATTTTGTTCCTTAAGGGTTTCTTAAGATGAAGACAGGGCTTCCCACGTGGCACTAGTGATAAAAAGAACCCACCTGACAATGCAGGAGATGTAAGAGATGCAAGTTCGATCCCTGGGTGAGGGAGACCCCCGGAGAAGCACATGGCAGCCCACTCCAGTATTCTTGCCTGGAGAATCCTCATGCACAGAGGAGCCTGACAGGCTACAATCCATAGGGTTGCAAAGAGTCAGACATGACTGATGCAACTTAGCATGCACACATGCATGCAAGATGAAAACAACCTAATCTCCCTTTGCAAAAGAAGGAGGTTTTATTGTAGTAACAAGAATATACCATACAATATCAGTGTGATGCTTTAGACATAGTGGGTTTTCTATTTATCTTGACACTAAAGTCCAGTCTGATGTCGTGATTCTATTTCAGAAAACTTTGTTTTGAGAGAGAGGAAACCTCTGCTCTTCCTTGAGGGCTCCCTGGGTTCCAGGGGCCTGTTTATTTCTAGAGTGTGGTCCCTCCAAAGAGTGTGGTTTGTCTGTCTTCCAACCAGATGGTGCCAGCCATCTAGTCTGGCAACACTGATGCAAGATCCTGCCACGTCCAGTTTCTAAAAGTGCCAAGCCACGGCTATAAGAGCCTGCCATGGCTACTTTTTAACTTGTGGAAAAGAGGGCTATCTCATTCCTGGTCAGACCCATAAGCAGTATTGCACATAGGAGATCTTGGCCAGCATTAGAAAGGGGGAAGGAAGCAAGAAGAGCAAGGATGGGAAAAAGCAGCAAAGGTCAGATATTACCTGACCAGTTGGCTTTTCTTTCCCAGTTATTTGGAAGATGTTAGGGACAAGGAGACACAATAAGAATTCAGGGAAAGTAGCTGTATGTCAAAATGATGGAAGAATTCTCAGATACATGGTTTATCTCCTTCCATGTAAGACTCAGACTGTTCCTGTTCAACTGTAGGTCGTGCTAAGTCGCTTCAGTTGTGTCCAACTCTTTTGCGATCCCTTGGACTGTAGTCTACCAAGCTCCTTTGTCCATGGGATTCTCCAGACAAGAATACTAGAGTGGGTTGTCATATGCTCCTCCAGGGGGATCTTCCCAACCCAGGGGTCAAATCTGTGTTTCTTGTGTCTCATGTATTGCACGTGAGGTCTTTAACACTAGCGCCATTTGGGAAGCCCCATCAGGAAGATTCAAATCAGCTATCTGGACACAGGAAGGGGAATGCAAATATGATCTTATTCATGTGGGTCATCACAGAATAAGCAGGCTCTAGGTTTGCCTAGGTTTAAGGCCAGAAACATGAGACAAGTGATCTTTAAGGGAAAAATATTTAAAATCTCATCAGAGCTCATTTAATGCATCAGTCACTAATTTGAGAGTCAGTGTGTGTGTATGTGTGCATGTGTGCGTGTGTGTATCTGTGTGTGATTATATATACCTACCAAAAATTAGAGAAATGTAGGTGATACACACGGACAGTAATCAGATTTCTGGAAATGCTAAAAATCAAAGCACAAAGTAAGATCACGATAGGTAACTAAAATGTGTGAAGGAAACATTTTAGAGACAAAACATTTCTTGGGCCAAAAGAAAGAAAAGCTGTTAGTTAATGAATCTGTAAATAATATTTTGATTAAAAGGGAAGATGGTCACTTAGAAGAGAGGAAAATGAATGTTTGGGGAGGAAAACTGGTAGTACTCTAACCCAGGGTCTCAGCCTGCTTGGACCCAGTACCTGCTGTTGATAAACATTATCCACTTGGCTTTGATTCCTTTCTCTCCAAATAGACTTTCAATTGTAATTTGCCTTTTCATGTGGTTTCTTTAACAAGACGAAGAATGGTGCCACTGTCCCAAGAACAAGCTTGGCGGCTTTGCTCTTCCCTGAAAACTAAAAATGGTCTTCCAGCTTATGCAGGCAGCTCTTCTGAACTTGGTTAACTTCAGGCCATCTGGAAAAGATTTTGGGTTGTTGCGAAAGGAGCACCACACCCTGGATTGCGGTAATTTTAGTAAAGTAGATTTATCTCCATCTGGCTAGCTGCTCCCTGGAGTCAGATGTACCTCGTCCTATTTCAAATAGCTATAAAACGCCTGATTCTCTTAGAGCCAAAAATATTCTGTTTGATGTATATCTGCATATAGACTCCATAATGAATGCACTACTTTGGGAAGTTTCATTTAACATGTGGCTTACTTACCAGACCATTTTTGCTTTATTCAAAATTTGTGCCAATTCCTGTCTTAAGAACTAGATTTTTTTTTTGGTCATGCCACATGGCATGCAGGATCTTAGTTCCCCAAGCAGGGATCAAACCCACATCCCCTGCAGTGGAAGCATGGAGTTTAACCTCTGGAGCACCAGGGAAGTCCCTAGATTTCATTATTACTAATGAATGAGCATTACTTTCTCCTGGGTAGTTGGATCAACTGAAGAAACATCTATCTTCTCAATGAAAAAAGAAAATTTCCATTACTAGCAAATATATATATATGGCCAAACAAAAGAAATTTTTATAAAGATCTTATAGTCAGAATCTTTGTTCAGGAAAAAAAATAGAAATAATAATAGACCAGTGGCAGCTCCACATAAATCCAAATCATGAGGCTTGCATCCTGACTCCGGCAGTAGGAGAATTGGTGAAATGGAGCACATATAAAGAAAGGCGGAGGGAAACGGCCACAAGGAAAAGACAAGGTGTCCAGGGAGCAGATAGAATTAGCACAGAGCTATGACAAGACTAGACAGCATATTAAAAAGTAGAGACATCACTTTGGCGACAAAGCTCTGTCTAGTCAAAGCTATGGTTTTCCAGCAGTCATGGGCAGATGTGAGAGTTGGACCATAAAGAAGGTTGAGCACTGAAAAATTGATGTTTTTGAATTGTGGTGCTGGAGAAAACACTTGAGAGTCCTAAAGAAAATCAGTCCTGAGTATTCATTAGAAGGACTGACACTGAAGCTGAAGCTCCAATACTTTGGCCACCTGATGCAGACAGCCAACTCATTGGAAAAGACCCTGATGCTGGGAAAGATGGAAGGTTAAAGGAGACGGGGGCAGTAGAGGATGAGATGGTTAGATAGCATCACCGACTCAAGGGACATGAGTTTGAGTAAACTCAGGGAGACAGTGGAGGACAGAGGAGCCTGGTGTGCTGCAGTCCATGGGGTTGCAATTGAATAACTTAGCGACTGAACAACAACAAATTGATACCTTGTATAAGATAGATAACTGACTGTGTATATAGCAGAAGGACCTCTATTAATGCACTGTGGTGACCTGAATGGGAAGGAAGTCCAAAAGGGAAGGGATATATGTAGCCACGTGGCTGATTCATTTTAATATACAATAGAAACTATCACAACATTGTGAAGCAACTAGACTTCAATCAAAATTAATTTTAAAAAATTAGCACAGTGATAGGATTTCCACACGTGGGCAGTGCTATGAGCTTAAGTTCTTTCTTCTTCCCAAAGAACTGCTTCCTAATATGCAAAAGAAGTGGCAAAGGTGAGAAATTATAGGCATGCCTTTTACTGAGACTATTATGGCCCAATTTGAGTAGACATTATAAAGCTATGTACTTTGTCTCTTTTTAGCACATTAACCTGAATTTCTTCTGCTGTGTTCAAAACTGACTAATAATATTGACTAAATGGCTGACAATAGGAGCTAACATTTGTTAAATATTATTATATACCAGGCACGGGCTTCCCTGGTGGCTCAGCGATAAAGAATCCACCTGCCAATGCAGGAGATGCATGTTCAATTCCTGGCTTGGGGAGATCCCCTGGAGAAGGAAATGGCAGCTCACTCCAGTATTCTTGCCTGGGAAATCCCATGGACAGAAGAGCCTGGTGGGCTACAGTCCAAGAGGTCAGAAAAGCTGGACACAACTCAGGGACTAATGAACAACAAGACAAGCATGTACCAGGCACTTGGCTAAGCCCTTCTCATATACATTCTCACTTAATTGTTGCATCAATTCAATGAGGTAGATACAGTTACTATTCCCATTTTACACATGAGAAAAATAGAGCTTGTAAGTAACTTGCATAAGGCCACAAATATAAAGATGGCATATTTAGATTAATAACCATAGGTTTCATGATTTAAGAACACCTAGCAACTGTATAGTGCTTCCCTGGTAACTCAGCTGGTAAAGAATCTGCCTGCACTGAAGGAGAATCATGTTCGATTCCTGGGTTGGGAAGATCCCCTGGAGAAGGGATAGACTACCCATGCCAGTATTCTTGGGCTTCCCTGGTGGCTTAGTCAGTAAAGAATCTGCCTGCAATGCAAGAGACCTGGGTTTGATCCCTCGGTTGGGAAGATCCCTGGAGGAGGGCATGGCAACCCACTCCAGTATTCTTGCCTGGAGAATCCCCGTGGATAGAGGAGCCTGGTGGGCTACAGTCCATGGGGTCACAAAAGAGTCCAACATGTCCTAGAAAGTAAACAACGACAATCCCCCTCCTCAGGTCACAATGCTATGTTCCGGACCTACCTGAAGAATCTCCACCTTAAATACTGGACTAACATTTTTTTCAATGTCTTCCACCTACGGACACAAACTCGTATTTTGATACTCCAAGTTGATCGGCCTTCCTCATGGTGAAGTTTTCTGCTAATCTCAATCTATGCAATGTTATTCATTCTAGAAACAAGTAATGGCCAAACTTTTTCCCAATAAGCAATAGGAAACTGGTTAGAGAGATATTGAAAAAAAAAAAAGGCCTGGTCAGCACAAATTATGCAGATCAACTAGTCCAAAACAACATGAGTCTGAACAAGTGACCCAGCTCACAGCTTCATTGCAAACATTATATTAGGGTCAGAAAAAGCAATGCCCATGAGAAATTACATAGTCCCTTTGCACAGCTTTCCTCATGGCATTTTTAATGTCCTTGTTCCTAAGACTGTAGATGATGGGGTTTATCATAGGAATCACCAGAGCAGAGACTATGGACACCACCTTGTCCTGGTCCAGGGAGTAGCTGGAACTAGGTCGCATGTACATGAAGAGACCAGAACCATAGAAGAGGGTCCCAGCAGTCAGATGAGAGGCACAGGTGCTGAAGGCCTTGGTCGTCCCTCTAGCTGACCTGATAGGACAGCAGCAGCCATGCAACCATCAGAGATGAGGATCACAAGGACAGACAGCACCATAACGCCCACACCCACGAGGAAGGTCACCACCCGGCCAGCGAAAGTATCAGCAGGACAGAACCAGGACTGGAGGAAGGTCACAGAAGAGGTGGTTGATCACGTTGGGCCCGCAGAAATCGTGCTGATAGATAGATCAGGTGTCAATCAAAGAACTGAGGAACCCACCCATGTAGGCTCCGGCCGCCTTCTTTAAACAAAGGGTGTGAGATACAAGGACCGTGTAGGGCAGCGGGCTGCAGATCGCAGCACCGCGATCAGGTGCCATGGCCGCCAACAGGAAGCACGCAGCCAGCCCCAGCCCGCAGAAGACAAAGCACTGCACGGCACAGCCCACCGAGGAGATGGTTTTCCGCTCTGGGATGATGTCCGAGAGCGTCTTGGCGGCTGTGGAGGACACGTAGCAGACACCCAGGAAGGACAGGTTACTGGGGAAGATGGACACGGGCGTGTGCAGGTGGAGGCCATCCTGACGAGGGCCATGATGCTCGGGTTCCAGGCAAGGGTCAGGAGGTAAATGCCCAGAAATAACGCAAAAAGGAAAAGCTTCATTTCAGGCTGCCCTGAAAATCCCAGGAGGATGAATTCTGTCACAATGGTGCTGTTCCTTCCTGCAGCCGCAGACCTGCTTCCTGAATAAAGGCGGGAAGCAATCCTGTGATCTGTTAGACTTTGTTACAAGTGGATATTTCCTATAATATCATACAGCTGATACCAAGTTTAGCCACCTGCTAGGCAAAGTCTTCTCGGAGCAAGTCAGCCTATGATAATCTCTTCCTACTATTTAAAATCTGCGTGCTCTATACTTTGCTGACAAGAAGAGAAGCGGTCTAAAAGCGGAGAGAGAGACTGGGAGTCAGAAATGTGAATTTTGTTCACAACTCTATTCCCAACTCCCTGGAGACGGTGGGAAAGTCATTTAATCTCTTTGTTTCCTCATTTTCTCAGTTGAAAAATGAAAGGTTGAGTCTCAGGGCTCCTTTAGGTTTGGGTTTCTTATGGCTTTTTTAGACTTTCTGACTTGAAAATATCAACTCAGATTAACAATAAAGTTAGGAATTTCTTCTATTTTATGTATATTTAGTATAAGAATCCAAAAAAGGAAGTAAATACAACTGGTTACAATATTTTGCATGTTCCATGTTGAGGGAGGAGATTCAACCCATAATGAAAACAATCCATTCTTTTAGGTAGCAAAATTAAAGGGAAAAGGGATTTATATATACAAACACATATATGTGCAGTATCAGCAAATGCATGCTTAGAACTAGACATTTTTTCTAAATATATAGGTTTTCTAAATATATATATTTATTTGGCTGCCCCAGGTCTCAGTCATGGCATGTGGGACCTTCAGGTGCAGCATGTAGGACCCAGTTCCCCCACCAGGACTCAGACCCAGGCTCCCTGCTCAGCGAGTGTGGAGTCTTAGCCACTGGACCACCAAGGGAGCCCCTATAGTAAGTTTTTATACAAATCACTGCATAAAATCATAAAATTTTCAAAGTTTGGACTAGCTCGATCAGCATCATTATGGGATACAGGGCTATTTGCTTACCTTTGGGTGTGAAGTGGAAGAAGGAAGCAACAGCAAAGTTGACTGAAATTGGCCAAGTCATGGTGGTCGTGGAAAAGCAGAAACCAGTACTTCCTGACCAAGAGAAGTTGGGAATGATTCATTGTATATTTGAGGATAATATTTAGGAGAGGCAAAGGGAAATTTCCCAAACAAAGGCAATGCCAAAGAATGCTCAAACTACCACACAATTACACTCATCTCACATGCTAGTAAAGTAATGCTCAAAATTCTCCAAGCCAGGCTTCAGCAATACATGAACTGTGAACTTCCAGATGTTCAAGCTGGTTTTAGGAAAGGCAGAGGAACCAGAGATCAAGTTGCCAACATCCACTGGATCATCGAAAAAGGAAGAGAGTTCCAGGAAAACATCTATTTCTACTTTCTTGACTATGCCAAAGCCTTTGACTGTGTGGATCACAATAAACTGTGGAATATTCTGAAAGAGATGGGAATACCAGACCACCTGACCTGCCTCTTGAGAAACTGGTATGCAGGTCAGGAAGCAACAGTTAGAACTGGCCATGGAACAACAGACTGGTTCCAAATAGGAAAAGGAGTACGTCGAGCCTGTATATTGTCATCCTGCTTATTTAACTTATATGTAGAGTACATCATGAGAAACACTGAGCTGGAAGAAGCACAAGCTGGAATCAAGATTGCCAGGAGAAGTATCAATAACCTCAGATATGCAGATGACACCACCCTTATGGCAGAAAGTGAAGAGGAACTAAAAAGCCTCTTGATGAAAGTGAAAGAGGAGAGTGAAAAAGTTGGCTTAAAGCTCAACATTCAGAAAACTAAGATCATGGTATCTGGTCCCATCACTTCATGGCAAATAGATAGAGAAACAGTGGAAACAGTGTCAGACTTTATTTCGGGGGGCTCCAAAATCACTGCAGATGGTGACTGCAGCCATGAAATTAAAAGATGCTTACTCCTTGGAAGGAAAGTTATGATCAACCTAGATAGCATATTAGAAGCAGAGACATTACTTTGCCAATAAAGGTCCATCTAGTCAAGCCTATGGTTTTTCCTGTGGTCATGTATGGATGTGAGAGTTGGACTGTGAAGAAAGCTGAGTGCCAAAGAATTGATGCTTTTGAACTGTGGTGTTGGAGAAGACTCTTGAGAGTCCTTAGGACTGCAAGGAGATCCAACCAGTCCATTCTAAAGGAGATCAGTCTTGGGTGTTCTTTGGAAGGACTGATGCTGAAGCTGAAATGCCAATACTTT
This sequence comes from Bubalus kerabau, assembly GCF_029407905.1. Classification (NCBI taxonomy): domain Eukaryota; kingdom Metazoa; phylum Chordata; class Mammalia; order Artiodactyla; family Bovidae; genus Bubalus; species Bubalus kerabau. Next base: position 84,116,356 of record NC_073638.1, read on the forward strand.
GGCCACCTCATGTGAAGAGTTGACTCATTGGAAAAGACTCTGATGCTGGGAGGGATTGGGGGCAGGAGGAGAAGGGGGCGACAGAGGATGAGATGGCTGGATGACATCACCGACTCAATGGACATGAGTTTGAGTGAACTCCAGGAGTTGGTGATGGACAGGGAGGCCTGGTGTGCTGCAGTTCATGGGGTTGCAAAGAGTCGGGCATGACTGAGTGACTGAACTGAACTGAACTGAAGGGGAAATTTGGATGTCATCAGGCCAGACCAAATTATCATTTTTGAAACATGAGGTAAGCCCATAAACACTCTGCATTAAGAAATACAGGCTAGCACTGATAATAGCATCAAAATGAAGAAATATAAATGGATGTAAAAAGGCAGAAGTGTCCTGGGGGAGACTTGATGGTAGAATTAAAGTTGATGTATTTTATTACTTTATGGAATTTGATTGCCCAGGCATGTTTGCAACCATTGCAACCAGATTGAACAATGATTGTGTTCATCATTCATCATATTAAAAACTGTTTTACATGAATAGATTCTCAACATCACTAACTGTCAAGGAAATGGAAATCAAAACCACAATGGCATATCACCTTCCACCTTTTAGGATGGTTATTATTAACAGGTGTTGGTGAGGAGGCAGAGAAAAGGGAACCTCTGCACACTACTGGCGAAAATGTAAATGAGTTCAGCCTCTGTGGAAAGCAGTATGGAGGTTCCTGCAAAAATAAAAACAGAACTACTGCATGACCCAGCAATTCCACTTCTGGCTATATCTCCAAAGGAAATGAAGTCAGTCCCTTGCAGAGATGTGATTCCATGTTCACTGCAGCATTATTCACAATAGTCAAGATACGGAGACAACCTAAACATCCATTGACAGATGAATGCACAAAGAAAATTTAAGACAGATAACGGAATACTGTTCAGCCTGAAAAACGAAGGGAAAATCTCGTCGTTTGTAACAATGTAGACAAACATGAAGGACACTTTGCAAAATGAAATAAGCCAATACAGACAGTCAAAGTCTGCGTGATCCCACTTACATGTGGAATCTTAAAAAGTCAAATTCATACAAGTAAAGAATAGACCGATTGTGGCCATGGGCTGGGATGGGATGGAAGGAAGAGCGAGATGCAGGTCACAGGGTACAAGGTTTCACTCGTACAGGATAAGTTGTGGAGGTCTAATGAACAGCATGGTGGCCATAGGTAACGTTATTGTATACTTGAAAGCTTTCCAAGGGGATCAGTTCAGTTCAGTCGCTCAGTCGTGTCCGACTCTTTGCAACCCTGTGGACTGCAGCATGGAAGGCCTCCCTGTCCATCACCACCTCCCAGAGTTTACTAAGAGGATAGATCTTAAATTAAATCTTCTCACACTAAACAGTCACACAGACACACAAACACACACGGGTAACTATGTAGAGACTATAGATAAGTTATTTAACTTGATTGAGTTGATCTTTTTATAGTGTATGCATATATATGTGTATAAACATCAAGGTGTACCCTTTCAGTTCAGTTCAGTCGCTCAGTCGTGTCCGACTCTTTGCGACCCCATGAATTGCAGCACGCCAGGCCTCCCTGTCCATCACCTGTACACTTTAACTGTATGCAGTTTTTGTCTGTTAAACATATCCCTATCATGTTGTTAAAAATAAGGAAGTACTATTCCTAGCTTTGTATTTTCTAAAAATTTTAAATCTCCCCACAATTATTCACTGAATGAACAGTCAAAACCAAGAAGACTAACTGTGATCCAGATAGTCTTGCAACTGGGTCTGATTTCACCACAGAAGAGTGATTGGGGCCAACTTATGCTCTGAACACTAGACTTCCATCCTATGGACCCTATGCACCTTTCACTATAGTTTGTTCTTATTATGATTATTAAGTCCCTTTCTTTAAAGACATTAGTTTAATAAATGCGTTGGAGCTGATTTTCATATTTACAATTGTGATGTATTTACAAAGTCCTATGGTGTATAGGACTTTCATATTTATATATAGTGTATAGGATTATCATATTTACAATTACAGTGTATATACAAAGTCCTATTGACTTCCCTGGTGGCTCAGATGGTGAAGAATCTGCCTGCAATGCAGGAGACCCAGGTTCAATTCCTGGGTTAGGAAGATCCCCTGGAGAAGGGGATGGCTACCCACTCCAATATTCTTGCCTGGAGAATCCCATGGATGGAGGAAGCTGGCTGGCCACAGTCACAAAGAGTTGGACATGACTGAGTCACTAACGGTTTCACAAAATCCTAGGCTAATAATAAATATACATTCTTTTATTAAAGAAAGATCTGGGATGCTAATTAAAAAAAAAAAAGAGCCGACAATTCGTCACTATAATATTGATCTATTCATCCTATCAAAGAGGAAATTAGATGAGTTTGGTGTTTCTTATCTTAATGAAATCTTCCCTACCAGAACGTAAGCTACTCAAAGGCAGGCAAAGAGTTGTATTTGTTCTGTGTATTTACCTATCCTGAGTCCTGGAACAGTGTCTGGGACATAGGCTCAGTAAATATTTGTTTAATGGATGAATTTTCTTCACTGTTTATTCATGGAGTTTAGCAGAGTGTTTGTTTTATAATAAGTGCTCAATAATAGTAATATAATATGTAACTGGGGATTCCCGCGTGGTACAGTGGTAAGGAATCCGCCTAGCAATGCAAGAGGCGCAAGAGACTGAGGTTTGATCCCGGGATTGGGAAGATCCCCCAGAGGAGGAAATGGCACCTCACTCCAGTATTCTTGCCTGGGAAACGTCATCAGAAGAGCCTGGTGGGCTACAGTCCGTGGGTCACAAGAGTTAGACACGACTGCGTGACTGACACACAGCACGTGATATAAAATAGAATCACAGACACTTATTAGGGCTTACTGAGTACCAGGCACTGTTCTAAGGACTTGATTTATATTAACTGGAGATGGATAGATTTAGTCTGCCCCTTAGACAGATAGAATGTGGGAAGTGCTTAAATTTATAATTGTCATTTGTTGGAAGAGTGAGGCGGGAGGAAGGGAGCTAAACTTACTGAGTTACATCAGGCAGAAGTGTCCTGAATTCTGAAGCCAAAGGAGAAGGATTATTGGTCGCTTTGCTCCAATAACATCTTTTACACATTTCAGTCCATCTGCATTCCCCAATGCTCTATGTCTGTTTCATCGGCTCTACCTCTGGCCTCTGGTCTAGTCCGTTCTTTTATACTTTGGCCTCAGGCAAACAGTAGCACCTGCTTCTGGAATCCCTTCCTTGAGTATCAGGTCTTCCAGTGGCCCTTGATGTGCCATTATGTTGATGGAGAGGGGGAGCCGCACTCGGCCCCCACATGCTGCTTTGTCACTCACTCCTGGCTCCAAAGGTAAAAACCCAGCAGTCATCAGAGCTAAACATTCCTGAGCGCTGATTGTTCTCTGGGGGTGGTGGGGAACGGGGCCAACCACCGGCCGCCAGAGTCTCACACGCAGTCCCTCGCCTTGTTCTCCTTGAGCTTCCCTGACCCTGGTCCAAGGAGACCTCGTGCTGTGTTGGTGGGCAGCCTTCCACGTCAAGAGACCCTTCATTAGCAGGAAACCGCACACAGACGGAGGCTTGTGCTAAAATACAGTGCCTAAAACCGAACTCCTAACTAGGAGAGGGGGGTTCCAGTTCTGGCTCTGCCATTTTATTCGTACAGACATGCGACAAGTGTTTAATTTTTTTCCAAGTGGTGTTTATTTTTTCCTTCACAAAAAAATTATCTATAATGGAAAGTTCCAAACACATACACTGATAAAGAGATTAATATAATTAACCTCTGGGTACCCCTTGGTTAGCAATATCTTGTTTCATCTTTTTCCTCTGACAGCCCTTTCCTGATGGATTATTTTGAATCAAACACCAGATATCTTACCATTCCATCCACAATTTTTTTTAATTGGAGTATAATTGCTTTACGATGTTGTGTTAGTTTCTGCTGTACGACAACATGAATCAGCTACATGTACACACATATCCCCTCTCTCTTGAGCCTCCCAACCCCCCTAGGTCGTCACAGAGCATCCAGGTGGGCCCCCTGTGCTGAACAGCAGCTCCCCACTAGCTGTCTCTGTGACATATGGTAGTGGGTATGTCCATGCTACTCTCTTAATTTGTCCCATCATCTCCTTCCCCCACCGTGCCCACAAGTCCACATTTAACAAAATTTTTAATCTCTTAAATATCAGTTTCCTCACTTGTAAAACTAGTGTAATAATACCTACCTCAAATAGATTGGTGTGATCCTGAAATGAGATATGAATAAGCACATCTTAGCACAGAGCTAATGAAAAAAAATCACTCAATAAATGTTAACTGAAAGTGAAGGTGCTCAAACGTGTCCCACTCTTTGGGACCCCATGGACTGTAGCCCACCAGGCTCCTCCATCCATGGGATTTTCCAGGCTAGAGTACTGGAGTGGGTTGCCATTGCCTTCTCCAGGGGATCTTCCTGACCCAGGGATTGAACCCAGGTCTCCAGCATTGTAGGCAGACGCTTTACCCTTAAGCCACAAGGGAATCCAATCCTGTCTCTAGGGTCACAGCCAAGAGCTCTTCCCTTTCCATCTGATTTTTGCTGTGACTCATTTTCATCCTGATGAAAACAGCTCCTTGACCCTTTCATATGTTAGGTGCTGCTCCCAACATTGATACAACCTGGATGTGTTCTTTGGGTGAGTCCGTTAACCCCTCCCCTTCACTCCTGCTGAGCCTGATGAAATTGGGCTCCCTCTCCAAGAATTCCTCAGGCTCCAAAAGGCTGAAATTTTGAGAAACTGATTTTTTTTGAAACTTTCTATATAGGACTGTGTTCAGTCATGTCCGACTCTTTGTGGCCCTGTGGACTGTAGCCCACTAGACTCCTCTGTCCATGGGGTTCTCCAGGCAAGAATAGTGGAGTGGGACGCCATTTCCTATTCCAGGGGATCGTCCCAACCCAGGGATCGAATCTGCATCTCTTGTCTCCTGCACTGGCAAGCAGATTCATTACCTCTAGTGACACCTGGGAAGCCCTTAAAGTGAGTGAAGTGAAGTCGCTCACTCGTGTCTGACTCTTTGCAGCCCCATGGACTGTAGCCCACCAGGCTCCTCCATCCATGGGATTTTCCAGGCAAGAATACTGGAGTGGGTTGCCATTTCCTTATCCAGGGGATCTTCTCAACTCAGGGATCGAACCTGGGTCTTCTGCATCACAGGCAGATGCTTTACCCTCTAAGCCACCTAAGTCTGTCAAGGGACTTAGGGAAGCCCTTACATAGTAATAAAGTTTAGCAAAAGAAGTTCATCTGTTTCATGGAGATCAAGTTAGCAATCTTCAGTCTGACAATAAAAATGAGCTGACAGAAATAATTCTATATGAAGGTGAAAGTAAAAGTGTAAGTTGCTGAGTCGTGTCTGACTCTTTGCGACCCCATGGACTGTAGCCCACCAGGCTCCTCTGTCCATGGGATTCTCCAGGCAAGAATACTAGATTAGACTTCCTTGACCTCCTCCAGGGGATTTCCCCAACCCAGGGCTTGAACTCTGATCTCTTATGTTTCCTGCATCGGCAGGTGGGTTCTTTACCACTAGCTCCACCTGGGAAGCCCTTGACAGTAATACACAAATTCAGGGGAAATTTTTAGTCATGCAGATTGTTCAAAGAAAAGCAGATAAGTGATTCCCAGAATAGAATGTGAAGGAGAGATGGCAAGATTTTCTTGTCAAGAGAAACGTTCTTCACTAGGCTTGAAGATCAACTGGTCCAGGAGATCCTAAGGCTAGGAGAAGCAAACTCAAGTAACTATGAATGAGCTTTGATACTGAATTCAGATCTAAGATCATTTAGAAGGTAAACCTCTAGTTATGACCTATACATTTTCTTGGGATTAAAAGAGAGTGGTAATAGACTCCATCTGCCATGCAAACTCTGATTATGATGATAATGATTATATACAAAAAAGGTTAAGTATAAAGATCAAATTATAAATTAGCAATGCCTATATTGGACAGGAAAATGTAGAGTAGGGACATGCAGTGTATTTGTCAGGCTACTCTAAAAAGTTTAAGAATGAGGAATAAAGTTGCCTTATTTAATTACCTAGATATAACCACTGAAATGAAATGAAAGTCATATCCAACCCTTTGGGACCCCATGGACTGTACATTCCATGGAATTCTCTAGGCCAGAATACTGGAGTGGGTAGCTGTTCCCTTCTCCAGGGGATCTTCCCAACCAAGAAATTGACCCCAAGTCTCTGACATTACAGGTGGATTCTTTACCAGCTGAGCCACAGGGGAAGCCCAAGAACCCTGGAGTGGGTAGCCTTTCCCTTCTCCAGGAGATCTTCCCAACCCAGGAATAGAACCAGGGTCTCCTGTATTGCAGGTGGATTCTTTACCAACTGAGCTATCAGGGAAGCAGATATAACCATAAACTCGCCGTATCCTTACTTTAAAATAAAATATTTCAAATATGGTTAAATTAAAGAATTTAATGCAGTTTAAGCAAACATTAGAAAGTATGAAAACACAAAAAAGCAAGGAAACTCCACATAGAATTACAAATATTTAGGAAATATTTCTTTGTAATTCAACCAAAAATTTAATTCACCAAGATTCTATGCCTCTCAGAGTTTGTTTGCTGGCAGCTCCTCCTAAAATAGGATTTGCTTTCATGTTTGTTTAACATTTTATTATGCTTATTTTTACAGGACACTTTAAGTGTTTCAAAGCAAAACCCAGAGGTGCTTGGAGGTAAATACAATCTTGATTCTCAAATTGGAGTTTAAAAGTTATCTCAGTAGGTATTTCTTCCACTGGCAATAAGTAAAAACATTAAACTTAATACATAGATTCAAAGTCTTTTCACTGGGCATTCCAAAGATAATGTTGTGTTAATGTCTCAATCGCGTCCTACTCTTTGTGACCCCGTGGGCTGGGGCTGCCAGGCTTCTCTGTCCATGAGATTTTCCAGGCAAGAATACTGGACTGGGTTGCCCTTTCCCACTCCAGCCAAAGGTAAGGTACAATAGTAAAGGACATTTAGAGGTTTGGGAGGTCTTTAAATTATATATGCAACTACTCAATGCTCTGTGTTGGCCTAAATGAAAAGGAAATAAAAAAAGAATCTACATAAGTATACATATATAGATTCACTTTACTGTACGGTAGAAACTAACATAACATTGCAAAGCAACTATACTCCAACAAAAATTAATTTTTAAAAAGCCCAAAAAAGATTTAAGGGCTTCCCTGATAGCTCAGATGGTAAAGAATCTGCCTGCAGTGCAAGAGACCCTGGTTCCACTCCTGGGTCGGCATAGGTTCTAAAACAAATTTTAAACTTCCAGTCATTATATATATATATATATATATGTAAATTCTGGCCTGGAGAATTCCATGGACTGTATAGTCCATGGAGTTGCAAAGAGTCAGACACAACTGATCAACTTTCACTTTCACTTTCATATATACAAAAGAGCTAAAGAAGAAGACTTTAAGAGCTGAATCAACATTGTTACAACTGAGATAACTATATTGCTGTTGTTGATCAGTAGCTAAGTCCTGTCAGATTCTTTGCAATACCATAGACTGAAGTATGCTAGGCTTCCCTGTCCACTACCTCCTGGAGTTTCTCAAAGTCATGTTCATTAAGTCAGTAACACCATCCAACTATCTCATCCTCTGTCATCCCCTTCTCCTCCTGCTCTCAATCTTTCCCAGCATCAGGATCTTTTCCAATGAGTCAGCTCTTCGCATCAGGTGGCCAAAGTATTGGAGCTTCAGCTTCAACATCAGTCCTTCCAATGAATATTCAGGACTGATTTCCTTTAGGATTGACTGGTTTGATCTCCTTGCAGTCCAAGGGACTCTCAAGAGTCTTCTCCAGTACCACAATTCAAAAGTGTCAATTAACAAACCATTATTTTCAGAGATGCTAACTAGTTTAGACCCCCAATGGCAGGGGTCCCCAACCTGCCAATCTAATGCCTGACAATCTGAGGTGGAGGCGATGTAATGATAGAAATAAGGTGCACAATATATGCAATGTGCTTGAATAATCATCCCGAAACCAACACCCCCACACACACCATTCCATGGCAAAACTGTCTTCCCTGAAACCCGTCCCTGGTGCCAAAAAGGTTAGTGAACCACTGCCTATGGAATGTTGCTGCCACCTCGTGGAAGTGTGCCTAAATTGTAGGGAGTTTTAAGAGGTGACTGAGGGACTAAATGGAGAAGGAAATGGTTACCCACTCCAGTATTCTTGCCTGGAGAATCCCACAGACAGAAGAGCCTCGTGGGTTACAGTCCACAGGGTTGCAAAGAGTCAGGCATGACTGAGCAACTGAACAACAGTGAGGGACTAAAATCCACATGAAAGTGAAAGCTGCTTAGTCATGTCCGACTCTTTGTGACCCCATGGACTATACAGTCCATGGAATTCTCCAAGCCAGAATACTGGAGTGGGTAGCCTTTCCCTTCTCCAGGGGATCTTCCCAACCCAGGGATCGAACCAGGATCTCCTGCATTGCAGGTGGATTCTTTACCAGCTGAGCTATTGGGGAAGCCCTAAAATCCACATGAGAACCCAGCATTCTGACTTACCAGTGGCTCAGCTGGTAAAGAACCTGCCTGCTAGCAAAAGAGACACTGATGTATAGAACAGTCTTATGGACTCTGTGGGAGAGGGAGAGGGTGGGAAGATTTGGGAGAATGGCATTGAAACATGTAAATATCATGTATGAAATGAGTTGCCAGTCCAGGTTCGATGCACGATACTGGATGCTTGGGGCTGGTGCACTGGGACGACCCAGAGGGATGGAATGGGGAGGGAGGAGGGAGGAGGGTTCAGGATGGGGAACACATGTATACCTGTGGCGGATTCATTTTGATATTTGGCAAATCTAATACAGTTATGTAAAGTTTAAAAATAAAATAAAATTAAAAAAAAAAAATAAATAAATAAAAAAAATAAAATAAAATAAAAAAAAAAAATAAAAAAAATAAATAAATAAAAATAAAATGTTATAGATTCAAAAAAAAAAAAAAAAAAAAGAACCTGCCTGCTGATGCAGGAGATGCAAGAGAGGGGGTTCGATCCCTGAGTGTGGAAGATCCCCCAGAGAAGGAAATGGAAGTCCACTCCAGTGTTCTTGTCTAGGAAACCCCATGGACGGAGGAGCCTGGCGGGCTACAGCCCATGGGGTCGCAAAGAGTCGGTCACTACTGAGCACACACATACACACACACACACACACACACACACACACACGCTATATGCCCAGCAAGCTCTAAGCACTCTACCATGAGCTCCTTAAGTACATGAGCTCAAAACTTTCATGTCCTTCAATTCTGGTGAATAAATCAGACCAGGCAGATGGAGGATTCCCCGGGCATATTGTAAATGATGAGTAACATTAATAAACAAATACATTTTGAGAAGAATAACGTGACTGAGAGCAGACAATTTGCAAGTTCACATTCACAGTACCATTTTAAACAAATCATATGGTTTAATTCTTAAAAAGAGGCATCAAGACACAATGAAAGAGCAATCTCAAAGAGAGGGCATCATAGATTTTTTAAAAAAGGACTAATGTTATCACACGGCATAGGATTGAATCCCACCTGTTTTCATCTGTGTGGCCTTGTGACCTTCAACTGACCTCACATGAGCTCATGCTTCATTTGTGAGATTCATGCAAACATGTCAACATTGTATGTTTGTGTGAGGATCATGTGATGCACAACCTATACAAAAACCATTATATAAGAACTATTCAAATAGGACAGATTATCAGTTTGATTTTTAAATTCCCATTTGTCTCCAAAGAAATGCCTCCAACTATAATATTCTGATACCAGTTTATTAGAAATGCATGATAATCTATATTATTATTGTCCTGAAGTAACTACATACTTTCATTAAATATGAGCTAACTGTATGTTTTAATTAAAATGACAACTAATTTGGACATAGTTTAAAGAGACTTCTTCATTTTCAGAAATCTTGGCCTAGTGATTTTTATAAACAATGACTTTTGCTATCACCGTCAATTTTTATTACTCTGAGATTAGGAACACTAATTATTTAACACTAATTAGATTAGGAACACTATTTGTGAATAATGTGAACATGTTACTTCCAGAAAACAAGTGAATATATCACACTCTTTGGAATAGCTAGATAAGACAAGCTCAAATGAGTCATTAGGAAATTATGTGTTGATTAGCAAATAAAATGAAAGTGCCCATAACCACGTGGCTCGGGGGTAAAGACTCCACCTGCTAATGCAGGAGACACGGGCAGGGGTGGGTTCCAGCCCTGCGTCGAGAAGACCTCCTGGGGTAGGAAATGGCAACTCACTCCAGCATTCTTGCCGGGAGAGCCCATGGACAGAAGAGCCAGGACGGCAGTCCACGGGTCGCTAAGAGTCAGACACGACTGAAGAGACTAAGCTTGGGTGTTTGGCAATCTTGTTTCCTCCTGCAGGGTGTTTATCTTATCCTTTGTGTTCTGCAGCCACCCTGCGTTTGCTCACCGAGTAATACCAATAGAGATTTTTTTAATAAGAAGAGATCTTGATTAGCCTTGGGGGATCAGAGGAGCTGCCACAGGGATAGAGCTTAATAAGCAATGTCTTCAGAACACTTCTGTGAATATATGTTCTCCACACCACCCCAGAGATCAATTAAGTACAAATCTGTAAATCTGGGTGACGCACTCCTTTCTCTTTTGAAAAATATAAGACCCTCCAGGGCAAATATAAGAAAATGTCTCCAAAGAGAAAGAAAAGACCCTCTCTCCAATTCACCCCTGACCCCAACTTTTAAACACTTCCCAAATGAGCCCAAGTACAGATATTAGTTGACACCAGAAGAGCTTCTTAAAGATTACGTCCTCTCCCTCTTCTCCCTCTGTATCTTTTCCCTCTACTTTTCTGCCCACAAACACACATTAGAAGCAACAAGCAGGTATTTTTATCTTTGGTGAACAAACCAACCTCAAGCTGAAAGCAAGTCCTGAAGCAAGATCTGATGCCTTCCAAAGCAGATCAGGAGACAAGCATAAGCTGAATGACAGGCAGAACAAGAAGGGGTAAGTGCGGTCATTCGCCTTTTATTTTCTGTCTTCATGCACGCGTTAATCTTTACCTTACAGAGCACACTTTGCAAAGTGCATCCGAGATGTGCACGCCTATTGTAGATGAGGAAAGAGTTCTTTGGCTTTCAGTTTTTCCCTGTGGGCCTCTCAAGTCTGCCTGTTTTCCCCCAAATTCATCCCCAATCTTGTTTCTACTTTACTTCTCCATTAACGGGCTCTGGAATGATGCTGAGTCCTTGCAACTGGGAAGGAAAGTAAGAAGACACAAAATTTCTGAAGGAATTGCTATACCCTTGAACACGGCCCCGTTGTGAATAAGTAATCTGCAAAGCAACTTGGAAGGGCTGGAATTGGGCCAGACTGACTACACGTAGTAGATTTTCGAAACACTGCCGAGACCTCAAGCCTCTGAAACTCTCCTTCTCTTTTTTGACTGAAGGCTTGAATTTTGCCATCTAAGTCCTAATTCTTGGATGAAAGTCTGGGTGTCTTTTTAATTCTCACCTTACATCATGAGGGACTCGTTCACCTCCACCAGTCATTGGTAAGTTCAGATGATAGGCAGACCTAGAAGAGAAATACCCTAAGGGCACTGGGTTCTTGCCCAGTGAGGAGAAGGATGGGAAGATCACTGAAAACTAGTTTGGCTGAGGTTCCCCTTGACACTGTTGCCTTGTTTTTCTTGCATTCCCAACTGACTCTTTGTGACCCCAAGGACTGTACAGTCCATGGAATTCTGCAGGCCAGAGTACTGGAGTGGGTAGCCTTTCCCTTCTCCAGGGGATCTTCCCAACCCAGGGATTGAACCCAGGTCTCCCACATTGCAGGCTGATTCTTTATTAGCTGAGCCACAAGGGAAGCCCCTGATAAACACAAATTTGGCATATTTGGTTACAAAATATAACACTTTCTTGAAGACGTTTCATAAAAGATGAGTTGAGTCATAAATCAATTCTATCAGATCCCATCAATTCCTGAGTGTCTTCCAGGTGCTAGGTTGTTTTTTATTAATATATTGATTTTATGTTTTTAACTTTTTATTTTGTATTGGAGTTTAGCTGATTTACAATGTTGTGATATTTTCAGGTGGACAGCAAAGGAATTCAGCCATACACATACATACATATATATACACATGTATCCATTCTCCCCCAAAACTTCTCTCCCATCAGGCTGCCACATAACACTGAGCAGAGTTCCCCATGCCATACAGTAGGTCCTTGGTGTTATCCATTTTAGATATGGCAGAATGTCATGTGCTGAGTTTTTCATTGTACGGCATTATTGTATCTTCACCATGGCCTTGAAGGCTCGTGGTATCCACAGAAATGCAGCTCCAGCGTTTACAAATCCAACAAAGTCACTGGGCCCCTCAGACTCTGTAAAACAGGCTTGGCGCTGATTGTACCTACACCACAGGTTCATGAGAGGGAGGAGATTTGGATCAAACTGAACCTCCCAGGAGTTCTTGCCAAAATGAAAGAGATTTTCTTCCTCTCCCAAGGGAGGGAGCCACTCTTCGTAAACAGAGTTCAGTGATGTAAAGTGCTTCAAGCAGCCCTTAAGATACCTTCTATTTAATATTCCAGAATACCATTCAAGGCATCCATATGTTGGAACAAAACCCTGGATAAGGTTTTCCTCTTGTTTCAATTTGTCCAGCTTCACTTTCTGATTCGGGAGATGGGGAATTTCATTCCTAAATATGAAAACCTTCCCTCGTAATCAGTTCAGTTTAGTTCATTTGCTCAGTCATGTCCGACTGTTTGCGACCCCATGGACTACAGCACTCCAGGCCTCCCTGTCCATCACCAACTCCCAGAGTTCACTCAAACTCATGTCCATGGAGTCGGTGATGCCATCCAACCATCCCTCCTAATGGCAACATTCAAAACAGACTTTCAGTTGACGTATCAACCCTCAGATTATTCAGTTCTTCAATCTCATCCCAGACACTTCTTATATACCTAGATGAGCCATCAGTGAATTCCTTATTTCTGCAAGAAAAGCACACTTTAACCTATCATGTGAGGAGGGAATATTCACTGATGATAACAATCACAGTGCCAGTTCATTCAGCAAGCATTCACTCTCAGGATCCATGAACCTTCCCCAAGTTGTCTTATGCAATAGTTAAACAACTCTGTTAAGTAGTCACCGTTACCCCTGTTTTGCAAATGAAGAAACTGAGACTCAGAACGGCTACAAGAACTGCTCAATCTCCCACCACAGGCAAGTGGCTGAGTCAGGATTAGAACCATTAAACTTGTCCTGAAGCCTCACCGGTGTCATTACCACTACCTTATCCCACTACTCTGTCTTCTAACCTGAATCGTTGCCCCCAAACAGCCTGAAGCACATCACAAACTTGGGTCCCTACTTTGCCGAATGGTGGACCCTACTTAGAATGGGCTGCGAGCTCCAGCAGAGCTGTGTCTGCTTGCCTCCAAACTTCTCCATGTGGCTCCACACCTGCAGCAGATTATTCTAAACTTTGTTGTGGGTCCCTTTCTTTTTGCCAAGAGGGAAAAGTCCTTTCCTGATTCTCAGAACTCTACACACCTGTCACAAATGGGTGTGAAACCTCTGAACATAGGATAAAGCTTAAAATCCACTGGTAAATACACGATATTTGGTTTTCTGTCTCTGACCTACTTCACTCTGTATGGCAGTCTCTGCATCCATCCACATCACTAAAAATGACCCAGTTTCGTTCCTTTTATGGCTGAGTAATACTCCATGTATATAGGTACCACATCTTTACCTGGGGGATGAGGGTGGGAGGCAGGCTCAAGAGGAAGGGGATATGTGTATACATATAGCTGGTTCACTTTGTTGTACAGCAGAAACTAACACAACACTGTAAAGCAATTATGCTCCAATAATTTAAATAATTAATCAATTAAAAGCTTAGGGGGAAAAAACACATTGGTAAGATTGGGATTGCAAGAGATCTCCTAAACTGTGCAAATGATGGCATGGTGATGACTAGGATGAAGCTCACACGGTCTCACTATCCAAATTTGAGGACTTTGGTCCTGAAAAATCTGTAGCAGGAGCTACTGAGTGGGAAGAGGGTGGGCCCCAATTCTAAGAGCATCTCTCTGTGTAAATTCCAAGAAGAAAATAGAGAAGGTCTATGAGAACTTGACAAGCAATGGGCAGATAATGGATTGATTTATGAAAGATTGGGGATATTAAAATGAAGTAGCTTTCCTAAATTGAGCAAGAAAAATTCAGAGCAAATAGAGAAAGTTTTATTTCCCAAAGAGTGAAGCCACTGTCCTGGAATAATTTGTCTAATAACTGTAAGTTATAGAGTCTGTGTAGCAAGATACTAACACTCTCATGTATATACATACACTTTCACATGAAAAGAATATACCAAAATGTAAGTGCTGTTATTTCAGGAGATAGAATACCACAGTTCCTAGTTTTGAGGCTTTTGTGCATCAATCAGGAAGAGCTCATGGTTTTTAGGGTTAGTATTTCACAGTTGTTTGCTGAGAAAATTATTTTGCAGTTCTAATATATTGCTTTAAGATTCATAAACTATTTTCCTTTTGAAAAATAAATGAAATTTGTTGGATTTTCTGTATTTTAAGAGGTAGATAGAATAGGCTGAAAATATGACTTAAAAGATAGTGAAGGTAATTTGGTTGACTTCCAAATTGTTTGGGATAAGACATGCAGAAGCATTAAGATGTATTCCGAACGTTTAAGGCTCATTCACACTCTGACCACACTTTTCCTGGCACCTCCTGTGGGGACAGGACCTCAGCTTAGAGACCGATGGCAGAAGTTCTCCTCTGATTGACATGGAAAGACTGAGATTCCATGTGGATGTGTGAGATACTGATGGGAATTCTTACAAAGGAGGGTTAAATGGAAGTCCCCAATCTCAAAAGATGCTTCATACACTGGAAATTCTAAGAATATGATTGAAGATAGTTTATAATTGAGGCTTTAAACAATAGCAACAACAAACACTTGTAGAAAGCTTACTATGGGCCAGGAATATCCTAAAACAGATTAGAAAGATGATAGATGATAGATAGATAAAGGGACTTCCCTGGTTGTCCAGTGGTTAAGAATCCTCCTGCCATTGCAAGGGACACGGGGTCGATGGCTGGTGCAGGAAGGTTCCACCTGCTGCGGGGCAGCTCGGCCCATTCGCCACTACTACTGAGCCTGCATCCGCAACTACGGAAGCCCTTGCACCTGGCGCTCGTGCTCCGCAACGAGAGACACCACCACCAGGAGGAGCCGGGCACACAGCAGCCCCGGCATGCTGCTCCTGGAGAAAGCCCGCATGCGCAGAGACCCGGGCGGCCAATTGAAAAAGAAAAAGAGTTGATGTGCGCGCATGCGGTCTCTTCAGTCGTGTCCGACTCTTTGTGACCCCGTGAACTGTAGCCCACCAGACTCCTGTGTCCATGGGATTCTCCAGGCAAGAATACTGGAGTGGGTTGCCATGCCCTCCTCCAGGGGATTTTCTCCACCCAGAAATCGAATCGACGTCTCTTATGTCTCCTGCATCGGCAGGCAGGTTCTTTACCACTAATGCCCCTGGGAAGCTCTGATAGATAGATAGATAGATAGATAGATAGATAGATAGAGCTATTATTATCTCTAATTTAACAGAGAGTCATAGAGAGTTCCAATGACCTGCCCAAGATCGCACATCTATTAAGCAGTAACACTGGGAATTGAATCCAGGCAGTCCAAATCCAGGGCCCACTTTCTTAACAAACAGCTTAGAGAGGTAATACTGAAGACAAATTTGAGACTGACACCATGTTAATATATTCAGACCTAGTTCAGTTCAGTTCAGTCGCTCAGTTGTGTCTGACTCTATGCAACCCCATGAATCGCAGCACACCAGGCCTCCCTGTCCATCACCAACTCCCAGAGTTCACCCAGACCCACGTTCATCGAGACAGTGATGCAATCCAGCCATCTCATTCTCTGTCGTCCCCTTCTCCTCCTGCCCCCAATCCCTCCCAGCATCAGAGTCTTTCCCAATGAGTCAACTCTTCTCATGAGGTGGCCAAAGTACTGGAGTTTCAGCTTTAGCATCATTCCTTCCAAAGAAATCCCAGGGCTGATCTCCTCCAAAATGGACTGGTTGGATCTCCTTGCAGTCCAAGGGACTCTCAAGAGTCTTCTCCAACACCACAGTTCAAAAGCATCAATTCTTCTGCACTCAGCCTTCTTCACAGTCCAACTCTCACATCCACACAGGACCACAAGAAAAACCATAGCCTTGACTAGATGGACCTTTGTTGGCAAAGTAATGTCTCTGCTTTTGAATATGTTATCTAGGTTGGTCATAACTTTCCTTCCAAGGAGTAAGCGTCTTTTAATTTCATGGCTGCAGTCACCATCTGTAGTGATTTTGGAGCCCCCCAAAATAAAGTCTGACACTGTTTCCACTGTTTCCCCATCCATTTCCCATGAAGTGATGGGACCAGATGCCATGATCTTTGTTTTCTGAATGTTGAGCTTTAAGCCAACTTTTTCACTCTCCTCTTTCACTTTCATCAAGAGGCTTTTGAGCTCCTCTTCACTTTCTGCCATAAGGGTGGTGTCATCTGCATATCTGAGGTTATTGATATTTCTCCCGGCAATCTTGATTCCATCTTGTGCTTCTTCCAGTCCAGCGTTTCTCATGATGTACTCTGTATATAAGTTAAATAAGCAGGGTTATAATATACAGCCTTGATGTATTCCTTTTCCTATTTGGAACCAGTCTGTTGTTCCATGGCCAGTTCTAACTGTTGCGTCCTGACCTGCATACAGGTTTCTCAAGAGGCAGATCAGGTGGTCTGGTATCCCCAGCTCTTTCAGAATTTTCCACAGTTTATTGCGATCCACACAGTCAAAGGCTTTAGCATAGTCAATAAAGAAGAAATAGATGCTTTTCTGGAACTCTCTTCCTTTTTTCCATGATCCAGTGGATGTTGGCAATTTGATCTCTGGTTCCTCTGCCTTTTCTAAAACCAGCTTGAACATCAGGAAGTTCACGGTTCACATATTGCTGAAGCCTGGCTTGGAGAATTTTGAGCATTACTTTACTAGCATGTGAGATGAGTGCAATTGTGCAGTAGTTTGAACATTCTTTGGCATTGTCTTTCTTTGGGATTGGAATGAAAACTGACCTTTTCCAGTCCTGTGGCCACTGCTGAGTTTTCCAGATTTGCTGACATATTGAGTGCAGCACTCTCACAGCATCATCTTTCAGGACTTGAAATAGCTCAACTGGAATTCCATCACCTCCACTAGCTTTGTTTGTAGTGATGCTTTCTAAGGCCCACTTGACTTCACATTCCAGGATGTCTGGCTCTAGTTCAGTGATCACACCATCATGATTATCTGGGTCGTGAAGACAATTGAGAGCATTTCTATGCACATCTGGCCTAATCCTTTGGATTAAAAACATTCAAAATGCCTTACAAATCGTTTCCCATCTAAATAGCTGAGCCCCGTCCCTCTGTTGGCTTCTCCGTTCCAATATTGAAACTGGAACAATGCTAGGTAAATAGTTAGATCAGGGCATGATATGATTCACCTGGAGCACAGGAAGCTGTCCTAATAATAACTTTCTTTGAGGACTTACTAGGTGCCAGTCACTTTGTACATGTTGGCTTATTTTATTCTTAAAACAAACCCGTGAAGTAAGCACTGTCACCTTTTTTTTTAATATTTATTTATGTATTTGGCTCCCCCGGGTCTTAAGTACAACATGCAGGCTCTTGAGCGGTGGGATAGGAGACCTAGCTCCCTGACCAGGGTTTGAACCCAGGCCCCCCTACATGGGGAGTGCAGAGTCTTAGCCACTGGACCACAGAGAAGTCCCACACATTTTAAAAGGATATGGAAGTCTAGAGATGTTAGCCATCTAACCCAAAGTGACACAGTTACCAAATGGTAGACGTAGGAGTTAAACCCAGAGAGTCTGAATCCAAAGCATAAGCTCATATAAACCACTCTGTATTATATTACAAAGCAAATATTTAACACATTTGCCTTCTAAGGGAAAGAGAAAGAGAAAATCTTTGCATTCTCTGTGTTGTAATTCTCTGTGGGCTTCTCCGATGGCTCAGCCAGTAAAGAATCTCCCTGGAATGCAGGAGACACAGGTTCAGTCCCTGGGTAGGGAAGATTCCCTGGAGGAGGAAATGGCAACCCACTCCAGTATTCTTGCCTAGAAAACCCCATGGATGGAGGAGCCTGGCAGCCTACAGTTCAAATGGTCACCAAGAGTCAGACACAACTGAAGTGATTCAGCACACACGCATGTAACTGTAATACTCTCCCTTCCTCCTATGCATTTAATAATTATTTGCTGACATCATTTGTCCTGTGGGTTATTATTATGATCCCAGGTCTGCATCTTGTCATTGTCCATGGGAAACACGTCCACAACTAGGGCCTGGAACGGCTCGTCGGTGACCACGTTCATCCTCCTGGGGTTTGCAGACCATCCACAACTGCAGGCCCTCCTCTTTGTGACCTTCCTGGGCATCTACCTGGTGACCCTGGCCTGGAACCTGGCCCTCATCTTTCTGATCAGAGGTGACACCCGTCTACACACGCCGATGTACTTCTTCCTCGGCAACCTGTCCTTCGTTGACATCTGCTACTCTTCCGCAGTGGCTCCCAAGATGCTCTCCGACTTCTTCCGGGAACGGAAGAGCATTTCCTTCTTGGGCTGCGCCGTTCAGTTCTTCGTCTTCGTGGGCGCAGGTCTAACCGAGTGCTTCCTGCTGACGGCGATGGCGTACGATCGCTACGCGGCCGTCTCCAGCCCCCTGCTCTACTCCGCCGTCATGTCCCAGGGCCTTTGTACACGCTTGGTGGTTGGAGCCTATGTCAGCGGCTTCCTGAGCTCCCTGGTCCAGTCCAGTTCCATATTCCGGCTCCGTTTCTGCGGACCCAACCTCATCGACCATTTCTTCTGTGACCTCCCACCAGTCCTGGCACTTTCTTGCTCCGACACCTTCTCCAGTCAAGTGGTGAATTTCCTCGTGGTGGCCGTTGTTGGGGGAACGTCGTTCCTCATCCTTCTTGTCTCCTACGGTCACATAGCGGCTACCGTCCTGAAGATCCGCTGGGTGGAAGGTCGCAGGAAAGCCTTCCACACGTGCACCTCGCATCTGATGGTGGTGAGTCTGTTGTTTGGGACGGCCCTTTCCATGTACCTGCGGCCCAGCTCCAGCTACTCGTTTGGCAGAGACAAGGTGGTATCTGTGTTCTACTCACTGGTGATCCCCGTGCTGAACCCGCTCATTTACAGTTTGAGGAACAAAGAAATCAAGGATGCCCTGTGGAAGATACTGGGGAAGAAGAAAGTGTTTTCCTAGGTCATGACTGAAGACATATGTCTCCAAACTGCCAGAGACCTAAATGGTTCATGATAGCCTCTACCTGTGTCTTTAGGTAAGTGACATGTTGGTGTGCATCTTTAAAATGGAAGCACTCCTTCCATATTTTCTCACCTTTCCACTTGGTCATCTGTCTACTGACCCCACCATAGATCGTCGAAAGGACAACCTATGGTATAGCACAGGGAACTCTACTCTGTGCTCTGTGGTGACCTAAATGGGAAGGAAATCCAAAAAAATAGGGAATATATGTAAATATATCGGGCTTCCCAGATGGCGCTGGTGATTTTTAAAAAACCTGCCTGCCAATGTAGGAGATGTAAGAGACGTGGGTTTGATCTCTGAGTCGGGAAGACCCCCCGAAGGAGGGCATGGCAACCCACTCCAGTATTCTTGCCTGGAGATCCCATGGACAAAAGAGTCTGGTGGGCTACAGTCCATGGCGTCACACAGTCTCGGACAGGACTGAAGAGACTTAGCATGCATGTAAACATATAACTGCTTCACTTTGCTGTACAGCAGAAACTAACACAACATTGTAAAGTAACTCCAATAAAAATTAATTTTTAAAAAAGAGAAAGTGATTACTTCAGAAAAACAAAAAGAAATTCCCCAAGTAGCCTATTCCCCTATTCCCCTGTAATACCCATTCTCACAGTGGGTATTACAACCACAACCTTTTATGGGGTACCTGGTGGCTCAGATGGTAAAGAATCTGCCTGCAATGCTGGAGACCTGGCATCAATCCCAGGGTTGGGAAGATCCTCTGGAGGAGGGCATGGCAACCCACTGTAGTATTCTTGCCCAGAGAATCCCATGGACAGAGGAGCCTGATGGGCTACAGCCCATGGGGTTGCAAAGAGTCAGACACAACTGAATGACTAACACTTTCGCCTTCACTTGTTCAATTCAAAGGCTCTAGACCCTCCATTTGATCTCATAAGAGCCCTACACAGAAGCAGAATAAAATGTAGCATGTACATCATTTTATCTGAAGAATCTGCAAGTATGAGTTTACTATCACAGCTGCAAATAATTACCACAAACCTAGTGGCTTAAAACAGTATAAATGTATTATCTCATAGGTGTGTAGGTAAGAAATCTTTTGGTTGTGGATAGCAGGGGGGCAGAGTTGGGGGCGTCGTGCCTGACTCTTTGCAACACCGTGGACTGTAGCCCTCCAGGCTCCTCTGTCCATGGGATTTCCCAGGCAAGGGTACTGGAGTGGGTGGCCATTTCCTGCTCCAGGGGATCTTCCCGACCCAGGGATCGAACCTCATCTCTTGCGTCTCCTGCACTGGCAGGCGGATTCTTTACAACTGAGCCACCGAGAAGCCCTTACACTAGTCTACAACTACCTCATGGACAGTTACCGACTCTTGTTCAGTATTTTTCTTTCAGAACCTACCAGTGTCTGGCACACACTAGGGACATAGCCAATATTTGTTTGATAAATGAATTATTCACTGTCCCTAGTAATGTTGGCTTTTGCAGAGTATGGTGTTTATATTATTTCCTTACAGTGTGGCTAAAAATGAATCTCAGGGTCTCGTGACTGGGATGGAGATTAATTATCTCTGCTTTTAGAAAATGTAAATAAGAATGTGTCCTTGACACCTCAGAGAGTGATTAATTTGTGAAGCTGTGGATTTTTTGCAAATCCTTCCTTTGTAGAAACATTCAAGGGGTAAATGTAACTAATCATTTGAAGGGTGTGGAGAAGGCAATGGCGTCCCACTCCAGTACTCTTGCCTGGAAAATCCCATGGGTGGAGGAGCCTGGTAGGCTGCAGTCCATGGGGTCGCAAAGAGTCGGACATGACTGAGCAACTTCACTTTCACTTTTCACTTTCATGCATTGGAGAAGGAAATGGCAACCCACTCCAGTGTTCTTGCCTGGAGAATCCCAGGGATGGGGGAGCCTGGTGGGCTGCCGTCTATGGGGTCACACAGAGTCAGACACGACTGAAGTGACTTAGCAGCAGCAGCAGAGAACCAGCTGCCTAAATGCACTTCTAACCACAGACTTGGAAGATCCCTCCCCTATTGTCTAGAGCTGTGGATATTAACAGGTTAATATTTCTAGAAGAGAAATTCTTAGAGGTTACAGCCTCTCTCTAATCTCTTTTTGTCTTCTCACTTCAAGTGAATGAATGCTAAGTTGCTTCAGTTGTGTCCAACTCTTTGCGACCCCGTGGACTGTAGCCCGCCAGGCTCCTCCGCCCATGGGATTCTCCAGGCAAGAATACTGGAGTGGAGTGCTGTGCCCTCCTCCAGGGGATCCTCTCCACCCAGGGATCGAATCTACATCACTTGCACCTCCTGCATTGGCAGGCGGGTCCTTTACCACTAGCACCACTTGGGAAGCCCCCTCACTTCAAGTATCTGCCCACAAACACACACTCCCAGCATCAAGAGGAAGGATAAATGAGCTTCAAGTGTTCTGTCTCAGAGAGCAGCTTGGGGACTGGAAGGAGCTACATGTGCCTGATTAGACTGTATCCAAAGAAGAATAAATGAAAATATAAAGTTGTTAGGGGACAGACCGGCTGGGAGTGGCTGCCCACCGTCAGCTGGTATTTTCTCTGTGTGACTATGTACCACCCAGGCTCGTTTATGACCTCCTGGAACTCTGAGTCTCAGCCAGATGCAGGAACTTCTTTAGCATTTCTTTTCCAGGCACGACTCTGGTTTTTCCTGCCTTCCTATAAGCTCAACCCAAATTTTCCCCTTTCTGCTTCTGCTCCTCTAATGGCATCCTCTGGTGAGTCTCCTGACCCATTTTTGAAACTTTGCTCCTAGGGAAAAAAAGAAAAAAAAAATTTTTAAAGAAAACATTTCTGAGGAGGTTGCTTGTTTTAGACCCCTCCCCAAAGAATTAGTAAGCTGCATATCCCAGGTGACTCAATGTTAAAGAATCCACCAATGCCAGAGACACAGTTTTGATCCCTTGTTGGGAGAAATGGCAACCCCCTCCAATATTCTTGCCTGGAAAGTTCCATGGACAGAGGAGCCTGGTGGGCCACAGTCCATGTGTTTGCAAAGAGTCTGACATGACTGAGCGACTGAGCACGTATGAATATATTCTCAGTACCAGGGAGATCCCTGATGTCCACATTGTTTGAACCTTACTGCCTGAAATTCTGAAATTCATCTGTTCGTTTAAGGCTGGTCCCCTTTTTAAAGTGCCAATGTTTCCTTTTTTAAAAAAGTGTATTCTTTAAGTTTCATGCTCATTTCTTCAGGAAGGATCTTAAAAGGAAAGCTAAGCAGATCTGTAAGCACCTAAGACAAAGGGAGATGCCGCAGCGAAAGAGGACAAGGTCCAGACCTGGAGAGGGCGCACTCACGGACAAACGTCCCAACTCCCCCTCTGACTCAACTCAGGTTAAAGAGCGCTGGTATCAGTCTATGCCATTTCATTCTCACAGCCACGACACCTGTCAAACCCAAACTGGCAACCCAAATGGTCAAGCTCAAACTTCGCCACAAATTTTAAGACATTGAAAACTGGCAAGAGCTGATTACATAAGGTAATATATGCAAAACATCCTGGGTCTTGCACACCAATACAAATCTTCTATTTTATTGGTTTAGGTATGTTTATCTAACTGAAGAAGGATCAGTCCCCAAGATGCATTCCACCACTCCCCACAATGCACATAAAAGGATTAGTGTTTCCTGACTGTCTACTGTTCACGGAGCATTGGGCCAGACACTTCACAGTTGCTCTTTGATATAATCAGCAAGGTGAATAGTTTTCAGTGATCAAGGTATGAATTCCAATGATCTCCAACTCTGACAGTTCGTGGACGTCACTTATGCTCTCTTATCTTCATTCTCTAAATCTGCCAAGTTGACACCACCACTCATTTGAAGTTGATTGCTATTTAATTATCACATCTAACTTTGCAAAAAAAAAAGATGTGGTAATTAAATTCTATACATATATGCAATTTGTGTTAGATTTCCATCTCTTTGTGATCATCACTTCACAATATTTATGAATATCAGATCATTATTTTGTATACCTGAAATTCATAGAATGTTGACTCAATGGACATGAGTTTGCATAAACTCCGGGAGTTTGTGATGGACAGGAAGGCCTGGCATGCTGCAGTCCATGGGGTTACAAAGAGTCAGACATGACTGATCGACTGAACTGATGTCAATTATATATCCATAAAATAATATAATATCCAAAATAAAAACAAATACATAAAAATAAAAGTATAGAGGGGATTTTTTTAAAGGAACCATTTGTTTTCTATAAGAAATCAGCTTTAAGTTCAAAGACAGAGATAGATTAAAAGTAATGCAAAGGAGAAAGATACACCAAAAGAAGGCTGGAATAGGTATAATAATTTGAGATAAAGCAGACTTTACAACAAGGAAAATTATCAGAGATAAAGAGTCTTCATAATGATAATGATAAAGGGGTCAACTGTCAAAGAATTCACAACAATACTTAATGTGTATATACTTAGCAACAGAATGTCAAAATATAAGAGGCAAAACTGATAGAAATACAGGGGAAAATAGACAAATCCACTGTATAGCTGGAAATATCAATATCCTTCTATCAGCAATTGATGGATCCAGTAGGCAGAAAATCAGTAAGGATACAGTTGAACTGAACAGCACCATTAATCAATGGGAGCTAATTCATATTTATAAAATACTTCATCCAACAATAGCATAACACACATTCTTCTTAAGCTTACATGGAACATTTATCAGGACAGATCACATTCTGGACCATAAAACATTTTATTCTCTTCATAAATCATACAGTGTATGCTCTAAGACCCCAGTGGAGTTTAACTACAAAGAAAGCAATAACAGGAAGCTAGATCAGAAAATTCCAATAGAGATACGTGTTGCTTAGTAACGCTTTAATAACTCCCACTGCATCTGCAGCTGCCAGCTTCTCCAGTGAAAAGTACTTTTCCTACAAATACCCGACACTGTTCCCCATGCTGGCTGCTACATCGTTAGACTCCCGGTCCCGCGTCTCAGGGAGCAGTGTAGATGATGCGTCTGTTTGGGTGAAGATGGGGAACCTGGCCGGCTCACCTTTCTAAAGCAAAGGTAGGTGAGGGCATCCTGAAGGCACAACAGCAGGCAACTTCAGCTTGGCACATGTGTGATTTTATGATTTCGATAGGGTTCCATGTCCAGTCCCTGAAAAATAGAATATCCATGCGCAATTCTTTTTTTTTAACTTTTTCTTTTGTATGATAAAATAGAAGCCAGTTAACACGGTTGTGTTGTGATAGTTTCGGGTGAACAGTGCAGGGACTCGGCCATGCATATTCCACAGGAAACTCGTGAAGCAGGTGTGTCATGTAGAACTAAACGCCTCAGGCTGATTAAAATCTGTTGCTTCTCAGGTAAAATATTAGGCTTCTCAAGACACATTCAAATTAGATTATTTTTTGTATTAAAACATTCTGTACAGCCTATTTGCAGGGCAGGAATAGAGAGATGGATGCAGAGGAAGAACTTGTGGACACGGCAGGGGAAGGAGACGATGGGAGCAATTGAGAGAGTAGTGTTGAAATATATACACAACCACATGTAAAACAGAGCTGGTGGGAATTTGCCCTATAGCACAGGGAGCTTGGCCTGGTGCTCTGTGATGAGGGGTAGGATGGGGTAGGGGGTGGAGGGAGGCTCAAGAGGGAAGAGACATATGTATACTCATGGCTGATTCACACTGTTGTATGGCAGAAACCAACACAGCAGTGTAAAGCAATTATTCTTCAATAAAAAATTTTTTAAAAAGAAGGACTACTGTAAAATTCTTTTTTAAAAACTTCTAGTTTCATTCTTTTACAAGTGGTTGACTAAAGTTTTAAAATAAAATAAAATTAATTTAAAAAAAAAACTTCTAAAAACATTTACTGAGCATCTACAAAGTTTAGGAAAGTAACCAGCACAGTCCCTGTCTTTAAAAAAGAAATAGTGATTAAAAGCTAGCTGGGAGCAGGGAAAGAAACAGGATGATGTAAGGGCATTAGCATTATGATAATATTATATAATGCTTTGAAGTTTACAAGGTACTCTCCTGTGAATTGGCATTTAGTTGATTTGCGCAGAAGCAAAAGTGAATAAGGGGTGAGAGAGGTAAGTTTAGATGAGACTGGAGATGAGTAAAGAAAAACGGTTTCTTGTTGGGTGACTACTTCGTATCAGGCACTGGCCACCCATTCATTCATTCATCTATTCAAAAAGAATTGTTGGATAACTGAGTTCTACAAGGCAACTGTGAGGTTACGAGACAGAAAGGCCACCATTCAATGTTAACTCGATCTTGGGCCTGACCGTCTGTCCAAAACCTTTTAAGAGGAGCAAAGTGAAGTTGCTCAGTCATGTCTGACTGTTTGCGACCCCGTGAACTGTAGCCTACCAGGCTCCTCCATCCATGGGATTTTCTAGGCAAGAGTACTGGAGTGGGTTGCCATTTCCTTCTCCAGGGGATCTTCCGGACCCAGGGATCAAACCTGGGTCTCCCACATTGTAGACAGACGCTAATACCGTCTGGGCCACCAGGGAAGTCAGAGGAGCAAGGGGAATCATTTTAATTCAAAAGAGAAGCCAGCAGTAAGTATCTTTGATCTCATTTTCCAGAGATTTGATTTGGTGGGTCCTAGATTCCTAGATGGCTCCAGCCAATGCCTCTTGGAGCCAGAGCACCCCAAAAGAATAATTAGAACTGTCACCGGCCCCCCAATCCCTCTTTCCTTAACAAGTTATCTTTCTTAGGACAATTTTACAGAGAAGGAAAAGAAAAATACGAGGAGCATAACATCAGAGCTCAAATTAATGAGAAAAATCTTTACTTCAAGTTGTAATTATGTGTATGAGGGATTCTTCTCCTGATTTTTAAGATTAGAAGCCATTTACAGTCTTTTTATTTTTTGACTGGTAAGGAGTGGATATATTTAGAGAAAAACCCTCCACAGGCAGAGTATGGGGCATCTTGAAGGTGAGAGACAGCCTACAGTCATTTCTTTAAATAGGAAACAATAGAATATCTTTTTAAAGTAAAACTACCGAAATCCAATTACCCACAGATAATGGTATACATCTTTCCAGATTTCTTCTAGGCATGTAGTTTTTCTCCAAAAAATAAGATTATGTGATATATTCAGTGCTTCAACCTTTTATTAAAAAAGAATCTTACCACATCTAAGAATAAAGTTCTACATTATAAATTTGAATGGCTGCAAATATTGAATTACTCTATAGTGCCATAACTTATTGAACCAATTTCATAAATCAGATAGTAATTTAAACTAATCTCTTCTAAACTTCACTGGGATGACCTTTCTTTGTACTCATGACATTAAGCATTTTGTTTATTCACATTTTAGTATTAATTCCTGGAGTAGAATTTTTGACTCAAAAGGTTTGCAGATTTTGTCTTGACACATGCTTCCAGAATGACTTCAGAAAGTGTGTCCCTGTATACACTCCTATTAACCATAGGTGGAGGTGCCTCTTTCTCCATATCCGTGCCAACAATGGATCACTTCTTCGTAGGCCGATCTTCCAGATGAGAAGTGGTATCTCATCACACTTTTAATTTGTGCTTATTTGTTGAATGGTATGACCAACTCTATTTCTCTCTGAATCACGACCCATTTTTGTTTTAAAGTATCTATTTCTTACTAAATGATTAGAACTCTATATATCTAAAATATTAAGCCTATTTTATATATTTTTCACATATACAAAACTTGTTTTCTCAAGTTTTTTATTTTCCAAAACATGGAAATTCCTTATTTTTTACTGGAGTCTAATTGCTTTACGATGTTGTGTTAGCTTCTGCTGTACAGCGATGTGAATCAGTTATCTGTATACGTATATCCCCTCCCGCTTAAGCCTCCCTCCCAGCCCCCATCCCACCCCTGTAGGTCATCACAGACACCGAGCTGAGCCCCCTGTGTTATACAGCATCTTTCCACTAGCTATCTATTTTACACATGGTAGGGCATATATGTCAATACCACTCTCTCAATTCACCCTCATATTTTAATTAGCCAAATCTAATCATCTTCTTTGTAATGCTTACAAAGTTCTTCTCTTCCCCAAAAATAAAACAAAAATTACTTAGACTTTATTCTAATATTTTAGCTTATTTTTTGATGTTTATGTTCTTAAGATGACAAAATCTTCAGTATTCCATCTCCCTAAGAAGTTAAAAATATTATCATTTACTTCAGCTCATAGTATCTACTTATAAAAAGAAATCAAGTATTCAAACACAAATACAATAGAGTTAGGCTGTTTGCTTCTTTCCCAGGTTCATAATTTATTGTACAGATTGAGTATCACATAATGAGTTGACATTAGCTTCTTCAGACATTGGAACTTAACAGATGAGGTACAGTTTAGAATCTGTTTATCTTGCTTTCACAGCTGGAGTTTTTGTTTTAGATCTTAACTTGAAGAATAAGACTATCAAAGCTTAAGTATAAGACTATCAAAACAGTACCTCCATACGTGTGTGTGCATATATGTGCGTGCATGCGCGTGCGTGCTCAGCCAGGTTCCTCTGTCCATGGGGTTTCCTAGGGATGGATACTGGAGTCAGTTGCTATTTCCTCCTCCAGGGGGTTGAACCCATGTCTCCTGCATTGTAGGCAGATTCTCCATCACTTGAGTCATCAGGGAAGCCTCATTCTGCACTTGGCCAGTACACAATTCATTCTCCCTGTGAGAGTGTAAGAGATGCAACAGTTTTTGATGCCAGTGAAATGGATTGGGTATCTGCTTCTGGACTGCCACAGTTTCAAGCTTCCAGAAGGCACAGACTCGGGAGCTTGTGTCCTTCAGCGTAGGCAGCTGCCCCTCAGGCCCCTACGCTGTTTCTTTACAATATCTTCGTCATCATTTAAAATTAGAAAATTAGCATATCCTTTGACCCAGTATGTCTATGTCTGGCTTTTCATAGGCACACAAAAATGGATTTACAAAATGTTGAGAGCAGCATTATCTGAAAATAGTAATTGGGGCCCAGGGCTTCCCGGGGTATGCATGGTAAAGAATCTGCCTGCAAAGCAAGAGACACAGGAGACGTGGGTTTGATCCCTGGGTTGGGAAGATGCCCTGGAGAAGGAATGGCAACCTTCTCCAGGATTCTTGCCTGAAAAATTCCATGACAGAGGAGTCTGGCTACAATCCATGGGGTCCAAAAGAATCAGACATGACTTAGTGACTAAGCCACAGCTGTAGAGCACGTGGAACTCTGCTCAGTATTAGGTGGCAGCCTGGATGGGAGGGGCCTTGAGGGTTGAATGAATTGTTGTAGATACAGGGCTGAGTTCCTTTGCTGTTCACCTGAAACTATCACAACATCATTAATTGGCTACACTCCATTACAAAATAAAAAGTTAAAAACAAGACAAAGAAAAAAAAAAAACCCGAATATGTGATCAATGATGTTGCTGCCTTAGGGCACCATGCTGCTCACCCTGACATATCTTTTCCAAAAGGAGACCTGGGAGAGCGTGCTCTCCATCATGGGCTGCAGCAACCACACCAACGTGAGGGAATTTGTCTTCCTGGAACTCACTCACTTCCGGGAACTGGAGCTGTTCCTGTTTGTCATCTTCCTAGCTGTATACGTCACAACCGTGCTGGGCAATGCCCTCGTCGTGGTGACCATCACCTGGGAGTCCCACCTCCACACCCCCATGTACTTTCTCCTGCGGAACAAATCAATCCTGGACATCATCTTTTCATCCGTCACCGTTCCCAAGTTCCTGGTGGATCTCTTATCAGAGAGGAAAGCCATCTCCTACCATGGCTGCATGGCACAGATCTTTTTCTTCCACTTTGCTGGAGGGGCGGATATTTTTTTCCTCTCTGTGATGGCCTGGGACAGATATCTCGCAATCTCCAAACCCCTGCATTACGTGACCATCATGAGGAGAGAGGTGTGGGTGGGTTTGGTGGTGGCTTCCTGGGTGGGTGGCGCTTTGCACTCCACTGTCCAGATTATTCTGATGCTTCCGCTCCCTTTCTGTGGCCCCAGCACCCTGGACGCCTTCTACTGCGACGTGCCCCAGGTGGTTAGACTGGCTTGCACCGACACCTTTGCTCTGGAGCTCCTCCTGATCTCTAACAATGGGCTGGTGACCCTGCTGTGGTTCCTCCTGCTCCTGGGGTCCTACACCGTCACCCTGGTCATGCTGCGATCTCATGCCGGGGAGGGCCGGAGCAAAGCTGTCTCCACCTGCACCTCCCACGTCCTGGTGGTGACTCTTCACTTCGTGCCCTGTGTTTACATCTACTGCCGGCCCTTTATCACACTGCCTATGGACACAGCTGTGTCCATCAATAACACGGTCATCACCCCCATGCTGAACCCCGTGATCTACACCCTGAGAAACCAGGAGATGAAGGCAGCCATGAAGAGGCTGCAGAGGAGGCTTGGGCCTTTTGAGAGCAATAAACTCAGATGAGCCGTCAGACTGAGACCCGAAATCTAATGTGAGCCTAGTTTGAGGTTTTCTCAAACTACTACCCTAGGAATCAGGGACAGCTAGCTCTTTGTCCACTGTCATTTCTGCATATCCCCACAGCCACTAAGCTCTGTTAGACAGACTCTAAGAACAAAAGGGAGAGATGAGATTGAACATCAGCTCTCGGGCTGGGGACGGGGGAGAAGTGTGGTATAGAGCTGAAATCAATAACCTAAGTGCTATCTGTCCTCACTTTTACCATTTGTGGTATGGAAATAATGCTGTCTACTTACAAGGTGGTTGCGAGGATGAAACGTGATCAGTGTGGAGAGGATTATGGTTGTAAAGGCGCACACGACTCCTGGCATTAATCAGGCATACAGTCTATGTTCCCTATGATCTGCATCTCTGTTGCCAAATATGCCTGTGCTGCATGTGTGCATACTAAGTCACTTCAGTCGTGTCCGACTTTTGCGACCCTATGGACCGTAGGCTGCCAGGCTCCTCTGTCCATGGGATTCTCCAGGCAAGAATCCTGGAGTGGGTTGCTGTGCCCTCCTCTAGGGGAATATTCCCAACCCAGGGATTGAACCCGCATCTCTTATGTCTCCAGGTGTGCATTTATATATATATAGAATGAGGGGCTTCCCAGGCGGCACTAGTGGTAAAGAACCCACCTGCCAAAGCAGGAGACACAAGAGAGGAGGGTTCGATTCCTGGGTCCGGAAGACCCCCTGGAGGAGGGCAGGCAACCCACTCCAGTATTCTTGCCTGGAGAATCCCATGGACAGAGGAGCCTGGGAGGCTACAGTCCACGGGGTCACAAAGAGTTGGGCACAACTGAAGCAACTTAGCACACACTTAGAATGTGGATGCATTTATTTCTCATATTTTCTCTCTAATGACTGCTATTTCCAGTTGATTATTAAAGTAATCACTTTTTGATTTAATATTGTGAGTACAGAATCTTCAATATATTTCACCAATTAGATAAAAGAGAAGAAATATATTTTGAGTCAGATGTATGCATGAACAAATCTAGAAATAGACCAAATATTCCCTGTCCTCTGGTTCTTTCTACTTTCTTTACACTGAAATTAATCTCAAAAGGACTTGAATAGTTTGGGGATATATCTGCACAAAATGCACTTTTATTTTATGTTGTCCTGAGCTTCCTTCTTCCTTCCGTCCCCACTTTCCATTTCACCCCCAGAGCTTTCAGAGCTGGAACACAGCGGTAGTTTTCATCTACATATGCACAGACAATTTAGCACAAATCCGTGTGGTATAAAAAAAAAAATTACCTAAGAAGTAACTTTTGACTCACTCAAGGCCCATTTTGTGTACCAGGAAAGGAAAAAAATACAACATATTGCATACAGAGCCATTTAAGAATAGCCACTGTGTCTGTGTTATAAACCTTCTCTCTTCCAAGAATAGGATTCCAAGAAAGTAGATATATAAGGAGACAATAAATCTCCTTTCTGTTTATATACTCACATCAAATTCCACCCTTCTGCCTCCAATAGTCATTCAGAAATAGACCAATAAGTTCATTTGTACCCACAAACTATGGACACCAAGTGGGGGAGGGGAGGTGGGATAAATTGAGATTGGGACTGCCATGTCTACTATGTATAAAATGGATAACTAATGAGAAGTTAACTAACAAGAACCTACTGTACAGCACAAGCAACTCTGCTCAATGTGGTTAGGGTTAGGGTTATCCTTTTTGTTACCACGTTGAGTAGAGTTTGTATATATGTATATATACACACACATGTGGCTGATTCCCTTTGCTGTGCAGCAGAAACTAACACAACATTGTAAAACAACTAAACATTGATTTAAAAAAAAATAGACCAAGGGAAATAAGGAAGCTGAGGACATTGCAACACAGCAATTTTTTGCAAATGTTTATGATCAGTTAATATTTAGCTAAAAAGGTCCTCATAGATGACCACACATCTGTGATCTTCTCTGAGTCTTACAAGACAGAGACATTAGGCCAGGAATCCTAATCATACTGCCAGTGCTTCTCAAGCTTTCTAAAATTATTGCCCCTTAAAAGAGCTTTTTTAGATATTTTTCCTAATTACTCTCCCTCAAGAAAATTTAATATCAAAGACACACCATACCTCTTTTTGTGTTCTGAGGTTGTCTGAAGAAGCACACCTCACTAAAGCATCCAAGATTTTTTTGGCTCTCAAGAACCAATTTTCGCCCCCATGGGCATCATACCCACATTGAGAATGAATGATCCTATGACATTTGTTGTTGTTCAGTCACTCAGTCGTGTCTGACTCTTTGCGAGCACGCCAGGCCTCCCTATCCATCGCCAACTCCTGGAGTTTACTCAAACTCATGTCCATGGAGTCGGTGATGCCATCCAACCATCTCATCCTCTGTCGTCCCCTTCTCCTCCCACCTTCAATCTTTCCCAACATCAGGGTCTTTTCTGATGAATCAGCTCTTCGCATCAGGTGGCCAAAGTATTGACATTAGACCTTTCTATAAATGTTTCCCCAAAACTTGGAGACTCACACAATATTAACGTATGTAGAGTTATGTTGTCTGGGGTCTTGCAATAATTTGGAAGGCATAGAAATTGGACATTTCCGTGTATGTGCAGACTTATGTGCAGTAATGACTTGGAAACTGTATAATAAGGCCCACTGGAACTCCAACAGTAGCAGAAGAATGTCCATTCTGTTTCCACACTCACATCCAATAAAATTCCCTTTACTAATTCTCAAATCAAGCTTGGTCCTGAGGGGCTAGTGAGCTCAGCAGTGGCACTTTGGGAGAAGGAGAAGAGCGGTGATGATGTGACTCCTTGAGGCTGCCTTTTCCAGCATGAAGGTTGAAGAGAAGAAGTTGACGTCCAGAATAACTAACCTTCTAATGTGCTATTTCCCCAGCAGCATAGACACTGAGACCCAGCCGCCAAGTCTCAGAATGTGCGGATTCCTGCCTGGATGCTGAAGGATTTAGGTAAGGACATCGAGTTGTCAGGGTGTGGTGCACTGTGGATTACACATACGAGCATGAAAAATATACCTCGTGTATCTCATGCTGCAAAAAGAGCTGACAACTTTAGGGACCAAAAAAAGTGATATTAAATATTGGGAAAGCAGGAATCTCTTCCTAAGAAGTTACAGAGATGGAGTCAGCATGGTAAGAGAGAAAGCAGTTTGTATTTGATGGAATGACTGAGTTGCATAAAAGGAGTAGAATTTTTTCCAGCTTAGGGTCTGTCCATAGGGATCCATGTGGATCATAGATTCCACAACATGGGTGCTTCCTTTAAAAAGGTGATCTTAACCCCAAATTCTCAAAAAACCATGGAGGTTTCAAAGGCAACCTCATATCTGTACATTTCCTGTGACTCGATGGGTCTGTTTTGTCTTGGCTCCAGAGGCAGCTTTATTTCCAAACCTGATGACTCAGCACTAAAGCCTCTGTCTGCTTGTTCAATTCACACAAGCTCATTGGAACAATAATAAGCAAGTTGGTTCAAAGAGAAGCCGTTCTGTTGAATAGCATTTTGCTGAGTGACTAACACACACACACACACACACA
Organism: Bubalus kerabau; assembly: GCF_029407905.1. Lineage (NCBI taxonomy): Eukaryota > Metazoa > Chordata > Mammalia > Artiodactyla > Bovidae > Bubalus > Bubalus kerabau. The sequence goes on from NC_073638.1 coordinate 84,149,926, forward strand.
CACACCCTCATAAGTAACCCTTCAGGGAAGGTACTGTTTGTTTGGATTGGCAGAGGCAGTGGGGTGGGAGAAACAAGTGGCTGGAATGCCTATTACTGGAACGTCCTGGGTAATTTACACAAAGATAGTCAAGTTTATTCCTTGTGCTACCCACTGAAGTAAGTGTTCTGCTTCCCCATTTACAGAGGGGAAAATCAAAGGAAAGTAAAGGACTTGCTCCGAGTGACAAAGGAGGAAGTGGTAGAATTCCAGTCCTGATGCTCCTCCAAAGCTCTTAAGACTGTCTTACACTGCATCACTTGGAGAAGGAAATGGCAACCCACTCCAGTGTTCTTGCCTGGAGAATCCCAGGGACCGGGGAGCCTGGTGGGCTGCCGTCTATGGGGTCGCACAGAGTCGGACACGACTGAAGCAACTTAGCAGCAGCACCACTGCATCACACTGGAGGGTACATGACACTGCATCATTCTAGACTGCTCTTACATTCTAAAACTGCGGAGCAGAGGCACAGACAGGCCACAGAACTTTCTCAAGGTCACAGAGCTATTTTATAGCCTGGAGCAGAAAACAAATCTCTCTACCCCTAAGGCCAAGTCAAAGACATTAACAAAGGGTTTCTTACGTTTGTCTAGATCCTTTTCGCTCATTCACACACAATCTGATGCCAAGGCTTGTAAACCAGGATGTGCACTTACCAGTGAAGTTTATTCATTAATTAAAAAAAAAAAAACTACTGAGCACCTAACATGTGCCCCAGACTAAGGAAAGCTTTGATGACATTAGGATAAATGAAATACTGACCAGACAGGATGGACTTGAGATATAACAAGGAAATATACTGAAGTGAGGAGAGACGGGAGAAATTAGATGGAATACCTGTTATAGGTGCCAGAAGTCAGTGCAGGGAATTATGCGTCATAAAAGGACATCAGGAAAATGTTCACAGAAGAGGAGACTCTGGACCTGAGTGTTGAAAGATTGGTTTGGTTCAGTCGCTCAGTCATGCCCAACTCTTTGCGACCCCATGGACTGCAGCGTGCCAGGCTTCCCTGTCCATCACCAGCTCCTGGAGTCTGAAAGATCACTGCTCATCAATGAGAAGATCATGAGAGTGGGAGGGCATGGCAGGTGGGGAGAACAAGAGGAACACAGATCCAAAACTGTGGGCCTTCTCTTCTAGTAATACCAGTCCTTCGAAATCGTCTCTGACGTCACCTCCTCCAAGAAATCTCCCCTAACACACTGAAAGTGACGCTCTGTGTTGTAGACTGCAGGATATAGATTTCCTTTGCCTACGAGGGCATGAATTTCCCTTGAAATACATAAACTATTTGTTAATTTCTAAACACTTCATCTTTTTCCTGTGCTCAGCGTTCTTAGAAGACTTTGGATTTGAGTTTATATTTCAAAATGCAGCAAAAAGCATGCATCATGCAGTTCTTTTACTTTTTTCTCAAGTACTTGTCCTCTGAGATTGGGAAATATTTTTCTCATTCTCTTATTCTCTTCCCTAAGACCACATGGCCCTCACCTCCGACTGACCTTGACATTTACAGGTTAAAGGCAGCACTGTAACAGCCAAGATGGGATTTAAAACAGCGATGATTTAGGGATGAGGAAATCTGATTTGTATGTGTGCTGGCTTTTGCAAGCTAATCTGAAATTTTACTCACAGGCCTTCGCCAAGATTTAATAAAATCCTGTCATTACATTTAGGTTTCAGCTTTAGACGCTTGTTAAATGTTGCAGAATAATTCAGAGCTGATTTTGTTTTTCAGAGTTTGAAAGTCTGTATAATTTGAGAGTTTTTGGTGGTCAGAAAAGGATATACACTTGTCTGATAATAGGAAATGAAAGTGGGTGAATTAAAAGTATCTTATACAATTTTGTAAAGTTTAAAAATAAAATAAATTTTTTTTAAAAAATGACAAAGGATAAAGCAAAAAAAATTAAAAAAAATAAAAGTATCTTATTGAATTTTTTATAAAGTTGTGGGCCAGAAAGAGTTTGCATAATGTTTAAAGCTCTGAAAAAATAAGAAAATAAATAAAGACCTGAAATAGGATCAAAGGAAACAGAGCACAAGATAATAATTAAGGTGGGAAAAAGTCTTGGATGCAATAAGAGGAGTTTAATCCTTATCCTGTAATAATCTATAAGGGAAAAGAATCTGAAAAAGAATAAACAGGTAGATGTATAACTGTATCACTTTGCTGTACAGCTAAAACTAACAGAACCTTTGTAAATCAACTATACTTCAATAAAAAGAAAAAGAGAGGAGTTTGATCTTTATTCTGTTTACAATAGAGAGCCATTGAAAATTTTCAAACAAAAGAATCATTTAGTGGTGTCCAACTCTTTGCAACCCCATGGACTGTAGCCTACCAGGCTCCTCTGTCCATGGGATTTTCCAGGCAAGAATACTGGAGTGGGGTACCATTTCCTTCTCCAGGGGATCTTCCTGACCCGGGGATCAAACCCAGATCTCCCGCAAAGGAATAAATGAGCCCATTTGTGACTTATAAATATTTATGTATTAATATTTCTTGAAACAACAAAGAGGATGAATTAAAGACAGCTACACCAAAGAAAAGACCAGTTAGGGAATTCCTGCAACAATCTAAGCAGAAATGATAAGGGTTTAACTGAGGATGAATTTAAGGGAATGCATGAGAGACATGAAGAAAGTAGCATTTTCAGAAGAGATTCGACAAAGCGTCTAAATTCCTTGCAGGATGGGTAACTCAGGTAAGTCTCTTGGATAAAATGTGCTACTTAATCAGTACATGCTGTAAAGGTGACGATCCCCACAAAGACTGAATAAACTGGGAAAACAAAGTGAAAGCCGCTCGGTCGCGTCAGACTCTTTGCTGTCTCGTGCACTGTATAGTCCATGGGATTCTCCAGGCCAGAATACTGGAGTGGGTTGCCATTCCCTTCGCCAGGGGATCTTCCCAACCCAGGGATCAAACCCAGGTCTCCCATACTCCAGGAGGATTCTTTACCGTCTGAGTCACCAGAGAAGACCAACAAGTAGCCATATCCTCCAGAGCAAATGAGAGTCAACGTATGTTTTTTTATTTATCCACATAATTTCTCAAGGCTCTGAAAGCTGGTTTCAACACAAACCAAGCGTGAGGCATCTCAGCTGGGCATCCCTGGGCATAGGGACCACCTATGTCTATGGTGGTTTCAGATAACTCAGCTAAAGCCGAGGATGGCTTTTTTTCTCAAAGGCTGAGTTAACTATTCTCAATTTTTTTAACTGATTTTTATTTTTGGCTGTGCCGGCTTCGTTGCTGTGCGGGCATGTCTGTAGTTGCGGTGGGCGGGGACTACTCTTGGCTGCAGGGCGTGGCTTCTCCTGGCGTGGAGCAGGGGCTCCAGGGTGCTCAAGCCTCAGTAGCACGTGGGCTCATTGGTTGCAGTTCCCAGGCTCTAGCACACAGGCTCGATATTTGTGGCTCCGACTCATGAAGATACAGGGAATCCACAACTGCTTATACGAAACCTTCCTTAAGTTCGTTTCCTCAGAAACTTCTAGAATCAACTTGAACAGAACCCAAAGACTCCCCACTGAAGACAGGAGGGAAGCAAGCCTACCACCTGTACTAGTCGGGGAGCTGAAGCAAGTAGAACCGAGTGATTTTTCCAGGTAACAGAGCAAGTTCATGTAGAATAAGATATGTGATTTTTTAATTTACTCTTTTGATGTGTGCATACTGCTGATTACTTTCTTTCTTTATTTCTGGCTGCACTGGGTCTTCATTATTGCCTGTGGGCTGTCTAGTTGCAGAGGGTTTCTCTCCTCGGAGAGCACAGGCTCTAGGCGCATGGGGTTCAGTAGTTGCGGCCCATCGGCTCAGTTGCTTTGTGGCATGTGGAATCTTCCAGGAACAGGGATCGAACTCATGTGCCCTGCATTGGCAGATGGATTCCTATCCTCTCTGCCACCAGGAAAGTCCAAGATATATGGTCTTTTTTCATTATGTATGTCCAATTTCTGCATAAGAGGTAAAACTTTGCTTGATTTAATTTTCTCAGTAATGTCATTATTTCCTTCAAAGCTGTACGTGTGTGTTAGTCACTCAGTCGCATTCAACTCATTGTGACCCCATGGACTGTAGCCCGCCAGGTTCCTCTGTCCATGGGATTCTCCAGGCAAGAATACTGGAGTGGGTTGCCATTCTCCTCTCCATCAAAGCTGTACCTGGAGGAATAAATGTCATCCAGTGGCCTTGAAAAATCACACCAGGGTGTCGGAATTTATCTTCTGTGGACTTACCCAATCTCAAGAGCTGAGTGCACTCCTATTTTTCCTTTTATCTATAGTTTATGTAACAACTGTGTTTGCAAATGTTGCCATCATGGTCACTGTGAGCTGTGAGTCTCGCCTCCAGACCCCCATGTACTTCCTGCTCCGCAACCTCTCCGTCTTGGACATCTGCTTCTCCTCCATCACCGCCCCCAAAGTCCTAGTGGACCTTCTTTCGGAGAGAAAGACCATCTCCTTCCGTGGCTGCCTCACACAGATGTTCTTTTTCCACCTCCTCGGGGGCACAGACATCTTCTCTCTCTCAGTCATGGCCTTTGACCGCTACGTGGCCATCTCCAAGCCCCTGCACTACGTGACCGTCATGAGTCGGGGGCGGTGCATTGGGTTGATAGTGGCCTCCTGGGCGGGGGGCTTCGTCCACTCCATCGTGCAGATCTCCCTGTTGCTCCCCCTCCCCTTCTGCGGACCCAACGTCCTGGACACTTTCTACTGCGACGTCCCCCAGGTCCTCACACTCGCCTGCACGGACACTGCTGTCCTTGAGCTCCTGATGATTTCCAACAATGGCCTGGTCACCACCCTGTGGTTCGTCCTGCTTCTTGTGTCCTACACAGTCATCCTGACGATGCTGAGGTCCCACTCTGGGGAGGGCAGGAGGAAAGCCATCTCCACCTGCACCGCCCACATCACGGTGGTCACCCTGCACTTCGTGCCCTGCATCTACGTCTACGCCCGGCCCTTCTCCGCCCTCCCCATGGACAGGGCTGTCTCCATCACCTTCACTGTCATCATTCCTGTCCTGAACCCCCTGATCTACACCCTGAGGAACCAGGAGATGAAGGCAGCCATGAGGAGACTGAAGAGGAGATTCATGCTTTCTGAAAGGGGATAGTCTCCTTATAGATTGTGGATCAAGATGTAAGTATATAATTGAAATATTTTCTTAAAATATTAGCTGTCATATTCAGGGGCTCAACTGTACATAGACAATTAACTAGACCAGGATGGCACAGGTACAAAGGACCAGCGACCTGGAACACCTGTATCGGAAAAGAACGCCAGCAGGAAGTTACGGGAAAGAACCTAGTTCTTGAAGAGTAATTGACAACAAGCCAGGCACAGATACGGACTGTACTAGAAATGGGTGTCCAGTCAAAGGGTGAAAGACAGCACTCTGACATCCAGGCAGGCAGTAGGCCACTGGGGCCTCTGTCTCAACAAAGCAGGGATACAGCTTCTGGGTCCCAATGCAACGATAGTTCCCTATGACTATTTCCTAAGCATATGCTAGGTACCAAACTCTGTCTGGGGACATTCTTCTCTATCATTTCTGTTCTATCAGCAACTTTGGGCCTACTCTTTCAATCAGCTCATCTATAAAATATACTGGCACAGCCCCCCACAACCATCTGTTACACGTAAAGGGTTTTAGTTTTGAAGGATCTCCATTGCCTGCCACTCTCTGTGACTTTGTCAGACTTAGACGTGATCTGGGACTCACACCATCTGATTTGGTGAAGTGGCTACATGTAAGTGCAGCCAGTGGGACGGACTGCCTGCCCCAGTGCCCACAACACTGCCTCGGGCATAAGCCAGTTTGGTTGAAAAAAGAAAAATTCATATCCAAGCCAATAAATGCTTTTATTTTTCCTATGTGTACCTGCTTACCATTTCCCTTATTGCAGTGTTTTAAAAATTCCATAAAACTTCAAATTAGTACATCTAATTCTCCTTTATATTCTCGGGGTCTAAAATAGTGTCTTGACCCATAAAAGCTTTAAATAAGTGTTTCAAATACTTGGAAAGGGATTAAATGAATGTATGTAAGAATTTGATGCCAAATTCTACTTAATCTTGGTTTTTTAGTATTTAAAGATGGCATTACTTCTTCCAGGACTTCCCTGGTGGTCCAGTGGTTGAGAATCCTCACTTCCACTGCACAGGTTTGACAGGGGCATAGGTGTGATCCCTGGTTGGGAATCTGATCCCACATGTCCTATGACGCAGCCAAAAAAAATTAAAAAATAAAGTAACATTGACTTTACCGCTTGAACAGATGCTCCTTCATGGAAGTCAAAGGAAAAGGAAATGATTGAATCAGAGTGTACTATGATCTTGCACTCTAAGCTTTATACAGGACCACATCCCTTTATTTTAATTTACTAGGGCCAGGTAGGTTTTCCAATTTCTAATTTCTTAAAGTCTAGAAAGATCATACAGTGCATGTATTATAGATTACACTGTTTCTCCTATGTCATACCAAGTGAATTGTTTCTACTTCATGAAATGAGACACAGATGGAACTTCAAGTATTTTCTATAGCAACTATACTTACCATATTTTAATTGAAAATGTCATCCACTGTAAAATACATTTACCACTCTAATAACAGCTAGGTAGTAAAAAAGAAGAGCTACCATATTACACACACTCATTGATTTTAAGATGCATCTTAATTTCAGGGACATTTAAATGTGAAGGAAAGAAAAGATTCATCTTAGAATTTAACAAACTCAGTATTCAAAAATACAAAATAATCAGTCCCTGTCTCATGCACGCACATACATACACACATACACTTTCCCAAAGAGAGACAGATATAAAGCAAACGAGTTTTATTTTGCCAATCCTATGTTTTAGGAGCACAAAAAACTGCCATTAATTCAGTAGTACAAAACAGACTGTTTCTAACCAAATTCTGACCACCTATAACACATTTATTAAACCTTTCCCCGGTATTTATGCTTCCCTGGTAGCTTAGAGGATAAAGCGTCTGCCCACAATGCGGGAGACCTGGGTTCTAACCCTGGGTAGGGAAGATCCCCTGGAGAAGGAAATGGCAACCCACTCCAGTATTCTTGCCTGGAAAATCCCATGGACGGAGAAGCCTGATAGGCTATAGTCCATGGGGTCGCAAAGAGTCAGACACGACTGAGCGACTGCATTTCACTTCGCTTCATAACACATTTATTATTATGGGCATTATGTTTATATATTATTTATATTTGTTTCTTAGTATTAAAATAAATTTTGAAACTCCAGTGTTTCCTCACTTTAGGGACCAAAGATACTGCTACTACAGTTCTTCACTGTGGAAGTAAGGAAAATATTTCTCTTATCTTATGGAGACCTAATAAGATATTCCCTTCTAAGAAAGATCCTATTATTCCCCAAAGACCCAGGCACATTCAAGGGTTACACTTCTGGGTTTTGGTGTTCCGCGCAATGCTGCGAGGGGAAGACCAGAAGCTGACAACGAAACACTTCAATTAGCTTTAGCAGAAGAGAAATGGAGGAACCATAGAGCATTAAGGATGAATTCAGGAAGATCCGAGACCATGGAGAACTTGCCTGCTCTCTACACTATTTTCCAAGGAGAGGTTGCTATGGTCACAGACTATGGAGCCTTTATCAAAATCCCAGGCTGTCGGAAGCAAGGTCTGGTCCATCCAACTCACACGTCATCCTGTCACGTGGATAAGCCCTCTGAGATAGTAGATGTTGGTGACAAACTGTGGGTGAAACTTATTGGCCGAGAGATGAAAAATGATAGGATAAAAGTATCCCTCTCCATGAAGGTTGTCAACCAAGGGACCGCGAAGGACGTTGATCCCAACAATGTTATCATTGAGCAGGAAGAGAGGCAGAGGTGGTCCTTCCAGGATTACACTGGGCAGAGGATCACCCTCGAGGCTGTCCTGAACGCCACCTGCAAGAAGTGTGGCTATAAAGGCCACTTTGCAAAGGATTGTTTCATGCAACCAGGTGGGGCCAAGTATTCTCTGATACCTGATGAGGAAGAGGAGAAAGAAGAGCCAAAGTCAGCAGAGTTTGAAAAGCCTGACACCATGAGAAATTCTTCTAGAAAAAGAAAGAAAGAAAAGAAGAAAAAGAAACATAGAGACAGGAAGTCATCTGACTCTGACAGCTCAGACTCTGAGAGTGATACAGGCAAGAGGGCAAGGCACACGTCAAAGGACAGCAAGGCAGCAAAGAAGAAGAAGCACAAGGAGTGAGATCGGAGCGTAGAGAGGGTGCTTGAGAGAAGGAATCCGGGACCTGTGCTTTGAAGCCCTGGCTCCTGGAAAGACTCTGTAGTGAGAATATGGCCTCCCACCCTCTTCTCTCCCATGGGAGATGGCGTCCCCTTGTGCCACAGGCAAGTCTGGAAGCTAGGTATCAAAAGCATCTGCCTGAATGAGTTGTTCCCTTATCACTCCTGGGCCCTTTGCAAGTGACCCCTGCAGCTCTCCCATTCATTCACCCACCTTCATTCAGCAGGAGGTCGTATTACCCTCTCCAGCTGCCACTGCCAGAGCCAGATTCCTGTACAGGAGTCCAGGCTAGAGCCACAGGAACTGCTGTGGGGTGAGTCTGGCTGTAGTTGAACAGAGTGATTGGCCCCTACCTATTGTCCTACCTACGCTGGCCTGATTGGTGGATGGTCTGTGTGACATCCAGCACATGGGCAGAGGGAGACTGGCAGTATGAGGGAGAACACGGTAAGAAGTGGTGCTCACTTTCTCCATCCCCCGACATGATTCTGCTGTGTTAGAAGTGACAGCCAGTGGTCATAGCCAGAAAAACATTGTTTGCAGTGATTCAGCTTGTTTGTGACATTCCCGCAGACCACTGAGCCAGACAGCTCAAGCCGAAATCATTGCTTTACTTTTACTACTTTTACTACAGCATGAGTCAACTGCTTCCATTTCAGGTTTCTGCTTAAATTCCTGGTACTAAATGGAAAAAAAAAAAAAAAAAAGAGTCACACTTCTTTGGTGGAACAAATAAATACATGCTATGAACTTGTAGCCTACTAAAGAAAAGAAGACTCAAAGCACTGAACATTTACAGGATGGAAGAGACCATATAATTTCCATAGAAAATATAGTTAATAAAAAATGGGCTAAAAGAGAAAACACCTTAGCAAATCAATAATTATAGATGAACTGAAAAAATTGCCAGACAGATCCTTTGAAAAAATTTTAGATCCAAATAACTTTGTGGATGATTTCCAATAAATATTCAAGGATCCAGTAATTCCAGTTTTATTTTAAATTTTAGAGCACTTCTTAATATAGTCTGTAAGGATACCATAACCCTATTGACCAGAGAAGGCAATGGCACCCCACTCCAGTACTCTTGCCTGGAAAATCCAATGGACGGAGGAGCCTGGTAGGCTGCAGTCCATGGGGTCGCTAAGAGTAGGACACGACTGAGCGACTTCACTTTCACTTTTCACTTTCATGCATTGGAGAAGGAAATGGCAACTCACTCCAGTGTTCTTGCCTGGAGAATCCCAAGGATGGGGGAGCCTGGTGGGCTGCCATCTATGGGGTCGCACAGAGTCGGACACGACTGAAGTGACTTAGCAGCAACCCTATTGACAAACTATATAATAGCATCTAATTGATCTAATTATATTATATATCTAATGTAGGTAAACACACCAATCACATCTTTAGAGATAGATGTAAAATTCTTGTAAAATATTAGCAAGTTCCACAGCAATGCATTATGTAATAACAGCAAGGTCAAGTAGAATTTATTCCAGTTTCAAAAAGAAATATTAATATAATTCACTGCATATGAAAAGGTGCAATTATTTCAGTGGCTCAGAAAATATTCATCATAAATCAGCCCACATCACTGGAAAGCAAAACATACTTAAGAAGCCAGGAATTGAAAAAAAAAAAAAGTGACCACCTCAATAAAGAATATTAACAGGAACTATGTAGCAAGTATTATGTGTGTGCTCACTCTTGGGGTCCCATAGACCGTAGGCCACCAGGCTCCTTGGAACTGTCCTTGGAATTCTCTGTCCTTGAAATTCTCTAAGCAAGTGGGTTAGCCAGTCCCATCTCCAGGGGATCTTCCCCACCCGGGAATCAAACCCAGGTCTTCTGCATTGCAGTTAGATTCTTTACCATCTGAGCCACAAAAACTGTTAACTGACAAAAAGCCTGAAGGAAGATAACTACCAGATTAAGATTATCTGGGTTTATGAAATATTATTAAAAGATCCAACCCCATGGATTCAGTAACCTCTTTTTTTTTTTTTTTTTTTGAAGGCTTATTGAAAATATCAACTATTTGGGTACCTGATTTTAAAAATAAATCTAATATAAAGGCCAGTCCACAGGCAAAGTGGGCCTTCTTGCACCCCAGCCAGCAGCCGTGGAGCACCACTACAAGCCCTGGCGGCTGTCATGACCTTTCATTAAGAGGCCTCACGTTCTGAACACAGGTGTGCTTTAGTTTAGATAGACATTAAGATTTAGTTCTGAAATCTGAGGACACAATCCACAAGATAAAATCATAGTGTTTTCTTCTATTACGAAGATCCAGTATGATAACTGATCCATATTAAACTACCTTTCCAGACAGGCAGAAATTATGCTTGCAAGAACACAGAACAAAATTGCTCAGAATGTTTAAAACTCATATTTGAAAAGCAGTTCACAATATTCCATCTAAATTGCACAGAAGACCCCAGTGATCACTAGGAAATCTACCAGTCCAGTTTTTCCAACCCAAGCAGGTCCAAATATTATACTTAATGACTAAATATTAAAACAGTTTTTATTACTGTCCTTAATAGAGGATAATACCTGCTATCAACACTAATATTAATTATTGTACTTCAATTCATTTACAACTCAAAAACACAAGAAAAATGACAAAGCATAAAAATGTGGGAAAATTGTGGGGGGGAGTTATTATTCTCAGATATTAAGATGCTACACCACAAGTTCTGTAAGGAATTCACTGAAATATTATTGAAAATAACAAGAGAATTCAACTCAATGGTGACACATAAAATCAAATTACATGTACCATTGTTTTCCAATACACCATCAATATCCATAGAGAAAAAGTAATCAGAGCTATTTTAGGCAAAACGAAAGAGCACATATCATGAAACAAAGTCCTGATTTAAACATGCACACTCATTGCTTCTTGCAAACATCCACTTACATGCATATCAGAATTCACAAGAAGAAAAGAGAAAGGCTCAGGACAAAAAATAAATATAAAGCAGAAAACCAGAGAATTGAATACTCCTCCACGAGTGGAAGGGTAAGCTGCATAAAAAATCATCCCACCAGCAGAGATTACAGTGAAATTCATTTGCCTCAACCTGAACTTCGTGTGGAAAAAGAATCATCTCTTCTGAGACTTCAAAACCCTGACACAAGTCTCAGATTGAAGTTTACACTGCCTATGAAATAGGAAACACCAAAAGGAAGAATTAACAGCAATGCAGGGTTAATAATGCCTTGTGATGCCTGAAAGAAACAAATATTTCCCTATCTGAAGGAATGCACACTAAACCTAAGCCTTTGAAGATTTCCACATAAATAGCTTGAGCACAAATTCATAGAACAAAATTTTAAATACATGCAGAAACAAGTCATTATTAGCAAGAATCACAAGAAACAACCAAGGACTTCCCTGGTGGTCCAGTGGTTCAGAATCTGTCTTCCAATGCAGGGGAGAAGGGTTCAATCCCTGGTCAGGGAACCAAGATCCCACGTGCTGCAGGGAAGTTGAGCCTGTGAGCAGCCAAGAGTCAGCAGGCCACGACAAAGACCAACACAGTCAAATAAACAGAACGACCAGAGTACAATGTGATCCTCAAGGTCTTTGAATACGGAAGTAATCAGATACAGAACGCAAAGTAAACGCAAAGCTAAAAACAAAAATTAAAGTTTTTAAATGAGCAAGAAAAAAGATAATAAAAGAGAAAAGGAAATTTGTAAACAGAATAAAATAAAACTTCTAGAAATGAAAGCTGAATATGAACTGAATAACTCCCTGAAATGGGACACATATGAGATAGAATACACAAGAAGGATGGTTAAGATATGTAGGAAAGATGAACAAATCTAATAAATAATATATCTGACATGAGTTCCAGAATGAAAAAAATAATAGGAATGAAAAAATAATAGGAAGGGTCACTATTTTATGGGATATAACGGGGAAATTTCCATGACTGATGAAAAATACAAATTCTCAGATTCATAACACATCATCCTAGAATACTTGAGAAATAGAGTCACATATAGTCACAAAAGTATAAATCACAAAATTCAAAACGAGCATCACTTTTATACACTAACAACAGTCTATCAGAAAAATTAAGAAAACTACTGAATTTATAACTGCATCAAAAGAGTAAAATACTTAGGAATAAATTTAACCAAAGAGATGAAATATCTGTTCACTGAAAACTATAAAATATTGATTAAAGAAATTGAATAAAATACCAATAAATGGAAAGATAATCCATGCTAATGGACTGGGAGAATTATTATTACAAAACTTACATTCTACTCAAAGGTAGCTACAGATTCCATGTAATCCCCATCAAAATTCCAAAAGCAATTTTCACAAAAATAGAAAAGCAATCCTTAAATTTGTGTGCTACCACAAAAGACTCCATAGTCAAAGCAATCCTAAGAAAGAAAAAAGCTAGAGGCATCACACTTATCATTTGAAACTGTACTATAAAGCTATAGTAATCAAAACGGCATAATACTAGCATAAAAATAGACATAGAGACCAATGGAACAGAATCAAGAACCCAGAAATAAATCCATACAATTGCAATCATTTAATTTATGGGTCCGGAGGTGGGGGGAAGCCAAGAATATACAATGGGGAAAGGATACTCGGTTCAATCAATGTTGCTGGGAAAACTGGATAACCACATGCATAATATCAAAATTGGGCCCATATCTTACATCACTCACAAAAATTCACTTGCATGGATTAAATATTTAAGTATAAGACCTGATACCACAAAACTCCTAGAAGGAAAATGGAGGGAAAGCTCCTTGACTTGGTCTTGGCAATGATTTTTTGAGTCTGACGCCAAAAGCACAAGTAACAAAGCAAAAATTAACAAATGGGGCTGCATCAAATTAAAAGCTTCTCAACCTAATGTCCATCGACAGATGAATAAAGAAGACGTCATACATATATATAATGGAATATTAATTAGCCATTAAAAATAATGAAATGCCATTTGCAGCAACATAGATAAACCTGGATATTATCAAACTAAGTGAAGTAAATCAGATAAAGACAAATATATGATATCACTAATACATAGAATCTTTAAAAAAAATTATACAAATGAACTTATTTACATAACAAAATCAGATTCACAGATTTAGAGAACAAACATGATTACTAGTGGGGGAAGAGTCCAGAGAGGGGACAGATTGGGAATTTGGGATTGACATGTACATGTGCTATAATTACAATAAAATGCATTTCCATGGGGAAAAAAACTAAAAAGTATCTGCAAAACAAAATACATAATCAACAAATGAAAAAACAACCTAAAGAATGGGAGAAGATATTTATAAATCATATATCAGGTAAGGGGTTAACCTACAAAATGTATAAAGAACTCATACTACTCAATAGCAGGAAAAAATTTTTCAATTTTAAAACAGGCAAAGGAACTGAATAGATCTTTTTCCAAACAAGACATACAAATGTCAACAGGTATATGACAAGGTGCTCAACATCGCAAAACATCAGAGAAATGCAAATCAAACTCACAATGAGATATTACTCAACATCTGGAGTAGGTTGCCATTTCCTTCTCCAGGGGATCTTCCCAACCGAGGGGTCAAACCCAGGTCTCTGGGTTACAGGCAGATTCCTTACCGCTGAGCCACCAGGGAGGCCCTCTATTAGAATAGCTAGAGTCAAAAAGACATGAGGTAAGTGTCAGCAAGGACATGGAGAAGAGGAAATCCTTGTGCACTCTTCCTGGGAATATAAATCGGTACAGCCACTTTGAAAAACAATATAGAGGTTTTTCAAGAAATTGAAGGAGAACTACAAATGATCTAGCAATTCCACCTCTGGGTATATATCCAAAGGAAATGAAATCAGGGTCTAGAAGAAGTATAAGAACTCCCATGGTCATTGTAGCTTATTCATAATACCCAAGATATAAAAACAATCTAAGTGTCCATCAGTGAATGAATGGATAAAGATGTGGGTAAATATATATAGTATATATAATATAAATAAATATAAATATATACTAAATATGCATTTAAACATATTTATATAATTATATATTTATATTTATATAATTATATATTGTTATATATATAATATAATATATATACATATAATATAATATATTATAATTAAATATATAATTATCATATTTTATTATTATATAATAGTATATGTTATATAATTACAGTATATTATATATTGTATTATTTATATTTATATATTATATTTTATTATTATGTTCTTATAATAATATAGTATATAATATAGTATAATTATATAACAGTATATACTATTATATATTTTATTGTATAATACCTTATTATATATTACAATATAGACAATATATAATATATTATATTATTATCATAAATTATAATATATATTATCAGATCAGATCAGATCAGTCGCTCAGTCGTGTCTGACTCTTTGCGACCTCATGAATCGCAGCACACCAGGCCTCCCTGTCCATCACCAACTTCCGGAGTTCACTCAGACTCATGTCCATCAAGTCAGTGATGCCATCCAGCCATCTCATCCTCTGTTGTCCTCTTCTCCTCTTGCCCCCAGTCCCTTCCAGCATCAGAGTCTTTTCCAATGAGTCAACCCTTCACATGAGGTGGCCAAAGTACTGGAGTTTCAGCTTTAGCATCATTCCTTCCAAAGAAATCCCAGGGCTGATCTCCTTCAGGATGGACTGGTTGGATCTCCTTGTAGTCCAAGGGACTCTCAAGAGTCTTCTCCAACACCACAGTTCAAAAGCATCAATTCTTCGGTGCTCAGCCTTCTTCACAGTTCAACTCTCCCATCCATACATGACCACAGAAAAAACCATAGCCTTGACTAGATGGACCTTTGTTGGCAAAGTAATGTCTCTGCTTTTGAATATGTTATCTAGGTTGGTCATAACTTTCCTTCCAAGGAGTAAGCGTCTTTGAATTTCATGGCTGCAGTCACCATCTGCAGTGATTTTGGAGCCCCCCAAAATAAAGTCTGACACTGTTTCCACTGTTTCCCCATCTATTTCCCATGAAGTGATGGGACCAGATGCCATGATCTTCATTTTCTGGATGTTGAGGTTTAAGCCAACTTTTTCACTCTCCATTTTTACCTTCATCAGGAGGCTTTTTAGTTCCTCTTCACTTTCTGCCATAAGGGTGGTGTCATCTGCATATCTGAGATTATTGATATTTCTCCCGGCAATCTTGATTCCAGCCTCTTTTTCTTCCAGTCCAGCGTTTCTCATGATGTACTCTGCATATAAGTTAAATAAACAGAGTGACAATATACAGCCTTGATGTACTCCTTTTCCTATTTGGAACCAGTCTGTTGTTCCATGTGCAGTTCTAACTGTTGCTTCCTGACCTGCATACAAATTTCTCAAGAGGCAGATCAGGTGGTCTGGTATTCCAATCTCTTTCAGAATTTTCCACAGTTTATTGTGATCCACACAGTCAAAGGCTTTAGCATAGTCAATAAAGCAGAAATAGATGTTTTTCTGGAACTCTCTTGCTTTTTCCATGATACAGCGGATGTTGGCAATTTGATCTCTGGTTCCTCTGCCTTTTCTAAAACCAGCTTGAACATCGGGAAGTTCACGGTTCACATATTGCTGAAGCCTGGCTTGGAGAATTTTGAGCATTACTTTACTAGCGTGTGAGATGAGTGCAATTGTGTGGTAGTTTGAGCATTCTTTGGCATTGCCTTTCTTTGGGATTGGAATGAAATCTGGCATCTTCCAGTCCTGTGGCCACTGCTGAGTTTTCCAAATTTGTTGGCATATTGAGTGCAGCACTTTCATGGCATCATCTTTCAGGATTTGGAATAGCTCAACTGGAATTCTATCACCTCCACTAGCTTTGCTCGTAGTGATGCTTTCTAAGGCCCACTTGACTTCACATTCCAGGATGTCTATTAATTATTATTTATTATATGTAATATTATATGTATGTATTAATATAGTATTATATATAATATAATATAATTATATGATTATAATATATATGTAATGTGTATATATGAATTTTTTCATATGTACATATAATATATACATATATATTATATGTACATATATATTTTTATATATGCATAGATAATACATATATATTATTATTATTATTATTATTTACTGACTGAGCCACCAGGGCATAAGTCAATTATATTTCTACAAAGGTGGGAAAAATACTCATCTCAAACACACAACAAGTATACATAGAGTTTTTATCATGTAGACTAGTTTAATATACTAAAACAAAATCGAAAGCAGGTATATTCAAAGCCATCAGCATTCTAGAAACAAAGCACATTCTATATGAAATGAAACCGTTTGATGAATTGAATTGATATTAAATTACTATAATTGTGTGGACAACGTTACTAACGTCCTTATCTTGCTGTGTGGAAACAGAGTCCGCGTGGGTGCACTATTGAAAACAAGAACGCCGTGTGGTCCCCAAACATCACCTCAGTCGCGTTTCTCTCTGTGAGGAGACCCATGAGACTGCGAGCACCCTGTGCAGACTCCGAGACCAGACGAACAGCAAAGGATTTGAGGTCCAGTTTTCTTTTTCTAGCTTTTGGCAGTGGAATTAAAACTCACTGTCTGTGGTGTCCTCTGAGCCTAACACCCCAGCAACTGGACCTTCAGGTCTCTCAGAAACAGTCAGTGTCGTGTGTTAACAAAGTTCTGATTGAGCTGTGGACAAAGGCACAGATTTCACCAGCTGCCTCTAAATAATCTGGACACCAATTAAAATGTGTGTATGTTTGTGTGTGCATCTTGGTGACTTTTAATAGCTCCCACTGAAAATTCATCACCAAGGGCGTGCTCAGGCACCTGACTTCCCTTCCTCGTCCAGTAATATTCCGTCCCCAGTTCTTCTATGAGGCCAGACGTCAAGGGAGCTGTGCGTAAGATACACTGACAGAACCTGAAGATGTGAGCCTTTGAATCTGCCCTTTCGCTCCTGAAAGGGGAGAAGAGACACTAAGATATTTAGTCTCCAAAGGGCTTTACCTTCAGAAACAAAATTTTCAAGATAATGTCACCAGCTTTTTGTTCTGCACTTGACCCAATGGCACACACTTCAGACTTGGAGTTTCAGGATCAAAGGAATTAGGTAAAGACATTTAACTTCTAGCTGAGGTTAAAGATTATACACAGAGAAATTCAGATGTCATTACTGACTTTGTAAAAATAGTTAGATGTTTATACTTTTCAGTTCTATGAAATATTTCAGAGCTAAGATGGTCATCTCAGTGACAGCAAAGGTGGGTGTTAACCATTGGAAAGAAGGGTGTTATGTTAAGAGGAATCCAGAAATGTGATCCATTCGCTGTGATTTTCAGAGCCCCATTCTGCCAACAGCTTATCTTCAAACAGACTTTATCAAACACTTTTGTTATACAAAATTAGTATGTCTATATATATGTGTGTGTGTGTGTGTATTTAATACATATCATTCTAATGATACCAGTGTCTCTCCCCACTGTGATCCCCAGCTCTTTATCCTTGACCCACAGAAGGAGAGAGGCAATGGAGAGCTTGCCCGATATAGTCTAGACTACGTCTCAGAACGGGGCCGCTGTCCTTATTGTCTCCCTCAGATTCAAACAAGAATCACGTCAGTTATACAAGATGAATATGTTCCGGAGATTTGCTGTGCACGACTGTGGCCACAGTTAACAATAACTAAGTCTGCATGTGAAACTTTTGATGAGAGGGTAGCTCTCATGTTTGTGTTTTGACCACAATAAGAAATATTAAAACATCCTTGGAGGTTTCGATTTACACATTGTTTCAGCCTGGAGTACTGCAGTTCATGCGGTCACAAAGAGTCAGACACAACTGAGCAACTGAACATCGTCTCAGTCTGTTCTCCAACAGCAAATATAAAATATTTTCAAACACTTATTAAGTAAATTGTCTCATCAGTATAGTCACAGTGACAAGTTACCTACACAAAATAGTAAACTGTAGTTCTAAGAAATTCTGTATAAAACAGCCTAGTCAAAGGAAACTGACTCATACACAGCAACACTGTAATCAGAAACAGGTGATATCTCTTTTTTTAGCACATCAACAGAATATTTAGGGAATTCCCCAGTGACAGATTGGTAAAGTATCTGCCTGCAATGCGGGAGACCTGGGTTCAATCCCTCGGTCAGGAAGATCCCCTGGAGGAGGGCATGGCACCCCACTCCAGTATTCTTGCCTGGGGAATCCTCATGGACAGAGGGGCCTGGTGGGCTACACAGTCCATGGGGTCGCAAAGAGACAGTCACGACTGAGCTACTAAGCACAACAGAACATTTACTAAAAGCATGTTAAACTTGTAGACTATCGGTTCACAATGCCTAGAACTATGTCTTCTCTTTTAACAAAGATATGGTTTGAATATGAAAAATGCTTCAGACAGCTCCTGACACCAGTGGAGAATGAACTTATGATTGCCAGAGGGGAAGAAGGGCAGGAAGAGATAGTTGGGGAGTTTGGGATGGGCATGTACACTCTGCTGTATTTAAAATGGATAACCAACAAAGCCCTACCGTGTAGCACAGGAATTGAGTTACCTGGGACCCTAGACGGGAGGTGCGTTTAGGGGAGAGTGGACACATGTGTATGTATTGGGCAAGTCCCTTTGCTGTCCAACTGAAATGACCACAATGTTGTTAACTGGCTATATGCCAATATAAAATAAAAAGCTTTTTAAAAAGTAAAGAAAAACATGATACAAATAAAAAAGAGAACATCTAATGAAAAATTAATTGGTGTGAAATTAAAAATGATAATATTTTAAAGCAAAAGCATATTAAATGAAATTAGATGTAAATTAAAAGTCCCTACTTAACACAAATGCTTTTTCTTTTCAAAAATAGTTTTATGGGAAAACAATTAACTGAATGATTTCTCATATGATAATTTGATTGAGTCACCAAATGGATTGCAATCTTAAAAATTTGGACAATTCAACGCATTGCAAACACTGCAGCAACCTGAGGAATACCTGAATTGCCTTCATAGAAGAAAACAAAATGAATACGTGAGCACTGCCATATGAAGTAGACTTCAGAATACAGACAGAAAGAGGATGAGTCCATGGAGCTGGGAAACGGCACCAGGGTGAAAGAATTTATTTTCCTTGGCCTGACCCAGAATCAAGAACCGAGCTTGGTCTTATTTCTCTTCCTCCTTTTGGTGTACGTCACCACTCTGCTGGGAAACCTCCTCATCATGGTCACGGTGACCCGGGACTCTTGCCTTCACACCCCCATGTACTTTTTGCTCCGGAATTTATCTGTTGCCGACATCTGCTTTTCCTCCATCACAGCCCCCAAGGTCCTGGCAGACCTTCTGGTCCAGAGAAAGGCCATCTCCTTCAATGGCTGCTTCACCCAGATGTTTTTCTTCCATCTTATTGGAGGGGTGGATGCATTTTCTTTGTCGCTGATGGCACTGGATCGGTACGTGGCCATCACTAAGCCCCAGCACTACGTGACCGTCATGAGTCGGGGGCGGTGCATTGGGTTGATAGTGGCCTCCTGGGCGGGGGGCTTCGTCCACTCCATCATGCAGATCTCCCTGTTGCTCCCACTCCCCTTCTGTGGACCCAATGTGCTGGACACTTTCTACTGCGACGTCCCCCAGGTCCTCACACTCGCCTGCACTGACACCTTTGCCCTTGAGCTCCTGATGATTTCCAACAATGGCTTGATCTCTACCCTGTGGTTCGTCTTCCTCCTTGTATCGTACATGGTCATATTATTACTAATAAGGTCTCAGGCCAGGGAGGGCAGGGGGAAAGCCATCTCCACCTGCACCGCCCACATCACGGTGGTCACCCTGCACTTCGTGCCTGCATCTATGTCTACGCCCGGCCCTTCTCCGCCCTCCCCATGGACAGGGCTGTCTCCATCAACCTCACTGTCATCATTCCTGTCCTGAACCCCATGATCTACACCCTGAGGAACCAGGAGATGAAGGCAGCCATGAAAAGACTAAGCAGAAGATTCATGCAGTTTGAAAAGGGATAGTCTCCTTATAGGCAGTGGACCAAGATGCAAGTATACAACTGAGATATTTTTTAAATATTAGCTGTCATATACTGGGGCTCAACCATACATAGACAATTCACTATACCAGGATGCACAGATACAAGGGACCAGTGACCCAGCACATCAGTATCGAACAGGAACATCAGCAGGAATCCAGATACACAGAAGAACATATCCCTGGAGTGCAGTTGACAGCAAGCCAGGCACAAATGTGAACTGTAATGGAAGTGGGGTTCCGGGAAATGGTGAAGGATAGCACTGCAAGGTCCAGGCAGGGAGAAGGCCACAGGGACCCTTGTCTCAACAGAGCAGGGACCCAGCAGCTGGGCCCAGCTCAACAACAGTTACCCTATAACTGTTTCCTAATCCCTGGGCCGGGAAGATCCCCTGGAGAAGGCAATGGCCACCCGCTCCACTATTATTGCCTGGGAAATCTCATGGACAGAGGAGCCTAGTGAGCTACAGTCCATGGGGTCCCTAAAGGGTAGGACATGACTTAGTGACTAAGCACCAAAAGTACCAAACACTGTAAATCTTCTCTATCATTTCTGTTTTGTCAGCCACTTTGGGCCTTCTTTTTAGTCAGTTCATCTGTAAAATACACCAGCAGAGCCCACCACAATCATTCGGTATATGTAAAGAGTCTCAGTTTTTAAGGATTTCCATTGCTTTTCACTTCTCATGATTTTGTCAGACTTGCATGTGACCTGGGTCTTATACTGTTTGATTTTGTAAAGTCCCCATATGTAACGATAGCCATGGCAGCATCCGCAGCTACCTGCCCTGCTGTTTACGTCACTTTCTCAGGCGTAAACTAGTTCTACTGGTTGAAAAAAGAAAAAGCCATACCAACTCAACAAATACTTTTATTTTTCCCTGTGTATACTTCTTCATCATTCCCCTTACCACTGTGCATTTTGTTTCTTTCTAATATTTTTATGAAATATAGTTGATTTACAATGCTCTGTTAGTATCTGCTGTACAGCAAAGTGACCAGTTACACATATACATGTATGCACTCTTGTGTAGATTCTATTCCTATACAGGTCATTACAGCATATTGAATAGTCTCCTGTGCTTTTCAGTGGGGTTTTTATTAGTTACCTATTCTATATACATATTAGTTATCTATTCTATAGATAGAATATATCTATTCTGTATATACATATCTATTCTATATATAGCATATGTCAAGTCCAGTCTTCCAATTTTTCCCTCCCCACAAATTTGCTTTCTACATCTGTGACTTAACTTCTATTTTGTAAATACATTGATTTGTACCATTTCTTTTGATTTAACATGTAAGCAATAGATGGGGAAACAGTGGAAACAGTGTCAGACTTTATTTTTCTGGGCTCCAAAATCATTACAGATGGTGATTGCAGCAATGAAATTAAAAGACGCTTGCTCCTTGGAAGGAAAGCTATGACCAACCTAGACAGCATATTCAAAAGCAGAGACATTACTTTGCTAACAAAGGTCCATCTAGTCAAGGCTATGGTTTTTCCAGTAGTCATGTATGGGTGTGAGAGTTGGACTATAAAGAAAGCTGAGTGCAGAAGAACTGATGCTTTTGAACTGTGATATTGGAGAAGATATTGGAGAGTCCCTTGGACTGCAAGGAGATCCAACCAGTCCATCCTAAAGCTAATCAGTCCTGAATATTCATTGGAAGGACTGATGCTGAAGCTGAAACTCCAACTCTTTGGCCACCTGATGAGAACTGACTCATTGGAAAAGACCCTGATGGTGGAAAAGATTGAAGGTGGGAGGAGAAAGGGACAACACAGGATGAGATGGTTGGATGGCATCACCTACTCAATGGACGTGAGTCTGAGTGAACTCCGGGAGTTGGTGATGGACAGGGAGGCCTGGCGTGTTGCAATCCATGGGATCACAAAGAGTCAGACATGACTAAGTGAACTGAACTGAACTCATAAGCAATATTTGTCTTTCTCTGACTTTCTCAGTGTCACAATCTCCAGGTCCATCCGTGTCGCTGCAGATGGCGTTATTTCATTCTGTTCTATGGCGGAGGAACACCCTGCTGCATACATGCACGTCTTCTTCATCCATTCTTCTGCCGATGAACACTCAGGTTGTTTCCACACCCCCACTCTTGTAAAGAGCGCTGCAATGGTCACTGGGGTGCACCTATCCTTTCCAGCTATGATTTTCTCTGAATATATGCCAGGAGTGGGGTTACTGAACCATATGGTAGCTCTATTTTTAGTTTTTTAAGGATCTCCATACTGTTCTCCATATCCCTTTTCTCTACACCCTCTCCAGCATTTACTGTTTCTAGGGCTTTTTGATGATGGCCAGTCTAACCAGTGTGAGGTGGTACCACATGGTACTTTTGATTTGCATTTCCCTAATAGTAATGATGTCAAGCATGTTTTCATGTACCTTGAAATGAGAATATTCTCTCACATTATACACAAAAATAATTTCAAAGTGAGTTAAAGACATAAATGCAAGACTAGCTGCTATAAAACTCCAATAGGAAACATAAGCAGAACACTCTGACATAAATCATAGCAAGATCTTTTTGATCCTACCTCTAAGAGTAGTGAAAAGAAAAACAAAAATAAGCTAATGGGACCTAACCACGTGCATTTAGACTGGTGCACCACAACTAGAGAGCTTGCACACTGGAGCTGTGCACCAAAACGGAGACCCAATACAGTCAAAAAATAAGTGATAATTTTTTAAAGAATGTGGCCCTGGGATTTCTTTGGAAGGAATGATGCCAAAGCTAAAACTCCAGTACTTTGGCCACCTCATGTGAAGAGTTGACTCATTGGAAAAGACTCTGATGCTGGGAGGGATTGGGGGCAGGAGGAGAAGGGGATGACAGAGGATGAGATGGCTGGATAGCGTCACTCACTCAATGAGTTTGAGTGAACTCCGGGAGTTGGTGATGGATAGGGAGGCCTGGCATGCTGTGATTCATGGGGTTGCAAAGAGTCGGACATGACTGAGAGACTGAACTGAACTGAACTGAACTGAATGTAAATAAGACACTAAAAAGATAACAAAAGAAAAAAGTAGATTTGTAAAAAGAATGAAACAGAACTCTCAGACATGAAGGCTATAAAACTGAATAACTACCTGAAACTACTGAAGAAGAGATCTTTGTGCCCTGTCGGTGGAAATACAAACCGACTCAGCCACTATGGAAAGTGGTACAAACATTCTTCAGGAAATTGAAAGGTAGAACTACAAAAGACCTAGCAATTCTACCTCTGGCTACATGTCCAAAGGAAAAGAAATCAGGATCTAGAAGAGGTATCAGAAATCCCATGGTCATGGTAGCATTCTTCATAACATCCATGATATGGAAATAATCTAAGTGTTCATCAACAGATGAACAGATAAAAGTGTGGGTAAATACATATATAATCAGCCATTTAAAAAAAAAAAAAAAGGAAATCCTGCCATTTACAATAATATGGATGGACCTTGTAAAATAAGTCCTAATGAAATACATCAGCCAGAGAAAGACAAAGACTGTGTGATCTCATTTATATGCGGAATCTAAAAACCTAAATTTAAACAGAGCTGGTTTCCAGGTGTGGGGAGGGTGAAAGAAATGAGGAGATGTTGGCCAATATGCATAAAGCGTAGTGTTAGTCCCTCAGTCATGTCTGACTCTTTGGGACCCATGGACTGCAGCCTGCCAGGCTCCACCATCCATGGAATTCTCCAGACAAGAATACTGGAGTGGATAACCATTCCCTTCTCCATGGGATCTTCCCAAATTGGGGTTTGAACCCAGGTCTCCTGCATTGCAGACAGATTCTTTACCATCTGAGCCACCAAGCAAGCCCCAATGAGCATAAACTTCCTGTTAAAATATAATAAAGTTTGAGAGATCTAATACCCAGTGAGGTGATTCTATTCACACTATTGTATCATTTGCTTCAAAGTTTCTAAAGGAGCACATCATAACTGTTGTTGTTTTGTTGTTGTTGAGTCATTAAGTCATGTCTGACTCTTTTGTGACCCCATGGACTGTATGTAGCCTGTCAGACTCCTCCGTCCATGTGTTTCTCTAGGCAGGAGTACTGGAGTGGGTTGCCATTTCCTTCTCCAGGGGATCTTCCAGACCCAGATATTGAACCTGCAACTCTTGCACTGGCAGACAGATTCTTTACCACTGAGCCACCAAGAGAGCTCACAGCTTAAATGATCTCACCTCAGTAAAGAATTGGTATATATGTGAGATGATGGAGTTTTTAGTTAATACTACTAAGATAACCATTTTGCAATATTCCATAGGAACCTGGAATGCCAGGTCCATGAATCAAGGCAAATTGGAAGTGGTCAAACAAGAGATGGCAAGAGTGAATGTAGACATTCTAGGAATCAGCAAACTAAAATGGACTGGAATGGGTGAATTTAACTCAGATGACCATTATATCTACTACTGCAGGCAGGAATCCCTCAGAAGAAATGGAGTAGCCATCATGGTCAACAAAAGAGTCCGAAATGCAGTACTTGGATGCAATCTCAAAAACGACAGAATAATCTCTGTTCATTTCCAAGGCAAACCATTCAATATCATAGTAGTCCAAGTCTATACCCCAACCGGTAACGCTGAAGAAGCTGATGTTGAACGGTTCTATGAAGACCTACAAGACCTTTTAAAACACTCAAAAAAGATGTCCTTTTCACTATGGGGGACTGGAATGCAAAAGTAGGAAGTCAAGAAACACCTGGAGTAACAGGCAAATTTGGCCTTGGAATATGGAATGAAGCAGGGCAAAGACTAACAGAGTTTTGCCAAGAAAATGCACTGGTCATAGCAAACACCCTCTTCCAACAACACAAGAGAAGACTCTACACATGGACATCACCAGATGGTCAACACTGAAATCAGATTGATTATATTCTTTGCAGCTAAAGACGGAGAAGCTCTATACAGTCAACCAAAACAAGACCAGGAGCTGACTGTGGCTCAGACCATGAACTCCTTATTGCCAAATTCACACTGAAATTGAAGAAAGTAGGGAAAACCACTAGACCATTCAGGTATGACCTAAATCAAATCCCTTATGATTATACAGTGGAAGTGAGAAATAGATTTAAGGGCCTAGATCTGATAGATAGAGTGCCTGATGAACTATGGAATGAGTTTCATGACATTGTACAGGAGACAGGGATCAAGACAATCCCCATGGAAAAGAAATGCAAAAAAGCAAAATGGCTGTCTGGGGAGGCCTTACAAATAGCTGTGAAAAGAAGAGAAGTGAAAATCAAAGGAGAAAAGGAAAGATATAAGCATTTGAATGCAGAGTTCCAAAGAATAGCAAGAAGAGATAAGAAAGACTTCCTCAGTGATCAATGCAAAGAAATAGAGGAAAACAACAGAATGGGAAAGACTAGAGATCTCTTCAAGAAAATCAGAGATACCAAAGGAACATTTCATGCAAAGATGGGCTTGATAAAGGACAGAAATGGTATGGACCTAACAGAAGCAGAAGATATTAAGAAGAGATGGCAAGAATACATAGAAGAACTGTACAAAAAAGATCTTCACGACCCAGATAATCGCGATGGTGTGATCACTCATCTAGAGCCAGACATCCTGGAATGTGAAGTCAAGTGGGCCTTAGAAAGCATCACTACAAACAAAGCTAGTGGACGTGATGGAATTCCAGTTGAGTTATTTCAAATCCTGAAAGATGATGCTGTGAAAGTGCTGCACTCAATATGCCAACAAATTTGGAAAACTCAGTAGTGGCCACAGGACTGGAAAAGGTCAGTTTTCATTCCAATCCCAAAGAAAGGCAATGCCAAAGAATGCTCAAACTACTGCACAATTGCACTCATCTCACATGCTAGTAAAGTAATGCTCAAAATTCTCCAAGCCAGGCTTCAGCAATATGTGAACCATGAACTTCCTGATGTTCAAGCTGGTTTTAGAAAACGCAGAGGAACCAGAGATCAAATTGCCAACATCTTCTGGATCATGGAAAAAACAAGAGAGTTCCAGAAAGACATCTATTTCTGCTTTATTGACTATGCCAAAGCATTTGACTGTGTGGATCACAGTAAACTGTGGAAAATTCTGAAAGAGATGGGAATACCAGACCACCTGACCTGCCTCTTGAGAAATTTGTATGCAGGTCAGGAAGCAACAGTTAGAACTGGCCATGGAACAACAGACTGGTTCCAAATAGGAAAAGGAGTACGTCAAGGCTGTATATTATAACCCTGCTTATTTAACTTCTATGCAGAGTACATCATGAGAAACGCTGGACTGGAAGAAAAAGAGGCTGGAATCAAGATTGCCGGGAGAAATATCAATAACCTCAGATATGCAGATGACACCACTCTTATGACAGAAAGTGAAGAGGAACTCAAAAGCCTCTTGATGAAAGTGAAAGTGGAGAGTGAAAAAGTTGGCTTAAAGCTCAACATCCAGAAAACGAAGATCATGGCATCTGGTCCCATCACTTCATGGGAAATAGATGGGGACACAGTGGAAACAGTGTCAGACTTTATTTTGGGGGGCTCCAAAATCACTACAGATGGTGACTGCAGCCATGAAATTCAAAGACGCTTACTCCTTGGAAGGAAAGTTATGACCAACCTAGACAGCATATTCAAAAGCAGAGACATTACTTTGCCAACAAATGTCCATCTAGTCAAGGCTTTGGTTTTTCCTGTGGTCATGTATGGATATGAGAGTTGAACTGTGAAGAAGGCTGAGTGCCAAAAAATTGATGCTTTTGAACTCTGGTGTTGGAGAAGACTCTTGAGAGTCCCTTGGACTGCAAGGAGATCCAACCAGTCCATCCTAAAGGAGATCAGTCCTGGGTGTTCGTTGGAAGGACTGATGCTAAAGCTGAAGCTCCAATACTTTGGCCACCTCATGCGAAGAGTTGACTCATTGGAAAAGACTCTGATGCTGGGAGGGATTGGGGGCAGGTGGAGAAGGGGACGACAGAGGATGAGATGGCTGGATGGCATCACGGACTCGATGGATGTGAATCTGAGTGAACTCCGGGAGTTGGTGATGAACAGGGAGGCCTGGCGTGCTGCGAGTCATGGGGTCTCGAAGAGTCGGACACGACTGAGCGACTGATCTGAACTGAAGCATTTTGCAGTGTATAAATGTGTCAATCAACACCTTGTATGTGCCTTAAACTTACACAACTCATGTGTCTGTTTGTTGTTGTTTTGTTCAGTTGCTCAGTCGTGTCCGACTCTTTGCAGCCCCATGGACTGCAGCATACCATGCTTCCCTGTCTTTCATGATCTCCTGGAGTTTCCTCAAGCTCATGTCCATTGAGTCTGTGATGCTATCCAACTATCGCATCCTCTGTTGTTCCCTTCTCCTCCTGCTTTCAACCTTTCCCAGCATCAGTGTCTTTTCCAATGAGTCAGCTCTTCACATAAGGTGTCCACAGTATCCTCTGCTAGCATCTTCTCCTTTGCCTTCAATCTTTCCCATCAGGGTCTTTTCCAGTGAGTCAGCTCTTTGCATCAGGTGGCCAAAGTATTAGAGCTTCAGCTTCAGCATCAGTCCTTCCAACGAATATTCACGGTTCATTTCCTCTAGGATTAACCGGTTTGACCTCCTTGCTGTCCAAGGGACTCTCAAGAGTCTTCTCCAACACCACAGTTTGAAGATATCAATTCTTTATATCTCAAAAAATGTGGGGAAAAATACCCATCTCAAACACACAACTTGTATCCGGCAGTTTTTATCTTTGTAGATTAATATACTAAATGTACATATATCATATGTAGTTAATATACTAAAACAAAATAAAAAAGCAGGTAAATCCAAACCCATCAGCATTCTGTAAACAAAGTATGTTCTATATGAGATGAAACCATTTAATACATTGAATTAATCCTAAATTACTATAATTGTGACGGACAGCTTTACTAAGGTACGTATCTTGCTGTATGGAAATGAGAGATTCCACGTGAGTAATTTTGGAAAAAAAGAAAATTGTGTGTTCCCCAAACACTATCTAAGTCATGTTTGTCTCCCTGAGGAGACTCATGAGACTATAACCATTCTGAGTAGACTCAGAAACTGGACTACTAGCCAAGGATTTGCAATCCAGTTCACTTTTCCTAGTTTTTTGGCAATATAATTAAAACTCGCTTGTCTATGGTGTCCTCTGAGCCTTGCACCCCAGCAAAATTGCACCTTTAAGTCTCTTGGGAACAGCAGCTGGCATGGATTGTGGATAAAGCCCTGGGTTTCATCTACTGTATTATGTGTTTCTTGGTGACTTTTTAATAAATCCCATTGAAAATTCATCACCAACACCACAATCAGGCACTTGACTTCCCCTTTCTTGTCCAGTAATAGTCCCTTTTCCATTCTTATATGAGGATATAGGCTGAGGGATTTATGGGTAAGACACAGTGAAAGGACCTTGAAGATGTGATTCTTTTTTTTTTTTTTCAGATGTGATTCTTTGAAACTGCCCTTTCTCTCCTGAAAGTGGAGAAAGATGTTTAGTTTCCAAAGAGCTTTGCCTTCAGAAACAAAATTTTCAAGAACTAATATCACCATGTTTTGATCTGCATTCAACCCAATGGCATACAATTCACACTTGGAGTTTCAGGATCAAAGGAATTAGGTAAAGACATTCAACTTCTAGCTACGATTAAGGTCATGCATAGTGAAACTGAGATGTTGCTATTGGTTTTGTAAAAATAGTTTGACTTTAATGTTTCTCAGTTATATTAAATGTTTCAGTACCAACACGGTCTTCTCAGTGACAGAGATGACAAAGGCGGGTCTTAACCGTTGGGAAGAGGGATGTTGTGCTAAGCGGAGTGGGGAAATGGGGTCCATTCTTTGTGATCTTCAGAACTCCTTTCTACCTACAGTTTATCTTCAGACAGATTTTATCAAACACTTCTGTTATACAAAATTAGACTAAGTATGATTAAAGGGCTTTTAAAAAGATATTTTTTGTTTGTTTGTTTCTTCCCATCCTATTTCCATCTCTACCTTCCCTTCAACCAGATATAAACTCATAATATACTCCATATGAGAACTAAGAATAACATTAATACTTACTAAGTGATCAGTGTAAAATTAAATACTTTTAATATTTCTTCACTTATAGTAAGCTCAAAAAATAGTAGTTTTTTTATGGCAATAGAAATGAGAGCAGGGATTACCTCTTGGGTAAAATCAGGGGGGTGGCTGAAACAGTGCACCAGGAAACACTCTTGTGCAATGAAAATATTTACTATTTTGACTGTAATGACTATCTGGACCTATATTCTTGTCAAAACTCATTAAAATCTGAGCATTATGTTCTATATAAATTTTACCTTAATTGAAGAACCAGGAGGTCTTCCCTCACCATGAGTTGCAGTCACTGATTAAAACTGTAAAGGTTCTTTTAAAAGAAATTTTAAAAACCATTAAAAACTATTTTGGCCTTTAAAAAAGTAGCTTTTATTTCTGCTGGAAATTAAGACATCACTTATCACATGTCCTATTCCACCAAATTTTGCTTCTTCTCTTTTCATAACACATTTCACATTTCATCATGTGTTACATTCATCAATTTATACAACTCATTTATTTCATTAGGCTGTAAGCCTGATGAAATGGTTCAATTTATCTATATGCATTTGAAGATTGCAATAAATGGTCACTTGCTGAGTATAAGAAGGAACAAATAATAATTATAAGATCTCTTAAGAATGGTTAATGTTGTTATTCAGTGGCTCAGTCGTGACTGACACTTTGCAACCCCATGGACTGCAGCACACCAGGCGCCTATGTTCTCCACTATCTCGCGGAGTTTGCTCAAATTCCTGTCCGTTAAGTCAACCATGTTCTCTAACCATCTCATCCTCTGCTGCCACCTTCTCCTTTGCCTTCAATCTTTCCCACCATCAGGGTCTTTTCCAGTGAGTCGGCTCTTTGCATCAGGTGGCCAAAGTATTAGAGCTTCAGCTTCAGCATCAGTCCTTCAAATGAATATTCACAGTTGATTTCCTTTAGGATTGACTGATTTGATCTCCTTGCAGTCCAAGGGACTCTCAAGAGTCTTCTCCAGCACCACAATTTGAAAGCATCAATTCTTCGACACTCAGCCTTCTTTGCAGTCAACTTTCACATCATACATGACTACTGGAATAACCATAGCTTTGACTATATGGACTTCGATGTCTCTGCTGTTACACACATTGTCTTAGTTTGTCATAGTTTTCCTTCCTAGGAGCAACAGTCTTTTGTAAATAAAAACTGGGCATTAATCTAATGATACTGGTGTCTCTCCCTGCTGTGATCCTTCCACTCTTAATCTTTGATCCACAGAAGGAAAGAGGCAGAGGATAGCATGCCTGATATAGTCTGGACCACCTCTCACAAGTGGGCCATTATTTTTAATGGCCCAGACTCAAACAAAGCTCACATTGGTTATACAAGATGAATATGTTCTAGAGCTTTGCTGTACAAGACCATGATCACAGTTAATAACACTGTATTGTGCACTTGAAATTTTTCTTAAGAGGGTAGGTCTTATGCTTGAATTTTTATGAAAATTTTAAAAATTATGATATCATTTCAGATTTGGATTTACACACTATTTCAATGTTTTCTGATACCAAATTTTAAATATTTTTACAGAATTATTAAACAAATTATCCCATAGTATAAAGTAATCACAATGACAAGTTACCACCACAAAATTATGGGGTGCGATTTTAAGAAATTCAGCATAAAACATCCAAGGCAAAGGAAACTGGCTCATGCACAGCAACACTGTAATCAGAAACAGATGATATCTTTTTTCAGCAAATCAACAGAATATTGCTAATAAAAATATTAAACTTGTAGACTACAAGTCCACAAAGACTGGGGCCATGTCTTACTTATCTTCAGCAACACAGGTATGGTTTGAATATAAGAAATACTTCAGACAACTCCTGACATCAATAAATTTGTGAGAAATTACAAATAATAATATTTTAAAAACAAATAAAATAGGCTGTATATATAAATGTCACTAACTCAACACAAACTTTTATTCTTTCCAAAATAGTTTTATAGGAAAAGAATTATTGAATGATTTTTCAGGTGATGATTTCGTTGCACCACCATACTGATGATAATATTAAAAACCTGGACAATTCAATAATTCAACACATTGCAAACACTGCAGCCAGATGAAGAACACCTGAATTACATTGATAGTGTGTAAGAGGAAAACAAAATTAGTAGCTGAGCACTTTTATGGGAAATAGCGTCTAATAGAACAGAGGAAAAGAGGATGAGTCCATGGAGCTGGGAAACGGCACCAGGGTGAAAGAATTTATTTTCCTCGGCCTGACCCAGAATCAAGAACTGAGCCTGGTCTTATTTCTCTTCCTCCTTTTGGTGTACGTCACCACTCTGCTGGGAAACCTCCTCATCATGGTCACGGTGACCTGGGACTCTCGCCTTCACACCCCCATGTACTTTTTGCTCCGGAATTTATCTGTTGCTGACATCTGCTTTTCCTCCATCACAGCCCCCAAGGTCCTGGCGGACCTTCTGGTCCAGAGAAAGGCCATCTCCTTCAATGGCTGCTTCACCCAGATGTTTTTCTTCCATCTTATTGGAGGGGTGGATGTAGCTTCTTTGTCGCTGATGGCCTTTGACCGCTACGTGGCCATCACTAAGCCCCTGCACTACGTGACCGTCATGAGTCGGGGGCGGTGCATTGGGTTGATAGTGGCCTCCTGGGCGGGGGGCTTCATCCACTCCATCGTGCAGATCTCCCTGTTGCTCCCCCTCCCCTTCTGTGGACCCAACGTCCTGGACACTTTTTACTGCGACGTCCCCCAGGTCCTCACACTCGCCTGTACGGACACTGCTATCCTTGAGCTCCTGATGATTTCCAACAGCGGACTGCTCACCACCCTGTGGTTCGTCTTCCTCCTTGTATCGTACATGGTCATATTATTACTAATAAGGTCCCACTCTGGGGAGGGCAGGGGGAAAGCCATCTCCACCTGCACCGCCCACATCACGGTGGTCACCCTGCACTTCGTGCCCTGCATCTACGTCTACGCCCGGCCCTTCTCCACCCTCCCCACTGATAAGGCCGTCTCTGTGACCTTCACTGTCATCTCCCCTCTGCTGAACCCCCTGATCTACACCCTGAGGAACCAGGAGATGAAGGCAGCCATGCGGAGACTGAGGGGAAGACTCGGGCCTTCTGACAAGGAATAGAAAATCTCCCAACTCCTCAGTACCAAAGAGCCCTTCTATTATTTTCCTCATAGATTCTTATTCATATACTCAAATACATTGTCCAAGAACCCAGTGCCTTTACTAAGTAATCCTTTCTTTTCCTATTTAAGTCAATAGGTTACTGATAGCTCAAGCTTCTGGTCAGAAAAGTACTCAGACATCTTGATGGGCTAGATCACTGACGCTCTTCTATACACTACCTACATTTCATTTTGTAATATTTATACCCATGGCTTCAAATTTTGAAAATGTTGCTTATAAAATTAAATATTTGACTTCCCATGTGGTCCAGTGGTTAAGGGTCTACCTGCCAAAGCAGCGGACATGGGTTCCACCTCTGGTTCAGGAAGATTTCCACACGCCTCAGAGCAGCTAAGGCCTTGGAGCACGACTACTGAAGCGTGCGTGCCTAGAGCCTCTGCCCCCAGAAAGAGACGCCACCACAAGGAGAAGCCTGTTCACCGCAGCTGGAGCCACCTCCACTAGAAGCAGCTACAGAAAGCCTGTACACAGCATGAAAGCCCAGTGCAGCCGAGAACCAATCAATTAATTAAATCAGATTTCTTTTAAAGCTAAAAAAAATGTTAAATTAAATATATTTATTAAATGACTGCTAAATATGTTTTGTTTTCTTGAACAATATATGCAACATTCAGTTCAGTTCAGTTAAGTCACTCAGTCATGTCCAACTCTTTGTGAGCCCATGCGCTGCAGCACGCCAGGCCTCCCTGTCCATCACCAACTTCCAGAGTTTATTCAAACTCCTGTCCATCGAGTCAGTGATGCCATCCAACCATCTCATCCTCTGTCATCCCCTTCTCATCCCACCCTCATTCTTTCCCAGCATCATTAGATATGCCTCATTAGATTTATATTATATGTGTGTGTATCAAACTTCCTATCAGCATTAGTTGATATAAATAATAATAATTTAAACAGATTTCATGCATCAAAGAAGAAACAAAAGGAAAACTGCTAGCAAATGTATATGGATTTGCAGTGCAACTTTTAAAGATGATTAATCAAGGTCTATTCAGACATTACTTTTACATTTCTGCTCATTTTACAGAAAAGGAAAGTAAGCTCTCACTCTCTCATTCTCTCTCTCTCTGCTGTGAACTTCTCATGGAGAGAGGTTATACTTTACTTCCTTGCACAGCAACAAAAACATACTACCACTTCAACAAAAACTTATTGAATTAATGCGAGAATTCTGATTGAACACTGTCTTTTTTTAATTTATTTATTTTAATTGAAGACTAATTACAATATTGTAGTGGTTTCATACAATTGACAATTCATACATTGACATGAATCCACCATGGGTGTACATGTGTTCCCCATCCTGAACCCCCCCTCACCTCCCTCCCCATCCCATCCCTCAGGGTCATCCCAGTGCACCAGCCCTGAGCACCCTGTCTCATGCATCAGCCTGGACTGGTGATCTATTTCACATATGATAATGTACATGATTCAATGCTATTTTCTCAAATTATCCCACCCTCGCCTTCTCCCACTGAGTCCAAAAGTCTGTTCTTTACATCTGTGTCTCTTTTGCTGTCTCGCATATAGGTCATCGTTATTATCTTTCTAAATTCCACATATATGCATTAGTATACTGTATTGGTGTTTTTCTTTCTTACTTACTTCACTCTGTATAATAGGCTCCAGCTTCATCCACCTCATTAGAACTGACTCAAATGCATTCTTCTTAAGCTGAGTACTACTCCATTGTGTATATGTACCACAGCTTTCTTATCCATTCATCTGCTGTCGGACATTTGGGTTGCTTCCATGTCCTGGCTATTGTGAACAGTGCTGCAATGGACATTGGGGTACACAAGTCTCTTTCAATTCTGGTTTCCTTGGTGTGTATGCCCAGCAGTGGGATTGCTGGGTCATATGGCAGTTCTTTTTTTTTTTTTTCTCTCATTAAACTTTTTTTAATGGGTCTCAAATTCTGTGACAGATTTTTGGTCAAGTTGTTTTCATTAAAAAGTACTGATTTTAAAAACTAATAACTTAAACTGCCACACACAAAACATATGGTCCACAAAAACATTCTCCTTTCCTTCTGAAGGTTTTACGATGCATTGTTGCAGTTCTATTTCCAGTTTTTTAAGGAATCTCCACACCATTCTCCATAGTGGCTGTACTAGTTTGCATTCCCACCAACAGTGTAAGAGGGTTCCCTTTTCTCTGCACCCTCTCCAGTATTTATTGTTTGTAGACTGTTTGGGGTTTTTCTCCCTGGGACTTGGAAGCAACGAACCTGAAAGAAGAACACTTGGACAGTCTCTTGCAAGGACTGACAAGTTTATTTCTGCAATCAAGCTTTTTTATAGAAGCAGGAACAAAGAGCTTAAAGTATGTGGCCAGCAGAGCGCATACGGAGTTAACACATAATCAGTAGAAACATTTCAAGGACAGCGTGTTCTAAATGATTCATGGGCTTCTCCCACAACCCGCTCTCACAAGTAACATCCCTATTTATTATTAACTCTTGGCGCCGAGCATAACCAAAGGCAGGAGATGTCTTTCTGTCCGTAGTGCAAAGCCGCGTCCTTCTGGCCCTTCGCCATTTTCCCAAGGACTTTCTCCTTTTACGCCTATTTTGCACTACGCTTCCCAACATATACTCCTTTTGTTTTTAAATCAAGCACTGCGGGCGGCTAGTTGGACTCCATTGTGGGAGGCACGGAGTCTTGAGTAGAGGCTTCTGTATGCTATAATCAAGGACAAAAAGAGCAGAGTGATTAATATATATATGAAAATATTGCTTCCTGAAAGCCAAGCTCTAGGGTCTAGAGACGATAGGGTTTTGGTTAAAGTATCATAGAATTGAGTACTATAAAATTCCCTAGGTACCCTAACTTGAAAATTAGCAACTTGTTGTTTCAACAAATTGATGTCTCAACTTGAGTTACTTGTGAGATCCTGCAAATGCGCCTTAACCTTATTCCAAGGATATTCAGTGCTGTTATAGGGCATGTTAGTCAGACAAAAAGAAGTAAAATTCCAGTGACAGCGTATATGTGTTCAGAAAGTCAGTTGCTGCATTTGATCTCCTAAGTGGATAACCACAGTTTGTAACTCATTAATTCGTGTTTGTAATTGCTGATCTATTTGAGCTTGTCGAGTCCACAGATCATGAGAGTCTTTGTGCCAAGCAGTGATAAAATCATGATTTTGTATAGAATTATGTAAAGCCATACCAGACAAATTTCCTTCAGTCACAATGGAGATAAGGCTTATGATGCCTGCAATAATCCACCCAAGGATGCGCTTAGATCGCCTAAGCCTAGTTTTCAACAATACAGAAAGAAATACAGAATCAGTCCAAGGCTCAGTTAAGTTTACAGGAAGCCATAACTCAGATCTTTGTTTAACTAGTGCAATGCTAGCATTGTGATATGAAGTGGTGTGATTAAGGCAGGTATACAATGCACATGCAGTACAATTGACAATCTTGGCTGAAAAGTCAATATCAAAATGCCCTACAATAAACAAGTACGGAAGGTGAACACACGATTGAATATAGCCAGTACTATTGTATAGGAAGGTATAATTAGAAGGACGAAACACACCCACAGTCCCATAAACACTAGCAAAGTGCTCTAAGGCTGCTGGAATTTTCCAAATGTGCCATTGCTCCAGCCCCACAATGGGGATGACGATCCTGGGTCGTGGGGGTGATAAGCCCCCATTATACCAATTCAGCAATATGTCCTTATCAGTCCAGAAACTTGTCTTAGATTTATGAAAGCCTCCAATGCTTGATCTATTAAACCAGGAGCAGTTATGATGTTCCTCATACTCTTCAGTGTCTGCTCAGCCGGACGAGTCATGTTTTTTCACTTGAGCCCATGTCAGGTAAGGATTCAGACGATGGCATTTCCTCATTGGCTCCTCCAGGGTCATTAATGAGACCCTTCGCCTCAACTTCATCACTTCCCGAGGGAGTCTGGTCTTGGGGTCCTTCTCGGTAGCGGACATGGCGAAGGGGAACCCAGATTTCCTCTCCATCTGCAATGACAAGACCATAACCCTTGCCTAGGAATCGTAAGATTCCTGGCAGCCACTGATTAAATTGCTTATACCATATTGGTGTATTGATTTCTAATTTGCTGTTTTTGTCTTCTGTAAAATGTCTATCTGCACGAGTGTCAGAATTATTTTTTGTTAAGTTTAGTTAAAGATAATAGTAATTGAGGGTTCATGGGATAAGAAGTGCATCTCCTCTTCCATATTCCCCCTTTCTGTTTTAATAAATGAGTTTGAGGGTGCGGTGGGCTCTTTCAATAATGGCTTGACCTTGAGGATTATAGGGTATTCCTGTAATGTGTGTTATGTTCCATTTTGATAAAAATGAATGAAATGAATGTGAGGTGAATGCAGGTCCATTGTCTGTTTTCAAGACAGAAGGAATCCCCATAATGGATAAGGTGAGTAAGAGTGCAGAAATGGTGTGTTTGTTGGATTCTGAAGAGACAGGTACTTCCCAGACAAAGCCTGAAAATATATCAAGTGAGACAAAAAGCAAAGAAAACTTTCTTAAGGAGCAGTGCGTGAAATCAGATTGCTAAAGGGAATTAGGTGGTTGCCCCTGGGGATTAACTCCTGAAATCGTAGTTCGTAAGTGCAG
Source organism: Bubalus kerabau (assembly GCF_029407905.1). Taxonomy (NCBI): domain Eukaryota; kingdom Metazoa; phylum Chordata; class Mammalia; order Artiodactyla; family Bovidae; genus Bubalus; species Bubalus kerabau. Next base: position 84,187,189 of record NC_073638.1, read on the forward strand.
AGGGGCGCAGACATCACAGGTTTTAATAATATGTCGTGTTTCCATGAGAGGAATATGGTATTTAGAGCGCAATCTGTTAGCATTGGTATGAAGATTAGCATGTTCGTCACTGGCAGATGTAAAAATGAGAGCTATGAGCCTGTCAACAGCATCATTTCCTGCAACTAGAGGGCCAGGTAAACCTGAATGAGCATGTATATGTGCAATAAAGGAAGGTTCCGTACATGAGCGAATTAAAGCTTGAGTCTGTGAAAAGAGAGTATATAATTCTTCATCTAGGTTGTATAAAAAGGTGGTAACAAAATTGGGAAAAAGGGAAGCAAGGCTTTTGGAATCAGTATATTCGTTGAAGGATAATGGTTGAAGAGACAAAAGAGCATATAAAGCATACAATTCAACTCTTTGTATTGAAGAATAGGTAGTGGGTAATTTCCCTTTGATATCAGGGCTGACAATCCCTGTTATGCCTTTCTTGTTGCCATCAATGAAATAGGTGGGTGTATTGATAATAGGCTGGGATGCAATGATATTAGTTACAATTAATTTAGTACATTGTAGAAAGTCCCATAATTTTCCTTTCGACAGATGAAATGAGATAACAGTCTGAAAATCACTTAATGCCATTTGCATGGTCAGGTTATACTGTAAGGCAATTTGCAATTCCTGTTTTGTCAAGGGAACGTGTATTGCATATGGATCAAATCCAGTCAAAGTTTGTACATGGCTTCTTCCTGACACAATTAAGTGCCCTATTTTCTCATTATATGATACAATTTTTTTAGACTCTTTAGTGTGTAAATATACCCATTCTATTGGGCTATGTTGAGCTATAATTGCAGTGGGCGAATGTTCAGTAGGGAATATATATAAAGAAACTGGTTGATCATAATCTAGCCGAGTTGAAAAAGATTGTTGGATGCGTTTCTCCACTAAGGCCAGTTCTGCTTTGGCCTCTTTTGTTAGTTGCCTAGGGCTATTAGGCTCTGGGGAATCCCTCTAAAATTTTAAATAGATTTTGTAAGGCCCAGGTGGGGGTGCCAACAGATGGCCTCAGCCAATTAATATCTCCTAGCAATTTTTGAAAATCATTCAGCGTGCGTAGAGATTGCACAGAAATTTGAGTTTTTGAGGTTTGATTTTAGATTCTTCTATAACATGCCCTAAATAATTAAAGGGTGCTTGCCATTGAATTTTATCTGGCGCAACAAGCAGGCCATGATTTTGAAGAGTAATAGTGACTTCATTATATAACTGTTGTAAACAGAGTTCAGATTCCATAGAGAGAAGTATATCATCCATATAATGAATTATAAATGCAGTAGGATACTTGTCTCTAATGGGTTGTAATAAAACAGATATGAGATATTGGCAAATGGTAGGGGAGTTCATCATTCCCTGAGGTAGCACCTTCCATTGGAATCTTTTAACAGGATGCCATGTGATTCATAGAAGGAACTGAAAAGGCAAAACGTTTTCTATCTTTAGGGTGCAAAGGTATAGTAAAAAAAGCAGTCTTGTAAGTCAATAATAACTACAGACCATCCTTTAGGTACCATAGAAGGGGAGGGCAATCCGGGTTGTAAGGGCCCCATAGGTGACATGGTATTATTAACATTTCTTAAATCTATCAACATTCACCATTTTCCTGACTTCTTTTTTATTACAAAAACAGGGGAATTCCACGGGGAAAATGAAGGTTCTATATGGGCTTTTTGTAATTGTTCATTAATTGCATAAGAGCTGCCAATTTTTCTTTAGTTAGGGGCCATTGAGGTGTCCATATTGGGGTATCAGATTCCCAATCGAGGGGCAGCGGTGTTAACTCAATGGCCCCCACTAAAAAGGTTCATTTAAAGAAATTGTGGCTTTTGTTTGTTCAAGAAAATCCCGTCCCCATAAATTGATAGGGATATTAGTAATATATGGTTTAAGATAAGCTACAATTTGATCAGGACCAAACACTTGTAAATAGGATGCATTGACAAAAGTTTGTGTGGCATCAGTTTCATCCATTCCTAATAGTCTAGAAGGAGCCATGATCTTACCCCAATCGAGGGGCCACTCTGCAGCTCTAATGATTGAAATGTCAGCTCCAGTATCTAACATGCCTGTGAAATTCTTTCCCCGTATGCATAAAATAAGCATGGGTTTCTGGTGTTCCTTTAATAAGGTGGATAGTGCAGCAGTAAGGCTGGTACTGCCAAAGCCTCCCTGTCGAACTTTATCAGATGCCTTCATTGGTTTAACATATGGCAAAAGTAATAATTGTGCAAAATGTTCCCCTTTTTGTAAGTATGCATTTCCCGTTTTCACAGCATTTACCATAACATGTATTTCCCCTTCATAATCTTCGTCCACAACACCCGTCAAAACCATTAAACCTCTCATTGCGCAGCTACTATGACCCAAAATCAGTCCCATCGTCCCGGGTGGAATCGGGCCATAATATCCAGTGGGCATTTTGTGGGGGGTGTATAATTCTATTAGTTCCCTATCATAAGGACTAGGTATATCAAAGCAAGCACTCTTGGATGTAGCTGCTTGTAGCATCATAACGCTAGGTCCTCCTTTTGTAGTGGGGCTAGAGGATGGCCCCTTTATCAGTTTCCCTGTTGTTTTTGCTGTGCACTGGGGTTCAAAGTGTTTCTATCCTTATCAAATTTAGAATGACATTCATTCAGCCAATGAAACCCCCTTTTACATCTTGCACATACTCCTGGGAGTCTCTTCCTATTAGAAGTAGTATTATTTTTCTGGCCTGTGTTGGCAGGCGACATTGTTTTTTCATATGGCCGGGCTTCCCACAGTTAAAACATTTGGTATTATCAGCCTTTTGTACATTAAAGGTTTGCAATGCTGCCAATTTTGCTCTATGGGACATAGACCTGATGTCCCTATATGCTTTCAAATATTCCATAAGAGAGCCAGTCTCTCGAATAGGTCTGAGCACGGATCGACATGCTTCATTAGCATTTTCAAAAGCAAGTTGTTTTAAAATAATATTTTGTAAAGTCACATCCTTAATAGATTTTTCAATTGCATCCTTTAATTTTCCTATAAATTGAGAATATTCCTCCTCATGTCCTTGAATAATCTTAACAAGTGAACCATCAGAGTTAGTGCTGTCAACCTTTGCTTATGCCCTGCAGGCAGTTTCTTTAATGAAGTGCAACATCTGAGGGGTGATATTAACTAATTGCGCAATCATATCGGCCATGGCTCTTCTTCCAGTCAGTATATCATAGGTTAAATTGGCAGGGTTACCATGAGATTGCTGGTCAATCATCAGCTGTCGGGCCTCATCACTAACCCACATTTGCCATTGCAGTAATTGTTGAGGATTTAAAACCATCTTTGCTACTTGAAAAAAATCATATGGCATCCAATGGTCAGCCCATCCTCTGAGAAATTCTATACAGTAAGTAGAAGTAGGTCCATACAGAGTACATGCTTTCTTAAAGCTAGACAACATGCCAAAATGTAGATTAGCCCAAGTATTTTGGTCTTGGGTAGGTTGATTAAATTGCATTGGGAAAGCAAAAGTGCAAGCAGGCATCTCCCGAGGAGGAGTGAAATGATTAGTATGAGCAAAGTTAGCAATTGCTGTTACAGGCGGAGCAGAAGGAAAAACCTCAGATTTGGGCTGTCCATTGAATGAAATGACTCCCATTCCAAGTGGCTTCAGTTTTGACATATCCTGTATATATATATATATGTCTCTAAGTTGTTTTTCTAAGGATTGTGTCTGATTGAGCATAACATTCTTATATTTCAAAGCACCTTGCATATCTTGTTCCTTAAGCTCATATTCATGTAAAGATCAAATAGTTTTTACTTCCAAATCAACGTTATGCCCTTCAATTTGTTCTCTGATAGCCCGTATGAGTGACCATGTAACCCTTGCCGATATGCTCGCAAAATATTATTCTTAACTCTTTTCCATACATCAAGATCAAGCGTCCCTTCCTCCGGGAACCATGGATTATGTTCCACTAGTATATGATAGCAGTCATTCAACTGATCTCTTGAAACATTAACACCGTTTTGTTTCAAAAAATCATGCATTATAGAAATGAAAGGAATTTTACTGCTATGTTGTCCATCCTGCTTACCTCTTTCTGCAGGGGCTCGTCTCTTTGTTCAAACTTTCTCTTAAGTCCCTGTTCCTGGCGCCACTTGTTGGGGTTTTTCTCCCCAGGACTTGGAAGCGACGAACCTGAAAGAAGGACACTTGGACAGTCTCTTGCAAGGACTGACAAGTTTATTTCTGCAGTCAAGCTTTTTTTATAGAAGCAGGAACAAAGAGCTTAAAGTATGCGGCCAGCAGAGCGCATACGGAGTTAACACATCAGTAGAAACATTTCAAGGACAGCATGCTCTAAATGACTCATGGGCTTCTCCCACAACCCACTCTCACAAGTAACATCCCTATTTATTAACTCTTGGCGCCGAGCATAACCAAAGGCAGGAGATGTCTTTCTGTCCGTAGTGCAAAGCCGCGTACTTCTGGCCCTTCGCCATTTTCCCAAGGACTTTCTCCTTTTATGGCTATTTTGCACTATGCTTACCAACAGTAGACTTTTTGCTAGCATCCATTCTGAGTGGCATTAGATGGTACCTCATTGTGGTTTTGATTTGCATTTCTCTGATAATGAGGGATGTTGAGCATCTTTTCATGTGTTTGTTAGCCATCTGTATGTCTTCTTTTGAGAAATGTCTGTTTAGTTCTTCGGCCCATTTTTTGATTGGGTGGGTTATTTTTCTGGAATTGAGCTACAGGAGTTGCTTGTATATTTTTGAGATTAATTCTTTGTCTGTTGCTTCATTTGCTATTATTTTCTCCCATTCTGAAGGCTGTCTTTTCACCTTGCTTATAGTTTCCTTCATTGTGCAAATGCTTTTAAGTTTAATTAGGTACCATTTGTTTATTTTTGTTTTTATTTCCACTACTCTGGAAGGTGGGTCATAGAGGATCCTGCTGTGATTTATGTCAGAAAGTGTCTAGCCTATGTTTTCCTCTAGGAATTTTATAGTTTCTGGTCTTACATTTAGATCTTTAATCCAGTTTGAGTTTATTTTTGTGTACAATGTTAGAAAGTTATCTAGTTTAATTCTTTTGCAAGTGGTTGACCAGTTTTCCCAGCATCACTTGTTAAAGAGATTGTCTTTTCTTGTATATTGTATATTCTTGCCTCCTTTGTCAAAGATAAGGTGTCCATAGGTGCATGGATTTATCTCTGGGCTTTCTATTTGTACCATTGATTTATATTTCTGTCTTGGTGCCAGTACCATATTGTCTTGATGACTGTGGCTTTGTAGTAGAGCCTGAAGTCAGGCAGGTTGATTCCTCCAGTTCCATTCTTCTTTCTCAAGATTGCTTTGGCTGTTCGAGGTTTTTTGTAGTTCCATACAAATTCTGAAATTATTTGTTCTAGTTCTCTGAAAAATACCATTGGTAGCTTGATAGGGATTGCATTGAATCTATAGATTGCTTTGGGTAGTATACTCATTTTCACTATATTGATTCTTCTGATCCATGAACATGGTATATTTCTCCATCTATTTGTGTCCTCTTTGATTTCTTTCACCAGTGTCTTATAGTTTTCTATATATAGGTCTTTTGTTTCTTTAGGTAGATTTATTCCTAAGTATTTTATAATTTTCATTGCAATGGTGAATGGAATTGTTTCCTTAATTTCTTTCTGTTTTCTCATTGTTAGTGTATAGGAATGCAAGGGATTTCTGTGTGTTGATTCTATATCCTGCAATTATCTTCAATGATTAGCTCTAGTAATTTTCTGGTGGAGTCTTTAGGGTTTTCTATGTAGAGGATCATGTCATCTGCAAACAGTGAGAGTTTTACTTCTTCTTTTCCAATCTGGATTCCTTTTATTTCTTTTTCTGCTCTGATATAGTAGTGGTGAGAGTGGGCACCTTGTCTTGTTCCTGACTTTAGGGCAAATGCTTTCAATTTTTCACCATTGAGGATAATGTATGCTGTGGGTTTGTCATATATAGCTTTTATTATGTTGAGGTATGTTCCTTCTATTCCTGCTTTCTGGAGGGTTTTTATCATAAATGGATGCTGAATTTTGTCAAAGGCTTTCTCTGCATCTATTGAGATAATTATATGGTTTTTATTTTTCAATTTGTTAATATGGTGTATTATATTGATTGATTTGCAGATATTGAAGAATCCTTGCATCCCTGGGATAAAGCCCACTTGGTCATGGTGTATGATCTTTTTAATATGTTGTTGGACTCTGTTTGCTAGAATTTTATTAAGGATTTTTGCATTTATGTTTATCAGTGATATTGGCCTGTAGTTTTCTTTTTTTGTGGCATCTTTGTCAGGTTTTGGTATTAGGGTAATGGTGGCCTCATATAATGAGTTTGGAAGTTTACCTTCCTCTGCAATTTTCTGGAAGAGTTTGAGTAGGATAGGTGTTAGCTCTTCTCTAAATTTTTGGTAGAATTCAGCTGTGAAGACGTCTGGTCCTGGGCTTTTGTTTGTTGGAAGATTTCTGATCATAGTTTCAATTTCCATGCTTGTGATGGGTCTGTTAAGATTTTCTACGTCTTCCTGGTTCAGTTTTGGAAAGTTATACATTTCTAAGAATTTGTCCATTTCTTCCACATTGTCCATTTTATTGGCATATAATTGCTGATAGTAGTCTCTTATGATCCTTTGTATTTCTGTGTTGTCTGTTATGATCTCTCCACTTTCATTTCTAATTTTGTTGATTTGATTTTTCTCCCTGTGTTTCTTGATGAGTCTGGCTAATGGTTTGTCAATTTTATTTATCTTCTCAAAGAACCAGCTTTTGGCTTTGTTGATTTTTGCTATGGTCTCTTATTTCTTTTGCATTTATTTCTGCCCTAATTTTTAAGATTTCTTTCCTTCTACTAACCCTGGGGTTCTTCATTTCTTCCTTTTCTAGTTGCTTTAGGTGTATAGTTAGGTTATTTATTGGACTTTTTTCTTGTTTCTTGAGGTAAGCCTGTATTTCTATGAACTTTCCCCTTAGCACTGCTTTTACAGTGTCCCATAGGATTTGGGTTGTTGTGTTTTCATTTTCATTCATTTCTATGCATATTTTAATTTTTTTTATTTCTTCTGTGATTTGTTGGTTATTCAGTAGTGTGTTATTCATCCTCCATATGTTGGAATTTTTAATAGTTTTTCTCCTATAATTGAAATCTAATCTTACTGCATTGTGGTCAGAAAAAGATGCTTGGAATGATTTCAATTTTTTTGAATTTTCCAAGGCTAGATTTATGGCCCAGGATATGATCTATCCTGGAGAAGTTTCCATGTGCACTTGAGAAAAAAGGTGAAATTCATTGTTTTGGGGTGAAATGTCCTATAGATATCAATTAGGTCTAATTGGTCTATTGTATCATTTAAAGTTTGTGTTTCTTTGTTAATTTTCTGTTTAGTTGATCTATCCATAGGTGTGAGTGGGGTATTAAAGTCTCCCACTATTATTGCATTATTGTTAATTTCTCCTTTCATACTTGTTAGCATTTGTCTTACATATTGTGGTACTCCTATGTTGGGTGCATATATATTTATAATTGTTATATCTTCTTCTTGGATTGATCCTTTGATCATTATGTAGTTTCCATCTTTGTCTCTTTTCACAGCCTTTGTTTTAAAGTCTATTTTATCTGATATGAATATTGCTATTCCTGCTTTCTTTTGGTCTCTATTTGCATGGAATATCTTTTTCCAGCCCTTCACTTTCAGTCTGTATGTGTCCCCTGTTTTGAGGTGGGTTCTTGTAGACAATATATGTAGGGGTCTTGTTTTTGCATCCATTCAGCCAGTCTTTGTCTTTTGGTTGGGGCATTCAACCCATTTACATTTAAGGTAGTTATTGATAAGTATGATCACATTGCCATTTACTTTATTGTTTTGGGTTTGAGTTTACACACCCTTTCTGTGTTTCCTGTCTAGAAAGATCCTTTAGCATTTCATGGAGAGCTGGTTTTGTGGTGCTGAATTCTCTTAGCTTTTGCTTGTCTGTAAACCTTTTGATTTCTCCTTCATATTTGAATGAGATCCTTGCTGGGTACAGTAATCTGGGCTGTAGGTTATTTTCTTTCATCACTAAGTATGTCTTGCCATTCCCTTCTGGCCTGAAGAGTTTCCATTGAAAGATCAGCTGTCATCCTTATGGGAATCCCCTTGTGTGTTCTTTGTTGTTTTTCCCTTGCTGATTTTAATATTTGTTCTTTGTGTTTGATCTTTGTTAATTTGATTAATAATGTCTTGGCATGTTTCGCCTTGAGTTTATCCTGTTTGGGACTCTCTGGGTTTCTTGGACTTAGATGGCTATTTCCTTCCACATTTTAGGGAAATTTTCAACTATTATCTCCTCAAGTATTTTCTCATGGCCTTTCTTTTTGTCTTCTTCTTCTGAGACTCCTATGATTCGAATGTTGGGGTATTTAACATTGTCCCAGACGTCTCTGAGGTTGTCCTCATTTCTTTTATTTCTTTTTTCCTCTCTGCTTCATTTATTTCCACCATTCTCTCTTCCACCCCACTAATCCTATCTTCTCCTTCAGTTATTCTACTGTTGGTTCCATCCAGAGTGCTTTTGACCTCAGTTAATGCAATATTCATTATTGATTGACTCTTTTTTATTTCTTCTAGGTCCTTGCTAAACTTTTCTTGCATCTTCTCAATCCTTGTCTCCAGACTATGTATCTGTAACTCCATTTTGTTTTCAAGATTTTGGGTCATTTTTACCATCATTATTCTGAATTCTTTTTCAGGTAGACTCCCTATCTTCTCCTCTTTTGTTTGGTTTGGTGGGCCTTTACCTGATGAATATTTCTCTGCTTTTTCATCTTGTTTATATTTTTGTGTTTCGGGTGGCCTTTCTGTATGCTGGTAGTTTGTGGTTCTTTATTGTGGAAGTTCCCCCTTGTGGGTGGGGTTGAAAGAGTGGCTTGTCAAGGTTTCCTGGTTAGGGAAGCTTGTGTCAGTGTTTTGGTGGGTGGAACTGGATTTCTTTTCTCTGGAATGCAATGAAGTGTCCAATAGTGAGTTTTGAAGTGTCTATGGATTTGGAGTGACTTTTGGCCACCTGTATTTTAATGCTTAGTGTTATATTCCTGTACTGTTGGAGAATTAGCTTGGTATGTCTTGCTCTGAAACTTGTTGGCTCTTGGGTGAAGCTTGGTTTCAGTGTAGGTATGGAGGCTTTTGGATGAGCTCTTATCAATTGATGTTCACTGGAGTCAGGAGATTTCTGGAGTTCTCAAGTTTGGGATTTAAGCCTCCTGCCTCTGGCTTGCAGTCTTATTCTTACAGTAGTCTCAAGACTTCTCCATCCATACAGCATCAATGATAAAACATCTAGGTTAATGGTGAAAAGATTCTCCACAGTGAGGGGCACCCAGAGAGGTTCACAGAGTTACATGGAGAAGAGAAGAGAGAGGAGGGAAATAGACATAACCAGGAGGAGAAGAGGGGGAATCAAGGGGAGAGAGAGCAATCTGGCCAGTAATCAATTCCCTATGTGCTCTCCATGGTCTGGAACACTCACAGACGTTCACAGAGTTACACAGAGAAGAGAAGAGGGAGGAAGGAGATAGAGGTGACCAGGAGGAGAAGAGGGGGAGTCAAAGGAAGAGAGACAGATCTAGCCAGTAATCAGTTCCCTAAGTGTTCTCCAGAGCCCGGAACACCCAAAAAGATTCCGAGTTGGGTACAGAAGAGAAGAGGGAGGGAGGGGATAGAGGTGACCTAGGGGGAGAGAGCAATCAAGCCAGTAATCACACTCCTAAAAATGGATACTGAAGATTGGATTCTTAAAGGTACAAAACTGATAACAAAAATCAAAAAGCAAAGATTAAAAATCTAGAGTAGAGGTTCAGTTCAGTTCAGTTCAGTTGCTCAGTCGTGCCCAACTCTAACTCTCAAAAATACAATATTAAAAAACAAAACAAAATCACAAAAATTATTTTAAAATACATGTATGAAATTTGCTTTGAAAATAGGGTCTTTTTTTTTGCAAGGTAATAGTAAGTTATAAAAATGAAAATTAAAGGAGTAATAACTTAAAAATAAAAAATTTTTAATTAAAAAATGATAATAGTAAAGTATATCTAAGAATTTCTCTGGAGTTGTTCAGGGCAGTGTAGGGTCAGTTCAGTTTCAGATAGTTCCTTGTTCCAGCTTATACTTCTTCTCAAGGTCTATAGGCCCTTTCCAATGTAGTCAGTGCTAACTGCAGGGTTTTAAAATCTGTTGCACCTGTCACTTCCAGGTCAGTTCCCTTTTCTTCATTTATTTTGGCTTCCTCTGTTTCCAAGTCTCTTCAGTGTCTAATTTCCGCCCTGACACAAGGGGATGAAGGTGGTCCCTTATTTAGGCTAACTTGTTCGTTTGTGCTGTGGGGAGGGAGGAACACTGCAAACAAAGATCACTGGCATGTGTGGGGAGTGCTCAGAGCGTCTGGGTCACACCAGGTTTGCCCCCACTTATGGCGTGTGTGCTTTCCTGGTCTACACTACTCAGGCTCCAGGTTGCTTTGCAGGGGGACTATCTAAAATGGGACCTGGGCTGTGCGCACTTTCCGGGTCTAAGCCGCTCAGGTTCAGGTTCTCGGGTACTCCACAAAGGCACAGACTCTGTTGGGCCTGCGTTTTGTGCCCCTCCCAGGTTTGAGCAGCTCAGGCAACCAGGTGCTTGGCGAGCGCACTCTCCCAGTTTGGTGGTGGGTCTTATCACCTCCCCCATCCCAGCTGCCCAGTTTCCTGGGTGCACCGGCAAAAGCGTCATCTCAAGTGTGCTGTGTGTCTCCTCTGGGAGGCTGATTTCTGACTGTGACTCTCCTGGCGGATGTAAACTGTCCAAGATCCCAGGAAGACTTGGTTAGTAACTGAAAGCCTGCTCACAGTTTGGTGGAGGATGCCGTCTCTGGGGCAGAGATTGCCCCTCGCCTTCCAGCTCTGGCTGCTGCCCGCCTGCCTCTCTGCCTCTGGCCGGGGGATTGGGGGGAGGGGCTGGTCCACAGCTAGCTAGCTCTCCTCTGGTGTTTGCTCAGTCCTTATCCTGTGAGCAGGCCAGGCTCTTGCGGGAAAGTTCTCTCTCTGACTCTTTTTTTTCCTCTCTCTCTCTCTCTCTGGCTATCTCACGTTTGCTTCCTCAGATTGTCCTCAGGGCATTCAGGCCCAGCACCCACCCTAAGTACGCAGCCCGTGCCTCCCTGTTCAACCCCACTTGCTGCTGGCGGACTCGCGTCCAGGCTACCTCTCCACTGGGAGTTGTGGCTAGGTGCGTAATCTGTGGGTTCTTTTTTTTTCCCCCCTCCTGGTTATGTTGCCCTCCAAGATTCCAAAACTCCCCAACAGATCCTCAAGTGAGAGGCTTTCCTGGTGTTTGGAAACTTCTCCTCCTTCACAACTCCCTCCCTGGGACAGGTCTCCATCCCTAACTCTTTTGTCTCTCTTTTTATCTTTTAAATTTTGTCCTGCTGCTGCTGCTAAGTCGCTTCAGTCGTGTCCGACTCTGTGAGACCCCATAGATGGCAGCCCACCAGGCTCCCCCATCCCCAGGATTCTCCAGGCAAGAACACTGGAGTGGGTTGCCATTTCCTTCTCCAATGCATGAAAGTGAAAAGTGAAAGGGAAGTCACTCAGTTATGTCCGACCCTCAGCAACCCCATGGACTGCAGCCTTCCAGGCTCCTCCATCCATGGGATTTTCCAGGCAAGAGTACTGGAGTGGGGTGCCATTGCCTTCTCCGATATTTTGTCCTACCTCCTTTCAAAGAGATTGGGCTGTCTTTCTGGGTACCTGGTGTCCTCTGCCAGCGTTCAGAAGTTGTTTTGTGGAATTTGCTCAGCGTTCAAATAATCTTTCAATGAATTTCTGGGGGAGAAAGTGGTCTCCCCATCCTATTCCTCTGCCATCTTAGGACCACCTGAACATTGTCTCTTACACAATAGTCAGTGAGACTGTATAAAAGACAAAAACATGTGAAGCTACCTTGTGCATATTTATGCTAAAACTTTGAATAAACGGAAACTGTTATTTTATGTAATTCTGGAGTCGTATTTTTATTTGTTTACTTAATATTTTTTCACAGCTACCAAGAGTTCTTCCTGTTGAAACTGAGATTATTTTCTGAATCTGATACCAATATCATCCTATAATTTAGGCATACCAAAAAAAACATAGCATTCTTTAATTTTTGTGTAACAATTTAATTTCTATTTCAAGCTACCATTCAACTTTGATGTTTGAAGATTAATGAAAGTTCCCCACCACACCATAGTGTTTTCTGAGTTTCAGGAAAATAAGTAAAAAATAAGGGTAAAAAGAGATGCATAGTTATATAACAGGAGTGTTTTTATAACCTAGTTGTAGCAGAAGCCATAAATGAAATACAATTGTCTAATGTCTCTATCATGCTAACAAATCACCAGAATACTCTGTGAATGTATTTCTCCACATTCAGATTAAAGAAAAAAAAGTTATCTCACTAAATGTAGAAGCATTTGACAGTATTCTATACCAATTCATGACCAAACTCATAAATATATGAGGAAAAGAAAGATTTTTTTAATAAATAAAAAGTTAATGTAAAAAAAAAAACATGTAATGGTGAACAGAAGCAATTTATTAAGTGCTACCTCCTATATCCATTCCAATAAATTCCCTATTTTTTCCCATGAGAGACACAGAGAGACTCTGAATTCAACTACATATGTAATTTAGCAATCTGTATTATTAAATTGTGCTTCCCTAGTGGCTAAGGCAGTAAAGAATCTGCCTGAAATGCAGGAGACCCAGGTTCAATCCCTGGACAAAAAGATCCCCTAGAGAAGGGAATGGCTACCCACTCCAGTATTCTTGCCTGAAGCATTCCAGGGACAGAGGAGCCTGGTAAGCTACAGCCCATGGGGCTGCAGTCAGAGGTGACTGAGTGACGAATGCACTTAACATAATTAAATTATGGGTCTGATCTCAGTGAGATCAGTCCTAACAAGAAATAAGAAGTTCAACACTTCTAAGAAGGTCTCTAGAACTTGTACTTCATCTTAAGCTGGGAACATAAAACTAAGCTTTTCATTTCCTTAGTGTAAATTATCCAATGTAGTTGGAAGAGCCACCTCTTCCTCCACAGTTGCTATAATATTGACTCAGTCAACTATGGTCACCACCTAGTGATCCAAGACACTTGTTTTACTAGGAAAACTACCACAATCAATAATATGTGACAGTTAGTTTTAATGCCTTTATATGCCATGGCTTACCAACTCCTTAATTCCCATCTGTAAAAAGGTCGGCATGATGTTTAAGACTAAATTCATCCAGATACTTCTAAATAATGCAGATGTCAAAGAAAAAAGTCACAAGATAGTATTCTGAACTAAATCATAATGAAATCACCATATCCCAATTTGTGGAATGAATAAAGCTAAGAAATCATTTATAATTTCACTGCTTACACTAGAAAAGAAAGATACTCTAAAATCAGTAATCTAGCTTCCAACATTTCAGTTTTTTTTAAGGAAATGATAAAATTAAAAATCAAAGCAAGTTAAAGAACTAAAACAATAAATGTAAAGACAAAACATCAAAAACTCCACAAACAACAAGTGCTGGAAAGGGCGTGGAGAAAAGGGAACCCTCCCACAATGCTGGTGGGAATGGAAATTGATACAGTGATTATGGAAGACAGTATGGAGATTCCTTAAAAAACTAGAAATAAAACCACCATAGGACCAAGCAATATCACTTTTAGGCATATACCCTGAAGAAACCAAAACTGAAAAAGACACATGTACCCCAAAGTTCATTGCAGCACTGTTTACAATAGCCAAGACATGGAAGCAACCTAGACGTCCATCGACAGATGAATGGGTAAAGAAGCTGTGGTACATGTGTGCAATGGAATACTACTCAGCCATAAAAAGGAACACATTTGAGTCGGTTCTAATGAGGTGGATGAACCTAGAGCCTACTTCACATAGTGAAGTCAGAAAGAAAGAAACAAATATCATGTATTAACGCATACATATGGAATCTAGAATGGTACTGGTGAGTCTGTTTGCAGAGCAGCGATGGAGACACAGACATAGAGAACAGACTTATGGACAAGGGTGGGGGAGAAGAGGGAGAGGGTGAGGTGAATGGAGAGCATAGCATGGATGTATATGCAGTAGCAAATGTAAATAGATAGCCAATGGGAATTTGTTGTATGACTCAAGGAACTTAAATTGGGGCTCTGTAATAATCTAGAGGGGTGGGAATGGGTGGAAGGAGGGAGGGAGATACAAGACGGAGGGGACATATGTACACCTATGGTTAATTCATGCTGATGTATGAAAGAAATAAAACCAATATTGTAAATCAATCATCATTAATTATCATTAATTATCATTTAATTAATAATCATTAATTAAAATAAATAAATATTTTTACAAGTCAATAAAATAGAAAATGACTACACAATAGAGAAAATCAATGACACCAAAAGGTCAGGAGGGTTCCTTTTCGCCACATCCTCACCAACATTTGATATTTGTAGACTTTTTCATGATAGCCATTCTGACAAGTATCAGATGACACTAAAATAGGATTCTTTGAGAAGATCAACAAAAGTGATAAAGGTGTAGATAACAATCAAGAGAAAAGGAGAGAAACAAATTATCAATATCAGTAATGAAATAAGGCAGCTCACTACAGATTGCACAAACGTTAAGAGGATATTAAGGGAATATAATGACCACATGCCAAATGTTGACTATTTACATAAACAAATGAGGTGATATCTCCTTGTGGTTTTGGTTTGCAAATAAATTGAAATTTTAAATTTTAAAACCTTCCTACAAAGAAAACTCTAAGCCTAGTTAGCTTCATATGTAAATTCTAACAAAAATTTAAGGAAGAAATAGTAACATTACTACAGAACTGCTTCAAAAAATAGGAGGGACCACTTCTCAACTCAGTTTCTAAGAACAACCTAACTCTGATAGCAAAACCAAAGACTATAAGAATCTCAAAGACTAGATCAAAATCCCTCATTAATACAAATGTACACTGAAAACTAAACCAAAAAATTGCTACAGAAAATAAAGAAGTCTTTAAAAATGCAGATGTATATCATATTCACAGATTGGAAAACTCAATATTGTGAAGATTTCAATTCTCTCCCAAATTAATCAATAGGTTCAATGCAATTCGAGGCAAACTGCATTGCCTTGCAAATTGCTAAATTCCAGCAGGACTTCTTTTTTGTTAAGTTGATTATAATAGTTTTAAGCAAATGCAAAGAATCTGAATACCCAAAACAGTTTTGTAAAGAAAACAAATTTGGAGAACTTCTTCTACCTGAATTTAAAAACTATTATATAGTTCAATCATCAATATCATTTAAAAAATGGGCATGAAGATAGAAACAAATCATTGGAAAAACATAGAGAGCCCATAAATGGGCACACAAACATACACACACATATGTATGTATGTATGTGTATATATGTAGATATATACACAGTCAAATGAATTTAAATAAAGGTGCCAAGATAAATCAATCTGGAAGAGAGTAAATAATAAATTTTTCAGCAAACTGTGGTGAAAAAAACCAGATGTCCACATAGGAAAAAAATTAACCTTCATCCTTACCTCACAACTATACAAAAAATTAACTTGAAATCTATTAAAGACAAACATAAAAGCTCAAACTATTAAACTTCCGAAAGAAAACATTGGACAAGAATGTTTACAATCTTGGGGTAGGCAAGGATTTTTTTAGAAAAGACATAAAGATCTTAACAAATATTGACTTCAAAATTTTTAATTTATAATTTTCCAAGTACATCATTAAGAAAATTAAAAGAGAGTTGTAGGCAAAACTATTTCCAATAGGCATTTCTAAAAAAGGACTTGTATCCAAACTTTATTGTTAAAGAGAAAATTATTCGTGGCACTTGTTATAGAACACTAAGAAAACCTTTATTAAATAAGAGGGTGTCATGATAGTCTATAAGGACCATAGTGATGAAATTTTACAATAGGGGAGAGAAATTGGGCTCAACTCTGAATACAGGGTGGAAGAGCAGGAAATTACAGCCAGGGAGCAGGGTTGGAGCTGGGGAGTGGCAGTAGATGGAAGATTACTAAAAAGCAACATCAGGAACAACACTGGCTAACTTGACCTAAGAGAATTCTCTCTGAAGGCAGTCCTGGGTGATTTGATGTCACTTGGGGGTGGATGGTAGAGAGTGAGAAACCCATTCAGATAGCAAAGGTGATCAGATGTGAAAGATGGAAGAGTCTGGCTAAACTGACTTAGCAGAGTCCTGCCTAATATTAAGAAAATGCAGAGATGAAAATTCAAAAGCCAAAGCATCACTGGAAAAGAACTCAGACTGAATAGGGTTTGCTCAAAGACAGAATCTTTCTCAATGCAGAGAATCCCTAAACTCAAAATAGGTACTAAAGAAATCCAATGTTCATCGCAGCACTGTTTATAATAGCCAGGACATGGAAACAACCTAGATGTCCATCAGCAGATGAATGGATAAGAAAGCTGTGGTACATATACGCAATGGAGTATTACTCAGCCATTAAAAAGAATACATTTGAATCAGTTCTAATGAGGTGGATGAAACTGGAGCCTATTATACAGAGTGAAGTAAGCCAGAAAGGAAAACACCAATACAGTATACTAACGCATATATATGGAATTTAGAAAGATTGGTAACAATAACCCTGTGTACGAGACAGCAAAAGAGACACTGATGTATAGAACAGTCTTATGGACTCTGTGGGAGAGGGAGAGGGTGGGAAGATTTGGGAGAATGGCATGGAAACAAGTAAAATATCATGTATGAAATGAGTTGCCAGTCCAGGTTCGATGCACGATACTGGATGCTTGGGGCTAGTGCACTGGGATGACCCAGAGGGATGGTATGGGGAGGGAGGAGGGAGGAGGGAGGAGGGTTCAGGGTGGGGCACACATGTATACCTGTGGTGGATTCATTTTGATATTTGGCAAAACTAATACAATTATGTAAAGTTTAAAAATAAAATTAAATTTAAAAAAAAAAGAAATAATAAAAAGTAAAACAATTTAAATAGCAGTAAATATGAAAACACTCCACAAAATGAATTATATGAATCCTCAGTAATTACTTGAAAAGATGTTCAGCATCACTAGTCATCAGAAATGCAAATCAACACCATAACGAGATACCACCACACACACACCCCTCCAAACAGTTAAAATAACATTGTCTTGCAAAGCAGAAACAGAGACACAGACTTTGAGCACAAATGTATGGAAATCAGGGAGGGAAGGGGAGGAGGAATTGGGATATTGAGACTGACACGTACACACTATTGACACTATGCATAAAAGAGAAGATGAATGAGAACGACCTGTGTAGCACAGGGAAGTCTACTGAATGCATGTGGTGACCTGAATGCGCAGGAAGTCCAAAAGGCAGGGGATATGTGTACCTGTACAGCAAATCCATTTCACTCTATAGCAAAAACTAATGCAACGTTTTAAAGAACTATACACCACAAAATTTAAAAAAGAGAAAAACACATTGTTGAGGAGAACCTGGGCCCACTGGAGCGCTGCTAGTGGCAAGGTCAAATGAACATCCAATAAACACGCTTTCCAGTAAGAGTCAACGTGTGCTTACCGTGTAACTGCCCTTACACCTCCAGGTACTTACCCAAGAGACATGAAAAACTAGGTACACAAAAACACTTGCACAAATATCAATAGCCAACATTTACCCATGAGAGCCAAAAACTGGATACAACTCAAACATCATTTAACATAATTAGATAATCAAACTGTGGCGTATATATACATATATAATCTAATACCACTCAACAACAAACAGAAACAATCGGTACGTGCAATAACATGGACGAATCTTAAAAACAGGAAAAATTCAAATATGAAAGTTCCCCTATGTTACAACTCTATAGGCTTGATTTTAATTAATTAATTAATTAATTTAATTAATGTGTCCAAATATTAATATTTATATATTCCTGATAATGAATACATAGTTTTCTATTGCTCTTCTTCAGTCATATTTCTACTGCTGCAAGAGATATCCCCAAAGACCAATCTTGTCAGTTCTCTGTTAAGAATCTTGCGTTTTCAGCATAAACCCTCGTCACCTTTTGACATCATCACATAATCAGTGGCATTCTCCATGCCTCACTCAACTATTCTTTCTGTACAAGTGTAAATTGAAACAATACAGGGCTATAATCATCCTGTGTGTAATTAGAAACTGGGATTGTAAAAACAGGATTTGTCCAGTTGTCTTCTTCCAGCTCTTTGGCAATCTAATTAAAACTCACTTGTGTATGGTCCTCTGAGCCTTGTAAGTCCTAGAAATGGAACCCTTGCAGTCTCTTGGGCACAGAACTTGGCATGTTTTAACAAAGGTCTGATTGAGTGGTAGATTAAGGCATAAGTTGGACACTAATTAAAATTCGTATGTGTGTGTGTGTGTGCATGTGTGTGTGTACATGTGCATGTCCTGGTGACATTTTAATAACTCCCATTGAAAATTCATCGCCAACAACACAATCACGCATTTGACTTTCCCTTCCTAGTCCAATTATATTCCCTTTCCAGTTCTTATATGAGATCAGAGGCTGATGGGTTTGTTCATTAGACACAACGAAAGAGCCTTGAAGATGTGATTCTTTGAATCTGCCCTTTCTCTCCTGAAAGGACAGAAAAGACACTAAGATATTTAGTCCTCCAAAGAGCTTTACCATCAGAAACAAATTTTTCAAGAATTAATGTCACCAGTATCTTATTCTGCACTTACCTAATGGCATACAATTCACACTTGGAGTTTCAGGATCAAAGGAATTAGGTAAAGACATTCAACTTCTAGCTAAAGTTAAGGTCACGCAGAATGAAATTGAGGTGTCCTTCTTGATTTTGTATAAATACTTTGACTTTCATATTTCTCAGTTAAATTAAATATTTCAGAGCCAAGATGGTCTCCTCAGTGCCAGAGACAAAGATGGGTGGTAACCAGTGGGAAGAGAGATGTTGTGTTAAGAGGAATGCAGAGAGACCATAGTCCATTCAGCATGATTTTCAGAGCCCTTTCCACCAAGTGGCTTATCTTCAGACATACTTTATCATACATTCTTGTTATACAAAATTATTGTTATATATTCATCTTTTATGTATACACACACACACATATATTTTCTTATTGTTGTTCAGTCGCCCAGTATTTGCAACCCCATGGACTGCAGCACACCAGGCCTCCCTGTCCTTCATCATCTCCTGGAGTTTGCCCAAGTTCAAGGTAAAAAAAATGGATAGTATTTCTTTCCATCCTATTTCCATCTCTTTATTTCTTTTAACCAGACATAGATTCATAACATATTCCATGTAAGAACCAAGAATAATATTAATACTTACTAAAAGATGATGATAAATAAACTTTTGGTAACTCTTCACATATAGTAAGATCTTTAAAATAGTAGTTTTGTTACTACCGAAAACCATGACATCTCCTATCAGATCTCTTATTCCACCCAAATCTACTACTTCTCTCCTCATAACACATTTCACTTTGTATCATGCTGAATTTATATATGTTCATCAATTTACACATACCATCAACTTTGTTAACCTGTAGACACTTTGACAACGTGGTGCAATGTATCTATATACACTGGGGTTTTGTATACCTATAATTTTTAAGCTGGAATATACTTGCTTTACAAGGTTGTGTTAGTTTATCTGTATGCATTTGAAGATTGCAACAGATGGTCACTAGCTAATGAGGAACAAATGATAATTATAAAATTTCCTAAAAATTAGCAGTAACAGCTTATGGAAAAATGCTGATGATACAAGTATCCCTGCCTGCTATATGAACACTCCACCCTTTTATCTTTCATCCACAGAAGAAAAGAGGCAGAGGAGAGCATGCCTCATACAGTCTGGACCACCGCTCAGAACTAGGCCAGTGTCTCTACCGTCTCCCCCAGATTAGAGCAAGAACACGTCAGTTGTACAAGATGAATATGTTCTAGAGTTTGCTGCGCACGACCGCGGCCATGGCCGGCAGTACTGCGCTGTGCACTTGAAACTCTTGTTAAGAAGGGAGCTCCTACATTTCTGTTTTTACCAAAATAAAAAAATTACGATACCATTTGAGATTTGGATTTGCACAGTTTCAAGCTGTTTTCCAAGAGCAAATTTTAAATGTTTTAAAGAATTATGAAGTAAGTTATCTCATTAGTACAAAATAATTGCAATGACAAGTTATCTACCCAAAATAGCAGCAGCAGATTTAAGAAGTCCCTCAGAAACAGCCAAGAGCAAGGAAACTGACTCATGGACAGCAACATGGCAATGAGAACCAGACGACAGCTTTTCTTAAGCAAGAAGTCAGCAGAATATTTCCTAATATGAAATTGAAACTTGCTAATATAAAGTGAAGGTGGCTCAGTCACGTCCGACTCTTTGTGACCCCATGGGCTAAACATCCATGGAATTCTCCAGGCCAGAATACTGGAGTGGGGAGCCTTTCCCTTCTCCAGGGGATCTTCCCAACCCAGGGATCAAACCCAGGTCTCCCGCATTGCAGGAGGATTCTTTACCATCTGAGCCACCAGGGAAGCCCAAGAATACTAGAGTGGGTAGCCTAACCCTTCTCCAGTGGATCTTCCTGACCCAGGAATGGAACTGGTGTCTCCTGCATTGCAGGCAGACTCTTTACCAGCTGAGCTACCAGGGAAGCCCAATGAGAAACAGATGACATCTTTTTTAAACAAGAAGTCAGCAGAATATTTTGCTAATATGAGTATTAAACTTGTAGATTTGTAAGTCCACAATGGCTGGAGCCATGTCTTACTTATCTTTGAATACAAGGATATGGTTTGAATACAGGAAAATACTTTAGACAGCTTCTGATATCAATAAATGTGTGTGAAATAAAAATAATAACATTTTAAAAATAAAATTAATTAATTAAATAAATTAGGTTGTGTAAAGGTCACTCAGTTCAGTTCAGTTCAGTCGCTCAGTCGTGTCCAACTCTTTGCAACCCCATGAATTGCAGCACGCCAGGCCTCCCTGTCCATCACCAACTCCCAGAGTTCACTGAGACTCATGTCCATCGAGTCAGTGATGCCATCCAGCCATCTCATCCTCTGCCGTTACCTTCTCCTCCTGCCCCCAATCCCTCCCAGCATCAGAGTCTTTTCCAATGAGTCAACTCTTCACATGAGGTGGCCAAAATACTGGAGTTTCCGCTTTAGCATCTTTCCTTCCAAAGAAATCCCAGGGCTGATCTCCTTCAAAATGCACTGGTTGGATCTCCTTGTAGTCCAAGGGACTCTCGAGAGTCTTCTCCAACACCACACTTCAAAAGCATCAATTCTTCGGCGCTCAGCTTTCTTCACAGTCCAACTCTCACATCCATACATGACCACTGGAAAAACCATAGCCTTGACTAGACAGACCTTTGTTGGCAAAGTAATGTCTCTGCTTTTGAATATGCTATCTAGGTTGGTCATAACTTTCCTTCCAAGGAGTAAGCGTCTTTTAATTTCATGGCTGCAGTCACCATCTGCAGTGATTTTGGAGCCCAAAAAAAGAAAGTCTGACACTGTTTCCACTGTTCCCCATCTATTTCCCATGAAGTAAAGACTACTACTTAACACAAATGCTTATTCCTTCCAAAAACAGGTTTACAGGAAATGAATTGTTGAATGGCTTCACATATGATGATTTGAATGGATCACTAAACTGAGTGCAATCTTAAAAATTTGGACAACTCAACCAATTGTAAACATTACAGCCACGTGGGGAAAGTTCTGAATTGCATTCACAGTGTTTAAGAAGAAAACAAAATAAATAGCTGAGCACTTTCATATGAAGTAGCTTCAAACAAAACAGACAGAAAAAGGATGAGTCCATGGAGCTGGGAAACGGCACCAGGGTGAAAGAATTTATTTTCCTCGGCCTGACCCAGAATCAAGAACTGAGCCTGGTCTTATTTCTCTTCCTCCTTTTGGTGTACGTCACCACTCTGCTGGGAAACCTCCTCATCATGGTCACGGTGACCCGGGACTCTCGCCTTCACACCCCCATGTACTTTTTGCTCCGGAATTTGTCTGTTGCCGACATCTGCTTTTCCTCCATCACAGCCCCCAAGGTCCTGGCGGACCTTCTGGTCCAGAGAAAGGCCATCTCCTTCAATGGCTGCTTCACCCAGATGTTTTTCTTCCACCTTATTGGAGGGGTGGATGTATTTTCTTTGTCGCTGATGGCCTTTGACCGCTACGTGGCCATCACTAAGCCCCAGCACTACGTGACCGTCATGAGTCGGGGGCGGTGCATTGGGTTGATAGTGGCCTCCTGGGCGGGGGGCTTCGTCCACTCCATCGTGCAGATCTCCCCGTTGCTCCCACTCCCCTTCTGTGGACCCAACGTCCTGGACACTTTCTACTGCGACGTCCCCCAGGTCCTCACACTCGCCTGCATGGACACTGCTGTCCTTGAGCTCCTGATGATTTCCAACAGCGGACTGCTCACCACCCTGTGGTTTGTCTTCCTCCTTGTATCGTACATGGTCATATTATTACTAATAAGGTCCCACTCTGGGGAGGGCAGGGGGAAAGCCATCTCCACCTGCACCGCCCACATCACGGTGGTCACCCTGCACTTCGTGCCCTGCATCTACATCTATGCCCGGCCCTTCACCGTCCTCCCCACCGATAAGGCCGTCTCTGTGACCTTCACTGTCATCTCCCCTCTGCTGAACCCCCTGATCTATACCCTGAGGAACCAGGAGATGAAGGCAGCCATGAGGAGACTGAGCGGAAGACTAGGGCCTTCTGACGGCGTAGACTGATAGCTCACTCCGTTTCACCACCTTTGAAAGTCTTTGTGCATCAACAATCTATATTTATTAAGGATTTCTGATTAATTTTTAAAGTCTACTAAGATACATTGTTCTTGCTGTTATTGTTGTTTAGTCACTAAGTCATGTCCTACACTTTAGGACCCCATGGACTATAGGCTGCCAGGCTCCTTTGTTCATGGGATTCTCCAGGCAAGAATACTGGAGTGGGTTTCCATTTCCGTCTCCAGACAATCTTCTCAACCCAAGGATCGAACCTGCATCTCCTTCATTGGCAGGCAGATTCTTTACCTCTGAGCCACCAGGAAAGCCCCACTAAGAAACATATGACTTACAAATGTTCTGATCAGCATGCAATCATAATTTTAAAATGGATTTTATATTACAAAAGAAGTAGAGAAATTGAGTAGATAGCTAGAGAAATGAATGTCACCTACAGCCTTGGAAGAAATAAAGAAAATGGAATCCAATTCACTCAGATAATTTTATCACATTGGATAGCTATGGGGTTTTTTCAGCTCTATTGAGTTGCAATTGACAAATGCAAATGGCATATATTTAAGATGTACAACTTGATGTCTGGATATACATGAATATTGTGAAATGGTCACTGCAGCAAAATGAGTTACAGTGGGGTCTCTCTTGCTATCTCTTACAACTACATGGGAATCTACACTTATCTAAACAAATTTTTCAATTTAAAAAAAAAGCAAAATATATACCCAGACATTCTCTCTGCATTCCTACACTGTTCACAGGAAGGGAGATGAGACACATTAGAAAATAACGCAGTTTGTGCATTTGGATTCTATCAGGTTTTCACATCTTGAGGAAGTAAATATATCGAAAAGAAGTTCCTCCTCTGACTTTAGACTATGAATAAATTAAGTAACTATTTGCTGAAGGTCTTCCTTTCCAAAGCCCACACTTTAGTGGTTGAAAGAAGGTGCCCTGAAGTTAGCAAAGCTTGAATATGGATGTCACTGAGGAGTTCTGTCTGAGCCACAGAGGAAGCATGGCCGAGAGGAGCTACCCCACGTCCGAGGTAAGGAGCAGCGGCTGCACTTTGCTGGAGCAGCCATGAAGAGATACCCCATGTCCAAGGTAAGAGAAACCCAAGTAAGACAGTAGGTGCTGAGAGGGGGCATCAGAGGGCAGACAGACAGACACTACAATCACAGACAACTAGCCAATCTGATCACATGGACCACATCCTTGTCTAACTCAATGAAACTAAGCCATGCCATGTGGGGCCACCCAAGATGGACAGGTCATGGTGGGGAGGTCTGACAGAATGTGGTCCACTGGAGAAGGGAATGGCAAACCACTTTGGTATTCTTGCCTTGAGAACCCCATGAACAGTATGAAAAGGCAAAATGATAGGATACTGAAAGAAGAACTCCCTAGGTCAGTAGGTGCCCAATATGCTACTGGAGATCAGTGGAGAAATAACTCCAGAAAGAATGAAGGGATGGAGCCAAAGCAAAAACAACACCCAGTTGTGGATGTGACTGGTGATAGAAGCAAAGTCCGATGCTGTAAAGAGCAATATTGCATAGGAACCTGGAATGTTAAGTCAATGAATCAAGGCAAATTGGAAGTGGTCAAACAGGAGATGACAAGAGTGAACATCAACATTCTAGGAATCAGCAAACTAAGATGGACTGGAATCGGTGAATTTGACTCAATGACCATTATATCTACTACTGTGGGCAGGAATCCCTTAGAAGAAATTGAGTAGCCATCATAGTCAACAAAAGTGTCCAAAATGCAGTACTTGGATGCAATCTCAAAAATGACA
The DNA here is from genome assembly GCF_029407905.1 of Bubalus kerabau. Classification (NCBI taxonomy): domain Eukaryota; kingdom Metazoa; phylum Chordata; class Mammalia; order Artiodactyla; family Bovidae; genus Bubalus; species Bubalus kerabau. The sequence continues at coordinate 84,211,897 of NC_073638.1, forward strand.
GAATGATCTCTGTTCATTTCCAAGGCAAACCATTCAATATCACGGTAATCCAAGCCTATGCCCCAACCAGTAAAGCTAAAGAAGCTGAAGTTGAATGGTTCTATGAAGACCTACAAGACCTTTTCTAATACCCCAAAAAGATGTCTTTTTCATTATAGGGGACTGGAATGCAAAAGTAGGAAGTCAAGGAGCACCTGGAGTATCAGGCAAATTTGGCCTTGGAGTACCAAATCAAGCAGGGCAAAGGCTAATCAAGTTCTGCCAAGAGAACACATTGGTCATAGCAAATATCCTCTTTCAACAACACAAGAGAAGACTCTACACATGGACATCACCAGATGGTAGACACCGAAATCAGATTGATTATATTCTTTGCACTCAAAGATGGAGAAGCTCTATACAGTCAGCAAAAACAAGACCGGGAGCTGACTGTGGCTCAGACTATGAACTCCTTATTGACAAATTTAGACTGAAATTGAAGAAAGTGGAGAAAAACACTAGACCATTCAGGTATGACCTAAATCAAATCCCTTATGATTATACAGTGGAAGTGAGAAATAGATTTAAGGGACTAGATCTGATAGACAGAGTGCCTGATGAACTATGGATAGAAGTTTGTGACATTGTACAGGAGACAGGAATCAAGACCATCCCCAAGAAAAAGAAATGCAAAAAAGCAAAATGGCTGTCTAAGGAGGCCTTACAAAGAGCTGTGAAAAGAAGGGAAGCGAAAAGCACAGGAGGCAAGGAAAGATATACCCATTTGAATGCAGAGTTCCAAAGAATAGCAAGGAGAGATAAGAAAGCCTTCCTCAGCGATCAATGCAAAGAAATAAAGAAAAACAACAGAATGGGAAAGACTAGAGATCTCTTCAAGAAAATTAGAGATGCCAAGGGAACATTTCATGCAAAGATGGGCTCAATAAAGGACAGAAATGGTAGGGACCTAACAGAAGCAGAAGGTATTAAGAAGAGGTGGCAAGAATACACAGAAGAACTGTACAAAAAAGATCTTCATGACACAGATAATCACTATAGTGTGATCACTTACCTAGAGCCAGACATCCTAGAATGTGAAGTCAAATGGTCCTTAGGAAGCATCACTATGAACAAAGCTAGTGGACGTGATGAAAATCCAGTTGAGTTATTTCAAATCCTGAAAGATGATGCTGTGAAAGTGCTGCACTCAATATGTCAGCAAATTTGGAAAACTCGGCAGTGGCCACAGGACTGGAAAAGGTCAATTTTCATTTCAATCCCAAAGAAAGGCAGTGCCAAAGAATGCTCAAACTACCGCACAATTGCACTCATCTCACACACTAGTAAAGTAATGCTCAAAATTCTCCAAGCCAGGCTTCAGCAATACGTGAACCATGAACTTCCAGATGTTCAAGCTGGTTTTAGAAAAGGCAGAGGAACCAGAGATCAAATTGCCAACATCCACTGGATCATCAAAAAAGCAAGAGAGTTCCAGAAAAACATCTACTTCTGCTTTATTGACTATGCCAAAGCCTTTGACTGTGTGGATCACAATAAACTGTGGAAAATTCTGAAAGAGATGGGAATACCAGACCACCTGACCTGCCTCTTGAGAAACCTATATGCCGGTCAGGAAGCAACAGTTAGAACTGGACATGGAACAACAGACTGGTTCCAAATAGGAAAAGGAGTACGTCAAGGCTGTATATTGGCACCCTGCTTATTTAACTTATATGCAGAGTACATCATGAAATGCTGGGCTGGAGGAAGCACAAGCTGGAATCAAGATTGCCAGAAGAAATATCAATAACCTCTGATATGCAGATGACACCTCCGTTAAGGCAGAAAGTGAAGAAGAACTAAACAGCCTCTTGATGAAGGTGAAAGAGGAGAGTGAAAAAGTTGGCTTAAAGCTCAACATTCAGAAAACAAAGATCATGGCATCCAGTCCCATCACTTCATGGCAAATAGATGGGGAAACAGTGACTGATTTTATTTTTCTGGGCTCCAAAATCACTGCAGATGATGATTGCAGCCATGAAATTAAAAGATGCTTACTCCTTGGAAGGAAAGTCATGACCAACCTAGACAGCATATTAAAAAACAGAGACATTACTTTGTCAGCAGAGGTCCGTCTAATCAAGGCTATGATTTTTCCAGTGGTCATGTATAGATGTGAGAGTTGGACTATAAAAAAAGCTGAGCGCCAAAAAATTGATGCTTTTGAACTGTGGTGTTGGAGAAGACTCTAGAGAGTCCCTTTGGACTGCAAGGAGATCCAACCAGTCCATCCTAAAGGAGATCAGTCCTGAATATTCACTGGAAAGACTGATGCTGAAGCTCCAATACTTTTGGTCACCTGATGCGAAGAGCTGACTCCTTTGAAAAGACCCTGATGCTGGGAAAGGTTGAGGGCAGAAGGAGAAGGGGACAACAGAGGTTGAGATGGTTGGATGGCATCAATGACTCAATAGACATGGGTTTGGATGGACTCCGGGAGTTGGTGATGGACAGGGAGGCCTGGCATGCTTCGGTTCTTGGGGTGGCAAAGAGTTGGACACGACTGAGTGACTGAACTGAACTGACCTGGGGAGTTCCGTCACCTCACGAAAGGTCCTCACTGTGCCCTTCCTCTGAAGCCCTGGCACTGACCACCATCCACTGTCTCCTTCAGCGCCCAGTGCTGGGCTCCAAGCCAGCACTCAGGACACTGTTTCCCATTCCTGATTCTCTTTACGCTGTGTTTACGGTTTTGTCCCCAGCACCTGGCAGAGCAAGCAGACCATAGAAAACACTTATAAAAATTGCTGAATTTAAAAAAACAATGGGACTTCCATGGTGGTGCAGTGGATCAGAATCTGTCTGCCAGTACAGGAAACATTGGTTCAGTCCCTGGTCCGGGAAGATTCCGTGCACCGTGGAGCAACTAAGCCCGCACACCACAAGTACCAGAGCCCGCACCCAGAGCCGGGAAGCCACGACAAGAGAAGCCGCCATGATAAGAAGCCTGCACACCGCAACTACGTGCACCCAAAGCCCAGAAGCCACGACAAGAGAAGCTGCCATGATAAGAAGCCCGCACACCGCAGCAAAGGGTAGCCCTCCTGCTACGCACCTAGAGAAAGCCCAAGTAAAGCAGGAAGACCCAGGGCAGCCAAAAATAAACAAATTAAATTTTAAAACTAAAAAGCCAATAAATGAATACTGCCTCACAGTCATTTTTTTGCTGCTCAGATCATTGGATAATAGGTTAAGAAAACAACCGACCCTTTTTTTATGTCCTGACAACCTGACTTCCTAAAACAGAAACTTTGGAGCTGTTTCAGAAGATGTACATATACTTAAAAGAGTTGGGATGAAGTGGAAAACATGTTTCCACATATTTTTCCATATATCCATATTTCATTTGTTTACTGCTTACAGGTGATGGGAGAGTTTTTGTTTCTCTCCTTTTCTGAAGGTAAATTATAGATGTCTTAAAATTTTTGAAATTAGAAAAATGTTCACGTTGTGATATAACTATCAGCCTACAAATCAGACGTGCAAAAGCCCTAAGTTTGGGGCAGGAGATGTGCCCAGAGTATCCAAGAAACAGCAAGAAAGACTTTGTAATTAGATGGGAGGAAGCAAGGAGAGGGGTAGTCACTGAGGTCAGAGAGAAAACTAGGTCATAAGATCAGCTCACTAGGACTTTTTAAACCATTGTAGGGATTTTGGCTGTCACAATATGTAAGATGAGCTGCACTTGGAGGACTTTGAAAAATGGACTAATTATGCACGTTTTAATGGAATTGTAGGTGCTACTGTTTCGAACAGACTAAAGAGGGTTGAGGACAAAAACATGGAGCCCAGTTAAGAAGTGACTACAGCAGAAATAATGAAGACATGACTTCGGGTAGTCATGGTGGAGGTAGCAAGACTGTTGAAAAACTCTGAAGGTCGAGCAAGTAGGATTTGCTGATGGAGCCAGTGTAGACCTTATGAGAAGTCCATCATCTGCTTTAGTCATCACCCTGCCGAGCCCTCCTTCACTCTCACCTACATGACCCTTCCGATCTAAGAGCTCCTGCCAACACCTGTGTCTTCAGGAATCTCCCCCCAATGGTGAAACTGCCTGAGGAAAGTCACAATCCTTAAAGACAAACATTTATTTCCCAACAAGAAAATTACAAAGGAAACCATTAGGGTAAGGAGGCATCCTGGCTAACCTGACCTAACGGGATTCTTGCTGAAGGCAGCCAGGATGATCAGACATCACGTAGGAGGAGGTGGAGGATGAGAAAGCTGATTAGACAAGGAAGGCAATCAGATCGGGAGGGTGGGGAATTATGGCCAAAGTAACTTAGCAGGATTTTTGTTAAAATTGGACAATGCAGAGACAAACATGGCGGTCCAAAGGTGGAGGGTTTGTTGAAACATTCAGGGGAGGCTGTGCAGTATTTGGTCAAGGAGAGAACCTTTACCACTGCTGGAAAATGTTAGACCCCAAACAAATGTGTTTCAAAGTGTATGTGCCTGCATGAAAAGATGTTCAGCATTCTAATTATTAGAGAAATGCAAATTAAAGCTACAATGAGATATCACCTCACACCAGTCAAAATTGCTATCATCAAAAAATCCGCAAATAGTAAATGCTGGAGAGAAGGGACCCCTCCTACACTATTGGTGGGAATGTGAATTGGTACAGCCACTGTGGAGAACAATATGGAGGTTCCTTAGAAAACTAAAGATAGAACTATAGAGCTACCATATGACCCAACAATCCCACCAGGAGGCATATATCTGGAGGAAAACACGGTCCAAAAGGATGCATGCACCCCAGTGTTCACTGCAGCGCTGTTTACAATTGCCAAGACACAGAAGCAACCTACATGTCCATGGACAGATGGACATTACCCTTAGAAGATTTGGTACATACATACATATTCAGTCATCAGAAAGAATGCAATAATGCCATCTGCAGCAACATGGATGAACCCAGAGATTGTCATACTGAGTCAAGTCAGACAGAGAAGCAGAAACATCATGGAATCCCTTATATGCAGAATCTAAAAAGGTTTGATACAAATAAACTTAATTACAAAACAGAAATAGACTCATAGACTTAGAGACCACCTTCTGGTTGCCAGAGGGGGAAGGATGGGAGGAGAGTTCGGGAGTTTGGGATGGACATGTACTCACAGATATGTTTAAAATGAATAACGAACAAAGACCCACTGCACATGAACTCTGCTCAGTGTTACGTGGCAGCCTGGACAGGCGGGGCGTGTGGGGGAGAATGGATGCATGTATACGTACATCTGAGTCCCTTTGCTGTCCCCCTGAAACTACCACCACAGTGTCGATCAGCTATACTCCAATACAAAATACACAGTTTAATAACAAAGTGTATGTGCCTGAGTAGCCTTTTAATTACTCCCACTGAAACCACCTCTCCATCAGCAGAATATTTCCAGAGCCACATCCATCTGCTTTCCCTGTGATAATTCTCACACTGGCTTGGGGATTAAGGAATTGGTAAATGTGGTGTGGCAGAGTCTCAGCATGGAAAAGTCAAGAAAATGTGGCTCCCTGTGTCTGCCCTTTTCCTCATAAAAATGGAGGCCACTGAAGTCACTGGCTTTGAGAGAGGTATTTAACAGAGTTTTCTGAAGCTTAGTGATTTGTGTGAATGTTATTTAGGATGTTGGAGACCTGGAAAGGAGGCTGAGATTTTAGGTAAGATGTATAACTCTATCTGGGTTTCCCAGGAGACGCTAGTGGTAAGGAGCCAATGCAGGAGACATAATGCATGCGGGTTCGATTCCTGAGTCGGGAAGATCCCCTGGAGGAGAGTGTGACAACCCACTCCAGTATTCTTGCCTGGAGAATCTCACAGACAGAGGAGCCTGGCGGGCTACAGTCCAGAAGTTCGCAGAGTCGACACGACTGAAGCAACTTAGCACTCACACACAACTCTACCCGGGTATGTACATCTGTGATGTCTGGGTGTTTGGGTGTAAGAGGGAGAAAAACTGAAATCTAGATTTAATTGTTAATATTTATAAATATATTGTAACTACAAATAATAAGTACACAAGATCCCAGAGGCAGAACAGCACAGACAAGAAATGTTAACAAAGAAGACATTGCAAGATGAGAGACATGAAAACAAGTTCAGTTTGGAATTGGGAAAAAGCACCTTTTGCTTTCTGGCACCTTTTGAGCTGCACAAAGGAGAGATTTTTCTTATGCTAAATTTAAAACGACAGAGAAAAATAAAATAGTTACAACCCTCAAAGATATGGAAAGAATTGTACAATGATGAACATCTACATATCTTTTCTTACATTTACAAAGAAAGAAAAGGTATAGCCATGATTTTCTTTCCTGTGTCTTTCCAGGTCTGCCTCTTTACACTTCTTCATTCCCACAAGACTTCCCACTCGCAAGCAGCTTTCATCATCCAAATGGTCCCCGAGAGTCAGAGCTCCCTCTCTCTCCATTCCTACGTGCCCCAAATGTAAATGCCACCTCCTCCACACAGGATTCCCTGAGCCTCTCAAGGAGAAATCACCCTTTCCTCGCACACAGCTCTTCATCTGTCTTTAGATGATCCCCATCATGGCCTTCCTACTGTTAGATTTCAATTGTTTTTCCACTGGTTTAGGGTTACACTGTTTTCTCACAAATAGCATAGAACTCTGCCAATTTTCCTTTAATACTTGCTAAATAATCAGATGGATTCAAAATAGCAAAAAGATGGAGCAGCAGCCAGAGGATGGTATCTGAATCATCAAAGGTAGTTGGTGAACATGGGACCTGCTCCTTTCTGATACATGGGCTCACCTCAGGGCCTGAGGTTCCTTCTACCCTCCTGTGCAGACCACAGTCTGTTATTTACTTGGGGGACCCTGTGGAAGGCTTCTGTAAGTAGGATGGATTCTCTCAATCTCTCTAGCAAATATATGGAGTTGGTTTTTGCTGGTAACCATTTCCTCTCTTTTTAAACTGGTCAGGATTGATAGCTCAGCTACCACTTAGTTCAGTACACTCTTTTACTGATAAGCCTCTTGTATTAAGGTTACTCAACAGAGTACTAACCATCATATAGTCAAAGCTATGGCTTTGCCAGTAGTCATGTACGAATGTGAGGGTTGGACCATAAAGAAGGCTGAGCGCCAAGGAACTGATGTTTCAGATTGTGGTGTTGGAGAAGACTCTTGAGAGTCTCTTGGACTGCAAGGAGATTGAACCTGTCCATCCTGAAGGAAATCAACCCTGAATATTCACTGGAAGGGCTGATGCTGAAGCTGAAGCTCCAATATACTTTGGCCACCTGATGCAAAGAGCTAACTCATTGGAAAAGCCCCTGATGCTGGGAAAGGTTGAAGGCAGGAGGAGAAGGGGACAACAGAGGATGAGATGGCTGGATGGCATTATCAACACAATGGATGTGAGTCTGAGCAAGCTCTGGGAGATGGTGAAGGAGGGGCAAGCCTGGGGTGCTGCCATTGATGGGGTTGCAAAGAGTAGGACACGACTTACAGACTGAACCACAACAAGCCTGTGCACTGAGACTGCTGCAGAAGTTAATTCCCTTAATCCCCCTAACCTCCCTGGGAGGCGGGTATTACAACCCCCATTCCATACATGAAGTGGAGACTCAGTAGGTCTCTTATTCACATGAATCACACAGAGGCAAAACCAGAACTTGAGAACCTGTGGTTCTCCATGCAGACATCCTGCCCCAGCCTTCTCTGGTCCGACAAGAAGCCCAATCAAGCAAGCCCTCTTCTTACGCCATACACTGCCGCCACCTTCTGGGTCACTCTGCTTGCAACGGAAAGAAAAACAGCCTTCTATTTTCCTCAAAGCAGGATGTTCTGATGAAGCTGTAAAACACACGTTCTCGGAAATATTTAGCTCCTCCAAGAGATGGTCAGTATATTTAAAAAAGCTGTGTGTCCCTATTATACTTAAAACAGATAACCAACAAGACAAACTGTACAGTACAAGGAACTCTGCTCAGTACTCTAATAACCTTAACGGAGAAAGAATCTGAAAAAGAATAGATACACGTATGTGTGCATGTGCATACTCAGTCGCTTCCCACCCTGCAACCCCATGGTCTGCACCCTGCCAGGATCCTCTGACCATGGATCTCCCGGGCAAGAATACTGGAGGGGGTGCCGCGTCCTTCTTCAGGGGATCTTTCTGACCCAGGGATCAAACCCGCGTCTCTTGCATTGGCAGGCGGGTTCTTTACCACTGAGTCACTTTGGAAGCAGACACATATATAACTGAGTCGCTTTGCTGTATACCCAAAACTGATATTACGTTGTTAATCAGCTATGCTGCTGCTGCTAAGTCGCTTCAGTCATGTCCGACTCTGTGCGACCCCATAGACGGCAGCCCACCGGGCTCCCTCGTCCCTGGGATTCTCCAGGCAAGAACACTGGAGTGGCTTGCCATTTCCTTCTCCAATGCATGCAAGTGAAAAGTGAAAGTGAAGTCACTCAGTCAACTATGCTCCAATATAAAATAAAAAAATTTTTAAAGTAAAGAAGAGGAAGGTATTTGGGCCCACAGCATCCCACAGAAGCAAATAAAGGACTCAGAGATTAAAGAACAAAACTATGCCTGGTCTCTGAGCCAATTGTTATTCTTATTTCATAGAAGATTTCATGAGTTTTAAATGTTAAAATAATAATTATTATAAAGCTCTCAAATGTGACTTTCATGTCTTCAAAAGGAATTTAAAAAGGGAAGCTTCCAGAAAAAATAAAAGTTGTATGTCTGTAGAACGAATAACCTAAAGCTTTCCTTTGAGGTGGCACACATGTAATCACGCTTATCGCGGATCAGGCAGGGCTCCCACTGCTGCTGCTTTGCTGCTGTTTGGTCGCTCAGCCGTGTCCGACTCTTTGCAAACCCATGGACTGCAGCACGCCAGGCCCCCCTGTCCTTCACCAACGCCCGGAGTTTCTTCAAACTCATGTCCATCAAGTCAGTGATGCCATCCAACCATCTCATGCTCTGTCATCCCCTTCGCCTCCTGCCTTTAGTCTTTCCCAGCATCAGGGTCTTTTCCAGTGAGTCAGTTCTTCGTACCAGGTGGACAAAGTATTGGAGTTTCAGCTTCAGCATCAGTCTTTCCAATGAATATTAAGGACTGATTTCCCTAAAGATTGACTGCAAAGCATCAATTCCTCAGCGCGTTCTTTATGGTCCAACTCTCACATCCATACATGACTACTGGAAAAACCGTAGCTTTGACTATGTGGACCTTTGTTGGCAAAGTGATGTCTCTGCTTTTTAATATGCTGTCTAGGTTGGTCATAGCTTTTCCTTCAAGGAGCAAGCATCTTTTAAATTCATGGCTGCAGTCACTGTCCACAGTGATTTTGGAGCCCAAGAAAATAAAATCTGTCACTGTTTCCATTTTTTCCCCATCTATGTTTCATGAAGTAATGGAACTGGATGCTATGATCTTCATTTTATTAAAGTTGTGTTAAGCCAGCTTTTTCACTCTCCTCTTTCACCTTCATCAAGAGGTTCTTTAGGTCTTCTTCACTTTCTGCCATTAGAATGGTATTATCTGCATACCTGAGGTTGTTGATATTTCTCCCGGCAGTCTTGATTCCAGCTTGTGCTTCATCCACCCTGGCATTTCACACAGTGTACTCTGCATATAAGTTAAATAAGCAGGGTGACAACATACACCCTTGACGTACTCCTTTCCCAATTTTGAGCCAGTGTCTGGCTCTGATTGTTTCTTCTTGACCTGCATTTCGATGTTTCAGGAGACGGGTAAAGTGGTCTGATATTCTCATCTCTTTAAGAATCCTCCAGTTTGTTGTGATAGACACAGACAAAAGCTTTAGTGTAGTTAATGAAGCAGAAAGTAGATGTTTTTCTGGAATTCTCTCTTTTTCTAAGATCCAACAGATGTTGGCAATTTGATCTCTGGTGCTTCTACCTTTTCTAAATCCAGCTTGTACATCTGCTGAAGTACTGATGTTTTACATAGGTGAGTTCATGTAATCCTTATAAAAATTATATAGAAGAATTGCTACTGTTTCTAAACACCGGTGCAGAGCCGGAGGCCAAAGGGATGAAGCAACTTGCCCATTTTTGTATAACCAGTTAGGGTCTATCTGGGACTTGAACAGGTTTTGTGACGCCAGAGTTCCCCAGGTTTCTGCTGTGTGCCGTGAGACCTCTCGTAGCTTTTTTAGTTTTCCATACTAAATAGACTGTGGACAAAACTGCACCCAGAGGAAAGACGACTTGAAGGGAAATTGAGCAGGGTGGAAAGAAAGATCTTCGTTGGAACTGAAAGATATACCAAGAAAGTAGGAGGGGAACGTATCTCACCTTCGTTTCTGATGCTAGCAAGAAAAGGGAGGCAAACTGCAAAGAAATAAGAGCCATCTCAAAGATTCACACACACACATACACACACCAAAAAAGTAGTAACTCCAAAGCCATAAGACTAAACAGTAAGTGTATGTTTAGCATTTTAAGAAACTGCCAAAATGTCTTATTTATCTCTCTATTTTTGGCTTCACTCAGTCTCCATTGCTGCTCCCGAGCTTTCTCTTGCTGTGGGCACGGCTCTAGGCTGCGGCGCTCAGGCTGCAGAGCTCGGCTTGGCGGCGCTGGCACACGGGCCCGGTTGCTGCTCAGCACGTGGAGTCTTCCCGGCCCAGGGATGGAACCTGCGTCCTCTGTGCTGGCAGGCAGAGTCTTATCCACGGCGCCACCACAAAAGTCCTTAACAAACACTTTTTAAGAAATTGCAATATTTGGGTCTCATTTGTATCAGGAAATGTGAGGCATTTTTGTTTGCTAGGTGTGCTAATGGCATGGTAGATAGATCATTATATGTTAGCATACTAAGTAGTAATGGGTAAATTTATGTACAATGTGGGATTTTCTTTAAAATAATAAATCAAATAATTGGGTAGGGGGAAGTGTGGTTTGACAAAGAGAGGAGTGCTTCTATAAAAATCAGTCCAAAGAGAACCATTCTAAAGATAGCAGTTTTTAAGCCATTTACATAAGGCATCATCTGAGGGAAAAAATGGAACTCCTGAGAACTAAGTCATATCAAACAGGCACTCATGGAAACCCAGCAGTATCAGACACTGCCACTCACCAAGCCGACTCCAACTTCATATTCCTCATGCTACAAATGGTCACTTAATCTTGAATACTTAGAACTTATATATGCAGAGCATCACTGTATTCATTTTCTAAACATTTATAGTCTACATAGGAAATAATAACTAAATGCATGCTTGTGTCATGAGGTACCACTTTGCTCATGTTAGCCATAACCCCAGAACAGATATCCACTGGGTAAAATATCTCACTTGTTTTTAGACCTAATACCTGACTCTCTAAACCTGACTCTGTTAAGGTAGGGCGAACACTCTCTGAAATAACACTTTTCATTTTTCCCCAGGTACACAGGAAGAGGACACATGATTCAATGGAGTTGGGAAATCGTAGCAGAGTAAATGAATTTGTGTTTCTGGGGCTTACTCAGTCCCAAGACCTGAGCTTGGTCTTATTTCTCTTTTTGTGCTTTGTGTACATGACCACTCTGCTGGGCAACCTCCTCATCATGGTCACTGTGAGCTGCGAGTCTCGCCTCCAGACCCCCATGTACTTCCTGCTCCACAACCTCTCCGTCTTGGACATCTGCTTCTCCTCCATCACCGCCCCCAAGGTCCTGGTGGACCTTCTTTCAGAGAGAAAGACCATCTCCTTCCGTGGCTGCCTCACGCAGATGTTTTTCTTCCACCTCCTCGGGGGCGCAGACATCTTCTCTCTCTCGGTCATGGCCTTTGACCGCTACGTGGCCATCTCCAAGCCCCTGCACTACGTGACCGTCATGAGTCGGGGGCGGTGCATTGGGTTGATAGTGGCCTCCTGGGCGGGGGGCTTCGTCCACTCCATCGTGCAGATCTCCCTGTTGCTCCCCCTGCCCTTCTGTGGACCCAATGTGCTGGACACTTTCTACTGCGACGTCCCCCAGGTCCTCACACTCGCCTGCACGGACACTGCTGTCCTTGAGCTCCTGATGATTTCCAACAATGGCCTGGTCACCACCCTGTGGTTCGTCTTCCTCCTTGTATCGTACATGGTCATATTATTACTAATAAGGTCCCACTCTGGGGAGGGCAGGGGGAAAGCCATCTCCACCTGCACCGCCCACATCACGGTGGTCACCCTGCACTTCGTGCCCTGCATCTACATCTACGCCCGGCCCTTCTCCACCCTCCCCACCGATAAGGCCGTCTCTGTGACCTTCACTGTCATCTCCCCTCTGCTGAACCCCCTGATCTACACCCTGAGGAACCAGGAGATGAAGGCAGCCATGCGGAGACTGAGCGGAAGACTCAAGCCTTCTGTAATGAAATAGAGTAAGACTTTCCAGCTTCTTCATCAGCAAGGACCCCTTTCATTATTTTTCCCATAGAGTCATATTTATATAGTTAAATACATTGTCAATAAACCAACTGCATGTACTAGGTAACACTTTATTTTGCAATTTAAATGAAGAGATTATTGGTAAGCCAAGCCTCTTGTGAGCACAGAGTATCAGGGTTACAGGATGAAGCTGACTGATGTATTTTTACTCAAAGACCAAAGTAACAATGTGTCAATCGCGAAAGCTATACGGCAGATGAAGAGACTGACTGAATCTAGTCAGTCTCTTTTCTTTCAAAAGGCAAGTAAATAGAAGAATAAAGATAGAGTGATTTGCTCAAGCTCTTATCTCGAGTTAATTCCGGAGAGAAGTCTTCAGATACTCAGTCATTGCCATCACCATATGAACGCAACTCACTTCATTACTGGACCTGTCCATGCCAAACTGCAATGCTCTATGAGGAAGTTCACATGATCAGTGCCCCTGAAATACACGTATATGAATACATATGGCCTATCACAGATTAAGGAATTTGTTCTGCTGAGCTAAACTCCATATGGGCTCCCAACCTAGTGAGCACCTCAAAGGTGCCTAATGGTTGTACCCCTGGATTCCTATCAGAATGAAGAAGCTTGGTAAGATTTCCCATGATGGCCTCAAGGCATTTACCTTATGCAGAACTAAAGACAGATTCAAATTCTTATAAGGTTAGACAAAGGCAGGGAGAACCTCAGGGATCCTACACAAAGAGTAACCCATTCTCCTTATTCAAGAGCTAGTTTTCAGTTGCAAACCTTTCTAGGCCCGAACTCAGATAGGATTTACATTCTTCCCACTGGAAAGAGAGAGAAAGATAGATAAAACTCTAACCAGACTGTCCGCTTTTCATCTGTTAGTGTTTGTGAACAGGCAGCATAGGCTAGCGTTTTTGTCTACAAATACGGTCAATGTAAAAAGTAAAGCGTGGCAGCTGAGAGCTCTAACTTCAGAGTTATACAAACCCGGCTCTAAATCCTACCTCTGCCACCCATCGAGTGTGTGATCTTGAGTCAGTCTAACTTTTTTCTTTTTTAGGTATTTATTTTGGCTGCGCTGGTCCTCACTGCTGTGAGCAGGCTTTCTCGAGCTGCGGTGAGAAGGGGCTCCCCTCCGGAGACGCGGAGTGTGGGCTTCTCTTTGCAGGGGCTTCTCCTTTCATGGAGCCCCAGGGTAGTGGGCTTTGTCATGGCTCACAGGCTTGGTTAGTCGCGAGTCTTAACCACTGGGCCATCAGGGAAGTCCCTTGAGTTACTTTAACGCTTCACAGGCCACAGTTTGCCCATCCAAATGTACTTACACGATCTCCTGGCGTTGCTGTGAGGGTTAGCAGGCATTGGTATATGTGGAACACAGTCCCTGGCAGATAGTAAATGCTCAGTCACAGGCAAATGGGTCCATTTTATTTATTTATTTTATATTAGTGTTCATGCTTCTCTCTTTTCCAAAATGAAAATAACTGTATTTTAAAATTACACTTATAATGTATTTCTTACCTAAAATGCAGAAAGTTTAGAAAGCATAAAGCAGATAGTTAAAAATCTCCTACAGCTAACTGCTTTGCTCATCTGTGGTAAAAACCACAAATGAGTCCATTTTAATATGACCCTTTTAGCTCTTCCTAACACACATTCTGTCCCCCATCAGGCTGTTATACTCTTCTCCTATATATGGCCCGTATTCATCATTATTAGAAAAAAAAAATAGTGTGGAAAAGGTGGGAGTGTACAGTGAATTCAAAGCGGCTATCATCTTAAACGCTGGGCTGGAAGAAGCACAAGCTGGAATCAAGATTGCCGGGAGAAATATCAATAACCTCAGATATGCAGATGACACCACCCTTATGGCAGAAAGTGAAGAGGAACTCAAAAGCCTCTTGATGAAAGTGAAAGTGGAGAGTGAAAAAGTTGCTTAAAGCTCAACATTCAGAAAACGAAGATCATGGCATCTGGTCCCATCACTTCATGGGAAATAGATGGGGAAACAGTGTCAGACTTTATTTTGAGGGGCTCCAAAATCACTGCAGGTGGTTACTGCAGCCATGAAATTAAAAGATGCTTACTCTTTGGAAGGAAAGTTATGACCAACCTAGATAGCATATTCAAAAGCAGAGACATTACTTTGCCAACAAAGGTCTGTCTAGTCAAGGCTATGGTTTTTCCTGTGGTCATGTATAGATGTGAGAGTTGGACTGTGAAGAAGGCTGAGCACAGAAGAATTGATGCTTTTGAACTGTGGTGTTGGAGAAGACTCTTGAGAGTCCCTTGGACTGCAAGGAGATCCAACCAGTGCATTTTGAAGGAGATCAGCCCTGGGATTTCTTTGGAAGGACTGATGCTAAAGCTGAAACTCCAGTACTTTGGCTACCTCATGTGAAGGGTTGACTCATTGGAGAAGACTTTGATGCTGGGAGGGATTGGAGGCAGGAGGAGAAGGGGACGACAGAGGATGAGGTGGCTGGATGGCATCACTGACTCGATGGACGTGAGTCTCAGTGAACTCCGGGAGTTGGTGATGGACAGGGAGGCCTGGCGTGCTGCAGTTCATGGGGCCACAAAGAGTCAGACACGACTGAGCAACTGAACTGAACTGACTGATCATCTTAAAATTTCTGGCTTTCTGAGATTTCCCTGGTAGTTAAGCCTCCCCAGTAGTTAAGTCTGCATGCTTGCAATGCAGGGGGCCTGGAGTCCCGGTCCTGGTCAGGGAACCACATTCCACTAAGAGTTTGCATGCCTGCAACTAAAAATAGTCTTGCATGCTGCAATGAAGAGCAAAGATCCTGCCTCTGCAACTAAGGCCTGGGACAGCCAAATAAATTAATAATTTTGTTTTAATTCTAGCTTTCTGTCACTTAAGCACGACAACAGGGCTTCCTATTCACGTAGCTTGGAGCACCACCCTGAAGCTGCTGCAGTGCAGCACAAGAGAGCTTTGCAGCAAAAGAAAACCATGGCTCAAAGAGAAGCCACGGCTTTGAGAGCAGAGATAAGGGATCAGACCGAGAAGGCAGACCCAAGCTGATGAAAGAGAGCCCCGAGGGAGTTAGTTAGCCAAAGGATGGTGCGGATTGAGGGGGCTTCCCAGGGGGCTCAGCGGTAAAGAATCCGCCTGCCAACTAGGAGACTCGGGTTCAGTCGCTGGGTGGGGAAGATCGTGGAGCAGAACATGGCAACCTGCTGCACTATTCTTACCTGGAACATTCCGTGGACAGAGAAGCCTGAGGGGCTGCATCTGTGAGGCTGCCCGGTTGAGCACACACAGTGAGTCTTAAAGACAGACTTCCTTCACACCCCTCACTGGATCTGGGCTGACCCCACAAGGACCCATGAACTAACCAGCTCACTTGGTCATTTCCTGCCCCTGATCAATCAGCTCTAACTTTTCACAGTACTAACCCAGCCTGCAAATGCCAAGAAGAATCCGCACTTGTCGTCACCACTCCTATGGTCCTGCTAACATTGATCAGGTAGCTCTGGTCTCTAGACTCCTGAAGGTTTTCTTTATGAAACTGCCTATGAAAACTGCATACCACAAAGCACCTTATAGCCCATTTCATGCAAATGCATCCTTCCCTTTCCTTCCTGTGACTCACTCACACCAGAGTTTTATCACTGCGTCGGCACTGGACCTGTGGAGTGTGCGTCACTGTATCGCAGAAGCATAGTCCCCAGGGGACAGGAACTCAGAACCCCAGCCACAGCATTGTCCCCGATACTCCCTCCAACTGTGTCTAAAAACATGGCGTAGCCTGATTCAATGACCCCAGAGAAGGGGAAAGCAGCTGCGTCTCATCATACCAAGATTTATTGTTTCTCTGGATGACATAAAAGTCACAAGCTGGGCTGCATTTTTCCCATTTAAATAAGTTGTTATTATTGCTTAAGCTCTATTGTTAAGAGCCATAGAAAATTTAACAGGCTCTGGTCATATACATGGGATTCCCTCATGACTCAGCTGGTAAAGAATCCAGCTGCAATGCGGGAGATCTGGGTTCGAGCCCTGGGTTGGGAAGATCCCCAGGAGAAGGGACAGGCTACCCACTCCAGTATTCTGGCCTGGAGAATTCCATGGACTGTATAGTCCATGAGTTCACAAAGAGTCAGACACGACTGAGCGACTTTCACGACCATAGGTCATATACATAGCTTTCAAACTACCCTTTCCTACCTCACGCCCTTTAATCAAGCATTGTAATGATAAACTTCTCTGGGCATGAACCCGATGCCATAAAATAATTCTGAAGTAACTAAACAGATGAATATCAAGAACTATCACCATTCTACCTCCCTAGGATCCAAGTGAGCCGTGGATCTCAGAGATGTAGATTAAGACAGTCACGTGGGGCAACATGCATGTCACATTCAACAGAAAGTGCAGGGAATTCCCTGGCGGTCCAGCGGCTAAGACTGTGCTCCCATTGCAGGGGCCAGGTTCCATCCCTGGCCAGGGAGCTAGATCCCACATGCCTCAACTAAGATTTTACATTCTTGTCGCTGAATGTTCTGCATGCTGCAACTAAAGACCCCACATGCTATAACTAAAAAAAATCCCGAACGCCACAACTAAAAAAGATCCCGCGGGCCACAGTGAAGATCAAAAGTGCTAAGTGCTGTGGCTAAGACCCGGTGCAGCCAAATAAATTCATTTTTAAGAAAAGAAACTGCATCTACAAGCCACGCCATATGGCCTCTGAGAGCTACCCTGACTGTGGCCACAGAGCTTTGATTTTTCTATTGTTGTCTTTTTACTTAAGTTTCATTTCCCAGCTGGCGGCAAGCAAACCAATTTTGGTGAGGAAGAAAGTTGCGTGATCCACGGTGTGTTTTCACAGAACATTTTCTTCCTAAGCCAAGGAGGGTAACACACATCTCACGTGCTTCCTCTAGAGAAAAGGGTATGACCTGGGTGTTCACTAGTGTCTCTGCAGGTCCCTGTGAGACGGGTCGGAGTGGGGATGAGGGAGACGGAGAGAGAGAAGGAGGGCTTGGTGACCCTTTAATGACTCCCACAAGAACACCACTGAATTGGCCACTTAGCTTCTGCATTCATACCCAACAACACTCCCACTGCGAATTCCTTGATTAGGCTGCGGCTGGGGGACTAACAGAGGTGGCCGAGGCACTGCAAGGCAACACAGAAGAGACGAGATGATGTGACTTCCCGAGGTTGCCATTTCCCACCTGATGGAAAAACATAGCAAAATCACGCGCCTTGAGGTAGGCTGTCCAGGAAACAGAATTTCCCCAGACCCGACTTCTTCTAAGATGCGGTGGGAGCGTCATAAGAGGATCAACTTTTCCCTTAGAGACTGAGTCGTTTAGCGCTGGCGGATGTGAACTTTCTAAACTGGAAGACTGCAGATTTTTCAGAAATGGTGTAAGTATGCAGAATATTCTTCTTGAAAGCAAACTCTTAATGAAGTCAAGAAAAGTGGTAGCTTTTCACTATTAGGAAAAAGGGAACTGGGGCTTGCAAAATAGAAGAAGGTCAGGTGGCTCCAAGGACACGAAACATGTTTACTTGGTGAGATGTTGAGATGCGAATTGTTTTCAAGGTAGAAAGGGTGCCGATACCCCAGTCCCCAGGGGCGACAGCCTTGGAAAAACTGCTCTCCAAGACAGCAGTTCCTGGTTCCGAATGTGCACTCTGGCCAGCTTTGCTTCTTGGCTGGGAATGGCATTTGGAAAGCTTTGAGTAAGGTGTTTTAACAGCTAGCTAATCTGTACTCCCGTGTGCTACTGAACATGAACAACGTTCCTAAAACTTGGAGGGATTCAATCAAGAGTAGGCACCCTTCAATCCAGGAAAAGAGACAGTTGTGACGGGGGCCCCTCTGAGATTCCACTCCGTGCAGGGCCTGGGGCAGCACACTCGGTGGGAAGCTGGGCTGGAAGGGAGCCTGAGTTTGCCGGCTCTGCGGTGTCCGATAAGCTTGTTTCCCAAGGGTGGTCCCCAAAGGGGGTGATTTCTAAGAAAACTTCATGATCCCTTTCACCTTGTAAAAGCACACAAAATTGCATTTCTTTTTTTTTTTTTTGATTGAAGTATAGTTGATTTACAGTGTTGTATTAGTTTCAGGTTTGTAGCAAAGTGATTCAGTTATGCATATATATATATATATATATATATATATATATTCTTTTTCAGATTATTTTCCCTTATGGATTATTACAAAATACTTAGTTCCCAGTGCTATCCAGTAGCTCCTTGTTGGTTATCTGATTTATATATAGTAATGTGTATTTCTTTGAGCCCCTTTTTTGGGGGAGGGGGCAAGAATACTGGAGTGGGTTGCCATTCCCTTCTCCAGGAGATCTTTTCCCAACCCAGGGATTGAACCCAGGTCTCCCACATTGTAGGCAGACGCTTTACCATCTGAGCCACCAGGGAAACAGGGAAATTGGCACAGATGGTAAAGCATCGGCCTACAATGCAGGAGACCCAGGTTCGATCCCTAGGTTGGGAAGATCTCCTGGAGAAGGAAACGGCACCCCACTCCAGTACTCTTGCCTGGAAAATCTCATGGACGGAGGAGCATGGTAGGCTACAGTCCATGGGGTCACAAAAAGTCAGACACAACTGAGCGACCTCACTTTCACTTTCACTTTCAATGTGTGTTAATCCCAAACTCTGAATTTACCCCTCCCCACAATTGTATTTCTTTATCCACTACCCACCCCCCACCCATCCTGTGCCTGTGTTTCAATGCAATGTGCATAATCTTACAGTTTCAAAGCATCCTCACTCTGATCAAAGACAGCATCCTTAGGGACCCACAAGATTCATGATTTTCAGGAGTTTGTGTTTGAGGGAATGCTACTGAGAACTCATTTCTGCACCTTGCGTTGGAACACTATGTGGTTGATGGAGGTTCTTGGTGAAGGTACCTCTGAAAAATGCAGTCTACTTATCAAACCCTGCATTTTTTTCCCATCACTCTGACACCCTCTCGTGTAAGTTACTCCCAGTCAAGCCTTCCACTCACCGTGTGCTGGCTTCTGCCCTCACCATCACACACCCACGTTCTACTCTCACTTGCTTTGCGAAAGATGTTTTTTCTCTTCAGGGTTTTCTGAGAAGGGCTAATCGACACCAGGAAGAAGTATAGTTGCGGTAGTTAATAGCATCAGTCTTTGGATTAAGACAAATCTTGGTTTGAGACATGGATCTACCAGTAGTCAGATCTTGACCAAGTTACTTAATCTTTCTGTGCCTCAGTCTCCTCCTCTATAAAATCAGGATAATCATATTTATTTCACATGGATATGATGGGTTTTAGAAGCAATAAAATGAACATAAATATTCACAAAAAGGAAGAAAAAATTAGCAAAGCAGGGCTCCATTATTCTGCTCAGATTTCTATAATGCTGAAACCTTGCAAGTTGCCTGGACTCCCAACCCACCCCACTCCACCCCACCCCAAAGCCAAATATCCAGATGACTGGGTTTCAAAGTGAGGGTTATAGTTTATTTTCTTTCTGTAAAGATTTTTTTAATATAAATACCTATATTTATGACTGCATACAGAGATAAACTTACCTATGGTTATAAGCAGGTGTGTGATATAATACCCTGATTTTTTTTTAACATATGCCTTAGTTTAAATCGCTGTGTAAAAAAAGAAAAACATCCCTAGAGGATAAATGGCATTTTACACTTATTCCAAAGTGCTGGGAAGAGGGCTTTGAACCACAGAGTCAGTGGCAAGATGACCCACTCTCAGTCAAGTCCGCAAAAGGGACCTGACTTGTGTGAGGAAGCAGCGTGTGCCTGAAGCTAGTGAGACAGGGTAGCGACTGGCAACTCAGGTTCCTCAATGGCTTCTAGTTTGCAAAACAGACATACTGTCTTGCCTGCGCCTTAGAAGAGCCCTGCGTATGAGGTAGGTCTGAGTAACTCGCCAAGTCGTGTCCAACTCTTCGAGAGCCCAGGGACGGTGGCACACCGGGCTTCCCTGTCCCTCCCACCTCCCAGAGTTTGCCTGAGTTCCTGCCCAGCTGTCACCAGGTAGTAAATCAGCTCTAGTGCTGCAGCCTGAGAACTGACTCTAATTCACGTCCTGTGACCCTCACATGTATTTCTCATGAGTTTGGTACTATTATCGAGTAACTTGCCCAAGGTCAAACCAGCTAGGAAGTGGTCAATCCCAAACTGCATACACGCTCCAGATGATCCACAAAGGTGTATCCAAAATGCGAGTGTAGGATGTGATACTGTCCCAGCAGGCCTCTTGGACAAGGTTTGCAAATATTCTATGTCCAGTGGGACGGTTTTTCATATATCTCCCCGTGATTTTGTACAGCCGCACTTTTCTTTCTGCCGATTCCACGAGCTGCAACATGCTTCTTGTCTTCACTGTAAATGCCTTCAGGAGAGGATCTGTGTTAGACTCACCATTTCCTTGATGTCATTATGATGATTACTTTTATGTGTCAGCTGGACTGGCCACAGGGATTCAGATTAAAACTGGTTGCTGGGTGTGTCTGAGAGGCTGTTTCAGATGAGATTTGTGTTTGGATTTGGGGACTCAGTAAATCAGATTAGTCACCCATCCCCCAGTAGGTGGATATCATCTCACCTGTTGAGGACCCCAATAGAACAAAAGAGGTGGAGGAGGGAGAAATGGAACCCCCATTCTTTTTTTTTTTTTTAAGAAAGAAAGATAAAAAGAGAAAAGAAAAAAATTTCCAGTTTCCATTTTATTATTTATTTTTGGCCACACAGTGCAGCATGTGGGATCTTAGTTCCCTGACCAGGGATCAAACCCATGCCCCCATCAGGGGAAGCCTGGCGTCTTAGCCATTGGACTGACAGGGAAGTCCTTGGACCCCTTATTTTGGCCTCACAGCTCAAGTTCGGCCATCTCATCATTTTATACCATTGTCTCCTCTAGTCCTCAGGTCGTTGAGTTAGGACTGAATTCCACTATCAGCTTTCCTGGGTCTCCAGCTCACAGAAGGCAGACTGAGGGACTTCTCAGTCTCCATAGCAGCATGAGTCAATTTTGCATAATAATTCTTTCACTAAATGTGCATATGTGTGTATATATATGTACATATATATATATCCATATGATGGATACAAATATAAATACTGATCTTACTGGTTCTGCTTCTGGAGAACCCTAACATGGCCATGGAAATGGTATGTAGAGGAAGGAAAGAAAAAAAGAAAACCCAGGTCTCCCACATTGCAGGTGGATTATTTACCAGCTGAGCCACCAGGGAAGCCCAAGAATACTGGAGTGGGTAGCCTATCCCTTCTCCAGGGGGTCTTCCCGACCCAAGAATCGAACTGGGGCCTCCTGCATTGCAGCCGGATTCTTTACTGGCTGGCTACCACGGAAGCTCCATATATGTGATGGATACAGATATAAATACAGATCTTATTGGTTCTGTATTAGGTTTCTAGAGAACCCTAGAAATGGTATATAGAGGAAGGAAAGAAAACAGAAATAGAGAAGAAAAATAGGAGCAGGAAGGAAGGGAGAACAGTTGACGCAGAAGCTTTTAATCTTGTCACAGTGGTTTCCTGAGCAGATTTGAAAACCAATCACTTATCACTCCAGTATCCGAAAGAAAGATTCTAGAATAAGATGCTGTCGTCAATTAAAATACTTCTACGTTCCGGATTAACCAAAGACTTTGAGGATGATTTCTCCATTGGTTATGGTAAGTAGTTAGTGTGGGGAATATTAGGATTCCTGAGAGCCAAAATTTTCTGTATTCATGATTCTGAACATTTACTCTTATCACAATAACATTATTCTCATCACTCCATGTTGTTGACATAAACAACAAGCACTAACAGCAATGAAATGAAAAAGGGGCTCTTCTCTTATTTTTCTATGTGAATAAAAGGAGAATGCTGCCTGGGGAAGTGTGCTCTTTAAAGGATCTTTTCCTAAGCTTTGGAGAAGGAAATGGCAACCCACTTCTTGCCTAGAGATTTCCATGGACAGAGGAGGCTGGCAGGCTACAGTCCACAGGTTTGCAAAGAGTTGGACACGACTGAGCGACTAACTTATAAGACTTTCTAAGATTAGAAAAGCAAAAGGAGTGGGGATGGGGGTGTGAGGAATTAAAACCGCAATCAGAGAAAGAGCCACAGCAGGGCCACTGCACGAGGCAAGAATGTGGGAGGACCCAACGCAAATAAACAAGGGAAAGACAAGATAATTTTCATGGTCTACTTGATAAAGGCTTTAAGTTTATTTGTTATAAAATAATAATTATGAAAATGTTGTTGTTCAGTCATTAAGGCATGTCCTACTCTTTTGTGACCCCTGGACTGTGTGTAGCCCACCAGGCTCCTCTGCCCTTGGCATTTCCCAGGCAAAAATACTGGAGCAGGTTGCCATTTCCCTCTCCAGGGAATCATCCTGAGTAGTCAATTAAATTTTCCTTGAAATGAAATGCAGCCTTTACACATGAGGCTAAAATATTATAAAGTCATTACCACATTTATATTTTTTAACACTTTACTGAAGTACAATGTACATACATATAGAAAAATGTACATAAGCCTAGAGTCTGATGAACTTCCACACAAGTTGAATACATCTTTGCAACAAGTACCCAGATCAAAGAAACATAACATTCTCAGCACCTCAAAAGCCCCCCTCACGCTCCCTTTAGTTTTGCACACCTCGGTTCTTTACGTGAACAAAATGGGAGTGTGTGTATCTTTTGTGCCTGGACCATTTGGCTCCACATATTCATGAGATTCGTGTATGTTGGTACATGTAGTGAGAGCTTTCCCATTGCTACGCAGCAGTGTGTGAATTTAACAGTTTATCTTTTCTACTGTTAGCAGGTATTTGTGCCATTCTCCAGTTTGAGGCACTTACAAACAGTGCTATGACTATTCTAGGATATGTCTCCCAGTAGACACAACATATGTCCATACATCCTAAGAACAGAATAGATTGTTCTTAAGATGGAGATAGGTAGATGGATGACAGAGAGATACATATAGATCTCCATCTTAAAATAATAGCTAATAAAGGTATCAGAGAAGGCAATGGCACCCCACTCCAGTACTCTTGCCTGGAAAATCCCATGGATGGAGGAGCCTGCAGTCCATGGGGTCGCTAAGAGTTGGACACGACTGAGCGACTTCACTTTCCCTTTTCACTTTCATGCATTGGAGAAGGAAACGGCAACCCACTCCAGTGTTCTTGCCTGGAGAATCCCAGGGACGGGAAGTCTGGTGGGCTGCCGTCTCTGGGGTCGCACAGAGTCGGACACGACTGAAGTGACTTAGCAGCAAAGATATAGATACCAGTATTAGCAGATATAATCAAACAGCAAAATGGTTATTTTACACCCCACCAGCAGGGTTCCAACTGTCCCATAGCTTCACCATCACTTGATACTTTTCCTCTTTCCTAACCTAGCCATTTTGTGTATGCACAGCAGTTTCTTGCTGTGATTTTAATTTGCATTTCCCTGGTAATTAATGAAGTTGAATCCGCTTTTCGATACTCTGCTGTGAATTTTTTTCTCCTAAATGTGCATCTATTATTTCAGCCATGCTGGGTCTTCCCTGCTGTGCAGACTCTTTCTAGCTGCAGGGAGCATGAACTCCTCTCTAGCTGTGGTGTGTGGGCTCCTCCTGGCGGCGGCTTCTCCGGCCGCGGAGCACTGGGCTCTAGGGTGCTCGGGCTCAGTAATTGCGGCTCCCAGGCTCTGGAGCACAGGCTCGATACTTGGGGCTCACCGGCTTAGTTGCTTTAAGGCGAGCGGGATCTTCCCCGACCAGAGATCAAACCCATGTCTCCTGCACTGGCAGACAGATTCCTCACCACGGAGCCACCAGGAAAAGCCCTTTGGTGAAGTTTTGGTTCCTGTCTTTGGCCATTTTCTGCTTTGCTCATCTGTCTTCTTTTACTGATTTGCAGAAGTTCTTTACATACTCCGGATGTCAGTCTTTTCTCAGCTATAAGTATTGTAAATATCTTCTTCCATTTGAGGGTTCTTTTAATTCTTATAGTGATGTCTTTTCTTTACGTGTCCTAAAGCGTATGCTTACTCTTTATCACGGCAAGTGTCACGTGTTATAGTACATGGAAAATCGAAGAGGTCCCCAGTGTTTCAGTGGCCACAGTGATAGAACCGACCTGCTCGAACGACTCCCGTCAGAAACGTGGGTCACCTTCTCCCTCACGATGGCGTACAGAATTGCAGGCACAGAGCCTGCCCAGAAAATAAAGAACCTACCAGGCCAACAGCAAAACCCAAGCGACAGAAAAGACAAGGGTAGATCTCTTAATACATCCTTTAACTGTGCTGTTATTTCTTCCAGAGATGTACTTGAAAAAGAATCTGTGACCCCATGGATCAGGGAAATTATACCAGAGTGAAAGAATTTATTTTCCTGGGCATTACCCAGTCTCGAGAGCTCAGCTGGGTCTTGTTCGTCTTTTTGTTTCTGGTTTACATGACGACTCTGCTGGGAAACCTCCTCATCATGGTTACGGTGACCTGGGAATCGCGTCTCCACACCCCCATGTACTTCCTGCTCCGTAACCTGTCGGTTCTTGACATCTGCTTTTCCTCCATCACAGCTCCTAAGGTCCTGGCTGACCTGCTCTCAGAGAGGAAGACCATCTCCTTCAGTGGCTGTGTCTCTCAGATATTCTTCTTTCACCTGCTCGGGGGAGCAGATGTGTTTTCCCTCTCGGTGATGGCCTTTGACCGCTACGTGGCCATCTCAAGACCCCTCCACTATCTGACGGTCATGAGTCGGGGGCGGTGCATTGGGTTGATAGTGGCCTCCTGGGCGGGGGGCTTCGTCCACTCCATCGTGCAGATCTCCCTGCTGCTCCCCCTCCCCTTCTGCGGACCCAACGTCCTGGACACTTTCTACTGCGACGTCCCCCAGGTCCTCACACTCGCCTGCACGGACACCTCCTCTCTGGAGCTCCTGATGATTTCCAACAATGGATTAGTCAGTTGGTTCATATTCTTCTTTCTCCTCGTCTCCTACACAGTCATTCTGACGATGCTGAGGTCCCACTCCGGGGAGGGCAGGAGGAAAGCCATCTCCACCTGCAGCGCCCACATCACGGTGGTCACCCTGCACTTCGTGCCCTGCATCTACGTCTACGCCCGGCCCTTCACCGCCCTCCCCACCGATAAGGCCGTCTCCGTGACCTTCACTGTCATCTCCCCTCTGCTGAACCCCCTGATCTACACCCTGAGGAACCAGGAGATGAAGGCAGCCATGCAGAGACTGAAGAAACAGCTAGGGCATTCAGAAAGGGTTTAGCGTCTGTGAGGACAAGATAATACCAGAATTCAAAGATAAATATTAGGGGCTTCTCTGGCAGTCTCGTCATTCAATCCCTGGTCGGGGAGCTAAGATCCCGAAAGCTGCTTGATGTGACCAAATATATATACATGCACAGGAGAGGGGTCCATTTGAGCCAGTCCTGAAAGTGGACTGTATTCCAGCCTTTAGTCCTATAGCCCCAACTAACTGCAAAGGAGTCTGGGTAATGTAATCCAGCTCTGCACCCAGAGAGAAGAGGTGAGATCATGAAAAACAGTGAGCAATAGAAATCTCTTTGGCATTTATGACTCATTGCTAAGAAATCACGATCGGATCAGAGTACAGGGACTAGAACATTGTGTTAAGGAGTCTCTTTATACATAGAAATGTTTGCTGGAAGGAGTACTGCACACTTGGAATGCACAGAGAACCACACTGAAGTGAAAGAGACATGAGATGAAGAAATCTAACTTTCCTGACCCAGGGATTGAAGCAGCGTCTCTTGCGTGTCCTGCATTGGCCGGCAGATTCCCGACCAGCAGCGCCCCTGGGAATGCCTGTTGTAAGCCAACATTTATTAATACAGAGGCTCCTGTAGAGACAAGTGTCTTCTTCTTACTGTCCTTTCCAGTGTTCTGTTCTATTTCCACCACTCAAATATGTTCTGAATTATTTTCCAATATTAGACATTCTTCCTCTAAGCATCAAAGTCCCAGTAAAGGCATAACTTGTCTTCAGTTGGATCCATCTGTAGAATAAATCCACCTTTACTGCCTGGTTCCATCTTTACTCTGGTACCATTGTTCTCCAGCTCCTCTATACTTTTCACAAAGGTGTCTTTTTTCCCCCCTACTTCTCTGTTGACTTTACCTTGAGCAAAACTGTTATGACTGGGCAAAACTTTGAATAATCAAAGATCTATACCATCAGAGTCTGTGTTCCCAAGTGTGCATGCGTCGCTCAGCCCTGTCCAGCTCTTTTCGACCCCATGGACTGCAGCCCCCTGGGCTCCTCTATCCATGGGGGTTCTCCAGGCAAGAATACTAGACTGAGTTGCCATGCCCTCCTCCAGGGGATCTTCCTAACCCAGGAATCGAACTGGGGTCTCCTGCATTGCAAGAAGATTCCTTACCAGCTGAGCTACCAGGGAAGCCTGTTCCCAAGTGTAGGACCCCACAAACGACTGTAACCTACAAAAGTTGTTCATGAAGCTGACTTGGACCATTTGCAACATGCAAAACAACCTCATAAAACACAGTGAGGAAAAGCAGCTGAATTCAGAAGACCGTTAAATTTACTTGTCTGGCACCGTGACATCAAATACTTACTTGGATCAATATATATACATATTTTTTCTCCAAGTAGAGACATTTTCTTAAGGAACGACTAGATATTGAACTGATTCTAGTTTATTCTACACACATTCCATATATTTGGCCCTATCATTTGTGATGTTTTTTCCTACCCCAGAAACATTGATTTTTAAACTTCCATGATATTTTTCATAAGCAAATGCTGCTAAGCTGCTAAGTCACTTCAGTCATGTCTAACTCTGTGCGACCCCATAAACAGCAGCCCACAAGGCTCCCCCGCCCCTGGGATTCTCCAGGCAAGAACACTGGAGTGGGTTGCCATTTCCTTCTCCAATGCCTGAAAGTGAAAAGTGAAAGGGAAGTCGCTCAGTCCGTCTGACTCTTAGCGACCCCATGGACTACAGCCCACCAGGCCCTCCATCCATGGGATTTTCCAGGCAAGAGTACTGGAGTGGGGTGCCATTGCCTTCTCCCATAAGCAAATAAATGTATCTATATACACAGATGGGCTAATTCAGGGGTGATCCTGTCATTCTGGATGTCTTTGAAAAAATTCAAAGAAGAGTCAGGTTGCTTCAGCTTAGTTTCCAAGATGCTAGTGGGGTCAGCACCACAGAGACTATACTGAAGCAACCGTGAGATTCCAGCCGCAAAACTCTACCCTGGACGGATCTGCAGAGTTCTGCTGTCGTTACTGTTACGTAACTTGTCTTTCAAGTCTGAAAGAGAGTATTGTCCACATAGCTCTTACTCCATAATAGACTATTAGCTCAGTACGATGTTAATGAGTTATTGCTGTATAACACATTACCCCAAAACTTAGTGGCTTAAAACAGCACCCATTTCTTTTTATTTATCTATTTATGGCTGTGCTGGGTCTTCGTTTCTGCACATGGGCTTTCTCTAGCTGCAGTGGGTGGCCTCCCCACCTTTGTGGCAGCTTCTCTTGTTGTGGGCTCACGGGCTTCAGCAGTTTCAGCAACAGGCACGGTCGTTGAGGCCTGAGGGCTCCAGAGTGTGGGTTCAGCAGCTGTGGCCCACAGGCTTACTTGCTCTGCGGCACATAGCATCTTCCCCGACCAGGGACAGAACCCGTGTCCCCTGCAATGGCAGGCATTCCCACCCCCTGTACCCAGGGAAGTCCCACACACATTTCTTAAGTCACAGTTTGTGTGAGTTGGGGATCCAGGCACAGCTTAGCTACATCTTCTGCATAGAATCTCTCACCAGGCCGCAGTCAAGGCATGAGCTGAGAGCTGCAGTCTCATCTCAAGTTTCGACTGGGGAAGGGTCGGCTTCCAAGCTCACTCATATAGTGAGCCATTGGCCTGGGGGCTGCAGTTCCTTCCTGGCTGTGGCTGGAGGTTATCCCCAGGTTCTAACCCTCCAGGGCCTCTCTCACAGGGCACCTTACTTCACCAGAGTGCACAAACAAGGAGGAAAAGTGGGGGTCAGCAAGACAGAAGTCACGGGCTCTTATAGCCTGATCTGGAAAGGGGCAGGCTATCATTTTTGTCAACGTCTCATCCTTAGAAGCAAGTTAACTAAGTCCAGTCACACACAAGGCAAGGGGATGGCACAAGAGCATGAATATTAGAGCAGGAACTGACAAGCTCTCCAAATAAACTGGAAAAAATGATCGCAAATGATGAAAGAAACCTAAAAGCAATTGATTCAGGAAGAGTTACAAAAGACCTCCCCCCCCCCCCGCCAAAAAAAAGGGTAAAAGGAAGTATCAGAGGTATTTTAGAGATACTGAGTCCTTGTGACAAGGAGAATAACAGTGCCAGGTACACCGAAAGAAGGATTGAGGTTTTCTTTTTTTATTTTTTTTTTTGGCTACACGGGGTCTTCACTGCTGTGCTCGGCCTTTCTCGACTGCAGAAGGTCGAGACTACTGTCCAGCTGTGGCCCACGGCTGCTCACCGCTGTGGCCTCTCCTGTTGCGGAGCACGGACTCCGCGGCTTCAGTACTTTGGCCCACGGGCTCCCCACAGCCTGTGGAATCTTCCCAAACCCGGGATGGAACCCAGATCCCCTGCATTAGCAGGCGGATTCTTAACTGCTGGACCACCAAGGAAGTCCTAGTTCTTTAAAAATATTTGTTATTTATTTGGCTGTCCTAGGTCTTCGTTGCAACATGCAGGATCTTTCGTTGTGGCGTGCAAAGAACTAGTTGCTGCATGTGGAATCCAATTCCCTGACCAAGGATTGAACCTGGGCCCCCTGCTTTGGCAACACAGAGTCTTAGCCACTGGGCCACCAGGGAAGTGCCCGAAGTACTTAGTTCTTGAGAGCAATGATCAGATCTATTTTAGACGTTTTGAGTTGTAGGTGTGCCCTATATCCAAGTGAGACAAGCCATGGGTATATGGTGAGAGACAAGGTTTCAAAAATGATATTGAAAATAAGAGGAGGGGGGAAACGGAGTTTTGGGGCTCATAGGGCCTGGAACAAGGGAGACACTCAGTAAATATTTAGAGATGAATGGTACCAACCCATCCTTTGTCTGTTTACGTGCCTTCTTTGTATGAGAAGTTTGGGGGAAAACAAGAAAAAATGCATCTCCAAGTCTCTATGATGCATCTGATTATGCATACTATCAGGACAACAAGCAAACTACCTGCCTTAAAAAAAAAAAGAAAAAGAAAAAGAAATTAAGTACGCTGCACACACTCTCCTGGGAGTTCTGTTCATCTTCCCTGAGTTCCACCTCTTAAGGAGACAGAATCCTGTCTGTCCCCGTGAGCCCTTCAGGCAAAGATCCTCGGGTTCTAATCAGAAGATCGAAGAGAAGTCACTCCTCCCCCGCACTAGGAGAATTTCAAAACCAAGATGTGCGCGTCCGCATACCTTTTCCGGCGCATGTTCAATTTCTTAATAAGACTCAAGGGAACGGCATCCCATTAGGAAAGTCTGGCCACTCAAGTTCAACAATCACATCTGGAAGCACGCCCGGAGCCGAGGGACTGGCACTCGGGGCAGCCGCACCTGCGGCTGGGTGGCAGGACCACGCGGAGGCGATTCTTGGAGCCCGCCCTGTGCCTTGGGCAGCAGGAGAGAAGATACTGTGCGGCCAACCCCCAGCTGCACGCCCGCCTTAAAGGGGACTGCTCATGAGCATCCATGACTCCTAAGATCAGCGTATGCCCCCGGACGGCCAGCACTACTTTCAGGTAGGAGTTAGAGGTCAGGAGCTCTAAGTGGCTCTATTTAGGGGCTTTGGGGTGCGGGCCTGTGTGTCTGACTGTACGTCTGTGCCTGTGTGCGCATGCAGTACCAGCTTGGAAAATCTTCTTGTGGATTTCAGAAATACTTTGAATGTTAATAATGCTCCTGAAAGGTAGAGGATGCTGGACGTTAAAGCTCAAAACTTCAGAGACGCAGCGCAATTAGCCCTTCAGTATTCGGAAGGGTCCTTGAGGAGCAGAGAGAAGTCAGCTTGTCAAGAGGGCCCCAGGGGGCACACGCTTGGTGGACAGTTGAGGGGGTGAGGAGTCCCTCAAGTTGGGGGCTCCGTGACGTTCCTTAAGCCTGTTTTGGTTGGGGGATGTTGCTGTTTGGTTGCTACTGTTGTTTTGCATTTCGGCTGAGCCGTTCAGCTCACAGGATCTTTAGGTTCCTGACCAGGGTTCGGACCCAGGCCCCAGCAGTGCAAGCACGGAGTCCTGATCACAGGACGGCCGGGGAATTCCCTAGCCTGTTTTATCAGAATGGGTTTCTCTGGCCCTTTATTATTATTATTATTCTTTTTAAACTTCATTATTTAGATTAAAATATTCCCTTTAGAAGTTATCACTTTGCTTTTATGAGGGTTTCTTTTGTGAGCAGCACGTTTGTTTTTTTAATTGAAATATAATTACAATGTTGGGATAGTCTCCACAGTACGGTAAAGTGAACCAGCCGTGTGTAGGCACACATCCCCTCCCACCCCAGGCTCCAGGTCAGCACAGAGCGCCGCACTGAGGCCCTCGCGCTGCACAGCAGCTCCGCTAGCTGTCTGTTTTACGCATAGTGGTGTGTATGTCAATGCTACCCTCTCGACTGGTCCCTGGACCTACTTGTAAAGAAATTCTTGGGGTCTTGAACTCGTTCTTGCCAAAAGCAAAAAATAAAGCAAACATAAACAGTAATGTTCTGCCGGGGTCCAGCCCCGGTGGATCCAGGGAATTCCAAGCGGGGACTGCGTCGGCGAGGATCAGGAAACAACTGCTTAATTAAACTTTAATTAAGGATATAAAGAGTAATAGAATAAGGATAGCTCAGTGAGGAAATTCAGTGGAGAAAAGAGGCTGAATAATTCAGCCAGAAAGTGAGAGAAAGAACGACATGGGGAGACCAAGTTTTGGTGAACAAGGCCCGCACTTTATTTTCCAAAGTAGTTTTTATACCTTAAGTTATGCATAGAGGATAATGGGGGAAGGGGTAGAGTCATGCAGCAAGCCAGGCTTTCTTCCTGCAAACTTATCATATGCAAAAGCTTAGGTGATTTGCATCATCTTCTGGCCCAGAGGCCTGTTAACATTTTAAGACCCTTTCTTCAGAAAGCTTATTTTTCTCTAAAGGTGATTGGTCAGGAGCCACCCTCCAAAAGCATTAGATAAAGTTGCATTCCTACAGAGCAAAGGTGTGGTGGGCTATAACAAAAAAAAGAATTAACTCAAGGGTCCCAGGTTACAAACATTAAAGCTACTACTTACACCAATTATATTAATCAATACACTGCCAGGGACACAGCAGGTAAGGGATATGGAGACTTAGCAAACATTGGCCCAACAAGTGAAAAACCCTTCACCAATACAATTTCCAATCAATCTTTTAACTGCTCAAAGGAATCTGTATTTAGACAGTTTAGAATATCTCATGCCTCTCACAGTTGGGAGGCTCTGAGCAATCACATGTGGCCGGAAAAACCTATTCAGGCAGGCTAGAGGACTTCCAAAGGAGTTCATAGGTTGAAACACTGTCACACCCAGGAACTTTATTAACTGGAGCTGTAAGTTAACTCTTTTTTCAGAGAGAGGTAGTGGGGGACAGCCCCCCGTAAAGTCAGAGGTGTAGGTGAAAGCAGAAAGTAGGCAGACTCTGGTTTTGGGGGGTAGATGCTCGAGAATTTCCAGGGGAACTCCTAAGGCTTGATCCCGCCTTTGCGTATGCCGAGCCTCCTTCCTCATGACCTTTGTCATGGGTGGAGCTCCTCACGCTGGCTCCTGGCAGTGATAGAATTCCAGTTGAGCTATTCCAGATCCTGAAAGATGATGCTGTGGAAAGTGCTGCACTCAATATGCAATATGCCGGCTCCTGGCATCTCCCCCTTTTTTATTTCTTAAAACAGCCAGATGCAGCTCAGTCACAAGCTTCTGAATGTTCTGCCGAAGAATCCTGACAATACAAGGAAGAATGATTATGAGAAGATTAGACAGAATGTTTTTTCCAGGAATAAAGTTAGAGGAGGCGTGAAAAAGTCATTAGCTGCTCCAGCAGCGGTAAAATCCAGTCAAGAGTGTTCCAGGGTCTGTATTTGATTATGCTTTCTTTCCTTCTCTCCTGTTGCAGACAGACACACAGACACAGGGACTCTCATCTATCTTCCCCCTTCCGCGTTTACTCTCGTAGCTGTGCAAATATCCTGTGGAGGGAGGAGCAGCATTTTCAGCATTTTTCAGTTGGATCAGTGATCCTTGCACCACTCCCTTCTGCACAGAATCTCATGCCTTTGGGTTTCAAAGCCCATTCTTCTCACCACTAGGACAAACTGCCCCTGGCATTTCTTGCCACCAATCAGCCATCAGTTAACTTCCAAGACACACTTGAGATTTATAGATTAACTGAGATTCAAATGCTGGTAAGCAATAGACAGAATACAATCTTAGACTCATCACAAGATAATTGAGGGCAACACTATTTAAAACAATTGAGAATTAAAGCTCCAAAGGTCTAGAGCTGGGGTAGGGGGTGAGAATAAACTGGGATTAACAAATGCACACTGTCATATATTAAAATAGATAAACAAGAATTTACTATATAGCACAGGAAACTGCATTCGATATCTTGTAATCAACTATAATGCCATAATGGAAACAAATATTTTTAAAGAATATAGATATTTACATATATGTATATATAAAACTGAATCACTTTGCTGTACACTTGAAACTAACACGATAAGTCAACTATACTTAAACAAAAAATAATTTAATATATATTTATTTTTAAAAAGTTCCAGAGGACTTACCTGGAAGTCCACTGCTTAAGACTACACTTCCACGCAAGGGGCACAGGCTCGTCCCTGGTCAGGAACTAAGCTCCCACGTGTCGCATGCTGCAGTCAAAAATATTTCTAATTTTTAAAAAAATGAAAAGAATTTTTTTAAAAGAGCTGCAAAGGTCTGGAAATTACCTGGACCGATGGATCCATTTAATATTGTGTAATGCCGGACAGACCTTGCCTGCTTACAAAGGGACTCAAGGCAGCGTGTGCCCCCGTTTCACGCATGAAGAGACTACACATCCTAGAGTTTAGACGCCTTTAAAACTTCCACTGTTGCTTCGTGAAGTCCTCAGAGTTCAAATCTCCCAAGCTGGTATCTTCTTTCTGAGTCACAATACTTCCCACTGTAGTTTAAATTTTAAAAAAATAAATCCTCTGTGCATTATCTAAAAAACTAAAAAGCTGCCTATGTTCTGATCACTTTATTTCAAAAATCTTTTAAAATATTTACTCTGGAAAAAAAAATAAGTGGCCCTTTTAAAAACAGAAAGCATTTGAAGGGGATGAAATCTTTGGGGAGTTATTGATGGATTTGTAGGTCACTGGGAGTAAGCCAGGAAAATTAGCTTTGCTCGGCTTGGCCTTCAAAGGAAAGAGAATAGGAGGAAAGTTTGCAACGTGAAGTTCTGTTCTGATGAGAAAATGAGACATAAAGTACAGTGGGATCCAAAGACATAAAGTACAGTGGGATCCAAAGATCTGAGTCGTTGACTGAAGCTGAAGCTCCAATACTTTGGCCACCTGATGTGAAGAGCCAACTCACTGGGAAAAACCCTGATGCTGGGAAAGGTTGAAGGCTGGAGGAGAAGGGGACGACAGAGGATGAGATGGTTGGATGGCATCACTGACTCCATGGACATAAGTTTGAGTAAACTCTGGGAGATCGTGAAGGACAGGGAGGCCTGGCGTGCTGCAGTCCATGGGGTCACAAAGAGTCAGACACAACTGAGCGACCGAGCAACAGCAATAGCGGAACAAAAGGATGGCTTCAAAGTGGGAAGGACACAGAAAGAAGAAAAAGAAGAGTCAGAGGTGAACACAGCCTGACGTCGTGAGAACAGCAGTGAAAGAACTGAGCTCCGCGCCTATTTACCCAGAGTGATCCAAGGAGGCGCGGAGCAGGGGGACAAGCTAGGGCTCGGCAGAGTCGAAAAAGCAGAAAATGGCAGAGTTGGTCAGGGTCAGTGCGGTCAGGCCACTTGTCTGCCAGCGGCATTTATGTAAGACACCCCCCTGCACAGACTGGGAGACAGAGGCTCCTTCCTTCATGATGATCACATTCAAAGAAATGGCTCTTGGTCCTTGAAAGAGACGCTTGTAAGTTGCAAGAGATACACATCACAGTTGCCAGGCTGCTGCTGCTGCTAAGTCACTTCAGTCGTGTCCGACTCTGTGCGACCCCACAGATGGCAGCCCACCAGGCTCCGCCGTCCCTGGGATTCTCCAGGCAAGAACACTGGAGTGGGTTGCCAGTTCCTTCTCCAATGCATGAAAGTGAAAAGTGAAAGGGAAGTCGCTCAGTAAGTGTCAGACTCTTCGTGACCCCATGGACTACAGCCTACCAGGCTCCTCCGTCCATGGGATTTTCCAGGCAAGAGTACTGGAGTGCCTTGCCTTTGCCTTCTCTGACAGTTGCCAGGACTGGTCCGTAAATGCTCTAAGCAAGGGAGATCGGGGGCCACCTCTGATGTTGGCTGGAACAAACAGTAAATTCTCCTGGCAGCTTTGTGCTTTCCCAGGCAGGCATTGTAAATGAGGGCCTGGGGTCATCGTAAGGACACTGTCCTGTGTCTCCAGAGGCCATGCGGTGGTCTGGTCATCTCTTTTGCAGGTTTGGACAGAGTCCTTAGGTGCCAAAATTCTGCGGTTCTCAGGGGCACAAGCGAACTTTGGGGTGAGGGAGATGTTCCTTATCCTAATTTGGTGATGGTTTCATGGGTGTATGTATATGTCAAAGCTCATCAAACCTTTAAATGTGTGTAGTAGTTCATTGCAAGTAAGTTACACCTCAACAAAGCTGATTTTAAAAAAAGAAAAAAGGTGCAAAGGATAGTTTTTTTGTTGGTAAAATCACAATAGACTGATGCCTGTTAACACCCAAACTAGAATTCATTCTAAATACTCTCTTTAAAACAGGGTTGGAAACAGGAGAACAGCAACAAATTAGGATCAGCAAATGAAACTGGGCGATAAGCGTTTTAAAAATTGTGTTCCTTTGCAAAGTAGAAATGTTCTAAATTGTTTTATCCTTTGGTATCTGTGTTGGGGCGGGGAGGTTCAGAAGAATAGATTTTATTTCTTAGAACAATTTTAAATTTACAGAAAAATTGGACAAAATGTACAGAGAGCTCCCATCAACTACCGTTCCCCACTACCAGCTCAGTTGCCCCTATTACTCCCACTGTCTACAGTGGGCTCCATTGGGTAAAAAGTGACAGACCAGGATGGATACATTATTCTTAACTGAAGTCCATGGTTTGCATGAGGGCCCACTCTTTTTGTTAAGAAAAAAGGAAATTTAAAAAAAAAAAAAGAAAAGAAAAGAAAAAAGGAAATTTTAAGTTTCCTTCCCATGGCACACACGATCGTTTAGTATGAGGAAAGCAAAGTTGGTTGCAGTCACAGTTTTCCATATTCTAGATGTGTTTACAATACTGATACTTTAGCATTACTTTTAAAAAGGGAGTAAAATAGACACTTATCACATTCTTATACTTTCCAATAAAAAACAATAGTTCAAATAGTGCTAACAGCTTAATCATAAAAACAGATTATGGGTTTTATCCATAAAAGATAATGGCTATTCACTTTTATCCATTAACTCACTTAGTGCTGAGTATTTCCATTTTCCTGCCAATAATAACAGAATAATAAAACATATGTCATAGATGAGTATAGTACTTGCATGATTTTAGTAATGTTTTTTAAAAAGTAGATCTACCCTTCAATGACCTAGTATTGAAGAACTGCAGTATTTCCTAAAAGCATGATTTAAATGATTTTTAAGCATTTGCTGAAAATTCTTTAAGTATCACTAACAACGATAGCATGAAAATTAGAGTGTTCTTAAAGCTTTTTAGAATAACAACTTATAATATTTTAAGCTAACCTGAATCATGAGTGCAAATGTGGCTTCAGTGTAGAATTTCCCCTGGCAGTAACTGATTCAAGTATGTGACCCAAATCCTTCCACATACTGGAAAGCAAGAATGTTACGTGTGCTTGTGCAAGATGAAGGTGTTCCATACGTGTGAAAAGTCCAATCACGACCCACTGAAAGCTTGAGACCCTGATCTTAAACGCCACTCGGTGTTGTACATTCTATGGGTTTACACGGTGCCGTGTACCCGCAATCTGAGCGGCATACAGATTAGCTTCAGTGCCCTAAAAATCCTGTGTGTGTGTGTGTGTGTGTGTGTGTGTGTGTGTCGCTCAGTCATGTCTGACTCTTTGCGACCCCAAGGACTGTACCCTGCCAGGCTCCTCTGACCATGGAATTCTCCAGGCAAGAAGACTGGAGTGGGTTGGCATTCTCTTCTCCAGGGGATCTTCCTGACCCAGGGACTGACTCGGGTCTCCTGCATTGGCCGGCAGATTCTTTACCCTCTGAGCCACAAGGGATGCCCCCCAAATTCCCTGTGTCTCATCTATTTATCCCTCCCAGCCTCCACACCCAGCCCCCAGCAGCCATTAATATTTTATTATAATTGTGTTACAATCTTTCAATTATGATTTATTATATTGTCATCTCCAGACTGTCATATAGTGGGATCATACAGTAAACACCTTTTCAGATCAGCTTCTTTTATTTAGTACTATGAATAACATTTCATCCCCATCTTTTGCTGGTTTGGTACCTCATTTCCTGTGATCACTGAATAATATCCCATTGTACAGAACATATCTGCTTTTGAGATGCTAGATTAGATAATAGTTGCAATTATTTCAAAGAACCATATTTTATAACAGAAGTATAAAAGTGCATTTTTGTCAGCGTTTTCAAAAAAAAAAATGTATAAAAGACTGACCCTGCAAAATGTTAAGTGCATTATACGTGGGGGAGCTGCGGTCTGTGTCGCCTCAGGTTGACTGTATTAAGCAAGTCTCCTCAAGGTCCACAGTCCTGGAAAACAAACAGCTTTACGGATGATGAAGAGTTACCTGCCAATTAAGTGGCAGCATCTACGTTCAAACTCAAGTCTGCTGCATACAGAACAGACTTGTGCTTGCCAAGGATGCGGGTGGGGAGCAATGAATCAGGAGTTTGGGACTAGCGGATGCAAACCTATTATACGCAGAATGGATGAGCAACCAGGTCCCTATAGCACACAGAACTATATTCAATAGTCTGTGATAAACCATAATGCAAATGACTGAATATGTGTGTAACTGAGTCACTTTGCTGCCCGGCAGAAATGTACATGCACTGTAGATCAGCTGCATTCAGTAGAGTAAATTTGCACACACACACACAAATTCCGGTCTGCTGATACTAACATCTTTTTTTTCTTTTGAACTTTTTATTTTGTATTGGGGTACAGCTCATTAAAAATGCTGTGATAGTTTCGGGTGAATAGCAAAGGGACTCAACCATGCATATACACGGAGCAAAATCCATTCTCCCCCAAAGCCCCTCCCATCCAGGCTACCACAGCACACTGAGCAGAGTTCCCTGCGCCGTACACTGGGTCCTTGTTGGTCACCCATTTTAAATACAGCAGTGTGTGATACTAACATTTTGCTCTTTGTGCAAAACTAAAGCCTCTACAAATACCGAAGTGACGCACAAATGTAGGTGACAAAAGGGAGGGAGGCTGAGGAAGGAAGAGCACTGGTCCAGGGGCCAGGATGGTGAGGTCTTTGGCAACAGCATTATGAAGAGCAGAGACTGTAGTTGCGAAGTCCTGATCTTGGGCCACAGAAATCAGAGGAAAGCAAGACGCCAAAGAGAAGGGAGATTGAGAAGGAAAAGAAGAAGAAAGAGGAGAAGGAAGGAAGGGAAGAATAAAAAAAGAAAGAAAGAGAGATGCACCCAATTAAATTGTCTCAGCTGCTGCAAAGCTGTTTGTCCTAAGGAGAAAGTAAAACAGAAACTGTCTTTCTGGCCTTAATTTAGTGCTGATCACTG
The DNA here is from genome assembly GCF_029407905.1 of Bubalus kerabau. NCBI lineage: Eukaryota > Metazoa > Chordata > Mammalia > Artiodactyla > Bovidae > Bubalus > Bubalus kerabau. Next base: position 84,250,326 of record NC_073638.1, read on the forward strand.
GTATCATGAAGATCCAGCAAGACTATGCAAAGTAGATTGTCTCCAGTGGAAGACAATGAAGGAGAAACTACGAGCTTCTGTTAGAGCCACAGACTGTGCATTATACCGTTCCCCTCCGCGTGTTTCCCACTTCCTAACAACTGGATGCATGAGTGTTCATTGAAAACAAAAACAAAGCTAGTCTCTTCACTTCTCAGAGCATTCAGCGGTTTTTCAAGAATAAAATGATGAGGACAACGTGGAAGAAATGGACAAATTCTTAGAAAAGTACAACTTTCCAAAACTCGATCAGGAAGAAATAGAAAATCTTAACAGACCCATCACAAGCACGGAAATTGAAACTGTAATCAAAAATCTTCCAGCAAACAAAAGCCCAGGTCCAGACGGCTTCACAGCTGAATTCTACCAAAAATTTAGAGAAGAGCTAACACCTATCCTGCTCAAACTCTTCCAGAAAATTGCAGAGGATGGTAAACTTCCAAACTCATTCTATGAGGCCACCATCACCCTAATACCAAAACCTGACAAAGATCCCACAAAAAAAGAAAACTACAGGCCAATATCACTGATGAACATAGATGCAAAAATCCTTAACAAAATTCTAGCAATCAGAATCCAACAACACATTAAAAAGATCATACACCATGACCAAGTGGGCTTTATCCCAGGGATGCAAGGATTCTTCAATATCCGCAAATCAATCAATGTAATACACCACATTAACAAATTGAAAAATAAAAACCATATGATTATCTCAATAGATGCAGAGAAAGCCTTTGACAAAATTCAACATCCATTTATGATCAAAACTCTCCAGAAAGCAGGAATAGAAGGAACCTACCTCAACATAATCAAAGCTATATATGACAAACCCACAGCAAACATTATCCTCAATGGTGAAAAATTGAAAGCATTTCCTCTAAAGTCAGGAACAAGACAAGGGTGCCCACTTTCACCATTACTATTCAACATAGTTTTGGAAGTTTTGGCCACAGCAATCAGAGCAGAAAAAGAAATAAAAGGAATCCAAATTGGAAAAGAAGAAGTAAAGCTCTCACTGTTTGCAGATGACATGATCCTCTACATAGAAAACCCTAAAGACTCCACCAGAAAATTACTAGAACTAATCAATGACTATAGTAAAGTTGCAGGATATAAAATCAACACACAGAAATCCCTTGCATTCCTATACACTAATAATGAGAAAACAGAAAGAGAAATTAAGGAAACAATTCCATTCACCATTGCAACGGAAAGAATAAAATACTTAGGAATATATCTACCTAAAGAATCTAAAGACCTATATATAGAAAACTATAAAACACTGGTGAAAGAAATCAAAGAGGACACTAACAGATGGAGAAATATACCATGTTCATGGATTGGAAGAATCAATGTAGTGAAAATGAGTATACTACCCAAAGCAATCTATAGATTCAATGCAATCCCTATCAAGCTACCAACAGCATTCTTCACAGAGCTAGAACAAATAATTTCACAATTTGTATGGAAAAACAAAAAACCTCGAATAGCCAAAGCGATCTTGAGAAAGAAGAATGGAACTGGAGGAATCAACCTACCTGACTTCAGGCTCTACTACAAAGCCACAGTTATCAAGACAGTATGGTACTGGCACAAAGACAGAAATATAGATCAATGGAACAAAATAGAAAGCCCAGAGATAAATCCACGCACATATGGACACCTTATCTTCGACAAAGGAGGCAAGAATATACAATGGATTAAAGACAATCTCTTTAACAAGTGGTGCTGGGAACTCTGGTCAACCACTTGTAAAAGAATGAAACTAGAACACTTTCTAACACCATACACAAAAATAAACTCAAAATGGATTAAAGATCTAAACGTAAGACCAGAAACTATAAAACTCCTAGAGGAGAACATAGGCAAAACACTCTCTGACATACATCACAGCAGGATCCTCTATGACCCACCTCCCAGAATATTGGAAATAAAAGCAAAAATAAACAAATGGGACCTAATTAACCTTAAAAGCTTCTGCACATCAAAGGAAACTATTAGCAAGGTGAAAAGACAGCCTTCAGAATGGGAGAAGATAATAGCAAATGAAGCAACTGACAAACAACTAATCTCGAGAATATACAAGCAACTCCTACAGCTCAACTCCAGAAAAATAAATGACCCAATCAAAAAATGGGCCAAAGAACTAAATAGACATTTCTCCAAAGAAGACATAAAGATGGCTAACAAACACATGAAAAGATGCTCAACATCACTCATTATCAGAGAAATGCAAATCAAAACCACTATGAGGTACCATTTCACGCCAGTCAGAATGGCTGCAATCCAAAAGTCTACAAGTAATAAATGCTGGAGAGGGTGTGGAGAAAAGGGAACCCTCTTACACTGTTGGTGGGAATGCAAACTAGTGCAGCCACTATGGAGAACAGTGTGGAGATTCCTTAAAAAACTGGAAATAGACATGCCTTATGATCCAGCAATCCCACTGCTGGGCATACACACTGAGAAAACCAGAAGGGAAAGAGACACGAGTACCCCAATGTTCATCGCAGCACTGTTTATAATAGCCAGGACATGGAAGCAACCTAGATGTCCATCAGCAGATGAATGGATAAGAAAGCTGTGGTACATATACACAATGGAGTATTATTCAGCCATTAAAAAGAATACATTTGAATCAGTTCTAATGAGGTGGATGAAACTGGAGCCTATTATACAGAGTGAAGTAAGCCAGAAAGAAAAACACCAATACAGTATACTAACGCATATATATGGAATTTAGAAAGATGGTAACAATAACCCTGTGTACGAGACAGCAAAAGAGACACTGATGTATAGAACAGTCTTATGGACTCTGTGGGAGAGGGAGAGGGTGGGAAGATTTGGGAGAATGGCATTGAAACATGTAAATATCATGTATGAAATGAGTTGCCAGTCCAGGTTCGATGCACGATACTGGATGCTTGGGGCTGGTGCACTGGGACGACCCAGAGGGATGGAATGGGGAGGGAGGAGGGAGGAGGGTTCAGGATGGGGAACACATGTATACCTGTGGCGGATTCATTTTGATATTTGGCAAATCTAATACAGTTATGTAAAGTTTAAAAATAAAATAAAATTAAAAAAAATAATAATAAAATAAAATAAAATTAAATTAAAAAAATAAATAAATAAATAAAATGATGAGACATAAAAATTTTAATAAGAATAACGTACTAATTAAGGTGTTTTAATTAATTTGTTGGTGTTCACTCATTAAGTCATATCCTACTCTTCACAACCCCATGGACTGCAGCACGCCAGGCTCCCCTGTCCTTCACTGTCTCCTGGAGTTCACTCAGATTCATGTCCATTGAGTCGGTGATGCTAACAAACTATTTCATCCTCTGATGCCCTCTTCTCCCGCCTTCAATCTTTCTCGGCATCAGGGTCTTTTCCAATGAGTTGGTTCTTCGAATCAGGTGGCCAAACTATTGAGCTTCAGCTTCAGCATCAGTCTTTCCAGTGAATATTCAGTGTTGATTTCCTTTGGTTTGATTGCCTTGCAGTTCAAGCGACTCTCAAGAGTCTTCTCCAACACCACAGTTTGAAAGCATCAGTTCCTCCTGCTCAGCTTTCTTAACGGTCCAACTCTCACATCTGTACATGACTATTTGAAAAACCATAGCTTTGACTATACAGACCTTTGTCGGCAAAGTGATGTCTCTGCTTTTTAATATGCTGTCTAGGTTTGTCATAGCTTTCCTTCCAAGGAGCAAGCGTCTTCTAATCTCATGGCTGCAGTCCCTGTCTGCAGTGATTTTGGAGCCAAGAAAATAAAATTTGTCACTGCTTCCACTTTCCCCCTTCTATGTGCCATGACTGGAAGACCCCTGGAATGGCAAACCACTCCAGGATTTTTGCCTCAAGAACCCCATGAATGGTATGTAAAGGTTTTAATTAAATACTCCTTTGAAAACCCACTCTTTGTTTTGCTCTGAGATAACTCAAAAAACACCATCTACAGGAGTTGGTGTCTTTCCCCACAAGGAAAATAACTGCAAAAATAACACCCAAGGCAATCCAGTCATACAATTCACACTCCTTTGGTTTTTAATGATATCTTTTCTGTATTCCATTTTCTGTCTTCTCTCCAGGAAGTTGAGAAAGAAGAAAAAACATGACCCAATGGAGCAGGGAAATCATACCAGAGTGGAAGAATTTATTTTTCAAGGACTGACCCAGTCCCGAGAACTGAGCCGGGTCTTATTTCTTTTGTTATCATTGGTGTACACAGCTACCGTGTTGGGCAACCTCCTCATCATGGTCACTGTGAGCTGCGAGTCTCGCCTCCAGACCCCCATGTACTTCCTGCTCCGCAACCTCTCCGTCTTGGACATCTGCTTCTCCTCCATCACTGCCCCCAAGGTCCTAGTGGACCTTCTTTCGGAGAGAAAGACCATCTCCTTCCGTGGCTGCCTCACGCAGATGTTTTTCTTCCACCTCCTCGGGGGCGCAGACATCTTCTCTCTCTCGGTCATGGCCTTTGACCGCTACGTGGCCATCTCCAAGCCCCTGCACTACGTGACCGTCATGAGTCGGGGGCGGTGCATTGGGTTGATAGTGGCCTCCTGGGCGGGGGGCTTCGTCCACTCCATCGTGCAGATCTCCCTGTTGCTCCCCCTCCCCTTCTGCGGACCCAACGTCCTGGACACTTTCTACTGCGACGTCCCCCAGGTCCTCACACTCGCCTGCACGGACACTGCTGTCCTTGAGCTCCTGATGATTTCCAACAATGGCTTGATCTCTACCCTGTGGTTCGTCTTCCTCCTTGTATCGTACATGGTCATATTATTACTAATAAGGTCTCAGGCCGGGGAGGGCAGGGGGAAAGCCATCTCCACCTGCACCGCCCACATCACAGTGGTCACCCTGCACTTCGTGCCCTGCATCTACGTCTACGCCCGGCCCTTCTCCGCCCTCCCCATGGACAGGGCTGTCTCCATCACCTTCACTGTCATCATTCCTGTCCTGAACCCCCTGATCTACACCCTGAGGAACCAGGAGATGAAGGCAGCCATGAGGAGACTGAAGAAAAGACTTGGACCTGCTGAAAAGGAATAGATACCATGCAGTCTAGAATGGAAGAGTCAGAACTGAAAAGTATTTTCTCACACACAGTAGAAGACCCATATCAATAGACCATCATGAGGCCAGATGAGGCCATCTTGACCCTATGGCAGAATCTTCTAATGAAGATGGTCTGAAATAATTATTTCAGTAGGGATTTGTCATGGCGAGATTGTCTGCAACTTAAGTCTCAGATCCAAAAGCCATTAGCTCATGATGTTGTTGTTGTTCAGTTGCTAAGTTGTGTCCAACTCTTTGTGACCCCATGACTATATAGCACACCAGGCTTCCCTGTGCTTCACTATCTCCCAGTGTTTACTCAAATTTATGTCCATTGAATCAGTGATGTTATCAGACCATCTCATCCTCTGTCACCCCCTTCTCCTTTTGCCTTCAATCTTTCCCAGCATCAGGGTCTTTTCCAATGAGTCGGCTCTTCACATTAGGTGGCCAAAGTATTGGAGCTTCAGTTTCAGCATCAGTCCTTCCAATGAATATTCAGGGTTGATCTCCTTTAGGATTGACTGTTTGGATCTCCTTGCAGTCCAAGGGACTCTCAAGAGTCTTCTCCAACACCACAGTTCAAAAGCATCAATTCTTTGGTGCTCAGCCTTCTTTATGGTCCAACTCTCACATCCTTACATGACCACTGGGAAAACCATAGCTTTGACCATATGCACCTTTGTCAGCAAAGTGATATCTCTGCTTTTTAATATGCTGTTTAGGTTTGTCATAGCTTTCTTTCCAAGAAGCAAGCATTTTTTAATATCATGGCTGCAGTCACTGTCTGCAGTGATTTTGGAGCCCAAATAAATAAAATCTGCCACTACTTCCACGTTTTCCCCTTCTATTTGCCATGAAGCAATGGGACTTGATGCTGTAATCTTAAAGGAACTCCAAAGTTTATATCACTCAAACACCTCATGTTACAGGTGAGGAAATGAAATCTGAAAGAAAATTACCTCTCAGTTCTTGAGTTGTGGCTGTACCTTCTGCAGCCCAAGCAACAATTAGTAAAATGATCTTTAGGGACCAGAGTCCATCCTATAAAATCCAGCCACTCTTCCCTTTGTGGAAAATTTCCATTGCCCATTTTGAGGATATCAGTTCTGTTTTTCTAAGGAAACCTCTGGGTCTTCCTTACAGAAGCTGAGATGGTTCATATTTTATCAAAGTTTTTGTCATTGATAAATAGCTGAGACAAGGCTAGATCTGAGATACCTGACCTCAGCTAAATGCATGTCTGACTACTCCTGTTGCCTCAGGCAGGATTTGATGGCATCTGAAACAAGCTCGTCTATTTATCCTCTATTGTAGTGTTGAGCTTCCCAGGTGGCACAATGGTAAAGAATCCGCCTGCCAAGGAAGAAGCTACAGGAGATGCAGGCTCGACCCCTGGGTCGGGAAGATCCCCTGGAGGAGGGAAGCAGGCAGGCCACAGCCTTTAAATGAATGACAAGGCCTTGAGGGTATGACGAACTGGCTAGAACCGACTAGGTCCAAGATGGCAGAAGATTTGACTTCCAGTGGACCTTGAGCCTCATTATGCACTCGTTGTAATACACTAGCATCTAAACGACATACCCACAGTCACCGTGACAATTCCGAGGCCAACCATCAAAGACCAATGATGCGATACATGGTGCTCAGTTGTGTCTGACTGTTTGCAACCAGTCAGACTGTGGCCCACCAGGCTCCCCTGTCCTTGGGATTATCCCGGCAAGAATACTGGAGTGGGTTGCCATTTCCTCCTCTAGGAGAATTGTCATGGTGCCTGTGGGTATGTCATTTAGATGCTAGTCTATTACAATCCATACATGACTACAGGAAAAACCATAGCTTTGACTAGACGGTGGAGAAGGAAATGGCAACCCACTCCAGTATTCTTGCCTGGAGAATCCCAGGGACAGAGGAGCCTGGTGGGCTGCTGTCTATGGGGCACACAGAGTTGGACACGACTGAAGCGACTTAGCATGCATGCATTGACTAGATGGACCTTTGTCCACAAAGTAATGGCTCTACTTTTTAATATGCTGTCTAGGTTGGTCATAGTTTTTCTTCCAAGGAGTAAATGTCTTTTAATTTCATGGCTGCAGTCACAATCTCCAGTGATTTGGGAGCCCAAAAAAATAAAGTCAGCCACTGTTTCCCCACCTATTTGCCATGAAGTGATGGGACCAGATGCCATGATCTAGTTTTCTGAATGTTGAGTGTTAAGCCAACTTTTTCACTCTCCTCTTTCACTTTCATCAAGAGGCTCTTTAGTTCTTCTTTGCTTTCTGCCATAAGGGTGGTGTCATCTGCATATCTGAGGTTATTGCTGTTTCTCCTGGCAATCTTGATTCCAGCTTGTGCTTCATCCAGCCCAGCATTTCGCATGATGTAGTCTGCATACAAGTTAAATAATCAGGGTGACAATATACAGCCTTGACGTACTCCTTTCCCGATTTGGAACCAGTTCCCTCCTGTTTCACCATCATGCAAAAGTTAGATACATTTCTGGAAGGCCATGGCCATCTTCTGGTGGTTACGGTGCAGAAAAGGCATCTGCAGGCCCGTTCTCAGTAGTGTCTCACTAGCAATTAACTTCAGGTTGTCTACCGGCCCAATCAATGGCTCCAGGTGTCATCTCACGGGGGAAGAGATACAGGACAGGACAACTGCAGTGGGTGCACATGGGGAGATACGTCCAAGCCCAGGTGTCAGAGGTAACCTGAGAGACCAGGTACAGACAAGTGAAATACTTCAGCCAGGTGATGGGGCAACACAAGACAGAAGCTATTGACAAAATTCACATACACTCATATCTGATCCTGGACTTTTAAAACTCTACATTAAAAAAAAATCTACATTTGCTTCTTTGGGGTGACTGTTACTTTCTGACTATAATTAAAATCATTCACCAGATTTCTGACTATAGCTTTGAACTTTGTACCTAGCTACCCACATGAATGGAGAAGGCGATGGCACCCCACTCCAGTACTCTTGCCTGGAAAATCCCATGGATGGAGGAGCCTGGTAGGCTGCAGTCCATGGGGTCACTCAGAGTCAGACATGACTTTCACTTTTCACTTTCACGCATTGGAGAAGGAAATGGCAACCCACTCCAGTGTTCTTGCCTGGAGAATCCCAGGGACAGGGGAGCCTGGTGGGCTGCCGTCTATGGGGTCACACAGAGTTGGACACGACTGAAGCGACTTAGCAGCAGCAGCAGCAACCCACATGAAAAAACATCAAGAACAACAACAACAGAAAGTCAAGAACAATTCAAACTTCCTCTCAAACCAAAGAATACAGAATCATAGTCTCCCATAATCAGTATGTTCCTTTATCACCAATAGCTATTTGGTTCCTTGTAAATCAATTTTTATACAAAAAGAAAAAATTCCCTTTCTCATAACTTTTCTCAGCATTTAATATTTACTTTCTAGAGGCAAACAGTGAATTGAGGATTCCAAATACACACACGCACAAATTCATACACACACAAACACCCACACATTTACTTTTAAGAAACAACTGATCTTAAAGAAAGTGAAAGTATTAGCCTCTCAGTCCTTTCCAACTCTTTGCGATCCTATGGGCTGTAGCCCACCAGGTTCCTGTCCATGGGATTCTCCAGGCAAGAACACTGGAGTGGATAGCCATTCCCTTCTCCCGGGGATCTTTCCTACCCAGGGATTGGGCCCAGGTCTCCCGCATTGCAAGCAGATTCTTCACCATCTGAGCCACAAGAGAAGCCCAATTAATCAATTAGTGGGTTCCTAAAAGACTATGGTATTTTGGAGACATAGTATACATTAAAATCTGTTTTCCCAAGGAATTCCCTGGCAGTTCAGCAGTTAAGATTCTGAGCTTTCACTGTCAGGGGTGCAGGTTCGGTCCCTGGCCAGGGAACTAAGATCCCCAGCTTTCTGTGTAGCCAAGTTCTTTTAAATAAGTTTGTGCTTTAAAAAAATAAATAAATATTTTTCACGAAAATGTGTTTCTCCTCCTTCAGTGTGATAAGAACATGTTGCTTGACAACAATCGTTTAACATATGAGTTCTAACACAGGGTATCGGTATTTTGACTAAACTGTTCAACATCTCCCACCCTGGGAAGTTGTATTTCTTTCCTTCTTTTTTTTGAAGGGGGCGGAGGGTGGGGGGGCGCTATATTTCTAAAGAACCTCTTCAATAGGAGCAGAGTCTACAGAGCAAAATGTTTCATAATGTCTTCTCACCACTAGAGGGAAACATTCCTTCTCCATATTCCTCCCTTTGGCAAGCCTTTAAGAGTTTAACTGAGATTTTTTTATTTCCAGAGATGAGGCCTGAAAACCCATGTTGAAGGGGGGGGGGGGGGGGGGGAAACCTAAGAATCAAGAATTATGTTTTATTCGGTGGACTTACTGAGGACTTAAACCTGGGGTCCAGCCTCTCAGGTAGCTTGAAGGGTTGTTCTGAAGAGGAGAGGACCAGGATGTAAGAGTTTTTGGAAAAGAAAAACAAAAAGTCAAATATCAAAAGATTACTGCTAATTAAAGAGACATCTCAAGTTAATGAATTTCGCACCTTTTTTATGCATGGGAAGATGCAAGAGTTGGGCTCAATGGAATCATTGCTTCGATGTGCACCACGACTGTCTAGGGCAGTATGAGACTTGGTCTATCACTTAACTTCCCTGTTCTTTCTCTTCCTCATCTGTAAAATAGGTCAGATAATAGTGACCATTCAAGATTTCTGCTATTTTTACTCTACAGACTGATCCACTCCAAAACCTACAAATAAGGAAACCCACTAGAGCATGGTCTGTAAGACTGAATACAATGTAATTGCTCATTAAAAGGCACAGATTAAAGAATTGGGCTATACCCAAACCATGAAGTGAAAGGATGAGTGAAGGCTTAAGAAGGAAATAGAAAGACTTCTAGGATATTGCAAGGGAGCGGTCCTTATGGCATGCTACCTTTTGTACAATAATCATAAGTCTTTTACGAAGAGGGGCTTCTGGGTGGTGCTAGTGGTAAAGAACCCGCCTGATGCAGGAGACACAAGCGATGAGGGCAAATTCAGCTCCTGTCTGGAACAAACAGTAAAGGCGGAACGGGGCAGCACCATTCAGCTTTCTCAGGCAGACTCTGTAATTGAAAGTCGGGCCATTTTAGGGGGTGCTGCCTTGAATTCAGTCAATTCAGTCGTGTCTGACTCTTTGCGACCCTATAGACTGCAGCACGCCAGGCCTCCCTGTCCCTCACTGTCTCCCAGGGTTTGCCCCAGTCCACGACCATCAGCACACAATGTTTCAAAAAGTACTGTAAACTTAAATAAATGAAGCAACAGGTCAGCGGACGTGAAGTAATGAACAAACAAGGGAGGGGACCGTAGGGATGTCCCTCGCGGCCAAGCAGGCGTGGACAGAGAATGGCTAATGCCAGGGATCCGCACTCCTCAACCGCCCGCGGACCCCCTCAGGGACCCGGAAGCAGATCCACTGGCGGGCGCGAGCGCGCAGGCGCAATGGCGCGCGACGCCCGCGGACCCCCTCAGGGACCCGGAAGCAGATGCACCGGCAGGCGCGAGCGCGCAGGCGCAATGGCGCGCGACGCCCTGAGGCGGGCGGGGCTGCCCGAACGCTCCTAGAAACGCCGAGAAGGGGCAGCCTCGGCGACCCGTCTGCTCGGGCACCCCGGCGCGAGTCTACGGTTGGGGCTCGGAGCAAAGCCCCGTTGGGAGTCGCAGTCGCCACTTCCCGAGTTAAAACTCAAGCTGCGGCTGGCCCCAAGAAGTCTCAACTTAAAATGCCTCTAAAAGAGAGCGACCCCCGCCTCGTGGTTCCACTGGGGCTCGAACCCAGGACCTTCTGCGTGTAAAGCAGACGTGATAACCGCTACACTATGGAACCGCGCGCTGGGGAGCGCCGCCAGGATGGGGTACAGAAACCGCGCGCAGAGACTTTTTCCTCCGCACAGTCAGCGCGGCGGAGGGTGGAGGCCGGTGACGGCCCGCGGAGGGAAGCGTTCAGATGGCCCTCAGACCTCCCCCCGCAAGTCCCGTCCGCACTTGTCCTCGGCGACACGAGCGCCCCCACTTGTCCGGGACAGAGCCGGTCTGGATGCGCCCGTGGCGGCCCTCCAGACGCCGCCGCTCTGCCTTGATGTCAGCTGCGCGGAGGGGGCCCGAGCACCGGGCTCTGTGGCGCAATGGATAGCGCATTGGACTTCTAGACAGACGGAGGCATTCAAAGGTTGTGGGTTCGAGTCCCACCAGAGTCGCTTCTCTTTTGATAAATGAGGAAAGAGTTCGGAGGGAGACACATCCCCTACCAAGTCCAGCGACCTTCGCCCACGTTGGGAAGGGTCCCGTCGCACTGCGCTGTCACGGCCTCAGGCGTGAGTCCTGCCTCTTCAGTCTTCCCCATCGCTTTGCTGTGGCTCTCGAGTCTCTGCTAGCTCGACCTGAGGACACTAACAGGCCGTGGCCAAAGCTGCTGAGCGGCCCCTCCCCACTCCCATTCCCTTGTTGTTCTTTTACAACAGGAATAAAATTTTTAATTTATTAAAAATTTAAAAGGAATAAAATATTTATTGTTTTATAACTTAGCAGTAGCTTAATATGACTCAATTTGCGTAAAAATAAAACTTACTCGGCAGGTACCAGAATGGCCGAGTGGTTAAGGCGTTGGACTTAAGATCCAATGGATTTATATCCTCGTGGGTTCGAACCCCACTTCTGGTACAACGGGTCCTGCTTTTCTAGCCTGAGGCGCGATGACCTTTAATCTGAAAGTTTGTAGCAGACCTGGAAAATGTAGCAATAACTTCAGAATTTAAGGCTTGGAAAGTTTGAAAGTATACGTCAACGTGAAGCTATGCCACTTGGTAGAGAAGTGGGCAGGAGGCAGTGTGCAGTAAAAACTTTGGCTTTTTTAAACAGTCACCAAAATAAATTTAAATTAAAAAATAAAATAAACAGTCGCCATTTAAGATCATGCTATGTGCCAAATACCGTTCTGAACGCCGAGGTTGTGGGAATGCGAAGATTAAAAAAATAAATAAGCAGAAAATAACATGAACAGCAACAAATATACAAGGTCCTTACCAGCAAGCTTACTGAGTAGAGTAAGAGAGGGGAGAGATGGTTTATAAACCAGCAAATCGAATTCCAGATGGTGGTAAGCGCTATGCACAATTAAGTGGGCTGGCACGATAGAGTGCCACAGAACTTTTTCAGGACAAAGGTGGGCCTGCCTGTGGTGGGCGCAGCAGTACCGAAGGTCTAAGAGTCCTCAGGACCGGACGCCCTCTGGAAGGGATCAAGCCGGGATCTCTGTGGCAAAGACAGGCAAGATCCCTGACTTTAAGGACTGGAGGGAACTTCCCAAACCAAAGAACTTGAAAAGTAGGAAGACGGTGGCATTTCAGGATGGAGGACGAAGAGATGGAGGGATAGTACATAGGGGAAAAAAAAACACCACTACAGTTTGTTAAATGAGATTGCACACAGCTCCAGTTAACTCTCTCTGTGCTAAGCAACCCAGTTCCACATCATCAACACTTGATGTTTCGCCCTCTGAGACTTGGGTTCTCCGTGTTCAGTGCCTGTCCATCTAGCCTGCCTTAGGAGAACAGCAAATAGATCTTCATGCTCCCCCAGTTGCATTCAAAGCCGAACTCAGCTTTAAACCCAGAGCTGTGGTAGAAGCTGAGGTTATGCCAAAAGCTCACCAGCTCCTCAGAGGATTGACTTCATCAGACAGGGAACTCCTGCCGCGGGGGTGGGGGAGCTGCTTTTATTTTTCTTGGTTAAAGCCATGTCATATGATTCGTAGGGATCCACATCTTCATTTGTGAAAGATGCTTCTAATTTCACTGGTGATTTTTCACTACCAGTGAAGGGGAGCAAATTCACCACCTCAAAATGTGTCTTTGGCACGTGGATTGTCTCAAGCTGAAAACAGTTAAAGTCTTAAACGGTCGAGAAGAAAGTGTGACTTTTGACCTTCTCCCTGACCGCCTGAAGAAAGGCCATGGAGGACCTGTTCCAGGCAGACAGCGGGAGCCCTAACAGGTGTGTAGACAGGGAAACACCCAGCACAGGCTCTGCATTAAAAGTCCCTCTGCCCCGCCCATGGCCTCTGCATGGCCCAGCAAACCTTGGTTTAGCACACATTTGCTTTTCCATCCCCATGTCAGTTGCCTTCTTCCCCTTTGAGGTCCCAAATCACTACCCCGAGCATCCCCTTTTGGCTTTAGCTGAAGATATTTGTGGTGAGGGTTTCAGACATTTTGGCCAGTTACTGATTTTTCTGGGTCCCTTCCATGTATACATGTTATTCAACTTTTCTTTGATTTTCTCCTGTTAATATGTCTCATCAATTTAATTCTTAGACCATCCAGAAGAACTAAGAAGGATACAGGGGAAAAGTCCTCCTGGACACCAGTAACTCTCCTCCAAAACCCTGAGGCACAGAGGGAGACCCGGCCTCTGCTGCTGCTGCTAAGTCTCTTCAGTCGTGTCCGACTCTGTGTGACCCCATAGACGGCAGCCCACCAGGCTCCCCCATCCCTGGAATTCTCCAGGCAAGAACACTGGAGTGGGTTGCCATTTCCTTCTCCAATGCATGAGAGTGAAAAGTGAAAGTGAAGTCGGTCAGTCGTGTCTGGAGTGTCTGGAGTACTGGAGTGGGGTGCCATCGCCTTCTCTGGACCCAGCTCCTACTGGGAAGGAAATTTGTTTTTCTCTTTTGTCTGCTGGGGTCTGTAGAAAACACAGGATCAGGGACGCTTTGATCTGAAGGACTGCCTATGTGATCTCTGAAGGATAGAATAATCTGATACATTTTTTCTTCATTTATGATTTAAAACAATACGCGCTTGTTTTTTTTTACCCAATAATACAGATGTACTTAGAGGAAACACACACTTCAAAGCCGTTCCTCTAAAGGTGGTCATTTTTATTAGATTGTTTTCTATCCTCAAACATCTCATGTATATGCAAAAAACAAATATGTAAATATATATATTTAGTACATGTATGCATATGTTTAATACATATATGTACAGATATACACATTTAAAAGATGTCTATCCCTGTGCACATCCTTTGACTCTTCCACACATATTATCTCATACATACTGTTTGGCAACTTCTGTCATTTTTGTTCAACGTAACTTCAATATCTTTCCATATTGGCTTGCTTTTTAAACTTTGTTCATAGTTCCTGAGGTTAGCGGCAGGAGCTGGAAATGAACTCAGGCGCAGCTGCTCTCACTCAAAAGTCAATGTTCAAGAGACACAAGAACTGGTGGGAAAAGAAAGAAGCTTTTTATTCAGGAAGCCAGCAACCTAGGAAGACAGAAGACAGGTGTACCCCAAACCGTCTCCAAGTTTTCAGTTGGAGAGAAAAAGATTTCATAGGGAAAAACCAGGAAGTGTCCGGGGTGAGCGAGTGGGTCTTGTGTGCAGAACAGCACAGCCAGTTCTGACGGTCATCTCAAAATGAGTAATGCTGTGGTCTGGCTGGACTCGTCTTGTTTTAATCACAGTTAATCTTCAACTCCAGGGTCAGTTTGGTTCCACTTTCTTGAGGCGAATTTCTGGAGGTATGCAAGCCACAGATTTGGTGCCGCTCAGGATGGAGTCATTTGTGTCAAGGCTACAGTCTACTCTCTGTGCAGCTGGCTTTTTCCCTCTGGTGGTGGTTTTAGCATCTGCAAACCACCTCAGGAATGTGCATCAGATACTGTTATCTGTGTCTTTCAGGAAGGAACTAAAGATTCTGTGACTTATGTGGCTGATCTATTTCCATTGTTACCAGTTCTCTTGGCCCAGGAAGGGGGCGGCAGAGGATGAGATGATCATATAGCACCACCACTCAGTGGGCATGAATTTGAGCAAACTCTGGAAGACAGTGAACAACAGGGAAGCCTGGTGTGCTGCAGTCCATGGGGTTGCAAAGAGTTGGACAGGACTTAGTGACTGAATAAAAACTCCTGGCCCAGCTGCTAGCTTTTGTTACTAGATGTTTACATGTTTCCAATCCTTACCTCTAGAGCTAGCCTTTGGGAAGCCTGGGAGAGGAAACCTTTTCTACAAACAAGAGACAGGTAGCCTTGTAGTGGGGGGGAGGGGTGTGTCCCAGGAAGGCCCCCTAGGATCCTGCTCGGTTACACTCCTCCATAAAAGAACTACAATTATTCTTCCTCAACAGAGGAAGTGTCTGAATTCCAGGGACAGCTAAAACCCTTATGAGGCTCTTCTCCATAGGATTCCCTTCCCTTCCTTTACTCTTTCAAGGGATCTTATCCAACGCCTCGATGAATAACATGGCAATGAAGGAGCAGAAGTAAGAAAAAAAAAGGGGGGGGCGGTTGGGCCTACTATTGACAATTGAAACACACACACACAACCTACAACTTACGAGTCACGTTTTATTCAAGGACCTTACTGAAGACCAGCCAGAGAAGCAGACTCTCGGGTAGCTCTGAGGAACTGTTCCAAAGACAGTAAGGCAGGACCCAGGATATATAGGGATTTTTTCTGGAGGGGAAAAAAAAAATGTAATTGAACATCAAAAGATTACTGCTAAACATAGAAAAACATACATCTCAAGTTAATTATTTTAGTGCTTTCCTAAGTATGGGATGATGCAAGGATCGGGGCTCATTGAAATTATTCCTTTGACATGCATCTTAACTATCTAGGGCCAATATCCTGTTTTTTATCCATTCTGAATTCCCCTTAGAGTACACAGCAGGGAAGCTGCAGTGCCTGATGGCTTGATGGCTGCAACATTCAGTGTTTGATAGAACTGTAGGCAACATGGGTTGCCTCCAGGGTAATAGGACTTCCTAAAAATATAAAATTCAGCCTGATTGAAACTTTTCAATGAGAGCTTCAAGGAAAATGTTCAGATTCACCGCTGCTGCTGCTGCTGCTGCTGCTAAGTCGCTTCAGTCGTGTCCGACTCTGTGCGACCCCATAGACGGCAGCCCACCAGGCTCCCCCCCATCCCTGGGATTCTCCAGGCAAGAACACTGGAGTGGGTTGTCATTTCCTTCTCCAATGCATGAAAGTGAAAAGTGAAAGTGAAGTCGCTCAGTCGTGTCCGACTCTTAGCGACCTCACTCACGGACTGCAGCCTACCAGGCTCCTCCATCCATGGGATTTTCCAGGCAAGAGTACTGGAGTGGGGTGCCATTGCCTTCTCCGTCAGATTCACTAGCGGAGGTCTTTTCCCTTCTGCCCTTCCCTCTGCTCAGGATTCTCTTCCTGAGCCTTCAGGCCCCCCGTCACCATTGGCAGCTCAGCGGGGAATCATCACCCGCTAGAAGACTAGTTAGGACCCTTAACTTCCGGTGTTGACCGGCTTCCCACCACCCAAGCGCTTGATATCTATCTCGTGTGTCTTCCCGCCTCACTGAGGACGCCCGCCGTGTCTTGGTCCTGAATAGGTTCTGATGAATAAAGACAGGAAACCTAATCAATTATTCATAAGGTTCCACCCACAAGATGCTCTGGGGCTCTTCACAGACCAAGACTGGGTTTAGAAATCCCCAGCTCCCCAGGAGGCCCCCCAAGGGTCCTAAATCAGAATTCCTCCTGAGATGTTTCCTTGAGATGCAAGGGGTGAGAGAGCATCCTCCTTTAGTCGGAGCAGGGGTTGGCCGGCACTTACTAATATTTTCTTCATAGTCTGTCAGTGATGAGATCAGAAAAGACTTCCACCAAAAGCCTGCTCCAACTTGATTTTGCAGTTTCACCACTCACTAAATCAACAAAAAGACTCAGAATTTTAATCCAATGGGAACGGCAGCGCGGTCTATTTTCTGTGGATAGACTAGGAGAGGAAGTGTTTTCGAGAGCCCGGATAGCTCAGTCGGTAGAGCATCAGACTTTTAATCTGAGGGTCCAGGGTTCAAGTCCCTGTTCGGGCGGCGGTTATTTTAAAACCTTGAAACAAATTGAAATGTGTACACACCACTCTCTGAGGTGAGGTTGTGCAAAACACACTTGATTCAGTCAGGGGTTTACAACCCAGCAGGCAGGCCAGACCGGGGTGGGTTTTGCAGAAAAAGTGAAAGGGGGGGGGGGGGGGGAGGGGGGGGGAAGTGCCCGGTAACTTTCTCTCCCAACCTCAGTCTTTTACAGCCTTTGTATGATAGATACTTGGTCTTTGGATATTTTAATCTTAAAACTAGTATGTAGAATTAGTTTATATTCAAAACATCAATAAACACATAACCAAGACATTTGCATCCCTGTCGTTAGAGTAACGATGGTAATGCTCCTGACAGGAAATTTGCAAACATTCGCTCTGAGCAGTAACAGTTCACGCACGGTTTATGAGAAGAGAGGTGAGAAAACTGAGATTGCAAGAAATATTTTAGGCCGTGACACGTGCTTATAAATCACCTCTCCAGCCAGGAAGCATCCCGACCATTCTTCTAAAGCACCTGTGGGACCCTGATTTGCCAGTCCTGCTGTAGAGACAAACGTTTTTGAACACTGTCTTCATGTCTGCCTCCAATAAGAAAAACCTGCAAACCCAACGTGATTATATTTGGCATCAAATCCAAAACCTTCCACCTGTAGACCTGAGCTGACCACATTATAAATGCGAGTCAGGCCACACGCTGCGACCCAACATCCAACAGTGGAGTGACTCTGCGACCGGGTCCAGGTTTCTTTAAAGGCTTAAGCTCTTAGCATCTTCACCGTGTGTGGTGGCTTGCCTTCGGGAAGACACGAAGGAAAGGAACGGACTCCAGACCCACTCAGCAAAAGTCCTGCCGAAACCCGGGATTGAACCAGGGACCTTTAGATCTTCAGTCTAACGCTCTCCCAACTGAGCTATTTCGGCGACGCTGGCTGCGTCTTAAACCCCGTTAAGGAAAATTTTAAAGAAAAATTGTAAAAGGACTCGTCTCTCCTCTGCTTTTTCAGTTGCCAACTTCACCTTCCAAAGTGCGCCGCTTTTAGCTCCGAGCTTTCCAGAGCAGTGAGGAAGAAACCGCATTCCTGGCGTCTGAGAACAGTCATGTCCCGCCGAGTCCCAGGCCGCCTGTTCTCGCCCCCGGACGCTTTCCCGGCCTCTCCCCCGGACACCAACGCGAGGACCGAGAGCCGCCCACGAGGTGCCCGCCGGGTGCCCAGCGCGTGACCGACGCGGGTCCCTGCAGGCGCCGCCCCGCCGTCAGGGTGGCAGAACACGCTATCTCTTAACTGAAGTCACTAATCTGCCCTCAAAGCATCCGCAACCAAGCAGGGCTGCCCCGCTCCACACTCTGGGTGAGGCCGGAGGGCGGCGGCCATGCGGGAGCCCGGCCTGCCCGACGCGCGCCCACCTCAGCGGCGGGGGCCGCGCCGCCGGCGGCTGCCCGGAGGCCGGGGCTTCAGAGCGTCCGCCACGCACGGCGCATCTTGCGGGGCCTGTGCAACCAGGGCGTGCGGCGTCTGCGGGGCTGCTCCCCCGAAGGCGACTGGGTGCGCAGCGTACACGCGCCACATCTCACTCCCTTTTCTAAAGGAAAGAGGCTAACAAACGGAGGCTCCTATACCTGGTTCTCACGTTCAAAAATCCCGGTATTAAAAAGTCGAAACTGCGCCCGAACAGGGACTTGAACCCTGGACCCTCAGATTAAAAGTCTGATGCTCTACCGACTGAGCTATCCGGGCTCGTCGCTTGGAAGCTCACTCTGATGAGTGAAAGCCGCACGAAGGCTGGCGCTGAGGATTGTGGGGGGGCGCTCCGGGCGTTTCCGGCTTCCTCCTGCGAGCGCTGCAACTCCAGTCTGCAGGCTCCGCGGCGGGGCGCGGGCCAAGTGGGGAGGGCGGAAGGGAGGGGACTAGGTGGCTCTCTGGCAGCCGAAGGCAGGTTCCTCCAGTGAAACAGAAGAGGCGCGCCTTTCTGTAGAGAGCTCCTGGCAAACGTGCTTCCTGAGACCTGCACACCCCTGAGGCGGGAGAAGCCAGCCTTCAGGGCCCCCGGAGCGCGCGGGGTCGGAGGCCTCGGTTCAGCGCGCGAGGCGGGGTTGAGGCCGCTTCCTCGCCCAAGAAGCGCCGCGCGGCACTTTCCTGTCCCCGTCCTGGGCCCACGAGACGGATTAGCTGAGGGCGACGCTCTGGGCTTCGTACACGCCGTGTTTCGGCGCCCTTTCGGTCCTGTGGGCCTCCTCACGCCGCGCCCTGGGGAGGCGCTTGGTTGACCCCCCAATCCTTGGTGTTCCCTCCCCCGCGCTGTGGGTCCACTATAGAGCTGGGAGCAGACCTTTCAATTCATTTCAGTTCAGTCGCTCAGTCGTGTCCGACTCTGCGACCCCATGGACTGCAGCACGCCAGGCCTCCCTGTCCATCACCAACTCCCGGAGTCCACCCAAACTCATGTCCATCGAGTCGGTGATGCCATCCAATCATCTCATCCTCTGTCATACCCTTCTCCTCCCGCCTTCAATCTTTCCCAGCATCAGGCTCTTTTCCAATGAGTCCGTTCTTCGCATCAGGTGGCCAAAGTATTGGAGTTTCAGCCTCAGCATCAGTCCTTCCAATGAGTATTCAGGACTGATTTCCTTTAGGATGGACTGGTTGGATCTCCTTGCAGTCCAAGGGACTCTCAAGAGTCTTCTCCAACACCACAGTTCAAAAGCATCAGTTCTTCAGTGCTCAGCTTTCCTTATAGTCCAACTCTCACATCCATACATGACTACTGAAAAAACTATAGCTTTGATTGGAGGGACCTATTTTGGCAAAGTAATGTCTCCACTTTCTAATATGCTGTCTAGGGCCCTTTGGGGCCGTGTAATTAATGCTTTAATACAGGAAGATGGAAGTGCTCAGATAACACAGAGGAATGCTTAGAAGGCAAGGAGAGAAGGACCTGCCAGCAGGGGTGCGGGGAGAATTAGAACTGTGCCCTGAAAGGCAAGTAGGAGTGTGCCAAGCTTTCAAGCTTGGTGATGCGGGCAAGTAACACCTGTCTTCCCCGGGCCTCTTGTTTCTATCTAAATACCTCTGGAAGAGATTCTTCAGGCTAGACACTGGGAAGAGTTTGCCTTTTTAAGGCAAAGGCCCAACATTTCCTAGGAATATAACGCCCACCCTCATGGTCCCAAGGTGGTTGACGTTGTTCAGAGCACTTTTTCCTCAGGAGCAGTAACTACTCTGTCATCCTTCCATCTTACCTGTGTGTAACACTTTAAAGCCTGCCATCCCAGTGGATCTGCAGAAGGCAATGGCACCCCACTCCAGTGCTCTTGCCTGGAAAATCCCATGGACGGAGGAGCCTGGTAGGCTGCAGTCCATGGGGTTGCTGAGAGTCAGACACGACTGAGCGACTTCCCTTTCACTTTTCACTTTCATGCATTGGAGAAGGAAATGGCAACCCACTCCAGTGTTCTTGCCTGGAGAATCCCAGAGACAGAGGCGCCTAGTGGGCTGCCGTCTATGGGGTCGCACAGAGTCGGACACGACTGAATCGACTTAGCAGCAGCAGCAGCAGCATCCCGGTGGATAGATCGAGACGACTTATTTTATTGGGGCTTCCCTGGTGGCTCAGACAGTAAAGAATCTGCCTGCAATGCAGGAGACCCAGATTCGATCCCTGGGTTGAGAATTTCCCCTGGAGAAAGGAATGACAACCCACTCCAGTATTCTTGCTTGGAAAATCCATGGATAGAGGAGCCTGGCAGGTTACAGTCCAAGGGGTCACAAAGAGTCACACGGGACAGAGAGACTATTATTTCATTGGCTCAGGGGATTGTGGGGGCTGGCAAGTTTAAAATCTACTGGGTTGGCCAACAAGCTGGAAATTCAGGTAAGAGTTGATTTTGCAGTCTAGGCCAGCTTCAGCAGAGCAGCCATTTGTGGGCTCAGGCAGGTTTTCGATGTCAGTCTTGAGGAGAGTTCCTTCTCCATTAGGAAATCCCAATCTT
The DNA here is from genome assembly GCF_029407905.1 of Bubalus kerabau. Taxonomy (NCBI): domain Eukaryota; kingdom Metazoa; phylum Chordata; class Mammalia; order Artiodactyla; family Bovidae; genus Bubalus; species Bubalus kerabau. Next base: position 84,271,351 of record NC_073638.1, read on the forward strand.
TGTTCTTAAACCTTCAGATAATTAGATGAGGCACACCTGCGTTATGGAGGATACTCCACTGCTTTATTCCGAGTCTACTGATTTAAATGTTGATAACATCTGAAGAACACCTTCACAGCACCATCCCACCCGGCATGTATGTACCGGAGCCGCTATATTGACACATCACATCCAGTATCACACACACTGACATAAGTCATGCAGAGTGTGTTCTGCCTGACATTAATCCACTGTTGTTGTTGTTGTTTTCCTTTCTTTGATCATCATTGACTTTTTCAGAGTCCCTTATCAAAACGCATCCTTCCACCCAAAAGCGCAAAGATTTGGGGGATGAAGCTCCTCCTCAGTGGCTCTCTTGGCACAGGTTAACAGAAAGGGGAGAGCAAATCACAGGTCCTCCATGACGACTTTCATCACATCTTGAGTTTTCAGAACGTGAGGTGTAGGCCTCCTGCCTCTCTCCCTGCGTCCCAGCCTGGGAGCTGGCAAAAAATGGAGCCCTGCCTGAGAGAGGGTGATCCATGGGGCTTCCCAGGTGCCTAGTGGCAGAGAACCTGCAGTCAATGCCTGAGAAGTAAGATACCCCTGATGGATCCCTGGGTCAGGAAGATCCCCTGGAGGAGGGCATGGCAACCCAGTGTTCTTGCCTAAAGAATCCCATGAACAGAGGAGCCTGGTGGGCTACAGTCCATAGGGTTGCAAAGAGTCGCACACGATTGAAGCAACTAACACTTTTACTTGTGTGTGCCGTTGCACTGCCTTGAATGAAGTGGCTCATTATCTCAACAAATTTTTCGATGTTTTCTGTTTGTTTTCAAGATTCAGTCTGGAGCTTTCAAATCTCCCTTTCCTTGAGGCCCCTATCCCAGACCAATGTGGGCAGCACTGGAAACCTGGAACCGGGTAAGATGGCTGATTCCTGGGGTGTTCCCTGGTGGTCCCCACCCGAGGTCTTGTCTGGTGGTGATGAGAACAAATCAAGTGATGCCTTTTGAAACCTGCAAGTTGTTAAGAACAAGAAACTACCAGTCTCTTCTGAAATTCAGTTCCTGCTGATGAGAGTTTCTGTCTTTGCCGAGGCGCCTTCGGGATGGGGGTGGGGGCGGGAGGGCGCATCCAAGTCAGAGCGGTGTGGATATGGGATGGACAACAGCGGTTTGAGATTAGCAAATAAAATTACAGTTAAATTTGAATTTCGGAAAAATAACGAGTATGTAATTATTATGTCCCGTGCGCTCTTTGGGACATGCTTATACTAAAAATAGTCATTGTTTCTCTGAAATTTAAATTCAATTGGGCGCCGTGTATTTGATTTGGTAACGCTAGTGCAGACATAAACCAGAAAGGAATTCCAACCCCTCACCCCACCTCACCCGGCCACCGCCACCATCACCGAAAGCTGTCCTTGTGTCGTCAAACCAAGCTGCAGTTGAGGATCTCTTCGGCAGAGAGAGGGCGCAGGCTGTGGCCACCCCCGAGGACAGCCCCCTACCCGGCACGTGGCGGCTCCCTGCCCGCAAAACCCACCTGCAGAGCCGGGAGCCGCCGCCCCCGGACGCGCGGGGAAGATTGGAACTCCCGCAGCTCGCGGAGCGTGGTCCGAACCAGGAAGGCAGGATGAACTAGAAAGAGAATAAAGTGGAAGAGCCTGGCGCTTATTATACAGAGTGAAGTAAGTCAGGAAGAGAAAAAACAAATGTATGTTAAGGCGTGTGTGTGGACTCTACAAAGATGGTATTGAAGAACCTTTTTGCAGGGCAGCCGTGGAGACGCAGAGGGAACAGGCGGGGGAGGAGAGGGAGGGACGAGTCCAAGAGTAACGTTGAAAAAGACACATTATCACATGTGAAACAGAGAGCCGCTGGGAACTAGCCGGCCGAGGCAGGGAGCTCGAATCCGTGCTGTGAGGCCTCCAGGGATGGGTGGGGTGGGAGTGAGGAGGGTTCACGAGGGAGAGGCATGTCTGCCTACGGCTGACTGCAGAAAGGAACACACTACTGTAACGCAGTTATCCTCTAACTAAAAATAAATTTAAAGAAAAGCGAAGGGCCCGTGGTGCGTGGGGAGAGCTGGTTCCTCACACACTAAAGGGCAGGGAAAGGGACACTGACTAGATATTGATCAGCTTAAAAGTAAAGGTGTAGGGACCAGTGCTTCCTGTCCATCCAAGGGCAAATGAGGTTCCCCTCACCGAAGGGGGAGACAAGGGTGCAAACCATAGAGGGTATTCTTGGAATATCGTTGGTGGTGACGCCTAAAACCATTGCCGAAACCCGGGATTGAACCAGGGACCTTTAGATCTTCAGTCTAACGCTCTCCCAACTGAGCTATTTCGGCAACTTCCGGAAAGTGGCTTCCTCGCATCTGTAATTAAATATCTGCTCCATTGTAGCAAAAGAAGGATTTGGATATACTTTTAGCGGGAGGTAGCGGAGAAGGCAATGGCACCCCACTCCGGTACTCCTGCCTGGAAAATCCCGTGGTTGGAGGAGCCTGGTGGGCTACAGTCCATGGGGTCGCTAGGAGTCGGACAGGACTGAGCGACTTCACTTTCATTTTTCACTCTCATGCATTGGAGAAGGAAATGGCAACCCACTCCAGTGTTCTTGCCTGGAGAAACCCAGGGACGGGGGAGCTTGGGGGGGCTGCCGTCTATGGGGTCACACAGAGTCAGACACGACTGAAGTGACTTAGCAGCAGGCAAGGCCTCTATTTATAAGCTAAAAGTAATAATTTTACTTTTCTCTTTTTCTAACTACCTTGCTATTTGTTTTTCTCATGTAAAAATAAATCATGGACTTTTTTCATGTTAGCTATGTGGACATATTTCATTCTTTTTAATGCTTACACTGTATTGGTTGTGTGGATATAACACATACACTTAATCAATTTCCTAATGATGGACATTTTAATTTTTCCCTCAGTTTTCATTATTAAAAACAATACTGTAATGACTATCCTTTTGTATTTATTTTTCTTGTGAGAAGGCAGATTTCACAAAGCCAAAAGATACGAACATGTGGAATTTTTCAGATATTGTCAAAGTGGTTTCAAGACATGTATGGAAGAGAACAGTTAGGAAGGCCATTTGTAAAGATTTCCAATGTAAATTTTCAATATTACCTCCCGATGAAGTATTATACATAGGGTCATGGTTCAGTTCAGTTCAGTTGCTCAGTCGTGTCCAACTCTTTGCAGCCCCATGAATTGCAGCACGCCAGGCCTCCCTGTCCATCACCAACTCCCAGAGTTCACTCAAACTCTCGTCCATCGAGTCAGTGACGCTATCCAGACATCTCATCCTCTGTCGTCCCCTTCTCCTCCTGCCCCCAATCCCTCCCAGCATCAGAGTCTTTTCCAATGAGTCAACTCTTCGCATGAGGTGGCCAAAGTATTGGAGTTTCAGCTTCAGCATCAGTCCTTCCAAAGAACACCCAGGACTGATCTCCTTGCAGTCCAAGGGACTCTCAAGAGTCTTCTCCAACACCACAGTTCAAAAGCATCAACTCTTTGGCGCTCAGCTTTGTTCACAGTCCAACTCTCACATCCATACATGACCACTGGAAAAACCATAGCCGTGACTAGACGGACCTTTGTTGGCAAAGTAATGTCTCTACTTTTTAATATCATGGTATCTGTATGTTAAAAGCATTGATTTGCTAAATCTAAATATTTAAAGTGTACCTCAATTTTGTTGAGGCTGTATATTGTCACCCTGCTTATTTAAACTTATATGAATAGTACATCATGTGAAATGAGAGGCTGGATGAATCACAAGCTGAAATCAAGATTGCCAGGAGAAATAACCACCTCAGATATACAGATCATTCCACCTTTATGGCAGAAAATGAAGAGGAACTAAAGAGCCTCTTGCTAAGGATGAAAAAGCTGGCTTAAAACTCAGTCTTCAAAAAACTCAGATCATGGCATCTGGTCCCATCACTTCACGGCAAATAAATGGGGTAAAAGTGAAAACAGTGACAGACTTTATTTTTTGGGGCTCCAAAACCACTGCAGATGGTGATTGCAGCCAAGAAATTAGAAGTCTCTTGCTCCTTGGAAGAAAAGTTATGACAAACCTAGACAGAGTACTAAAAAGCAGAGACATCACTTCGCCAACAAAGGTCCTTGTAGTCAAATTTTGGTTTTTCCAGTAGTCATGTATGGATGTGAGAGTTGGACCATAAAGAAAGCTGAGCACCAAACAACTGATACTTTCTAATTGTGGTGCTGGAGAAGACTTGAGAGTCCCTTGGACTGCTAGGAGATCAAATCAGTCTATCTTAAAGGAAATCAACCCTGAATTTTCACTGGAAGGACTGATCCTGAAGCTGAAACTCCAATACTGTGGCCACCTGATGCAAAGAACCAACTGTTTGGAAAAGACCCTGATGCTGGGAAAGATTGAGGGCAGAAGGACAAGGGGGTGCAGAAGATGAGATGGTTGGATAACATCAGTGACTCAATGGACATGAGTTTGAGCAAACTGCTGGGAGATAGTGATGGACAGGGAGGCCTAGTGTGCTGCAGTCCATCGGGTCGGAAAGAGTCAGACATGACTTAGCAACTGAACAACAAAATCTCAATTTTTGTAATCTCATCTTGGCATTTAAAAATTTTGAAACATACAGACATCGTCAAAAAGTGGAATTGACTCAGACCTCTCAAACTCTGAGAAGCAATCTATAGTTTAATAATAGCCCCTAATATGCTGATTTAGCCCACCTTCTCCCATTTCATAATTTTTGACCCTTTGCATTCATATATTATATATATATATAAAATTGCACTAGCCCAAGCTCTAACTGAATAAGAATCTCTGCAGATGGGGCTAAGAATTATATATATTTTTAACTTCCAGGTGATTTCAATGTGCAGCCTCTTAGCATCTCATTCCTCAGTTTTCACAAAAATGTAGCCATTACATTTGGTCCGATGACTTTAATTTTTATTGGGATATAGTTGATTTACCATGTTGTGTTTGCTTCAGGTGGACAGCAAAGTGAATCTGGGCCCATGTTTTAAATTGCTTCCTTAAGCTCTCCACAGGCTCCTCCAACTCGGAATGCCCAAAGTGAACCCGTCTTTCCTCTAGACTTGTTTAGCTTGCTGCCACCTTCCAGCCAAGTTTCCAGAGCCAGAAAAACACAGATTCCTTCCTCTTTCCCTCTGCTCTCCACCAATAGTCATGCTCAAGTGCTATTCATTCCTGTTCACTATTACTGGAATTCTTGCACCTCTCATTCTCACAGTTTCTCCAGCCTCTTAATTGATTGAGTACCTATCACTCATTTTCCACACTGGGACTCACGATCCTGCTTACAGATCTCTCTCTGGCTCCCTCACTGAAAACAAAAACCAAGACTTCTTTGAACACTAAAGTATATAAAGACTTCCATGACTTGGGATTCACCTCTCTCCATCACCGAATCAGTGTCCTCTCCTTGACCCTAAACTCCAGCCATTCATATAGCCGTCCAAACTCAGGATGCTTTCCTTGATTTTGGTCCTTAAGGTTTGGTCCATGCAGCATTTTATACTTTGCTCTTCCTCTAACTTGCAACTCTCAACTCAGATACATTCTCCTAGTTGTGGGCGGCTTCCTTGGACGTCTTTATTCCCCCTCCCTACTCCCTATAGGCGTGTTGCCTCCCTACAGTGCCATTTATCAACCTAGATTGTAATTGTCCCTTTATCTGAGCTCGTTATCCCTAATGTATATTATGTAACAACTTGGAAGTCAGTGTTGAATGAATGAATGAAAACATACTTAGCCATATCTATCTCAGGGCCAACTGGTTTTTTGGTGTGTGAGTCACTCAGTTGTGCCCGACTCTTTGTGACCCCATGGACTGTAGCCTGCCAGGTTCCTCTGTCCATAGAATTTTCCAGGCAAGAATGCTGGAGTAGGTTGCCATTCCCTTCTCCAGGGGATTTCCCGACCCAGGGATTAAACCGGTGTCTCCTGCATTGCAGGCAGATTCTGTACTATCTGAGCCAACAGGGAAGCTCAAACATCTGGTTCTTTACTAACTTCTAAAATCACCTGATAAAACTCAGGTGTGACTTCCACAAGGCTATTTATAGAAGAATCTGAGATCTCTGGTTTTCACCTTTAAGGAAACTGCATCTAATCAGCTTGTTAGCTTCCCCTGGGGAATCAAGGTGAACCCCAAGAGGAGCACTTTACCTGAAAAGACAGTAGGCAGGAAAGCCTGAAGAGAATGTAACCACCGTTTATTTTATGAACTTGGAACGGAAAACCATGGACGGCTTCGGGAATGCTTCCCACAGGGCAGGGCATATTACTGGGCAAAAGCTTTATAAACCTTTAGAAGCAAACTCTTAAGTTTTTGTAACAATGTTAAGAGCTTCACAAGATATATACCTTATAGTGAATACGTTCTAGTGATTTTTATACACTTCCTTTTAGGACTATAAGTTGATTTTCATTTGTCTTGCTGCAAGTAGAGCAGATCCTTGAAATGTAGAGGTTTAATGTTTTTGTGGGACTTCAGAGGTCCCTGTGGAGAAGGAAATGGCAACCCACTCCAGTATGCTTGCCTGGGATAATCCCATGGACAGAGGAGCCTGGCGGGCTGCAGGCCGTGGGGTCACAAAGAGTTGGACACGACTGAGTGACTGGGCAGAGTTCCCTGACGGATGCAATAATGTGTCCTTTTGCTGAGTCATCCGTAACTGAATCATGCGGAAGGGAGGCTCCGGGATCTGGGTCCCAGCCCATCATGTCACAGCAGCCCCTAAAGGACTGAAGGAAGGATGCTGAAAGGATGGAGCTCGACAGCCTCACACTGAGTGAAGAAAGAAAGAAAAGAAGTATCACATGACGTCCCTTACAAGTGGAACCTAAAAAGAAAGGATACAAATGAACTTACAAAAAAAAAAAAAAAAACAAATGAACTTACAAAACAGAGACTCAGAGACTTAGAAAATGAACTTAGGGTTGTGTGGGGAGCGCTGCAGGGAAGGCCAGTTAGGGAGTTTGGGATGGACATTCACACTCTGCTGTGTTTTATTTAAAATGGATAACCAACAGGACCTATTGTACAGCGCATGGAACTCTGTTGAATGTTACGTGGCAGCCTGGATGGGAGGGGATTTGACAGGGCGGGGCGGAGAACGGATACATGTATATGCATGGCTGAATCCCTCGGCTGTTCACCTCAAACTTTCACCACATTGTTCATCAGCTTCACCCCAACACAAAATAATAAGTTAAAAAAAATAAAGAAGGATGTTGAAATGTTTTGGGTACATTCAACTGCCCCTATTGGAGGAAATTACACACCACCTGCTATTCAAGATTGCAGGATGCAGCTCTCACAAACGTCAGGGGTCTACCACCATGCTGTAGCTGCCAGAAAAAAACCACTGCTGCTACTTCACACCCAGCCCACAATGGGAATCAGGCAAATGACTTGTGCCAGATCAGTGGCCTTCCCAAGAACCAGGCTCGAAAGTTAACCCTGACAATGCAACTGATTTTGTGGGCATGAGAGCCTTGAGAAGTGAAGGCGTCAGGAGGACGAACTTCAAGAATGCTCCTTCCTTCAGGTAGGACTCCCCACACAGTGTTATCCACATTAAGAAGCTTCTGGAAAGAGAGATACCCATGTCTTCACGATGTATAGCCCAGGAGGAGGAAATGACTTAGCTACCCACTGCCTTCCAGCCCAGTGTCTCACAGAACACAAGGTTGCAAAGGTCGCAAACTTCAGGGTTAAGCAAACCCTGCTTGGAATTCCAATGGTGTGACTAACCAATCAACAATGTGACCTTGAGTAAATTAGTTTATTTTCTGGGCGTCTTTCTTCATATTCAGCCTGACAACTAACATGAACGTCCTAAAAATTGTTTAAGTGGAAGTCAGGCAACGTTGAGCACTCCAGTCTCAGGACCCTGGACACAGAAACACAGGCTGAGGACAGGGGCCGCTCCCCCAGGCCAGAATTGGCGGTGCCCTCCTCCAAGGTCTCCACGCCCTTCCCACCACCGTGCCCAGCTTCTCCCCTCTTTCAACTTCTCAGAGAAAACCTAAACCAGGATTTTCAGCGTCCTTATGTCTTTCCAAGGTCTTCCAATCACCTATCAGTTGCTTATTCTTCAAAACACAGAATTTGAATCCCTGCATGGATCAGCTAAGACCCTGAGAATTTATACGGGCTGGTGAAATTAAATTCAAACATCTGGAAACCCATGCCGAGTTTTTCACCCAGTTTCCCATGAAGATCAAGTTCCCTGACTCCCGAAAAACAAATCACCGTGGGGCCAGTTCTCCACCTCTTTCCGCTGCCTCCTACTCAGTAGAAGTGAATCAGACAGACAATCTGACTTTTTAAAAATTATTTAATTTAGTAGTTTTCTTGGAAAAAAAACAATAAGGCAAAAAAAAAAAAAAAAAGAAAATATATATAGTTTTGTTTTGCTTCCGTGTGACTATTTCACCTGAAGGACTCGAAGCTTCTTCCTTGAGCAGGAATCTGAGGATCAGGCTGGGAACGTAGTGCAGATGGAGGAGGAGGCAGGGATGGGGGGACAGAGCAGGGAGTTCAGTCTCCGGGGGGGGTCCCACCGTCCGAAGCATCCACCCCAGGAGCGGGTCGCTGCTTCCGTGGGCCTCCCTGGAGGTGGTAGCCCTGCCGTAACCCCTCGCTCGTGCTGGGAAGCGAGTCCCCAGAGGCAGCTCCCGACAGCCGCCAGGGAGGGCGGGCGGGGGAGGAGCAGGCCTGGTTCCCCGGCAGAAATCCAGTTTCCCTGCGGGGCCGGCTTCCCCTGGAATGATTCCCCCCAGGGATCCACGCTGGCTGAGGCTCGGCAGTTAGGGAACACAAACAGAACACTCAGGAAGAGCAGACAAGGAAGGCACCTCGATTTGCGATCCTCACCAAGGGTGGGCGGCACGGGGGTCATATTTCTGAACAAAGACAACTGAAACGAAACACGGAACAAAAATAGAAGGAAACCAGGGCCAAACAGGCCGGTTCTCTTACCCAGCCCCAGTTCCCAGGAAGGAGGACCAGCTACGCGGCGCTGCAGCGGGAAACGCCCCTCCTGCCCATCTACCCCCTCTCCCCCCGGAGGAGGACAGAACGCGGGGCAAGGGGGCCGGGCTTTGTCCTGCAGAGTGGGGTGAGGAGAGCGGAGCTGAGACCGCCGTGGGCGCCCAGGATGCGACCCGCGGACACAGACCCTGCCGGGTGACCGAGAGTCCCGGGGAGACAAGTGAGATCAGAGAGCAAGATTCTTAACGGGAGGGAGGGAAATCAAACAGAAAATTCGGCCTTTTCTCTACACATATATAATATACAGATATTAACACATTACTCCAGCAGTGCCTTCAGTCCGGGGGCTCTGAGAGATGGTGAAAACTCACTCGGGATAAACGCCTTCTTTCGGATTCTGAAGTCTGTCAGAACGGGGCAGGTAATGCTTTGTCCCTCGGGACACAAACCTGAGCGGGTACTGTGCCCGGAGACAGACAGAAAGACAGAAAGAGAGGGAGAGCAGCCAGGAGAACAGAGAAGGCGGCAGGGACGATGGGGTGAGGGGGCGGGAGAGTGCGGCGGCCAGCCGTGTCCACGCGGCCTCGTGCTCCGGGTTCTCCGAAGCTCTCTGCCTGAGCGAGTCCGTAAAGCCCCCCGTGAGGACAAGGGGACCCTTCTGCGCCGCCCGAGAGGCCGGGCGGCCGTCAGGGAAGGCGGAGAACAGCAGCGGTCTGTGCCAACGAGCGAAGTCACTTCCTTCCAAGCATGGCCTCTGCGCGTGCCGGTCCTGCAGACAAACCTCTCGCGGGCGCCCCGTGCGTCTCCTGGGCCGCACCTCGGCTCCACCAGGGCGCTCACCACGGTCCATCGCCAAGTCTGAGCGTGTTTCTTTTTTGAGGCAACTCTAGATCAGCTCCCGCTGCACAGCGCCGGGCGCCCCGCAGCAGCGTGCTCCGCGGGCCTGGCTGAGTGGCTGCTCCGGGGGGTGAGGGCCAGCATCTCGCGGGGGCGAGTGGGCTCCCTGACTCCGGGGACGTGGGGGGCGCCTCCCCGACACGCACGCGGGGTTCAGAATGTTGATTTCAGGGTCAGTCAGCTAAGGCAACCAGCCAATCACCACCAACGGGGTCTGCTTCTGGCGACTGATTCGGAACAAGAAGTGATTGGTTAAGACAGACGAGCTCGGCGGCGGCGCCGGCAGCAGTCCACGGGCTCCTCCTCCTCCTACTCGGCAGCTCCTTCAGAAGATGTCGGGGCACGAGTCCCAGTCCTGCCGCTCCTTGCACTCCCAGTAGCCGCCCCGGTAGATGTGCGTCAGCTCCCGGGTCACCGGGTCCTTCCTGCGCTCGAACCACAGCGCCTTGTAGGGGTCGTGGGCCGCGCCTGTCGGGCAGGAGACGGGGAGGCGGGATCAGGGCCGCGGGCGCCTCCCTCAATCGGGGCGCGGACACGCGGCGGGGCGCCCTTACCGTCCTCCGTGGCCCTCACGGCCTCGGCCTCGCGCTTCTTCCTCGCAAGCCGCTGCTTCTCCTCCAGGCGCTGCTTCTCCGCGTTCGCCTCGTCCCAGCGCCCGTTCTCCATCAGCCTCTGGTCGGGCCGCAGCCGGCTGTCAGTGGGCGCAGTGCCGGCCTCCCAGGCGTTGAGGGTCAGAGCCAGCTCGGAGAAGTAGTACATGTTCTCCGCGTTCTTCCTGCAGGGCAGGGGTCAGGAAGGGACGGGCAACGCCAGAGCCCAGAGCCCCGTGAGCTACAGCACAGCTGAGCTCGCCCCAGGGATACAACCCCAGGTGTCCACAGAGCCTGTCGGGGCGCCTGAGACCCGGTGGGACCATCCCCTCCCCTCCCAGGGCCCCCAGCTGGATTGTTTTCTGGGTGTGGGTCATGCTCAGTTGAAATTAGGAAGACCGAAACATTCTACTAAATAAAACCTCAAACTTGTTTCCTTTTGCTTTTTTCCACCACTTTCTGGGATAACCTTGGCATCACTAAGGACTGAACATACTAAATGATGACAAACGGACAAACAGACAAACGGTCTCCGTCTTAATTATTTCCAACGTCCTGGACATCACCTTAAGAACCAGCATATTGCCATAAGCCTTTAGGCCCCAGGTGGTAGGCATCTTAATCCCTTGGCCGTTTCGGAACAGTTTTGCTCTAAATTACAGAAAAATATTCTTCTGAACCACAATCCGAAGGACCTCTGGGTGTGTGCATGCTCAGTTGCCAAGTCGTGTCTGACTCTGTGACCCCGTGGACTGCAGCCTGCCAGGCTCCCCTGTCCATGGGGTTTCCCAGACAAGACAACACTGGGGTGAGTTACCATTTCCTTGTCCACCAAGGACCTTTAGGAGACACCCAATTATTTTTTGGCAGGTGTGGTCTGAGTCATTTGAACTCTCCTGGGACAAAGCAGGTGACAACCCCACCCCACAGGGCCACCTTAGGGTCCTCTGCAGGCGTCCACCATGGCGCTGGTCCGCTCAGACTGAAGCGGGAGGGCAGGGGAGGGGCCGGCGAGATACTCACGGTAAAGGGTTCCGCTTCCAGAGTAGCACCCTGCTCTCCTCCGCGTCATGGCCGCGCTGCCGGGCGTCACCCCCGTTCTCCCCGGGGACCGGCTGCACTTTGAAGCAGTCCATTTTCTCATCCCATGTGCCCAGAAGCGCGAAGTGAACTCTCCCCGACGCATCGGTCACCTCCCCCGTCACCTAGGGGTGGAGAGCAGGCTCGGGAGGGCTGCACAGAGGCCGCGCCCCGGACGCCCTGGCCCTGGGGCATATGCTGCTCGCACCCTGCTGCGCAGACTCCGGGGAACGCTCGACTTACTCCGGGAGCGTGTGCCTGAACTGCTCAAAGGAACAGCGTCATGAATGGGAGCTTCGTCACCATTTGGTGGTACAGCGGTTTTTGTCCTATGATGTATGCAGGAGAAGGGTCTGACCATACTGGGGATTACGTTGTGTTCTTCTCAGAAATCAGAGACCACAGACGGACCTCTTCACTCTCCCAACGCAACTCCCGGCACAATTCCGCTGCGGTGGTAACGGAAGCCTCGCTTGACTTCACAGGGGTCGCGCTGCCGTGCCTGCTCCCTGCAGTCCTTCCCTTGGTCCTGCCGCAGCGTCTCCCATTCTCAGTCTCTCGTGGTTCTTTTTGTTTCTTTGTTTGCCACCTTCGCTCAGTTTGCAGGATCTTAGTTCCCTGACCAGGGATCGAACCTGGGACCATGGCAGTGAAAGCCCCCTCACCACTGGACCAATTCTAATCTCTCACTACTCTTGACTTTTACTTTCTAACTGTCTTTTGCTGATGTTCTCCTTTACTGCTCCTTTTTTTGAACACACACACACCCGTCTGTGCCAGCTCCAAAGGAACAGACTTTCTACAGGACATACACTCGGTGAAAAACACTTTAATTCCAACTTCTCTTACCTTTCTTGCTACGTCCCGAGAGAAGTAGCTATAAGGAACAAATTTGAGATTGCACTTGTCTCCCGTCTTGTGATTCACAATGTCAATTTCACCAGACTATGAAAAGAAAAGAACCATGGATTGTTTTATTAAGACTGAATGACTTGGATATATGCTAAGCCCCATGCCTCATAATTTTGTTCTTTTCAGTCTTACATTCTAGAGCTCGTACACTTAAGATTCAGGTCTCAGTCATTCTTGAGATGCTGTGAAATGCTTTTATCATCTTGGTATTCCTGGTTGGAATCAAGGCCAAATGACCTTTTTTTTTAAAAAAAAAATTTGTGTGCCACGTTAGGTGGCGTAATTCGACCTTCAGCACACACACTGACATTCACATAATAATTTACCTTCCCAAACCAGTCCTCCACTCATAGTCTTCATGAACTCTGTTCTTAAATCAAAGGATTCTACTCACAGTTTCAAGACTACACGTGGTGGGCCTTTCTGTATTTTATTCATTTCATTCTCTCCTCCTTTCTATCTTGTGACCCCCAATCCACTCTTGAAGACTCAGCTTCATTCCCATACCTACTGTGAAGCCTCTCCCACTGCTCGGACGATATTCCCTCTTTTTTCCTAAATTTACTGCAACCATTGTCTTAAGAGCAAATTGATAATTAATTAGATATTATCTTAGTACACCTCTTATGTGGGTCATTTTGTCAAATACTTTTCATCCTACACATATTCGTCAAAAGTCTCCAATGATAAAATAACTCTTGAGGGACAATGCCCCATCTGACTTGGTACCCCAAAGACCCTGCGCTCCAGCCGGCAATAAATGTCTGATGTGCAATCACATGACGGAGGCTGGGAGCCGAGCTTATTACTTTCTTGGAGCCTTCCTGGTGCCTAACCCAGTCCTAGGAGAGCAGTCACCGAATGAATGCGGTGACCTGGTCATTTACAGATGGTCATTGGTGGTACAGCAAGTCAGCAGCTGGGAGTGTGGTTGCCGCCGGAGAGGAACCCCTTCGGTAACAGACAGAGCAGGAGCAGCAGTCTGGGTCCAGGTCCCATGTCCTGAACCCTGCAGAGATGGACATGAGGGCACTTCTGGGCTTCAGAAGCGCGCAGAGGCCCCTTGCTCACCTGGTCAATCCACAGTTTGCCCACGATAATGTTGTGCACCGTTGTGGTCACTTTCTTCCAAGTGTAGTGGTGCCCAGTCGCATGGAAAATACAGTGGATGCTCCCTAGAAGCAGAGCACGGCACACATTAAGCCCAACGCTAGAAAAGCAGCACTGTGCTGGCTGGAAATAATGATGGGTTGATTTTATTCTATCAATATTTCTTACTTTTAAAAAGAAAACAGTACATCAGAAAGGACTTATAATCTTTACAAATATCGAAAGTACTGAATTTTTCACTTGATTTTTAAATTTGTTAAATATGAATAAAATATAATTAATGATGATGAACACTAACAACTGATACAACTTAACTGACAAATAGTATTCTGCAACAACAGAAATAAAAATGAAAGCAAAAACCCCAGTCTTCCCTAACTGTGCCTGCCATACTAGCAGCAAAATTAACAAGAGCAGGTCAAACCTACCCCAACATGAAACAAAAATTGCCTTGTGGCAAAGAGCACGCTGGCGATCAGTACTGAGGACAAGCCCCATTGTGAGTCACTGGCTGTGTGACTTTAGGCAAGTCACCGGTCCATATATGGGCCTTTTAAAAAAATAACCCTTTAGCATTTTTTTTTAAGTCTTTACTGCATCTTTTACAAAACTGCTTCTGCTTTACATGCTGGTCTTTTGGCCTCGAGGCATGTGGGATCGTAGCTGCCAGACCAGGACTGAACCCGCACCCACTGCACTGGAAGGCCGAGTTTCAGCCACTGGACCATTAGGGAAGTCCCTACCTTTGAGCCTTAATAGATTAAAAAAATAAAAATAAAGAGGAGTAGTGGATAGACCAAGGGCTCTAGAATCAGACAGAACTGGTTCACTGGCTCCACCACTCGTTAGCTGTGTAAGCCTGTGTCGTATAATAAAGAACTTGTCTGGTCTTTGTCCAACATTTAAACCCTTGCAATTTCCCGAGTGATAGTGTCTCTGTTACTCGTGAGGGCCCTGGAGGTGTCTGCCAGTGCGGTGCCTCAGCTGGGCCCCTGGACAGCAAAAGCGATCTGAATCAACTTCTTCCTAACTCTGGAAATTAACCAAAGGCTTACAGTAATCCAAGAAGCATTTATTCAAGAAAAAGGGCTGAATCTCAGCAGCAAAATGAGCTGTGTGGCATTGTACCTTGTCCTACCACCCTCTCCCCAGCTCAGCAGAAGCCTTGGAAACCGGCAGCCTCACCGTCATGATAACCAGGAAGACCAGCTAGCAGGCCAGCACACACCGGAGTGGGCAGAGCGGCAGGAAGCCCCCAGAACCCGGCTCCAAAGTACTGTCATTATCTGACCTGTCTGGTGGTCCCCTGTTAAGCCCACTCACAGGGCTGATCTTTACTGGATCTGATTCAGCACCAGCTCACCTCAAAAAGCTTCTTTCCTGGGGCAAATATCAAAACAATCAGAGGCAATTATTTAACACAACAGCTGCCAGAAGTGGTGATAAGAGTTGGAGCACTTGAAGAAATAATGGCCAAAAATTCCCCAGGTTTGACGAAAAACACTCATCTACACATCCGAGAAGTCCACTGAATGCCAAGCAGGATCAACTCAAAGAGTACCACGTACAAACCCGCCATAATCAAATGAGAAAGAGTCAAAGAGAATCGTCCATGCCCGCAAGGAACAGAGGAGTGGCTGCAGCACGAGCGAGCGAGCGAGCAGCCCGCACAGCCACGGGCAGAGTCAGCAGCGGGACACAGCTGCGAGGCTGAAGGCCCTGCCCAGCAAAACCACCCTCACAGACGCAGGAGAGTGCGAGACATTCCCAGAGAAACGAAACGAAAAGGATGCAGCATTAGCAGATCTCATCTTCAAGAAACACTCAAGGAAGTCCTTCAGGCTGAAATGAAAAGACACGGGACAGTAACTTAAATCTACCTCAAGAAATTAAGAGACCAGTAAGCGCTGAGTCACTCAGTCGTGTATGAGTCTTTGCAACCCCATGGACTGTCGCCCACCAGGCTCCTCTGTCCATGGAATTCTCCAGGCAGGAATACTGGAGTGGGTAACTATTCCCTTCTCCAGGGGATCTTCCCAATCCAGGAATCGAACCTGGGTCTCCCGCATTACAGGCAGATTCTTCATCATCTGAGCCACCATTAAAAGACAATTATGTAAAGCAACAGTTATAAAACAATGTTGATGGAATTACAATGTACAAAAATGGTTTGTATGACAATAAAAGCACGAAGGAGGGAGAAGGTAACGGAGCCGTACACGGGCAAAGCTCTCCTGTACTGCAGAAATTCCGCTGCATTCATCTCAACTAGGTTATTACAAGGTTTTAATACACAGGGTAACCACAACAAAAATACCTTTAAAAGCCACAGTAAAAGAAATAACCAAGGAATTGAAATGGTAAACTGGAAAAATCCTATTTAATACAAAGAAGGAAGTAATTGACGAACAGAGGAACAAAAAAGACGTAAGATCTACAGAAACAAAATACCAAAACAGCAGATGTAAACCCTACCTAATCAATAAATACAAATGGATTAATAGCTTAAGCAAAAAGTAGAAACTGGAAAAATGGATAAAATACAAAAGGAGGATTTTTTGACCCAAGTGCTGCTGGAGCAAATTCAAGGTACGTGGAGCCCAGCAGTCACTGCCACAGAGACCAACAAGCTGAGCACTGGCTCCTTTCAGTCTCAGGCTGTGACTCTCCTCAGGCTTGAGAACTCCAAGCTGTGAAAGAAGAGTCTTATTTAAATGCACCTCTTTAAACTGCAAGCTGCCACTCAATTCCAAAGTGAATGGACGAGCACACTTGTGTTTATCCTCTACCACGGTCTTCATAATTTTGCAAACATCAATTACATTTCCTAGAAGCGTGCTTTTTTCCAGATTGCAAGAATTCTAACCTTTTCAGTCTACTTTACAAGAAGACTCAGACTTCCATCTGCCTCATTTATAGCCCTGTCTGTACTTCTCTCACCAGTGACGTCTATCGCTTAACCACTTACCCTCTGAGAGGTGAACATCCCTGAATATGTGAAAAGTACACTGCACCATTCTCCTTCCAAGTCACAGATGCAAAAATATTAAGTGCAGCCATCCTTGGGGCTAACGTCTGGAAACCCTCTTTATACTCTGTACTCAGGTTCCTGTTACTATGTCAACTCTTTGTTCAATTTCTTGCATATTAATCATGAAGCAATAAAGTTAACACTTCAGTTTCACTTCCAACATCCTTGGATTTTTTTCTCACATCTAGTTTGCACTGTGCCTGCTACACTGTGTGTTTTCTGAGGGAAAGCGGGAGGAGCCAGCAGAAAGCTGTCCTGCAACAGCCCAGCCCTGCAGCTCTGCCTCCTGAAAGATGAGCTCAGGCGCCTACTGCCAGCCGTCTCCAGGCTACTTGGTCTCTCGATCTGCTCTGGGTTTCTTTTCCTGCAGACCAGCACTCGCTCTTCAACACGTACAGGGTCAAACGTGGCTGCTTTCGCTGAACTTCAGGTTATTCAAGAGCCTGCTACACTTTTTGAATAACCTGAAGTACAGACATGCTAACGTGGTATACTAGGATTCCTATTCCCAGGCCGGATCTTTTACGTCTTGGTGCAAAATTAGCTTGTAATCCAATAAGATCTTTTAAAACAAAGTTTCACCTTACCTGGAGTTTAGCTGTTACATAAATGATACCTAACCCCTCTGGTGGATGTGGGGGAGGGTCTACCAGGAAACCTAACCTTGCAGTCATAGGAGTTCTGATCTATGGAGAGAAACTGCCTGCTAGGGAATGAGAGGCAACACCACCAGTTTAAAGACAGAATTTTTAAAATGCAAGCTGAAATGTATATCCTAAAATAGTACTTAAAAGGAAAAGGAAGTGTCAAAGCATTAGCCGCTCAGTCCTGTCCGACTCTCTATGGCCCGATGGACTTCTCAGCCCATGGGATCCTCCGGCAGGAACACTGGAGTGGGCCGCCATTCCTTCTCCAGGAGATCTTCCGGCCCAAGGATCAAACCTGCTTCCCCTGCACTGCAGGCGGTTTCTTCACCATCTGAGCCACCAGGGAAGCCCCCAAATAAAGATGCATTAGACGTAAGCTAAGAAGACAGAGAACCTGTGACTGAGTGGGTCCCTACAGAGTCTCTCAGCCCTCATTCACCCTGGAACCAGCAACCTCCTCCGTTCCACCAGAACGGCTTTCCTTCTCGGAGCACCAACCCTTACCCAGGCGCCGGCCTTACCGAGGGGCATAATGGAGAGGTATTTGCCGCGAAACTTGCTGGTGATTTTGATCTCCTGCCGCAGCGTCCAGCCGTTTCTGGACTCGGCATGGTGTGCAGCCGCGGGGGGATGGTGGCTCACCTGGAAGAGACCGGGAGCACAAATGAACAGGCAAGCAGGAGAGGAGATGCTGCCTAGTCACGCCCCAGATTCCCGCTGGACGTCGCACGCCCACAGCAGGAGGTGAACACCGGGGCCTCCAGGGCTGAAGTCCTGAAGGAAAGGAAGGCAGTCTGGGGTGACGGGGTCTGGAATTTCTGCAAATGCTAACACCCAGGGTGGGGAGCAACCCCCCGAACCCCCCCTTCCTCCAACAGGAAGCGTGCCACAGTCCTGAGGCTCCTTCACCTGCTCACAGAGGGATCGGTAGCCATTCTCCTCTAACCGGTCCAGCTCAAAGGTCTCCCCGAGGAGTGGGTTGAACGGCTTGCTGGTGCGGAAGACAGTGGTGGAGTAGGAGGACACGGTGAAAGCTGCAACATAACAGAGCTGTTCTAGAGAGTTCTCGCACGTGGCGGCCCGGTCCAACAGCTCGTGGTACTCCAGGTCTTCAGTGAGGCGCTGAAGCATGGACAAGGGCTCATTAAAGTTCACCTGTCAGGAAAAGAGCAGATGTAAACGCCTTGCCCGCACAGCCACACCACACCATTTCTTCTTTTCTTTCTCCACAGGTGGAGACACACACTGAGACGTCAAGACGATAAAGCAGATCCCTGGGGAAAGCAGCCTCTGCTCCATGGGGACACTCTACGCCGAAGAACGCCCGTTCTCCATGGTGAGCTGCTCGCGTCTGGGACTGGGCAATCTCCACCTGCACTGATTTGCTAGCTGAAAACTGAGATGGGAACCATGCCTCTTTTGCTCAGCACTGCATATCCAAGAGCCCCGGACGCCTGGCCCCGGGAGACTGTCATCAAACAGGCATCAAATGAGTGAATGAAAGGGGAAGGACGTGGGCACAAGGACACCCAGAGAGGAGGCTGGACATGTAACCCTTCTGAGGAGAAGAGGAAAGCTAGCGGAGTCCAGGAGCAGGCAGTCCTGACAGGGAGCACGCTGCAGGGGCCAGCTTCCGCTCCACCCTGGGCCATCACTGGACTCAGTTCAGTGCCCCGTCAGACCAGGTGCTGCCTTCTCTGAGGCTGCACAGCTGCATTTCTGGACCAGGAGTGTTCACGCCAGGGGTGGGGAAAGGGCTCCGTGTGCTCCTGTCTTCAAGTTTTAGAGCCAACTTGGGGACACTGGACTACAGGATGAAGCGAGTGCGTGCCTGTGCGCCTCTCTCAGGAGAAGGTGTCCACGCACACTGCAGATTCATGGGCCCAGGCCCTACACAACCCACCGGGGGCAGAGAAGTGAGCAGAAGAGACTCTGTTCTCCCCACCCCAAAGAATCAGCTTCTAAGTTGACTGTTTGGAACATATCATGACTTTCTATTTAAAAACTTATTATCAAAAGAGGTTAGGTTCCCAGGTTAGCCCATAATGCTGTTTAGTCAGCAGCACAGCTAAACAAGCCTGAAAACCAGCAGCTCAAGTTCTGAGTCCAGAGAAGAGAAGAAGGAAGAAAAAAAACGCCCTTTGTACTGAATGAAGCTGACCGAAAGCACCGTTTTGGTTACTGAAACAAGCAATAATGACACTTTTCCTTCCTAGACTCCCACCTCTTTTCTTTTTCTGCACTTTTATCCAACCTTCTGCCCGCCAATCTCTGTGAGTCACATACTACCCTAATATTTACTGTCCTCCCAATTACGAAATATCTTGTAATTTCCACTATGACACTTGGAGAAACAAAGTTTAAAGTAAAAAAAAATCTACCCGAAATACCATCACCCAAAGATAACCATCCTTAATAGTTTCATATTTTTTCTATGCATTTATATATTTTTAAAAGGGCCTGTTTTTTCCTGAAAAATAAACCAAGCATTTTCCTGTGAAACTTTCCCAATGGGGAAGGACGATCTACCATGCCTCAACTAAAAGTCTTCAAGTACCACACTCCAGCGCCGCCTTGTCCATGGAGAGGAGAGCGGTGTGACGAGAAAAGTGCACACGGAGGGGAAGTGGACGGACAGAGCGCAAAGCCTCCAGGTCTTTCAAAAGAGAGCACTGATTAACTACGCGGACAAAACCTCTCAGGGGCTGAGCTGCAGCCGACGTGCAGTAACACTTCCATATGTTTTGCGCAAAGTGGGGTGGGGACGGCACATCCTCAGGTCATCACCACTCATCACACGCATGGCCCTGCCCCCAAGAGCTGTGCCAGGACCCACAGCGTCCCCGAGAGCAGGCAGGCTTTTCCTCCTGGTCTTTTTTACCATTCAGAGGCCTCACGGGGGACAGAGAAATCTGAGACTTCGAAGTGGAAGGGAGCGGGCATTAGTGACATGGTTGATGGAGAGCAGGGCAGCGTAAGACACAGCCCAGAGACAGCAGCAGGAAGCTGTCGGCAGGCTGCAGGGACCGAGGGACGCATGGGGTCACTGCACACAGAGGCACGGGCCCGCGCAGGAGCTGAGGCCTCTGGGCCCGTCCAGCGGGAGCGTGGCCCAGGAGGAGGCAGCCGCAAGGAGCACCCTGGGGTGGCTCCCTCCTCCCGCCCGCTCCAGACACCTTCTAGGGCCTCACCGGGGGCATCCGGGGCCGGCACAGCCCGCAGATGAGGAAGAAACTGCCCAGGGGCTCAGCCTCCTGTGACTCGGCACAGGCAGGTGAGGGGTGAGGGCCAGGCTGCAGCAGCACCAGCGGGAACCGACGTGGACGGGGCCACCTGGACGCGGATGCTCCTCTGAGCAGGAACTGCACTTCCGCGGCGATGACTGGCCTTTCCAGCCCCCTTTCTTACCACTTCCTTAAGGCGCTGGGGCAAAAAAGTGGGGCTCCTTTTCAAGACCCCCACCCCACCCTGTGAACCAATTCTTTTATGTTTCTCTGCACCGTGCCTACTCACGGCCCTTTCGGTCTGCAGAGGAGTCTTTTTCTACCAAAAGTCCTACACGCTTCCAGACAAATCTATTTGTTTTCCAAGACTCACATTTGCTGAATGATATACACGTGCCAGGCCCTGCTATGCATCAGGGGTATGAAGGCTGGTAAGACGGTCTGGGCAGAGTGCTGTCCACGGGAGGCGGAACCGCTCACTGCTCCGTAGGCCCCGAGCGGCCGGGAGCCTCTGTCTCCGGACGGCGCGCGGGCAGAACCTGCAGCCCCCCACACTCCACTCTCCACTTCGTCCACAGGCAGCGGAATCCCCAGTTCTCATACCAGCCACACCACCAAAAACAGAAGTCGTGATCTCCAGTTAGCTGAGGCCATATAACTGAGTTCAGAGTAAATAAAGAGACTGAAGGGGATGGTTCGCCCAGTTTGCAGGAAGCACCCCGAAAAGGCAGGCATGCCGTCTCCTCTCCCCCTCTGAGGGCCAGGGCTGCGGCAGCCACCCAGCACCCAGGAACCAAGGCCACGGGCCAGGGTGAGCCTGGTCACGGCAGCGGAAGCATCGACCAAAACCCGACCACCTGCTTCTGGACTCCAGCGTGATGGTGACTGAAGCTCATATTTATAGGCCAGCTTTTTCTGTGAGAGGCCAGACTGTAAATATTTGGGCTGTGAGGGCCATATGGCCTCTGTCACACCTACTCAGCACTGCTGTTCTAGGAAGAGAGCAGCCACAGACAATCGGTACGTGAATGAGCGTTTACTGTGTTCCAATAAAACCGCCAGGACACTGACATCTAAACTGTATATAATCTTCAAATAACAAAATATTAGCCTCTTTTTGATATTTTCCAACCATTTACAAATATGAAAACGATGCCTGGCTTGTGAGCTGTGCAGAGGGCAGCGAGATTTGCCCCAAGGCCACCGTCCGCTGACTCCTGGTCTAAACCAACATATTTTGGACTCGTTAAACTGAACCTATACCTAACTGAATCAGCCCCGGGCAGCCTGGCCGCCAGTAAACGCTCAGGGAATGAAAGAGGAAGTGAAACCCACTGCCCAGAAATAAACAGGGGCACTTGCTGGAACACAGGGCTGAGACGGCTTGCCCTGACGGGACGCCTGGGTGAAGGGGGCTGACACAGGGCTCTGTAGTCAGCTCCTGAAGCACAGGCACCAGCCAGGATAACAGCAGAGTGGCGAGGGAGGTGGGAGCTGAGGGAAGTGCAGGCAGAGAGAGCAGCACGGGCAGACGCCGCAGGGGGCAAACCGAGGCGCCGGTGCAGACCTGAGGTGGCCCCCCGGGGGCACACTGCCTGCACTTCCCTGGGGGGGGGGCAAGGCCGAGGGAGCTGGGCTCCACTAAGAGCAGGGAGCGGCGAGCAAAGGATTCCCAGGGAAGCGGCGACGGGACGCTTGCAATCCTAAACCCATCCCCTTCTAAAGCACTCTGGACAGACAGGAAGTGGGCCTGATGGGAGGCAGGGACATCAGCCCAAACGCCACCTTCCCCCGGAGATGGGCCCGGGCTTCCTGCCTGGAATCAACCGCCCTGCTTTGCGCTCCCCAAGCCTCTGTGCGTGCAGCACTGCCCACCAGACGGTCACAGAAAGCAATGTCCTCTACCTGTCTTCGCGCCTGTCTCTTGAACTACACGGTTCATGAAAACAGAAACGATACTGAATTTATCTCTGCACGGCCCCAGCACATCTGACCTAGGGATCTGCTCATAAATCACTGCTTCTGAACAACGCATCTGATTCTCGGTGATCTGGAAGCATACCAGGAACCTAGCCGAAATTGAAGCCCCTGGTCCTAGGCGATGGTCTATGATAGTACGGATAACACGGGTCGCGCCGCAGGCGGCCGTGCGGGAGGGCAGGGCTGTCCCAGCAGCACCCCCGGGCCTGAGGGGCCCCGGCGTGTGAGACCCTCACCGGCATGGGGATCTTGGAGAGCTCTTTGCCGATGCAGTTCTTCATGATGCTCCACAGGTTGAGGCTATAGTTCGGCTTGTAAGGTATCCGCGTCCGCTTCTCCTTCTTGGTCTCCTCCAGCTGGTGCTTGTACTGAGCGCAAACACAAAGCCATTCAGGGACCCGCAGAGAACAGAAAACCCAGGATTTCTAGGCCTCCCTTCCCCCATGCTAAAAAACAAAAAATCAGTGTCTCCTGTTCCTCTTCGTGCTTTACAAGCACATCCCTGGGAACACACTCACTCCGTCCCTGTTCATCACCCCAGGTGAGAGTTACCTGTTCATCGAGGCTGATGTCACTGCTGGCTCCGCTGATGTTGCTGCCGGTGCGTCTACACGGGCGGGAAACGGGGATGAGAATAAAGATCAGAAGTAGACGGTGGTCCTCGCCACATCTTCACAGAGCAGAACGCTAAGGACACTGCACAAACTTATTCAGAAGTGACCAAGTGACGACAGGTAGAAAAGCGTGCGTAGGAATAAGCGTCTCTGGAGAAGCTGCTCACGTAAAGACAGACGCTCTCCCAGGTACTTAGGGCCAAGAGTCCAGGCCTTGGGCAACAACCAGGATATCCCCACTGAAACACTTCCCGCCTTTCATGGCTGGGCCAGGGGAGGGCAGTCAAGCCGGACTCACTTGTGGCCCAAGTTCTCGGGCACAGTGATGATCTCAGGGGCATCAAAAAACTCGTTCTCATCATCTTCGTCACTCAGGTCTCCTTTGCCAGAGCAGGACTGATCTGCCGGGAGGGGGACAAGCCGCGTTCGTTCATTTTGCTACATTTATTGAAACCTGGCAGGCAGACCTTCTAAACACGAACCACACACACGGAAACAAGGGCAGCAGGAGACACGAAGGGCTGAATCCCAGCTCGTATGAGGCACCGACTCCTGAGACCAGGGGCTGCTCTGTCCGCCTCGCGAGGCCCCCTGGCCGGTAGGGCACCCCCCCGCCCCCACCCCCCTCTGCCAGAGCCGGCGCCACTGGCCGGTCAGACGCCCCCCACCCCGAGCCCCCCACCTTTGCTGGAGCCAGCGCTGCTGGCCGGTCGGACGCCCCCCCGAGCTCCCCGGTCCCCCCACCTTTGCCGGGGCCGGCGCCGGGTGCGCATGCGGGCAGCACCGTGGCCCCTCGGAAGGCCCTCTCCAGGTGGTTGTGCTGCTTTGCCAGCTGCTCCAGGGTCTCCTCCAGGCGGATGCGCTGGTCCCTCTCGTACTGCAGGGACTTCTGCCACTTCTTACTGTGGGTCTGGGCCAGCACGAGGAAATCTCTGCAGGCCTGTATGGAGACAAAGCGCACGTGGGTCCCCTCAACTCGACCAGTCAGAGTCGCCCCTACCTCTGGATGCCCGCGGAGTAAGCTCACTCTGGGAGCCCGAGCCAGCGAAGCACAGTGAATGGCCTTCCCTGTCACGGCAGTGTCGGGGACAGCCAGCTCCGTGACACAACAAAGGTCAACGCACAAAAGACACAGAAAACACCCCATGTGGCTGTCACGGTGGCTTAGGACTCTCCTGGTCGCGAGGACCACACGGGTGCCTGCTGAGCAGCAAACCCAGACCGGGGCTGCTCGAGAGGAGGCCTGCTGACCCGGAGCAGAAAGAAGGCATGGGGCGCCGGGTGTGGCTTTCGACCCATTCCCGACCACACTCAAGCCGCCGCCCGCGGAGGAACTCAACGCGGATGACAGCTGAGTCTGAACCGCATCACCCCAAACACGAGGAACTTCCTTGGTTTCTCTCTCGGTCCCTAAGAGAACCACAGACCTCAAAAAGCCAACGCCTACGTGACCTCGAGACAGAACACAAACCCGACCGCGCTCAGTCCCGCCCCAGGCTCCGTGTGGGTTCGACCCAGGCCCCGCCACGGAGGCCCCGCCACGGAGCCCCCGCCGTGCACCCTTCTCAGACACGCAGATCTCGCCGGAAGGGGCCTGTGCTGTTCGCGCGGCCTAGGATGCCCCCCGCCTCCTTCCTCTACTTGGCTAAGCACTGCTTATTCTTTGAGACCTATGGCAACGTTCCTTGTCCGTGACACCCCTGCCCCCCAAGCGCAAAGGAGCCAGGCCTCCTCTGCTACCGCAGCACGTGGCACATATTTCTATTTCTCAGCATCCACAGCATCTGATCGTGACTTTCTCTCCAGATGGATCATGAGTGACTTGAAGATACCATTTATAGCTTATTCACATGCTTATCTCCAGCTCCTAACTTGGCTGCTTTGTACACAGTGGGAGTCCATAAAGTTTGCTTAGTAAATAAATGGAGAAAGGAAGCAATGGAAGCTTAAAAGTCTAGACAATGTTAAAGAGAAACTAAAAGGTAAATAGAGTATCTGCTGCCATGGTTTCAACCCTGACCTATGGACTAAGGCCTATGGAGTCAGGAACTCCGACTTTGTGCTCAGGGAGCCACAGATCAGACTACCCAACTGCCTACCAGAAAGCTCAAAGTAAGCTCAACATCAGCAGGCTCACTTTCCAACTCTGCATCTTCTCGTTGGCAGAGAAGCAAGGGGCTTCCTGGATTCTGAGTCTTCCTCCCTCCCTGAGTCCAGCGATCAGAGCCTACGGGCTGTTCTTTGATACTGCTGGGATCTTCACACTTCTTTCCAAACTCTGTACTCGAGGCAGCACGGAGAACATACCCTGGGTCGTCACAGCTCCATCCCGCTGTCTAACTGGACTCTTTAGCAACTGACTGAACTGAGAAGCGCCTAGCCGTCCTCATCTGAAACAAAAGCACTCTCAACAGGAACAGGGAAAGCTCTCAGCAAGACCCGGCTCAGAGTCATCACTCAACAAGGCGATCGTGACTACAGTTACACCTGCACCAAAGTCCATCTCGTCCCCTCCTAACCCACCCCTGCCAAGCCCATGTGGGACCTGCACACACAGCGTCCCTGCCCACCTGAGCACCTCTTCAGCCTTCTCTCAGCTCCCTCCTCCACCGGAGAGGCTCCCCGCAGACGCTGGGCAGCGATGCACGCCAGGGACGCGCGCCCTCACCCGCGTCCCGAGACCAGCGACAACTTGGTCAGCAAGAGGCGACGGCATGCCGGGCACTGTGCCCACCTCTCGACACCCATGAGCTCATGAAAGCCTTTCCACACCCCAAGGGCAGGACCATCGCCACTTACAGAAAAGGAACTGGGGTCAGAGAGGAAGGAGGCAACCCCAGCTATAGAGACAGTTAACTGGGGCCACTGGGCTCCTCGGCCCTGAATCAGGGGTGCCTTTTTTTCACAGGAAGACTCTCTCAGGTCTTCCAGCATTTAGTTGAAGTGTTACCTTCTCAAATCCTCTCGGTCTGAGCTTGACACCCCCAAGGATTATAGCACAGCAGCCTGTGCCCACATCTGTCGGGGCGCTCAGCACACTCCATAATCATCTCCTCACCTCTCAGCCCCTAAACAGAGAGTAATCTCCCTGAGGGCAGAGACCACAGCCATATCCTCTAGCACCAGGCCTAGAACACAGAAGGTGCTCAACTGTGTTCACTGAACTAGAAAATGGATACACTAACACAGGGTCAAATCCACTCCCCTGCTTAGAGACTCACTCTGGTAGCAAGAAAAGCTGTATCCCAAGCAAGCAGGCAGCGGAGCGAGACTCACGCACTCTTCCTTTGCATTAACACTGCCTGTTTTGAGACGTGATGTGCTCACGGCACTTCTCAGGCCTTGCCATTATCCCCTAGGGAACAACACATGGATTGAAAACATGCCTTTCCAGCAGTGACCGGCTACAGAAGGGGCAAAGACAGTGCACTCTGGAGAACAGAGTGAAAGCGGACACAAGCTCTGGATACCTAGAACTCAGGGAAAAAGAATTCTCCCCAGGAACAAAGACAAGCATATTTTCAAGAAAAAAGTACAAAATACAGTTTCAGTTTTATGAGACATTTTTAAATCAAGAGGTGTTTTATGTAGCAAATATTTATCATAGTAGAAAAAAAAATTGTTATGGGAGCTGCTGCTGCTGCTAAGTCACTTCAGTCGTGTCCAACTCTGTGCAACTCCATAGACGGCAGCCCACCAGGCTCCCACGTCCCTGGGATTCTCCAGGCAAGAACACTGGAGTGGGTTGCCATTTCCTTCTCCAATGCATCAACGTGAAAAGTGAAAATGAAGTTGCTCAGTCGTGTCCGACTCTTCGAGACCCATGGACTGCAGCCTACCAGGCTCCTCCGTCCATGGGATTTTCCAGGCAAGAGTACTGGAGTGGGGTGCCATTGCCTTCTGCAGACTTGGATAAAAGGCAACAGACAATTGTTTCCTAAGCTGTTCTATTTCATACATACATTTATGTACTATTGATTAAATGCACTGTATGATTCATGAGTTTTCCTCATCACAGGAGGACCAGAAAAGCAGGCACCAAGAGGTGGGAAGAGTCTGGAAAGAGCACAGGACCGGACATCAGAGACACGGGTGCCCGCGCTGGAGCGCAGAACACAGACTGGCGCTGCTGGGATGCGCTGATCTGCCCCCAACCCTTAAATGGACAGAACAGCTTCCCTCTTCACCTCTGTGTGAGTCAGAGCACGGAAAAGTGCTCAGTGTTTCAGAACAGGGCACGAAAATAAAAGTCATCACAGCTTTCTATTATGGGGTTTTAAATGCAGGAAAGTAAAACTTCCCTTGGTCAGAGGAAAAGACTTTTGATCTCTGAGAGCTGCACAAATTAAACTAGTTCTAAACAGAAGCCTCATTATCACTTCTTCAACAAGGGAAAAAAATCTGGCCCTACTGAAGGCAGTGTGAAAGTAGCTTAGTTGTGTCCAGGTGTTTCTCACCCCATGGGCTGAGTCCATGGAGCTCTCCAGGCCAGGACACTGGAGTGGGTTGCAATGCCCTCCTCCAGGGGATCTTCCCAACCCAGGGATCCAACCCAGGTTTCCTGAATTGCAGGCAGATTCTTTACCAGCTGAGCCACAAGGGAAGCCCAAGAATACTGGAGTGGGAAGCCTTTCCCTTCTCCAGGGGATCTTTCCGACCCAGGAATCAAACCGGGGTCTCCTGCATTGCAGGCAGATCCTTTACCAGCTGAGCTATCAGGAAGTGTTAAGTTCCTCCCGTTTAAGTAGACAGGAAACAAAAGCACCACCCGTGTAAGTCCTTTCTCACCGATTCTCACGTGCCTTGAGAACCATGCTCTCGTGTTCCTACCTGGAAGCTGACTAACACAACCTGCCAGGTGAGGGTCGGTCTCCAGCAGAGGAAGCGCGGCACTGTTTACAGACTGTGGACTCATTCCATACCTATCACCCCGTATCTGCCCCACATCACCAGGGCCAGTGGCGCTTTGGGTTTACCTGGAGCCCTGCCTCCAAGCAGCCAAAGTATCCCACAGACCCATGACAGTCACCCGAGCTACGAGTCACAAGGGGGCAGAAGCTCTGGTCCCTTCTTTTGAAAAAAAGTGCCCAAGGTTGATTATGCCGTCTCATCACCTGGAAGTGTGCTAAAGTATTAGTTGCTCACTTGTGTCTGACTATTTGCAATGCCATGGGCTGTAGCCCACCAGGCTCCTCTGTCCATGGGATTCTCCAGGCAAGAATACTGGAGTTGGTTGCTATTTCCTTCTCCAGGGATCTTCCGGACCCAGGGATCAAACCCGTGTCTCCTGCATTGCAGGCAGACTCTTTACCAGCTGAGCCACCAGGGAAGCTCTATCACCTAGAGCTCTCTCACCTTTCAAAGACTAAAGGTGAGACTCACCCAGATTCCAAGGTTCTCAGTAATACCTGACCCAGACCCCCACTTACCACACTGCAGGCCAGCATGCACTAGCAAAGCAGGGGTCAGACTCCAACGGAAATCTCAAAGAACAGAAAGGTGGAAAGGACCCATGAAGATCTTTCAGTTCCAACAGATAGAGTTAAGAAAAACAGATAAGTCGGAAGGGAGGAAGAAAGAAAAACAAAGAAAGAGTGAAAGGAAAAGAGAGAGAAAGAAAGAGTCGCAACCCCGAGAGGTGAAGGACTCGGCGTTTCCATCAGAGGCCCTGCTGGGGTAGAAGCCTGGCTGGGCAGCACCCTCCTGATGGCTCGAGCAGGGCAGCGCGGAGGGTCATTCTATCCATCCATCCTATTCAGTTTCACGCAACAGACACTGAAACTCAAATCCCCTGAACAAGGAGGCAGGACCTATGGTCTACACTTTGCCAAGTACAGCCTTCCAGCATGTGCGGGGGGCGTGGCCTTTCCCGCAGGGCGCTCACGTTGATCATGGCGTTGGACGTGATCCTGAAGAGCGTGGCGCGCTCGTTGACCTGCTTGATCTTCTCGCTGCTCTCGGCCGGCAGCCGCAGGGCCTCCAGCTCGCTGAGCGAGCGCTGCAGCGCCGTGCCGTGCTTGGCGATCAGGTCGTTGCAGGTGCTCAGGTCCTCCACCTTGCTGGACAGGGTCCGCAGCGTGTTCTGCAGCTCCGTCTTGTCGGTCTGGGAGACGGACTCTTCGTCTCCTGACTCATCTGTGGGGCGAGAAGGGGAGCGATGCGACTCCAGGCCCAGGGCCTAGAGCCGGAACTCTCCCGGTCCACCCGCGGCGTGACCAGCCGGGCTCACCGCCGCCAGGGGGCTCTCCAGCACCGGTCCTCGGCCCCGCTGGGGCGGACACCGAGGCAGGTAACAATCGGCGTTTCTCCTGCTCCCGCTTTTCTAGTTTTATCAAGGTGTAACTGACGTACGATGCTGTTTTAAGTTTGAGGTGCACAGCACATACATCTATCGGGAAATGATTAAAGTAACTAACCTCCATCACCTCATACAAACACAAAAGGAAGGCTTTTCCCTGCGATGAGACTTTCAGGATCTGCAACACACGGCACAGCAGAGCTCATCACAGTCACGTGCTATCCACGACATCCCTAGTACTTACTTGCCTTCTAACTGGAGGCCGGCACCTTTGGACTGCCCTCATCCAACCCCCTCAGGGCCCACCCGGGGTTCTTCCTAAAGGTGCGGAGTCTCTGGCCCCACACCTAGAAAGGCTTTGATCTGGCTGGTGTGAGGCAAGGTCCAGGAATCTGTACTTCGCAAAGCTGCCTGAGTGATTCTGATGCACACTGAGGTCTGTGAACTAGTGATGAGAGGTCAGGGTGGAGAAGCTAAATGGCTCTGATGGTTGGGAATGAATTATTGAGCCTTTAACCATAGCATGAGGGTCCCAAAACAGTCAACGTGACTGTGAATAGCAACCCACAATTATCTGCTGGGTGACTGGCAGGCCCCTGTATGTCCTGGGCTGAGTCGCAGCCCAGCCGTCTGTGAACCACGCTCACATCCTCAAAGGGCACATGAATTCCTCTTTCCTACAGGAGGACTCAGGAACCTCACGATGAATTCATCCAACACTGAAGCCACCGCTGCACGGAAAGCCGTGCAAGGCCTTCTGTTAAACGCCTCCTGAATAACAAGTCACAGAGAGGCTGTGCCTGCCGCTCGCCGGCAGGTTTGTCCTTAACGCTGTGTAACTGCACAGTTCTTTTCTAGCCACGTCACTTCCTCTGGGGGAGCTAAAATCGGCACTAAAATCAAAACAAAACAAACAAGGAAAGACCTGCCCTGTCTATATCTGCTAGACAGAGGGGCAGGGCCAGAGTCAGAATATAACCTGTGACCCAGAGATTTATAAAGCAGGAAACTTTGCTTTCATTGCTTAAGAGACATTAAACACAGCATGGGGAACCACAAGAGATAAGAACAAGAGGTGAACAGAAGTCAGCAGGTGAGCAGCACAGTCAGCTCTAAGCAAACGAGCTCAGTATGATTCAACTACCACTTTCCTTTAAGAAAAATCAAAACATAAGCAGACTGTGCTTTTTAGTGAGACTACGGTAGCAAAATAAAGATTTTTCACAGAAAATATCACAAGTAATTTTTTCCCACGTGTCTCAGGCATGAAACAGCTCCCGCCGCCGACCCAGGTGTCAGGCAGGGATAAGGGACGGCTGGAGCTCCTCTGCCCCAACCCATGAGAGCAACCCCTCCGTCAGGGGTCTCTGCCCACTGCCAGGGGGTTCACACATCATGCTTTGGCAGTCTACGGAGATTGCTGGTTTCAATTCAAGTAAACAACCAGTTAAGTAAGAAGATGTCAGGAGAAAAGGAAACAGTAAGGACAGAGCCAACCTGTGAGTTCATTGGTTTTGATGAATTGATCTGGTTTATCAATAAAATCAATAAATAAAAACTGATTTATCAATAAATCATCCTTTCTCAAGATTTTAAGGCAGTCGGTGGGCATTAAAAGGCAAAAGCTAACTGCCATGCTTCTAAGACAAGAGTTTCCCAATCTCAACCGCTCTGACATTTGGGGCCAGCTGCCTCTGGAGCGGCGGCCGGGGGGCTCTCCTGAACACTGGTGGGAGCTTCAGCAGCAGCCCTGGCCTCGGCTCCCACGTTTCAGGAACACTGAGGGGCTGAACTGCCGGGCTGAAAACCAGCCCTCCAGGAGAGGTTCTGCCTGCTGGGCAGCCAGCGGACAGCTGGTAATTAGATGACAGTGGGGGCAAAGAAGGGCTGCGAGTGCGGGGCAGTGAAGCGTCCCCAGGGGCTCGCCCCACCTGACTCAGCCAGCATCTTCACCGCCTTGGCCTTGGCCAGCTCCAGGGCCGTGACCCAGCGCTGCCGCTCCACCTCCGAGCTCGCCTTCAGGTGGTAGGTCTGCGCGCCCCCGTTGGAGATGATGAAGTTGCAGGAGTCCTCCACCGTGATGTTGGCCGTGGCGAGGTTGATGGTGCCTCGGCAGGTGTGCCGCATCTCTGCCTTGGACCTGCAAGAGCGAGCCAGACAGCTGAGCGGACGCAACCGCGGCCCAGCCTTTCAGACATGCCGCAGTCTTAGCAGGCAGCAAGTTCCAATACGCCCCTCGCAAGGCTCCCTCCAATTAGAAAGCCAATCAGCAGGGACTCCCCTTCTGAGCCTGAGCGAGTTCTGAGTCGGTGTTTACTGCTCCGCTCTCCCCCTCACCCTGAGCTTTGGGAAAACAGGCTTCACTGAAGGCGAACTACAGATAGCATTAACCCAGCAATTTTAAGTGTACAATTTAGTGAGTTTGGACAAATGTAAACAATTGTGCAACCACCTCCACAATCAAGATGGAGAACACTTCCATCACCCCCAAGAGTCCCCTCAGGCCCCTTTGCAGTCAGGAGCTACCTTTCATTTAGCAAGATACAATTATCAAAGGGTGCTTTATAAATTCATGCAACCAAATTCTGTATAATAATCTCATTCTCTGAGAAAAAGAGGGAGTTCTCTGGCGGGCCAACGGTTAAGACGCTGTGTTCCCAGGGCAGGGGGCACGGGTTACATCCCACATGCCACGTGGTATGGCCAAAAAAAAAAAAAAGTTAAAAGAATAGCTCCATTTTACAAATATTGAACAATCCACTCCCCCAGTCCACTATAACTCAGCCCCAGTGAGAACTGTCATATCACTCTTAAAACCATCTTGCAGACGTGTAAGGCACACTTAGATGTTTAGAGTATTAAATATTGTGTGTGTGCTTAGCTG
This sequence comes from Bubalus kerabau, assembly GCF_029407905.1. Classification (NCBI taxonomy): domain Eukaryota; kingdom Metazoa; phylum Chordata; class Mammalia; order Artiodactyla; family Bovidae; genus Bubalus; species Bubalus kerabau. The sequence goes on from NC_073638.1 coordinate 84,303,641, forward strand.
CTAAGTGGTATCTAACTCTCTGTGACCACATGGGCTGTAGCCCGCCAGGCTCTTCTGTCCACAGGATGATCCCCCAGGTGAGAATACTGGAGTGGGTTGCCATTCCCTTCTCCAGAGGATCATCCCAACCCAGGGATCGAACCGCATCTCCCACACTGGCAGGCAGATTCTTTACCACTGAGCCACCAGGGAAGCCATTAAATACTGACTACAGCTTAAATGATATGAAAGAGGAGTCACTAGCTCTCCGTGGCAGTGAAGAAAGAATATTCATTAAAGGAGCACGGGGTGGTATAATCTTTCAGGAATATATTCTTTCCTAAGGTCCACTGATCTCTATTGGTGGGAACTCCTAAGCCACCCTATTAATGGCTAGGAGAAATTCATCAAATCTCTTCTCAGAGGACTGGGTGTAAAAATGTTCTTCATTGCTCCCGACTGCCAGCTCTATTAACAGGCCAACTCTTGAACCTTACAGCCCTGCTTGGTGACCACAAGCTACAAGGACCTGGCACGAAACAGAGCTGCCAGTGCAGCCGAGTGTCCAGGGCGGCCTGCGCTCATTTCCCCGCCACCCGCCGACCTGCCCAGGGGACCTGCATGTTGAGACTGCAGTTTTCCCTGACCAACTTGGAACAGAAAGAGGTCAAAGTCCTTTGCCAACTGCCAGCGTGCAAAACAGGGCCGTCTCTCTTTCACGAGTGCCAAGCGGCCAAACACACCTGGCACATCCCAAATTCCTGCATGCCGTAAACGATGACACTCGCGCCATCTCTAGAAACCAAGATTGGGGTAGGCTTGAGAAAGCCTGTTTGCTGTGCTGAGGGAGACAGCTTGGCTAGTGTTCGGTTTGTCACATGAAACTGGTTTTTCCTCCTCAGATGCACAGACGAGAAGCCTGGGATCGCCGGTGGGGAGGGCCGGGGTCTCAATAAACCAGGCCATTTTCCACCTCCCACACCTGCCATGCTGTAACGTGACTCCTGCTCTTTCGACTCCTCGTCCCCTCCCCCGCCCGCGCTGCAGTTACATTATGGATAACGCAGGCTGAATCCCCAGCTCACCCTCACTTTCTACTCCAAAGGTGCAACTCCTCACAGTGCGCTGAGCTTTTCCACAGGCCGCTTCCTAGGAATCTCCTCTGCTCAGGTCATGTCCATGAACTAAAAAAGTTTCCTGAATCATACAGTCTACAGTACTTTTAAAAATACCAAAGGACTCTGGAAGTTCGGGCAGGCTTGACTCTGGAGCTCTTGGGCTCAAGCAGATACCCCTCTGCTTATAAATGGTTAGTGCAGAAGTATTTCAAAAGACACGCTTTCCAGGTGCAAGAGGAGCTCTTCAGGCACCACAGCATTAGGTGGTGCTCTTCTCGGAAAAGGCCGGCCAAAATAGTAGCTCCACCTCTAGAAGCTAGCCAAGAAAACTAATACTACGGGCTTGTCACTATGTGTCTGGGAGAGCTTGGATTCTACATATGGTTTTAAGTAACAGGACAGCTGTGTAACTTTGTATATAACGAAGAACAGGATAGGTAAAAAGAAGGCTTGCCAAAACCTATTAGGACAGTTCATCAGAGGATGGGTTTAGGAAGCACTTGGTTAAAAACAAGACCGTATTTTGTAAAAGGCATATACAGGAGATGGTTTGGGAGGCATGAAAAGCAGGAGCCAAGATGACTTGGCTAAATGAACCCTAAGAACATGGGGATCCAAAGAACCAATTTGGAAGAATACCAACTGGTTGATAGAAAGGACTTCAATGTGATTTTGAGGGTAGCGTGTAGACTTGATAATTCCGAATGCTGTTCCTTGGTTGGTTTGTGGGTGGAACAGTCTTGGCTGGCAAGGACAGGCCCGTGGCGTATTTCCCAATACATGGTTTGGTATGTTTGGGAAAGCGTTCTAGCTATAGTCAGACAGGTACCACTAGCTCTTGTAGGAGAGAAATTAAACGTGGTTACAAGTACTTAAGAGATAACAACATATACGTTATTACTGTCCAACCAAGATCAATATCGACCAAGACAGGTACTGATTAAAGACAAAACTGGGCTGGAAAGTGGATCTGATTAAAAACTTGCATAAGGAAAAATGATCACACATTAAGGCTCTCAGCTGATACACAACTATTAAAAAATGGGGAATCAGTGTTAATACTGACTTATAAGCCAGGCTAGGATATGAATCAGTTAACAATTTAACAGGAAAATATGAACTTGAGCAGGGGAAAAACTCTGGAACAAACGAAAACTTTAGATTTGTGATTTAACCTTAAACTGATAGTCCCGGATGAATAATTAAAATGGAAAATTAAAAACGAAAATCAATTCTGAATAATTCAAATGATACACATAAACGTTCACGATTAATGTCACTTAAGCAGTGAGGCTGCACTAAGGCGTTTTCTACCATGTTAGAGACCAGGTAAGAATGTGCTCCTACTTCCACAACCTCCAACTCCAGTCTTCAATTCCCTTTCAAGATTCTTTAAGAGTCAAGACAATGAAGTTGAGGGAAAAGAGATTCCTTCACCCAAACTGTCCCAGTGGCAAAGTGGCTCCTGGCAGAGGGCAAGAAACACAGTCTTAACAACACTCTTTTGGGTCTCAAATAGAATGGTCTTTATAAAAAGATTTCACTTAGAAATTCCACTATATTAAGCAAAATCTTACTTAAAGAAGACTTCTATACATTTTGTATAACACACACAGAGTGTCTTATCTATAAACTTGCTGTAGACAAGTAGTTCTCTCTTTATCTGACTGATTCACGTAACACTAACCTGGGTTTCAGGCTGTGTTGGTATGAAAAGAACTAGTTTCAAATCCTGACTCAAGACCTTGGGAAAGCTGCCCAAGCTGTCTCCGTTTCCTCACTGGTAAGGTGGGAGATCTCCTAACTTTCAGGTTGCCGTTGGGAGTCAAATACTGGACATAACACACCTGCCCAAACTGTCTAGCACTCAGGAAATGTTTATGTCTTGTCCCCAAATCCAGTATCCCAACCTATCTATCTATAGTAATGCTCAGAGCCAAAAGCATGCTATGTTACGGCAAGACTGTGAGTCCCCACAAGCGTGTATTAAACGTCCCAACAGAAGCGCTGCTAACAGGAGTCAAACAAAAGACATGGACTCTTCTTTTGAGGACACTTGAACAGAACTAACCGGCTGGCCCCCAGCAATCCTGGCTGGAACCCTTAATTATCTCCCCTCGGGAGGGCGCGGGGGCGGACACAACTACCAGAAACCCTGGAAGGCGCGTCTCCGTGGTGGGCTGTGCAAAGGCGAGAGCGGAGGCGAATCTGGAGGAGATAAGGCCTGGGGACAGACCCCGAGGCCACCCTGTGCGTGGCGTCCTTGTGCCTGAACGTGGAGGGAGCAACGGCGGGAACGTCAAGGGCCGCTGATAACCCTGAATTCTGGAGCCGGGGCACAGACAACCAAGCCTCGGGACTCTTGACAGCAAGTTCCCCGGGAGCGGTGCCCGGGTTCTGCCCCCGTAAGCACCGACACCGGCGCCCTCCCTGCGGACTCCTCACTGCACCGAGGCGCGGCTGGCGACACAACTCAAGAGGAGACGCGATGCTCCCGGAACAACTGGCGGGGCCGGGGCCGGGGGGCACCGAGGGCGGGGCACGCGGGCGGCGCCGTACGTCCCGGCGCGCCCACTCTCGCGAGGGTGGGCTTGTGTGGCGGCCGGCGGGGGGACGCGCCCCGGAAGCAGTTACCTGTAGTAGCTGAGGAGCCCGTTGCTCAGCACGAACCACCGCCGCTGGTAGCCTTTGATGTAATTGGTCCATTTGAAGAGCCAGCCCTCGCGAGCTGAGCCCGAGCCCCCGGCGCCCGAGCCGCCAGAGCCCCCCGCCGGCGGCGCGGGAGCTGGGCCCGCCGCCGCCACGGCTCCGGCCCCAGGGCCCGGGCCGCCCGCCGCCACCGCGGCCGCCGCGCCCGGCACGAGCCCGGAGCCCGGCCCGGAGTCTCCGCGGCCGCCGGCGCCTCCACCTCCCACCCCGGGGGGACCGGCGCCGCCGCCGCCCGGGGCCGCCATGGTGGCCGGGCCCGGGCCCAGCGCTCCTCTGAGCTCCGTCGCCGCCATGAGCCGCCGCCGCCCGCTGATACACGACCGGAACCGCCTACGAGAGCCGCCGTCGCCGCCCGGAGGGCCCCACTCGGCGAGCGCCTCAGCCGCCGCCGCGCAGCGTCCCCGCCCCGCCAGGCCGGCCACGGGGAGGAAGAAAGTCGATTGGTGCCTCCGAGTGTCACTTGCGCAGGGCCCCTAGGCCATTGGCATTTCTCTGGGACCTGTCATACCACAGCGCCCAGTGAGCGTCCGAGGAGGGACGCTTCCGCCAGGCCCGCCGCCGATTGGTGCAGGTGAAGGCCAATCAGACTCAGGTCAAGCTCATTGGCGCTTTCCCGAAATCTCCGGCGCTCAGGGAGGACTCGAGAATGTAGACCGCCCAGCCCGTGTGGCTGTCGATTGGCCAATATTTCTGCCACTCATTCAGATTGTGCGCTCGTCACTGCCACGTCACCTCCTCCCATCAGTCGTCTCCGCGGCCCTCTTCCGCCCTTACGGATTGGTGGTTGATATCAGCTACTCAACCTTTACTACCATTCACTGAACGCGTTGAGGGAAAAGGGGCGGACTCTACGCGTCACATCTTCACTCTCATTTATTATTGGTTGGAGTGGATGTCACACTCAAGGCGGCGAAGAGCCGGGGCGGTGATTGGAGGTGATTGGCTCCTGGAATTGTCTGTGAACGCTGGAGCGTGACACTTCTGACCAATGAAAGAGACCAATTGAGAGATGGGGCGGGGCAGGCCAGGGCAGCCAATAAAACCCGGGAAGAGCAATTGGGGGCGTGCCCATCTGCTTCCGCCTTCGGAGAAGTTTGAGTGGCCAAAACCCGTCGGATTCTCTAGTCGGTTTCTCTAACGCGTGTTTTGATGCTGTGTGTCAGTGTTGGAGTCGCTCTTTTCTGAGTAAGATCGTCAGTTTGTTAGAAAGAGTGTTTCTGCGCAGTTGGCCTTTGCCTGAGTTTTTCCCTGCGAGCTGGAGGCCCGAGTTCCTGGGGACCTCAGAAATGGCTTCCCCAGTGTCCTCCAGAATCCACCATCCTAACTCCCTTTCCTGGTTTGCTCATCATAGTACCACCCACCTTATCTCTTGATTCTAGACTGTCATATGCTTCTCCTGATTTTGTCCCACTAGTTGCTGACCCAGCTGTGAGGCGTAAGTGGACTTGCGAGGACCTGATTTTATTTGTACTTGGACCCATGTCTTTAACAGTCCTAAAGGCCCTTGTTGGTTTTAGCGTCATAAGCACACGTGTGTACGCTTAACTTTGCACAGAATATTTTAGATACACTTATTTTGTTCACACATCTGTGAAAGTTACAACTTCAGTAACTCATTTAACATTTAGAACTCTTGTTAGCAAATGGAGCTTTGCGGGAACCTGGCGTCTGTTACATTTTGCTAGTTTTCCTGGACAATAGAAATAGCTGCTGGCTGGAAAACAAATCGCCTTTTCTTGGCAATGTGCTTCATGGTATCAGGAAAATAAAAATATCCTTTTTTAGAAAACGTTTTTAAGAGAAGAGACATTTATTGAATTCTGGAGATAAAATGCACTTTGAAAATCTGCAGTAGATGTAGCTTAGAGGATTGTTTTAACTCAACTAAAGTGAACCCCTTTATGCTTGAGTCATGCCTTTGCTAATTACTGGCCCTCTGACTGGGAAAGTTACTTAAGCATTCCCAGCCTTAGTTTTCATTTCTGTTAAAAAGGAATAAAACATTATAGGGATATTGTTCTGATTAAATGCATATATGAACATATTTGATAAACTAAACAGCTACAAAATGTAAGTTGTATTGCCAAATACATCCCTCTGTTAATTTGCCAACCACAAAGGAGAAACACATACTTTTACACTGAGGAAAATCTGGCTGTCCCAACCTTAACCCAGTTAACCAACTGGGTTATCATTAACCCTGGGACAGCCAACATTTTTTATGAGATCCCTTTGCTGCTTTAAAAGATGCTTGTTCCTTGGAAGAAAAGCTATGACCAACCTAGACAGCATATTAAAAAGCAGAGACATTACTTTGCCAACAAAGGTCCATCTAGTCAAGGCTATGGTTTTTCTAGTAGTCATGTATGGGTGTGAAAGTTGGACTATAAAGAAAGCTGAGCACCGAAGAATTGATGCTTTTGAACTGTGTCGTCATAGAAGACTCTTGAGGGTCCCTTGGACTTCAAGGAGATCCAACCAGTCCATCCTAAAGGAGATCAGTCCTGAGTGTTCATTGGAAGGACTGATGTTGAAGCTGAAACTCCAATACTTTGGCCACCTGATGAGAAAAACTGACTCATTGGAAAAGGCCCCAATGCTGGGAAAGATTGAAGGCAGGAGGAGAAGGGGATGACAGAGAATGAGATGGTTGGATGGCTTCACCAACTCTATGGACGTGAGTTTGAGTAAACTCTGGGAGTTGGTGATGGACAGGGAGGCCTGGTGTACTGCAGTCCATGGGGTCGCAAAGAGTTGGCACGACTGAGCAACTAAATTGAACTGAACTTGTGTGCTGCAGCATGAAGTATACAGCTCCACTTAATTAAGTTTTCTTGCCAAAGTTTTCTTGATCCCAAGTCCAGTCAAGCCTTTAGATCTATCCTTCAGTTTACAGAGGCTGGAGGAACCAGTTAAACAACACCCCCCAAGGAGACAATTGAATAAATCAAGAATGTAAGACAGTCTATAAGACAACTGGTTTTACAGAATATAAGATAGAAAGATTAAGGAAAAATGATGTGATAACAGAGTCACGTGGTGATTGTTGTAAATTAAAAAAAAAAAAAATGTTTTTAAAAGAGACTTCCCCAACAAATGCTTGACTTTATTTTGATTCTGAAACAAAACAAAAAAACTTCTTGTGGACATCGGAGGATAACTGGGCAAATTTGAAAATGGACTGGTATTAGATGATGTTAGGCAGTTATTACATTTGTTCAATGTAATACTGTATGATGGCTATGAATGAAAGCATCTTTCGACTCTGGAGAAACGTCACCCTCTTCAATAAATGGTTTTGGGGAACATGGCTAAACTACCTGCTAAAGAATCAAACTGGACTACCACTACAAACTCTCATACCATGTTACAAAAGAAGTTCAAAACGGATCAAAGACTTGAATGTAGGGCCTGAAACCATAAAACTTCTAAAAGGAAGCTTAGGCAGTATGCTCTCTAACATAAGTCTTAGCAATATTTTGGACGGTATGTCTCCTCAGGCAAGGGAAACAAAATATAAGCGAATGGGACCTACTCAAAGTTAAAAGCTTTTGTACAGCGAAGAAAACTGGCAACCAAATGAAAAGACAGCTTACTGAATGGGAGAAGATATTTGCAAACTATATTTGGTAAGAGATTAATATGTAAAATATACAGAGGACTCCTACAACTCAACTTCAAAAAACCAAAAAACCCAATTAAAAAATGGGCAGATGCTCTGAATAGACATTTTCCCAAAAAGACTTACAGATGGCCACCAGACATGTAAAAAGATGCTCAATATCATCTTTTCCCCTGATGATCCCTAATCATCAGGGAAGGCAAATCAAAACCACCATGTTTTATCACCTCACACTGTCAGAATGGCTATTATTAAAGAAAATATTTAACAAGTAATGAGTGCTGGCAAAGGTGTGGAGAAAAGGGAAGCCTTGTGCACTGTTGTGGGAATGTGAGCTGGTACATCCACCATGGAAAGCAGTATGGAAGTTCCTCAAAAAAGTAAAAGCGGAACAGCCCCATTTCAGCCGGCAGTCCCACTTCTGGATATTTATCTGAAGAAAATGAAAACGCTAATTCAAAAAACAAATCTGCAGTCTCATGTTCACTGCAGCATTGCTTATGATAGCGAAGACATGGCAACAGCCTAGAGGCCCACTGAGAGATGAATGGATAAAGAAAATATAGAATATTACTCAACCATAAAAAGGATGGGGTTTTGCAACACGGATGGACCCAGAGGGTATTCTGCCTACTGAAGTAAATGGAGAAAGACATGAAAGAAAGTATGTTATCACTTACGTGTGGAATCTAAAAAAACGAGCAAACATAACTAAACAGAAACAGAGTGACAGATACAAAAACAAACAGGTGGCTGTCAGAGGGAGACAGGAGCGGGAAGGAAGAAATGAGCCGCCAGGTTAAGAGGTTCAAGCTTCCAGTTGCAAAATAAATTAGTCATTGGTATGAAGTGCAGAGTGTGGGGAATAGAGTAATTATGTAACATCTTTGTATTGTGACAGATGGTCACTAGACATTTTGTGGCGAACATTTTGAAATCTATAGAAGTATCAGATCTCTATCTTGTTGCACAGGAACTAGAGGTGTTGAGGTCAATTATACTTGAAGAACAAATTCATAGAAGAGCAGATCACAGTTGTGGCAGGGGGGCGGCGGGGGGAAGACTAGGGTGAAGGTAGCCAATGGTTACAAGCATTCAGTTATAAGACAAATAAGTCCTAGAAACTGTAATGTACAACATGACACATATAATTAACACTGCTCTACCTTACATATAAAAGTTAAGAGAGTAACTCCTAAGAGTGCTCATCACAGGAAAGAAGAATTGTTCTGTTTCTTTACTTACGTATCTGTGAGATGACAAATGTTAACTAAACTTATTGTAGTCATTATTTCATGATGTATGTAAGTTCAGTCCTTGTGCTGTACACCTTAAACTTACACAGTGCTCTGTAGTAATTAGATCTCAATAAAACTGAACGAAAAGAAACAGATTTTGGAGAAGAGTTAAGAATCTGTAAATATCTTCTGAAATGGTAAGAACAGGAAAGAAAGAAAGCCCCCCCTCCCAAAGTAATACAAACTTTGATATGCACACACACAAACACATTTACATATATGTAACTGTATATCTGACATGACTGAAGCAACTTAGCATAACACATCTATATACCTAGATGTGATAGATAGATAACACATCTATATATCACATCTATAGATAACACATCTATATATATCACATCTATATATAACACATCTATAGATAACACATCTATATACCTAGTTTGCTTTTATATATAACTATATATAAAAGCAAACTGTTGTTATTGTCCAGTCACTAAGTCGTGCCCGACTCTTTGAGACCCCATGGACTGCAGCACACCAGGCTCCTCAGTCCTCCGCTATCTGCCAGAATTTGCCTAGATTCACGTCCAGTGAGTCAGTAATGCTATCTAACCATCTCATCCTCTGCCACCTCCTTCTCTTTTGGCCTTCAATCTTTCCCAGCACCGGGATCTTTTCTTCTTTGCATCAGGTGGCCAAAGTATTGGGAGTTTCAGCTTCAGCATCAGTCCTTCCAATGAATATTCAGGGTTGGTTTCCTTTATAAAGGCAAGTAGACACAGGTTGGGCTTCCCCAATGGATCAGCAGTAAAGACTCCACCTGCAATGCAGGAGCCCCAGGAGAAGTGGGTTCAATCCCCCGGAGGAAAGCACGGCAACCCATTGCAGTATGCTTGCCTGGGAAATCCCAGGCGCAGAGGAGCCTGGCGGGCTATAGTTCACAGGGTCACAAAAAGTTGGACACGACTGCAGGAACTTGGCACACGCACACAGACACAAAGTTAATTTTTGAATGTTGGTGAGAAGTACACAGGTGTTTATTGTACTATTATTCCTACTTCTGTTGTATATCTGAAAACATTTCCTTAAAGGTTTTAAAAGGCTGAGTTGAGTTAATGTTGTTGCCCACCAACGCTTCCAGAGCACCACCCACACTTCCTTGCTTGCCAAGAGACGCCTTTGACCAGCTGGTGTGCCTTCCTTTCTAGCCTCTCCACCTCTTTTGCCTTGATGCACTCCATGCTCCAACCTGATCCCTGTGTCTGCACCACCTTTGCACTCTGCTTTCCCTCCCTCCACAGAGTCTGCTCTGAGTTCTCTGCCCAGAAGACCACCGCTTCCTCGGGATTCGGGATTCCCTGTCATGCTCACTGTCTTGCTTTGTAGCTGTGTTCCTACCACGCCAGCCCTCCTCGGGGTGAGTCCCCCAGTGTGACCTGCATCTCTTTCATCTCTGGTTTCCTCATGACAGCTCACAGCCTGTTACCGAGTGGGTGAGTGGTCTGCTGCTTGCTGAGCAAAAGCCAATAAATAGGCCAGGCTGGTGGAAAGGGAAGTTTGCTTTATTTCAGATGCCAGCGACCGGGGGTGCGGGGAGGGCAGTGGACATCTGTCCAGAGGCTGATTCCCCAGCCCCCGCCCCTACAAGCAGGGAGTGAGAGCTGTTACAGACGGAGCAGGGGGCCGGGCATGCTAAGTGCAGAAACAGCACAGTCAGCTCGAACAGTCCTCTTCAGGTTGCTCATCGGTGGTCTGAGCAGCATCGCCTTTGTTGTTTTAGGTACGGTTAATCGTCCGTTCTGTTCCGTTTGTTCCTATACTTTTTGAGGCCAGTTCTCGGAACTCTGGCCGCTCACGTCCTTGGTACAGTCCGGTCATCGTGTAGTTAACTTGGTGTTTCGGTTTCCAACTGGTGTTTCAGTATGGATAAGACAGCTCACAGGATATGGCTTTGAATATTATCTGTAGCCCTTGAGAAAAAACTAAAGTCCTTGACTTTGCTCAATGACATTGTTATTCTTTAGTCTCCTTTGACTGTTTCCCTTTGTTTTCACATCTTTCACTTCTCTGATTAAACATATTCTTTGACTAAGGTTTTCCACAGGTGAAAGGCATGCTGGAGGGGAGGCAATAGAGTCCTGCTCCGTCTCAAGCCCAGCAGGTTCATCATTTCACAAATATGAATTGGGCATCTCCCGTATAATCCCCAGGCTTTTGTCAAGTGTTGGGGGCAGAGTAATGAATGTATGGATACGCTCTGGTATTAAACCAGAAGCATACAAATGAATATATACAGTATCTGCATGGGCTTCCCAGGTGGTGCCGTGGTCAATAATCTGCCTGCCAATGCAGGAGATGCAAGAGATGTGGGCTACATCCTGGGTCAAGAAGATCCCCCAGAGGAGGAAATGGCAAGCTGCTCCAGTACTCCTGGCCTGGAAATTTGCCCGGACAGAGCAGCCTGGTGGGCTACAGTCCATGGGGTCGCAAAGAGTCGGCCGTGACTGCGTGCACACACACACACTTGCACAGAGAAAATATGGACGGTGACGATATACCTGAAGTAACCTGCAGGACCACCAGGGCGCTGGGAAAGAACAGCAGGTGCAACCTGTCCCAAACAGGGATAAACTCTCTTGAAGCACCTGGGGGCTGGAGAGGACTTAGAGAAATGAAAGGATGGGGATAGTCTTTCTTCTGTGAAGAAAGAAGAGAGGCAGTACCCGAGGCAGAGGGGTTAGAGGCGGAGAAGGCAGGTGGGAAAGGCCTGCAGGGCCTCCTGAGGAGCATGGGCTTCATTTCAGGAGCAAAGGGAAGCAACTAAAGGTGCGTAGCGTGCGTGCTGTGTCACTTCAGTCGTGTCCGACTGTAACCCACAAGGCCCCTCTGTCCACTGGATTCTCCAATCTAGAGTACTGGAGTGAGTTGCTGCGCCCTCCTCTAGGAGATCTTCACCACCCAGGGATGGAACCCGTGTCTCTTGTCTCCTACATTGGCGGGCGGGTTCTTTACCACTAGCACCACCTAGGAAGCCCCGGGGTTAGAACAGTGACCCCGTTTAAAAAATTTTTTTTTTGCCTCACCACATTGTTTGCAGGATCTTAGCTTCCTGGGAGTGAGAGCCCTGAGACTTAACCACTGGATCACCCGGGAAATCCCTAGAGTTCACTCTTGATACTGTACATTCCGTGAGTCTTACAAGTATGTACCGACATGTATACACCATTATAGTTTCATACACCATAGTTTTGGGACTTTGTTGGTGACCCAGTGGGTAACACTCCATGCTTTGAAGACAAGGGGCACAGGCTCTAGCCCGGGCCGGGGAACTAAGAGCCCATGTACCCTGGGGCGCGGCCGAGTCAAACAAACCTGCCTCTTCATACAGAACAGTTTCCCTGCTCTCAAAATCCTCTGTGCGTGTTCATCCCTCCCTCCTTCCCGCTGGAGCCCTGGTGACCAGTGATCTTCCTACTGTCTCCGCGGTTTTGCCTTTTCTCAGAACGTCAAATAGCTGGAGTCACACAATATGCAGCCTTTTCAGATTGGCCTCTTTCACTTAGTCACATCCATTTATGGTTCTTCCATGTCTTTGCATGGCTTGATGCTTTGTTGCTGTTTCTTAGTTGCTAAATCGTGTCCGACTCTTTGCTGCAACCCTATGGCCTGCAGCAAGCCAGGCTCCTCTGTCCTCCATTGTCTCCAAGAGTTTGCTCAAATTCATGTCCATTGAGTTGGTGATGCTATCTAACCATCTCATCCTCTGTCATCCCCTTTTCCTTTTGCCCTCAGTCTTTCCCAGCATCAGAGTCTTTTCCAATGAGTCAGCTCTTTGCATCAGGTGGCCAAAGTAGTAGAGCTTCTGCTTCAGCATTAGTCCTTCCAGTGAATATTCAAGGTTGATTTCCTTGGAAATCAACTGGTTTGACTGATTTGACTGGTTTAGGATTCACTGGTCCTAACCTTCTTGCAGTCCAAGAGACTCCCAAGAGTCTTCTTCAACACCACAGTTAGAAAGCATCAATTCTTCAGCCTTCTTTATGGACCACCTCTCACATCTGTACATGACTACTGGAAAAACCATAGCTTTGACTAGACAGGCTGTCAGCAAAGTGATGTCTCTGCTTTGTAATATGCTGTCTGGGTTTGCCATAGCTTTCCCTCCAAGGAGCAAGCGTCTTCATATTCATGGCTGCAGTCACCGTCCACGGTGATTTTGAAGCCAAGAAAAAAAAATCTGCCACTGCTTCCATTTTCCCCCCTTCTATGTGCCATAAAGTGATGGGACCAGCTGCCATGACCTTAGTTTTTTAAATGTTGAGCTTTAAGTCAGCTTTTCCACTCTCTTTCACCTTCATCAAGAGGCTCTTTAGTTCCTCTTCGCTTTCTGCCATTAGAGTGGTATCATCTGCATATCTCTGGTTATTGGTATTTCTCCCAGCAATCTTGATTCCACCTTGGGATTCATCCAGCTGGGCATTTTGCATGATATACTTTGCGTAGAAGTTAAATAAGCAGGGTGACAATACACAGCCTTTCACGATCCTTTCCAAATCTTGAACCAGTCAGTTGTTTAATGTCTGGTTTTGTGTCTTCTTGACCCGAGTAATAGGTTTTTCAGGATACAAGTAAAGTGGTCTGGTAGTCCCATCTCTTTAAGAATTTTCCAGTTTGTTGCAGTTCACACAGTCAAAGGCTTTAGCATAGTAAATGAAGCAGATGTTTTTCAGGAATTCCCCTGCTTTTTCCATGATCCAATGAATGTTGCAATTTGGTCTCTATTTTCCTTTGCCTTTCCTAAACCCAACTTGTATATTTGGAAGCTCTTGATTCAAGTACTGATGAAGCTTAGCATGAAGGATTTTAAACATAACCTTACTAGCACGTGAAATGAGCACAATTGTATGGTAGTTGCAACATTCTTTGGCATTGCCTTTATCTGGGATTGGAGTGAAAACAGAACTTTTCCTGTCTTATGGATCCTGCAGAGTTTTATTCAAGGCTTGATGGTGGTTTAGTCCCTAAGCTGTGTCAACCTCTTGTGACCCCATGGACTGTAGCCCGCCAGGTTCCTCTGTCCATGGGATTTCCCAGGCTAGAATGCTGGAGTGGGTTGCCATTTCTTTCTCCAGGGAATCTTCCTGACCCAGGGATCAAACCTGGGTCTCCTGCATTGCAGGCAGATTCTTTACTAACTGAGCCACCAGGGAAGCCCATCATGGCTTGATAGATGATCTCTTTTCAGCACTGACTAATATTCCATTGCCTGGATGGGCCACAGTTGATCTTTTCACCTACTGAAGAACAACTTGGTTGTTTCCAAGTTTTTCTATTGTGAGTAAAGCTCCTATAAACATTACTGTGCATGTTTTTGTGTGGTTTAGCTTTAAACGTACTTGGGTAACTTTCATGCTTTTTTTTTTTTTTTCCCGTCATTCTCCACATTGTCACTGGCTTGCTCTCCCAACTGTTGCCAAATAATAGTTTCATATGCAGATTTTATCAGTATGATCAGTCCAGGTATTGGGTTTCCCAGTTTTACCTTTTTTATAATCAAAACAAAAAATTCTTACTGGAAAAAAGTAATTTGTGATTTCAAAGGACAACATTGTGTCCCCCAACCAAATGAAGCAGAAAGTCTAGTTTGTTTAAGTCAGGTTCGCCTCGTAAGTTAATTGAGGCGTGCTCCCAGGAACAACACCTGTGAGGGGGTGAAGGAAACAGGATCAGAGGGAGAAGTTGAACCGAGAGGCACTTACAACAGAAGCCCCAGCTCTGGGGAAATCTGAACTTGGGTTGGTCTGTTGCAGGTGTGTGCAATCTTGAGACAAAACAGCTGGGTGCTTATTCCGCAGAACTGGTCAGTCATAGCATGCGGGGCACGTGGAAGGAGCCAGAACTGCCTCCCAGCCCTTTGGTCTTCATCTCGCATTCACGTTTGCGCAGCAGGATGATGAAATTTACTGAAACTAGTAAGGCGCAGAAGTGAGGACAGATTCCCTAGCGGGGCCTCAGGGGAGGTCACTCAACTCTCTGCTTGTGGTTTACAAGGGAACTGGGTGCGACCAGAGAGCAAAGACCACATTCTCTGTGTATTTTACAGACGATCACACAAGGATTGATTGTAAATTTTTAAAAGGGGAGCTGCATACTAGCTGGGGAAATTCACATCCCTAATCTCTTAGCAGGAGGCACTATTGACTGATCGACACTACAGTAAGTCCCCCTACGTACAAGTGAGTTCTGTTCTGCCAGCACATTTGTAAATCCAATTTGTAAGTCCAACACGGTTAGTCTAGGTACTCAACTAATACAATCTGCTGTCGTACTGTGCTATAATCGGTTTATAATACTTTTCACACAAATAATTCATAAAAAACAAAAATAAACGTTTTTAATCTTGCAGTGCAGTACAGTACCTTAGAAGTACAGTGAGTGTGAAGTCATTCAGTCATGCCCCACTCTTTTCGACCTCACGGACTGTAGCCTACCAGGCTCCTCCATCCATGGGATTTTCCAGGCTAGAGTTCTGGAGGGGGTTGCCATTTCCTCCTCCAGTACAGTAGTACAGTAAACAACAGCTGGCACGCAGGGGCTGGCATCGAGCAAACAGGCGGGAAGAGTCACTGGTGGAGGAGGGAGACGAGGGTGGAGACGGCAGAGCTGAAGGGTGGGCAGCAGTAGGAGACAAGGGGCGAGCTGCAAGCATGTTCATGCCTGACCTTGACGGCACGGGTCAAACAAAGGCAATGCCCTGGCCATTTCCTATCCTGAATCTGCTGGGTTCTTCACTTCTTCTTCCTCTTGTCTCTCTCCATCCCTGCCCTGGGCACATTCAAAGGTTCCTATGTAGGGGCCTTACATATTCATTACCACAAGTCTATCTTTACAGCACAACATGACTCATCCAAGTGGGACCCCACACACATCTTCCTGGGGGTATGAAAAACCTGCAAATACTGGGACTTCATATGAAGTACAAACAGATGAGTAAAGCGAGCGAGCATCGACTCTTACTGCATGTTAAGCACGTCTACAAATGCAATTTCATTTATTCTTTGTCACTGTTCCAGTTGTTGTACCACCCCATCTACAATTTAAAAACCTGAGAATCAAACAAGCAAAATATCTTATAAAAGCAAAGCCAGCATTCCAACATAGATATGAAAAGGTCTTTGGCCTTGGCAGGCTTCATATAACTGGTGCCTGGGAATCTTTTCTTAAGGACAGAAACTATTCAAAGAATTAAATCAGGCTTCATAAACACAACGAACTGGTGTTTGGTTTAAATGTAACAGAACTACTGTGATACGTTTATCTTTAAAAAGTATCATGAGCCTGCCCCTGTTCCCCTTTCTCCCAGGGGCATATACTAAGATTTTAACCAACCTCTTCAGGCTATACAGAGCCTTCTGTTTCATACCAGCTAATCATGCACTGTACTTCAGAGAAAACGGAGGCTGTGTGTGAAGAAGTCCTTCACATTTGTAATAATTTTTTGTAAAAATCATTCAAAACATGTTTTTCCCCAATAGCACTTAATGAACTCTCATGTTGAATGGCTGAAAAACAAACCCTTTGTAATGATTCAGATTAGGTTTATTTGCAAGTGCAAGTGCAGGGACTTCAGTCGTGTCCAACTCTTTGCGACCCCATGGGCTGCAGCGCGCCAGGCTGCTCTGTCCGTGGGAGTCTCCAGGCAAGGGTACTGGAGTGGGTTGCATTTGCTCCTCCAGGGGATCTTCCCAACCCAGGTATTGAACCTGAGTCTCCTGCACCTCCCACATTGGAGATGGATATTTACCGCTGAGTCACTGGGGACAGAGGCCCAATTTATGTTCGTTTAAACACATAAGAGTTTATCCTCACGCCTAAAGACATTTGAAAAATAAAAGTAAAAGAAATCCAGAGGCAGGCGGCTCCGGAGCGGCTCGGCGGCTCGCTGGAGCCTCGCAGCCCCCCCCCCCGCCCCGCCCCCCCCCGCCCCCCCCGCCCCCCCCGCCCCCCCCGCCCCCCCGCCCCCCCCGCCCCGCCCCCCCCGCCCCCCCCGCCCCGCCCCGCCCCCCCCGCCCCGCCCCGCCCCGCCCCCCCGCCCCCCCCCCCGCCCCGCCCCGCCCCGCCCCCCCGCCCCCCCCCCCCGCCCCGCCCCGCCCCGCCCCGCCCCGCCCGCCCCGCCGCGCCCCGCCCCGCCCCGCCCCGCCCCGCCGTGCGCTGCCGCTGCCGCTGAGAGCGGTGTTTGCCCCGAGACGGCTGCTGGAGCGCCAGTCATTGTGACTGCAGTCTAGGCAGCACGAAGGGGAAAGAAAGGAGGACAAATAAGTATTTCCTTTCTTTTAAGGAGCATTTTTGGAAGTTCCATACAAGCTGTCTGCTTCTCTGTTAGATGGAGAAACGTTGGGAAATGGCTGATTCAGGTTTTCTTTTTCTGCCACTCACTCACTACAGTGTTGGACAAAGCATGTCGATGCTCTCTCCCTCTCCTTCCTTTAAATACAAGCCACAATCTATTCATTATAAAAGATACAAGGGTTCAGAAATGCAAATATAGAAAAGGAAATTCTCCTTAACCACACCTTCTAGACATGACCATTGTTAACAGCTGGATATATATTCTTCTACTACCCTGTGGATTTTTAAAAATTAAAAAGAAGTCAATGATAAGATGTTTGACCCTTGCCAGTTTGCCAGGACTGTCCTAACAAAGTACCACAGATAGGGTGGCTTAAACAATGAAAGTGTGTTTCCTCACAGTTCTGGCGCCTGGACGTCTGAAGTCCAGGTGTGAGCAGCGCCGGTTTCTCCCGACGGCTCGCGGTGGAGATGGCCGTCTTCTGGGGTCTTCACAGGCAGGCTCCCTGTGCCTGTGCTCCCATCACTGCTGCCTGGAAAGACGCTGCTCATACGGGATTAGAACTCACCCTAATGACTTCCTTTACTTACGACTTCATTTCAGATGAATCTTTTTTTGTTCTTTTGAACTCTCTATTCTGTATTGGCGTGTAGCTGATTAACGATGTGAGTTTTAGGTGAACAGAGAAGGGGCTCAGCCACACATAGCCATGGGTCTGCCCTCCCATCCAGGCTGGCCCAGAACATTGAGAAGAGTCCCCTGTGCCAAACAGTAGGTCCCTGTTGGTTATTATTTTAAATACAGCAGCGTGTACATGTCCACCTCAAACTCCCTGACTACCCCTCCACATCTTGTCAAAGGCGCTGTCCCCAGACAGTCCACGCTGAGGCAGGGCACTAGGGCCACACCTTGGGCTTTGCGGCCGTTGTTGGACGGTAGGGATTTAGTGTTATTTCTGCAGCACAGCAAAACTGAAGCAGTGACGCGTGCATACGTACACACCCACATATGTACTTACGTCTTCTTCAGATACTATCCCCTTATGGATTATTACAAGATAGTGAACATAGTTCCCTATGCTATATGGTAGGCTTTTTTTTTTTAATCTATTTTATACAGTAGTGTGCATGTTATTCCCAAATTCCTAATTTATTCCTCCCCAGCCCCTACCCAGCAAAGTGACTTTAAAAATAGTTTTGTCCTTTTCCTTAAAAACTCTGCCAAGCTTTTCCTTACAGACTCTGCGAAGGCTTCCCACGGCAATGTGAGTAAAGCCCTTCAAGGCACTGTGGTCACTCCATTCCAGCGACATTAACCTGTCACGGTCCTGAGAACTCCCCACCCATTCTTGTCGCGGGCAGAGGTCACCTTCTTCATCCTGCTTGGGATGCTCCTCCCAGCCCTCTGCGTGGCCGTCGTCTTAGTGTTCACATGTCCGCTTCAATGTCACCTTCCCGTCCAGGCCTTCCCCGGCCTGTCTACAGTACAGACCCCCCTCTCTCCATCCTTGCATCCTCTTTTGCTCTCCTCTTAGCGCTTGGCACCAACTACCCCCCGGGGCGGAGCCTTTGTCACCTCTGTACCTAGTAACGCTGGACATTCACGAGAGCTTGTCTGCTTACTGTATCAAATTGTTTCCGACCTAGGGGTTGCTGTGATAAAATGAGTGACAATGTGTTTGGAATGGGCCTTGCACACACAGATGAGTTCACGCCATTAAGGTCTGTCCTCTTGGTTTTGAAGATCTGAATAATCCTGTCAAGCTGTTTCTTTGTGGCCCAACTATTTTATGAACCGATGTCCGTTGGATGCTTGCTTGGTGTGGCCTGTGTGCTGGGAACTGGGGCGCGGCAGGGAATGAGGACTGGCGCCTTCCTGGAGCTCCCGCATTAGTGCAGGGAACTGACGAGCGAACCGACCGCCTGGGGCTGAATGTATCTCATATAAACAATGCATTTCCAAATACTGAGATGGAAGTGTGGGAGCAAATCTTTTTTAAAATCTCCTCTTCAGAACGCTTAAACCAAAAGGACCACACAGATGCCTGACAGCTGCCTTTCTGAAATTCTGATCCTTGTATATTGTAATGGACCTCGATAGCTAAGACCTGAATCACATTTTTGACACTACTGAGAGGGAATTATTTAATCTGCCTACTGGAAATGAAGGCATTAAAACCCAATCAGAAGAGTTTGCAGATGTGTCCTTAAATGCTTGCAGCTTCTCAGTTGCTGCTCCATGAAACATTTATCCAGAAGCAGGAGCCTTCTTGTAGCCACGATGCTGGATATGGAGTTTGAAACTTTCGGTCTTAAACCGGAGCCCTTATTACCTGGATGGTCTTACTAATCTCGTTTGGGTACTGTACAATTATAGCTGCCCATTCTAATATTTCAAAGGGTAATAGAGAAGAGTTGAGTTATAAAATGAATGTCAGTGCTCTCTGTACACTATAGAAAGAGCTATAGAAACACGGACAGCATATTAAAAAGCAGACATCACTTTTCCAACAAAGGTTTGTATAGTCAAAGCCATGGTTTTTCCAGGAGTCATGTAGGGGTGTGCGAGTTGGACCACAAAGAAGGCTGAGCGTTTAAGAACTGATGCTTTTGAACTGCGGTGTTGGAGAAGACTCTTGAGAGTCTCTTGGACTGCAAGATCAAAGCAGTTAGTCCAAAAGGAAATCAACCCTCAATATTCACTGGAAAGACTGATGCTGAAGCTCCAATATCTTTGGCCACCTGATGCAAAGAGCTGACTCACTGGAAAAGACCCTGGTGTCACAAAGATTACCGGCAGGAGGAGAAGGGGACAACAGAGGCTGAGATGGCTGGATGGCACCGCTGACTCGATGGACGTGAGTTTGAGCAAGCTCCAGGAGGCGGTGATGGACAGGGAGGCCTGGCGTGCTGCAGTCCATGGGGTCGCAATGAGTCGGACACGACTGAGCAACTGAACGGGCACTGTGGCTTTACCTCTGCTCACTGCTGGATGAACAAGAATGAGTTGGCAAAACTACCTGAGGATGGAATCTATTAACAGGGGAGCAGTTAAAGTACAGCGTGCGGCTGAGCACCGTGCAATCTCTAAACAAACGGCGGTGCCTCTCTGTGGACATGTAAGCACGTCCACGATGCGTCAGGGAAACCCAGCATCTACCACTCCATGCACTGCATGTGCGTCGAGAAACCACTTGGAGGACAACATATCAGGCTGTCAGCCAGGCTTTTTCTGGGGGTGGAATCCTTTAGATCAGTACTAAATCGTAAGCGACTTAAGAGATGCTCTACTCACAACAGGGAAAGTACACACATCACTGATTACCTCGTCCCCGTCCAGATGTTTCCTAGGTCTCGGGCTTGATTTCGGTTAACAGTTACCTTGGAGAACGAACTTGGCTGAACTGCGGAGCTTAGAGTCACGGTGAGTAAACAGGCTCCTTGGAAGTCTTTCATGCCACATTCTCAAGATAAAAGGCAAAGCTGAGGCTATTAGGTGACCTGCAATCTATTCACAACTGTGCCTCTGCTTCAAGGTTAATGGCCAAAACTACGCTACCTGCGGCCTTAACACACTAGACCTGCTGCCTGAAAACCCGTTTTATTTTCTTAAGGATCACAATGCCAACATACTTAAACACAGCTGGGTGAGGAGTGTAAAGATGTCTTCCACTACTTCCCCACTTGGACTTTTCACACAAAGGACTTCACTGCTCTCCACAGGGAGAGGCAGTTGGTGGTCTGCGTCAAACTTGGAAGGTCATCGTGGCCTTCCTGGGACAGACAGGGTAGCTCTGGTGAAAGCCAGCTGGCTGGTACTCAGGCCACAATGGACCTGAGCAGATTTTGTGTGTGGATGGAGCTGAGATCCACCCATTTTGATTCAGCAGTCAGTGAGGAAAAAATGCAATTTCTGTAAATATAGAAACTCACTGGGAGATATGGCTTGGACTTACAGTGGTCCTTTGATTCCTCAACTGTTTAACAGTGGAGTTTTTAAGCGTTTAACAGTGCAATACCTGACCACACCTCACAGGATAACTGCCTTGCTTTCACACTTTTTTCAGCCCATTCATCTTTCAAAGTCAAATACACGGGCTCTGAAATCAAGCACAACTGGATCGGACATTCTTGCCCTACTAGCACTTCTCACTAGAGGGCAGGGGGCTGTGATTTTTAGCAGTTTTTAGAGAATAACCCCCTTTTGTTTCTAATAGCAATACATGAAGACTGAAGACAATCTGGACAATGGAAACAAGGAACCATCACCTACACACAAAATCCTCCACAAGCTTCCCCCTTAGAGGCAGCCACCGCCCTCCAATCGCCCGGGATTGTATTTTCTTCCATTCCCCGTGCCTGCATGAAGTCATATACATATAAGGGACTTACTTACACTCAACTTTATACTCCAAGTGCTTTCTGATGTAACTAAGTTCTTCAAAAACAGTATTTCTTCTCAGAATGTAAGCAATGCTTGCTCTCTACGGAAGATTTGGAGAAAACTGAAAGCAAAAGGAAGCTCCCCACGGTCCTGCCGCTGAGAGATGTACGTCTTCAGGGGAACACCTGCAGGAGCGTTGCTCTCGCTCAGTCGCGTCCGATTCTCTGTGACCACACGGACTGCAGCCCGCCAGGCTCCTCTGTCCATGGGATTCCCCAGGCTAGAGTACTAGAGTGGGTCGCCATGCCCTCCTCCAGGGGATCTTCCCGACGCAGGGATTCAATCTCTATCTCCTGCATCCACTGAGCCACCTGGGAAGCATATTCTCCCAATTTCTTCCCCATCACATATACATTTTCATAAAAGAACTGCATTCCAAGCATATATACTTTCTGCGTTCCCCCACACTAGACCATAAACACTTTTCATGATTAGGTATTATACCTGTCCATGACACATAGATTATCACTTAGCCACTAGTGAGCATTTAGGTTATTTCTAATTTTCCTATTACAAATGATGCTGTGTTAAGTTTGAAATAGCTAACATGAATTTACTACAAAGAATTACCAAAAAAAAAAAAGAATTACCAATTTTTTCTTACCTCTTCTGAGAAGATATAAATGAAAGCTAAGGAAATACTAACCATGAGGGCAGCTTAAGGTCAAACTGGACTTTGTGAAGTTTCTTAACTAAACTCTCAGCTGCCTAGAGATGAGGAAGGTGAACTGTGGTCTATCCACTGAATTTTCTAATTCTGCTATGCAGTTAAAAGTTGGGGGTGGGGGGCAGTGACTGTTGAAAGCATCCTAGCTTTTCTTTTTAAAAATATGCATTTATTTATTTGTGGCACACAGGATTGGACCAGGGATCGAACCCGTTTCCCCTGCACTGGAATTGCAGTTTCAGCCACTGAACCATCAGGGGAGGCCCATACCCTAGGTTTTTTAAGGAAAGTTATGTAAACATAAGATCTTTATCTGTCTCCCTTATGACAAAATAAGAGATAAAAACATCAGGTGATACCATCCTCACCAATCCCCAGCACCAAGAGGTCTGCTGATCTATCTAAATATGCTAGAAACACATTAAAAGGCATGTTCAGGAGAAACAAGCAGGAATGTTGGCACATATTTTTTTTTCAAGTATACAATTTGTTTTTATTTACAATACCCTATAAAAATGTAAATTTAGAAACTTTTTAATTAATTAAAACCAAACAAAAAAGATAAAAGCACAGAAGAGAAGAGATAATCATCGAGCCTTCACTTGATCGGCTGTGAAGGGAAGGCAGGGGGTGATGGCAGAGGGGACGAGGGGGCGCGTGGGGCACAGTGGGGAGAAGTACAGGCGGAGAACAGGAGGGCCTCACTGCTGTAGGATACATTTATGTGCAAAACGTTCATTCGCGTATTAAATACCGTAACCTGCCCCCCTCCCCCCTACATTCAGAAACGTGAGAGCAGCGAGGTGTGCTCAGGACAGGCCGGTGAGATCAATCAGATGCTATCTGCTCAGGGCTGGCATCACCAGGGACCCGGGCCCGCATCCGGGTGACTGCGGAGCGGGAGAGGGTGGTGACTGCGGAGCGGGAGAGGGTGGTGACCGGGGCACAGGCCGCCCCGCCCGGACGCAGACCCAGGCCCTGGCTGCACCAAGGGGCTAGGGCAGCGCTTCCGCGTGCGGCGCAGAGGGACCGAGGGGCGGAGCGGCGGCCTGCGCTCCCGTGGGGAGGTGCGGAGGTCCCCCCAGGATACCAAGTACAGACAGGGAAGGAGACGTCAGAGAATGGCTTACTGCAGCGGTCTCAGGAAGACAGAAGGAGCGCGCTGAAGCTGCGTGGTGGAAGCAGGCTCCAGGCCGGCCGTCTCCCGCAAGCCTCCGCGCACCTGAAGGCACGGGCTCAAATAACCGCGGCTGGAGCAGGACCCAGGCTAACTGTGTGCCGTTTCCACCGCGGTGGACAGAACCGAAGGAAACCCGAGTGGGGAGGAGACAAGGAACGGCTCAGCTGAGAGCTGGGCACCGGCCAACTGAGAGCTCTGAGTTTATTACACGTGCTGCATACCCTACATTTTATTAGAACAAGTAGGACCCACCAAATTAATCAGAAGATGGAGGAGGAACAGATTAAAAACACATCAGCTGGTTTGTGGTTAGAGAAGGGATGCTGTGCCAACTAAATTTCTCAGTCTAAACTCATTCTTTAAGGACCCTTTGGAGACCACATAAACATACGTATCGGGGTGTATGTGCGCGCATATATACTTATATTTCTACTTCATCAGCTTTCCTACAGTCATATTAATAGGGGCGATGAGGGAAGGAATTCTGTGGCAGGCTACAACCTACTCTGAGCTGGAGCGGTGGTGGGGGATGAAGGGAGAGGTTATGGTTGTGTCTCAAGGGCAAAGAAAAGGCAGAATGGAGAAGAATCGAGTAAGGTGGGACATGCAGGACTGTCACACGGAAGGTAAGAAAACCAGCAGAAGTGTGAACCCAGCCACATTTCACAGAGCAGTGGGGAGTACCTGGCATTCAGAGGCAAGCCCTGTGAACGGGCCTCGGCCCCACCGGACGCTCTGGGGAGCGCGCTGCCTTCCCTGCCTTGTTGGAGCAGCACTGCACTGGTGACAGCAGCAGAGCGGGAGGCCGCCAGGGGGGCACGGGCGCGGGGCCTGTGCCGTGTGCCCTGAGGCCGCCAAGGGGGCACGGGCGCGGGGCCTGTGCCGTGTGCCCTGAGGCCGCCAAGGGGGGCACAGGCGCGGGGCCTGTGCCGTGTGCCCTGAGGCCGCCAAGGGGGGCACAGGCGCGGGGCCTGTGCCGTGTGCCCTGAGGCCGCCAAGGGGGGCACAGGCGCGGGGCCTGTGCCGTGTGCCCTGAACTAGCCTACGGCACAGGGCAAGGAGGCCCGTGTGGATGAGTTCAGACAGCAGTCATCTGCACCAGAACCCCAGCCCATGCAACCTCTCCTATCGGACACTGAGAGATCTGGACCCCAGCTGGTATTTCACTGGGAGGGTTCTGCTGTGGCCACAGTGCTTTACATCCAGCAGACACTCGTGTATTTCACAGAAGTGTTTAATCTCTTCCACTGGATTCATGACGTCTTATGCCCCTTTCACCCCCAACCTCCTCAACGTAACTTCTAAAGTGCCAGCTTCAGTGAGATGTGGAATTCTGCTATTTCCAACTTACTGCAGTTTTGTCTCCAGCAAGTTCAGTTTCTGTCGGTCAACGTAACGAGAAAAGAGGGATACTAGGTTTGTGGGTATAGAGATTGGCTTGGCCAGGCCCGTCTGGGGAATCCGCAAAAGTTCTCGGGTTGCCACAAACATCACCTCCGTCCTAACAGGGAAAACCGATAATAATAATAATGTAAGAAAAGGAATGAAAAAGAGGACATGAAAGAACTTCAAAGAAGAAACACGGCCCAGACTGACCATGGGTTGCTTTGCGCCGATTCTGAAGCGGCGTCTGAGCTCTGTAGGTCTTCCCCGCGGCTCAGGACGACGAGGAGCAGGGACAGGCCAAACTGCAAGAGGAGACAGAGGGCGTGAGACACCGCGCCGACGGGGGGCCAGGCGGTCGAGGGGGCGGCACTGAATGCAGGCACCCCTCGCCGTGCTGCTCCTAGCCCGCGCAGAGCCCAGAGGCGTCCCTCCAGACTCGGCAGCTCAGGCTCTCTCAAGGGCAACGGCTCCCCCATCCCACCCTTCGATGAAAAGTGGACTCTTCCCTGTCACAAGATGGGCAGGGGGTAGCTTTTCTCCTATTTACTAGAACAGAAATAGAAGGGAGAGTTACATGAAGACAAATTTTGATACAGAAAATTAAAGTTCATAGAAAAAACAAAAACAAAAATAGAGTTTGAATTAAGAAAACAGGTGTTAAAGTCCTGTGGGAAAATAAAGAAAAAGAAATGGAATGATTAGGCTGTAAAGAAAACATTTCCTTAAAAAATGACATACGTATCTGGAAATACAAAGGCTTAGAGGGTGTTAATGAGAGTTTAAAAGATAAAAAAAGAGAGAGGATAAACAGATCCATCTACCATATCTAGGACTGTTAAAATTTAGCAACATGCTGTAGAGAGATATATAAATACTTATTTTACTCCGTGGGCAGTAAGAGCAGAAAACACGGACTCTAAAGGGGCACAAACATGGACAAGACTGAGGTTAAACACATGAATCATGGCTATCGTGGCCCATGAAGAGAAGCTGGGCAGATTCTGGGATTCCCTCCCCCCTTTCTGAGTTCACCTCACAGAGGATAACCTCGCCTTTCCACAAAGTTCCCTTCATGTCACTGTCAGAAAAACAACAGGTTACATAATCTCGTCTGACTTCAGGCTTTTTGACTGCCTTTATCAAAATTAAAGCTAAGAGACCAAATAACGAGGAAGGCACACAACTTTGGGACCCCTGTCTTGCGTCCCAAGGCACCGCCACCCTCTCAGTCTCTGAGGCGCTCACTGCCCTTAGAGCCAGGCTCTCCAGGTTTTCAGGTGCCAGAAGAAAACCCGCCTCGGTCTCCTTTTCCCTTTACTGTAACGGATGGTCCCGAGTGAGCGCCACTGTGTACCCAGCATTAAACTGCATCGTTCACAGCTGCCTGCTCATCTAAGTGACGCTGACATCACCTCCACTTTACAGATCAGGAAACCGTGGATCAGCAAAGCAAAATGATCTGTTCATGGCCACAAACCTAGGACGCGGCCGACGAGGAGTGGAAACCTGCTCTGTCTAAAAGCTTACCGCTCTCCTTCTGTATTTATGCTTCCCCTGGGAGTCTCTGGATCTTTAATCTGATATAAACGAAATATGAACTGGGATGTCTTGTGACAGAGACGGCTCATTACCTACCTAATCCTCTTTCCTCCTACTAGATCTGACTTCACCCGTGGTGACAATGACGTGAACTCAGAGATGTTTCCAGCTTTCCCTGCACTCGGGTGTGGCGTGAGACTAAGAGCTGGCCATTGAGATCAAGTAGAAGTCGGTGGTTAGAGCTCCAAGTGAGGAGGCCAGCTCCCCCACACCCTTCAGCCCTCTAAACCCTCCTCTCCTCCTGATGCAGAGCAGAGCCCTAAATTCCACACCCACTGAGGGTGCAAGCGTGGCAGCTGCTGCTGGGATGGCACAGCGGGGGACCAAAGGAGTCTGCACCCCGACACACACCGGGTTTTCTCCACGTGAGGTACAGAGCACCCTGTCTTGTGAAAACCACTACCATCTCCAGCTTCTGTCACCACGAGCTTAATGGAGCTCCCCGCTGAGGTTACAGCTCCAACCCCCTCACCCTCCTGTTTCCCGCCACGACGGCCACAGCGGCCATCATTTGTACCCGTACCTCGGACTGAGAAGGCTCGCAGGGCTCAGGGCTCACCTTGTTCTGGAGCACGGCAGAGAGGTGTGGGTTGGACGGAGCTGGGGCCGCTGCACTCTGAGGTAGGTTCATCAGCTGCTGCAGAAGGCTGGTGACGGTCACTGGTGGAAGATGGTAGAGGAGGAGAGAGAAGGGACTCAATAGGCATGGCAGCACCTACCGAAAAACAGAACGGACAGGCCATCACAGTCTGGTTAACTGCTACTTCAGCTATACCCATTAGTGGGCAGGGACGGAGGGGTGCCCACTGCCCCAGGCAAGATGTAACAAAGGAGCCTGACAAGTCCGGCAGATACTGTCAGCATCTCAGCAGCAGATTCCACGGTAACTGCTGAGAATTTTTTCCACTCGTACAGGAACATCATTACTTGTGTGAAGCGAGGGGGCAAAATCACTTCTCAAATACAGAGCAAGATACATGATAGAACATCGGTATTCACTGTGCAAATACTCAGATGCTTACACTGTGCTGGCACTATGGGCTAAAAGCACATGATGAACAGGACAGACCCTCAGGCTCCAAGACACAGAGAAGCCGTGAGTCAACTGCCAGCTTAACTACTGTGCGAGGCACTCGAACACGGGTAAATTCCTAGAGTCAGAGAGTTACTGAGAAGTATTTTCAGACTTAATGGTATCTTAATTTATCTTTATAAAAGCTCAATGAGGAAACAGAGAAATGATCAATCAATGTTTATAGATCAGAGAAGCTAAGTGATCAGAAACCCAGACTTTGGTTACAAAGCTAGTAGCCAGAACCAGAATTCAAGGCTGCTGGATTCCAGCCTGCTAGCTCACTCATTCTGCTTTGCCGTAAGGCCCAGGCTGGGAAACTGCAATACAGAGCTACTGGTGTAACTGGGTTATGACACTTGAAATCAAGGGTGCTTCCAGCACTCAATGACCACAGCATAAAAAATGAAGGCTGGTTCCACTTTAAGTAGCATTTAAGACTAGAGAAGACTCCTTTTTATGATCGACTATTCTAAATAAACAGAGCTTTAAAAATTAAAGCATTCTTGCGTGCGTGCTAAGTCACTTCAGTTGTGTCCAACTCTGTGCGACCCTATGGACTGTAGCCCACCAGGCTCCTCTGTCCATGGGATTCTCCAGGCAAGAATGCCCTCCTCCAGGGGATCTTCCCGACCCAGGGACTGCACCCGTGTCTCTCATGTCTCCTGCACTGGCAGGTAGGTTCTTTACCACTAGTTCCCCCTGGGAAGCCCAGAGCATTTTCAAACACACACAGAAGTGCAAACAACGGTATAGTGAAGTCCACGAACCCACAACCCAACTTCAACAATTCAATCAGTAACAGGGTGCCAACCTCATTAAATCTATGTTCCTCCCATGTCACATCATCTTGGTCATAAATAGCAATACTTCAATTCTGTCACAATATTATCGTACCTGTGGAAGTTTAACTCCTTAATGATCATCTAATATCCACTCCAAACTCAAATTAGTCCAACAGTCTCAGAAATGTCTAGGAGCCGATTTGTTCTAACGATGATTCAAATCGGATCCACACGCTGCATGGTGGCTCTAAGGCTTTTAGAATCTGTTAACAGGTCCTCCGTCACTTGCCCATCTCCTTTTCTCGTGCCATTTATTTGAAGAAACTGGGTCATTTGTCCCATAGTTTGAATCTGGCTAATGGCACCTCTGTGGTATCACTTAAGAATGACCCAATCTTCAGTCTTTCCCCCATAAAAACTAGTAATTATGATCAGAGGTTTGACTGAACTCGAGTTCAGCAGAGGGGGCAGGGCGGTGCGCGGCAAGGACACCCATGGAGAGCTGAGAGCTCCCTCCGCGCGGGGTCAGGAAGCACGCAGTTGCACTGCTCCCCTCCGTGGGGCTGGCGGTCGTCTGCGGGTTCAGGTGTGGCCAGCCTGCCCCAACCAAAGAAATGAGAAAATCCCCATTCGTGTCAGAAACCAAGAAAGCTGAAAGATTACTATGGTTCTGTGTAAAAGACGCACAGACCAACTTGAAGGAACCTCCTTTCGGTCACAATGGGATAATTTGTGTCAGAAACAAAAATTAACACCAGAGGATTGCTGTAGATCGGATATGTTTAATGAGTTCATAATGATATGAAAAAAAATGTAGAGATTGCTTGGTCATCAACTCATTATTCTGAAAAGTGGTAAGTAAAGGAAAAGAAGCATTTATCCTGCTGCATTACAGCCAAATGTCCCACGCTTTCAGCTCCAGTAATGGCTGCTGCCGAGACAGACTGTTTTTTCCATTAGGAGCTTGTAAAACGGCAATTTTCTCATTTCTTTGGAATTTATTAGCTGAAATTCTTCTATAAAGAACAACTTCCTAATATCAACACTCTAGTCACCTTGACTTTTGGCTGTAATGCAGCAGGATAAATGCTTCTTTTCCTTTACTTACCACTTTTCAGAATAATGAGTTGATGACCAAGCAATCTCTACATTTTTTTCATATTATGAACTCATTAAACATATCCGATCTACAGCAATCCACTGGTGTTAATTTTTGTTTCTGACACAAATTATCCCATTGTGACTGAAAGGAGGTTCCTTCAAGTTGGTCTGCGCGTCTTTTACACAGAACCACAGTAATCTTTCAGCTTTCTTGGTTTCTGACACGATACTCCATGACTATCTTGTACATTTTATGCCTCAGACCTGGAACCTGCTATTACTTCAAACAAACAGTATTTAGAGATGTGGTCTATTACTCTTTAACACATACAGGTAAAATCTTAGCCTCTATATTCAACCAAGTTTTCCTCACTAGCACATAAGCTCCACTACAGAAGGCCTCTCTGGGCTCCTAACTCCTAGCACCAAGAATTAGGCACTATACTTATAGGGCCTACATAACAGTGCCTGGGACACAGAAGTGCTTAGTAAGTATTTGCTGAGTGAAGAAATTCTTTCAATTCTATTATTTCAGAAAGAATAATTTTCACTCATAAATAAATGAGTAAAAGAATAAATTTCACTCGGGTTCATTCGCATAAATTCTATTACTTTGAATCTCATACTTAATAATATTAGCCCTTTGCGCTAATCATATCAATTTCTTGCTTTGAACTTCTAATACTATTTTGAATTTTGCTCATCTTTCAAGTATTGTGATAGGAATAAGCAGAGAACAATTCTTACAAACTTGATAATCATGTTTCAAATTCTAGCCCACGGCTTCCCTAGTGGCTCAGCAGTAAAGAATCCGCCTGCTAGTTCAGGAGACATGGGTTTGATCCCTGGTGCAGGAGGATCCCACATGCCTTGGAGTAACTATGCCGGTGTACCCCAGCTACTAAAGCCCACACCCCCGAGAGCCTGTGCTCCGCAACAAGAGGAGCCTGAGCACAGTAACCGAGCGGCCCTGCTTGCCGCGACTAGAGGAATGCCCGTGCAGCGACAAAGACCCAGCACAGTCAAACATAAATAAAATTTAAAATACTACTATTAATATAAAGAAAATGAAACCCACAAATTCTAGCCCAGTTTAAACTGCTTAAAAGCACTGGCCCAGTTCTTGTGGGACACCATTCAAGTCTACAGGTCAGTGTTAAACCACTAATAACAGCCCATGAATGATACTTTATATCCAATAAGGTAACCGGGATCATGAATGGCAAATAGTGAGCGGTCAGACCCAGCTGGGGGCCTGGTCTTCTCTCTGTAAACACTGATTCAGCAAGTCTGGGGTAGGGCTGAACTATTTGCTTCCAAAGCAGTTCTAATACAGATCACAGCTTAACAACTGTGCCACATAAGATGGAATTACTGCTTTCCTCATGTTTAGGAACACAGTCTGTTGGATAAAGAAGTGGCATTAAAAATACAGGTTTGGAGTCAAGTTTTTGCTTTAAATACTCAAATCATTGAGCCAAAGATTAGGTAAAAGAACACAAAAGGGATAAGGGGGAAAAATAAGAAGTCTGGCTTCTAGAAATCTTATACACTGTGAAGACCCAAAGGAAAGAGGACCCCACGTGGTGGGTCACCTCATCCTGTGCGTCCTTCTTGATGAGGAAAGGGAGGTTCCTGGCTGTTGTCATGAGAATGTCAGCTGCTTGCTCTGTGGAGAGGAAAGGCAGAATCCGGGCCACCATTCTCTTCCCCTTTCGGATACACATGATCTGTACAAAGTGGTCATCACTCGGCCTGTGGGGGAAGAAAATGCCAACTTAGGTCAGCAAGAACAATATAAAAACCACCTTTCTCCTCTTACATGTTACTAGATGAACACACTGCATTTATTTTCACTCTGCAATGATCTGTACTACAAAACAGTGAGAATTACTTTACCACTCTCAACCAAATAATAAAAAGTAAATTCTTCGAGTTTCATGAATACTGAAAATCATTTCAAAAATTGTACATTAAAAAAACTAATCAAACTATAGGCATTGATTTCCTTTATTAACTTTCAAGGAACTACACAAATGACACGGTTAAAACAGCAAAGTCTGGAAATATATATATATAAATAATAGTCATCATCTCAGAGATAATTTACTAGTGTTATCATTTTGAAGACATTTTTGCTGTGTATTATATATTTTTATCTTTCATTTTTTAAAAAGGGGGGATCCATATAATTTATATGGCTTGTTACTTGACTTTTTTCACCTGACAACTTCTTATGAACACTTTTCCATGGCAATACATAATACTTTATAGATTTTACTGGCTGCATAACAGTCCAATCTATGGAGAAACCCAGATTTATTCAACCAAGCTCCCTGTCAGTCCAACTCCGGAAAAGATGTGCTAAAAAGAAGGTCCTTTTCAAAAAGTTTTGTTTTGCGTATGTCCTAGCTTAAAAGAACCATCAATTCTCTTGCATGGGCAAAGACAAAGGGAGTGTCCTCTTGCATTTATCAAATAAATATTGTGATTTCTAGAACATTTACCATTAGCAAGATTCTATTCCAGATACTAGGTAGGAGAGAGATGACAGAGAGACAGAGAAATCATACTAAGAAGCTTAGTCTTCACTGGAAGACTGACTGGCTTC
The DNA here is from genome assembly GCF_029407905.1 of Bubalus kerabau. Taxonomy (NCBI): domain Eukaryota; kingdom Metazoa; phylum Chordata; class Mammalia; order Artiodactyla; family Bovidae; genus Bubalus; species Bubalus kerabau. Next base: position 84,335,507 of record NC_073638.1, read on the forward strand.
CACAGCAAATAACTGTATGGCAACCCCAAGAAAGTATGAATGTTTACACTTTCCATCTTAGTAGGAAACAAAATACATAAAGATTACACGGTTGATTCCTGGGTTGGGAAGTTCCTCTGGAGAAGGGAATGGCAATCCACTCCAGTATTCTTGCCTGCAGAATTCCATGGACAGAGAAGCCTGGTGGGCTACAGTCCGTGGGGTCGCAAAGAGTCGGACACAACTGAGTGACTAACACACACACACAACACACAAGCATAAACTAGATACAATCTATAAGCTCAACAAAAGAAACTAAACAATGTTTCCCACTGTCTCCAGCGTCCAGCACGGTTCCTAATAGATACTGAAGAGGTACTTGCTAAATAAATGAATTCAAGATACATATATTTCCTCCCCCCCACCCCGGCCCAAAAGGATTCTAAAATGTTTTATATGGAGTGGCATTTGAGTTAGGCCAAAAGCAAAGACTCTGAGCTTACTGAAATGGTAAAGAAGGGTAAGGGTAGAATGTATAAAGCCCAAAGGAATCTAGTGAGACTAACATTTTTACCAAAGGACACAATTCTTACCTCTCCTGTCCAGGCAATTTCCCCCTTAAGTTGTCATACATGCAACAAATTTTGTGCTTTCTTTCATCCATCAAGGCAGGTCGCTCTTCTTCCAGACTTAAGAGATAACGCCTTTCGTAATCCTCCACATCAAGCAGTAAACTATAGGTCTACAGGAGAGACAAAGCCGGCCTCAGCAAACTCAGAACATTAGGTGAACAACTCGGCCATTCAGGACTAGCAGACAACAACCTAAGAGTGAAGCTCATGGAAGTAACAGTGAGAGGGAAACCTGCTCTCTTAACCCACAGAAACACTGTGAAACAACTTAAAAAAAAGAAAACCGCCTTCAGGTATCATTCCCTGTCCCTTCTTAACCGCTAATCCAGCAGGCGATGGTAATGAAATGATTATCCACTTTCCAAATTTTCCAGCAGCGGCAGTGTTAGTAATGTGAACAACAGGCGCCACCGCGTCCCGTGATGCCTCTATCTGTGAAAACGTAACAGCTAACGACTACAGGGTCCCAGGCCCCACTCCAAGCACCATGCAAATACTCACTCACAGAGTACTCACCACAGCCCAGTGAGAAGAGACTCTCAGCATTTTCATTTTTAAAGATAAAGACGGCACAGAAAGATTAAATGACTTGCCTCAAGTCACAGGTTTGGTGAGAAATGAAAAAGACGTGTTTTGGAGCCTGTTCTCAGAGGCTGTGCTCTTAACTCCTATACTCCATGCCCCACAACATGGTGTTTATGGTCCAACACTAGCTGCCGACTGCTGATTCTCCGTAGAACCCAGGACAGTGCCCAGCACCCAGGGAATGGTCAATAAATACACGTGAACTGGCTGAACAGACAATCCATTCACAGGCAGAACAATTTTTCTTTTCATTTTCTTAGAAAGATGCCCTGCCCTAAAACACTCAGCCGTTAACTGAACAAGCTTGGACAAAACCCCAGGACTTCTAATTGTAACTGCAGTGCTTTCTCCATGAGGCCACAGGTGAGGTAAACCACACTCCCTTCCAGCACGCCCTGTACACAACAGGCGCTTTACACAAACACGTACATTAATTAAGATCACAGGACACTAACCGATTGTTTACTTTCCCACGTGCTGCGTACACATACATTTCACAGTTCGCTTAATTGAAACTAACTACAGCAACTTTAGCAATTCTAAAACTTACTTTCTCAATTATGAAAAGGGTTTTTCGTCTTTTGTCCCGAACCTGTTTTTCTTTTGTCTCCTAAAAAAAGACAAGACATTTCAGTATGAACTCTTTAACCATGTTAAGAATAATTTACTGCTGGTAAATTCTATAGGTAATTCTATTTGTGACAGGACTGTGAAGATTAATAATCAAACAAAAGTAATGTGGACAAAGGTCACGGAGTTGACTGAATAAACCCACACATAAACTATTAACTAAATTCACAGATAAGCAAAAGGTATTGGAGAATGCGATAGAAAATGAAGATATCATAGGAAAATCTTAAACACACAGAAAATGACAGTTTTAAAAACTGGAATAAACAGCTAATGCTGTTTGTAGCCAGGGTTACCCAGTTCAAAGGCTCCTGCCACCCCAGGTCCTGCCTGGCTGCCTTAGGATTCCAACCCAGGGACCGTCAAAGAAGCAGTGCTGACTCAGACTTCCTTAAACACACAATTCTGCGGCTACTTACATCATCCTCACTCCGAGACGTCACAACAGCATCAATCATTTTTCGGGGATTATTCACACTAGAGACAGTGAGCTTTCCCAAAGAGCCCTCAAACTGCACTGCAAGGACAAAAATTGCCAACAAGTAAAAACCCAGCAACACAGGCAGACAGCATTCAGAGAAGATCATTACAGTCTCTCTTTTCTGGCCCCACTGCATGGCCTGTTGTTTAGTTGCTGAGTCGTGTCCGACTCTTTGTGGCCTCATGGACTGCAGCCCGCCAGGCTCCTCTGTCCGTGCGATTTCCCAAGCAAGAATACTGAAGCAGGGTGCCATTTCCTTCTCCAGGGGATCTTCCTGATCCAGGGATCGAACCTGTGTCTCCTCTGTCCCTTGCACCGGGAGGTGGGTTCTCTGCTGCTGAGCCTCCAGGGAAGCCCCGCTGTGCTGCATGTGGGGACTTTAGTTCCCCTGACCAGGGATGGAACTCAAGCCCCCTGCTGTGGAAGCACAGTCTTAACCACTAGACTGCCAGGGAGGTCCTATGTTCTCTAGTCTTTACTCCAGACCTAAAAATTCACTACAAAAATCTATGTATTATCTAAGGCAATGTCTTAACAAAATCTATCCTTTCCCATTTTTTTTTGGTTGTAATAATAAAAAGTCTAAAGTATCTTCCCCGTTATCTATTTTATGGATACTAGAAATTATAACATTTTAAAAAGTCATGGAATCTCAAGCAGAAATGGACTTAAAAGGTCATCTGTCAAAATATCCACTCTGCGCTTGAATCAGCGGCCTCCGCGTCTGTCAAGGACAGCGGTGCCGTGTGCATCGGTCTCACACGTCTGCATCCCATCATCCACACGCCGCTGCTGCGCTGTCCTGCCAACAGCACGGCGCGCCTCCCTGCCGTGGGCGTGGGGACGGCGACCTCACCTGGCTTGTAGGTGTGCTCCAGCTTGGCCACCTGAGGTGTGATGAGCTTGGTACGCTCCTTTTTTGGGCCGTCACCTTGCATTTCTTCAGCAGCTGACAGTTTCTCCAGTTTTTCAAAGTAATTCTACCACGCGAGAAGACGGTTTCAGTTGCAGCAAGCACAGCACACGGCCGCTCTTTACCATGAAGCGGCTTATACCAGGGGCAGCGATGCTGCTCATGCTCTATATGTACTGGCTTTTAACTTTCGTCAGATTGTGAAGAACTTATCAAAAAATCCTGCCTTCAAAATTAGCATCAATGGAAACATCATTAGACTGCCAAGATTCTTAATTTTAAGAACCAGATTACTGATGCCAAAAAGATTTGAAAATATTGGTTTGAGTCTCTAAAGTTTAGAAATAAAAGGCACATATGCAAACCTTTCAGTGAATATTGTGAGAGATTCTTCAGCTTGAAAAACGGGACAAAATTCTTACCCACTTGAAGACTACCTCAGAAGAAAATTCTACCAATATTTAAATGAGTATCTTCACCAGGGTAAGCAACTACACTTATCTTTCAGACTGGCATAGAGTACATACCTGATAATAAAAATCATCCAGGTAGGGATCAGTGCTTTGCAGTTGCATCATCTGGATTTTAGAGACCCAGTCTTTTTCTCGCTGCAGCATGAGGTTGGCATACGGATCCTTTCGGATATGATCCTGATGACTGCTCCGGTGACTCCCTCTGTCTCCTGCACCGTTGAGATTCCGATGTTGACTGGAAAAGAAGTACAGGTCACATGCACTCCGAGAGGACACATGAATACGCCTTATAAAGATACTTGAGTAAACCAGGCCAACTAAAAAATAAATTCCCCTTTGCTTTTATTAAAAAAGGAGTGAAAAAGAATAGAATCTTAACAAAATTTGAGAGGAAAGAGCTATGCAATACCTAACCAGAGGACTAAGCTAAGATCTGGGTGCTTTACCATAAGCTAAGCACCTTCACCTATGGACTTGTGTATAAGCCCCACAACAACCCTATGAGGTCCATAGGTTTATTTTCCCCACTTGAGGCAACAAACTGAGCTCAGAAGAGATCAGGTGCCTTGCCCAAAGCAATACACCTGGCAGCAGTGAGGTCTGAGCACAGGCCAACTTGACTCCAAGTCTACATACTTTTAAGAAACTTGTTGAAATTTATGATATACTTTAAACACATAGAAAGGTCCAGCAAACATTCAAAAATCCATTTATTCACCATTTGGACTTCATGAAAAAATTATTTGGTCAAATTTGCTTCAGATTTTTAAAAAGTGATATTAAAGTAACACAGTGCTACATTTACAGTTGAAGGCCCACTTGTGGCCCTCGAGATCACAGTTTCCAGCTTCCCTTCCTTCCTATAGGAACCACTATCCTGACTCTGATACATATCCTTCATGAAATATTTTTATACTTATATTACTGGTACATCTACCTTTAAATATCATACAGCAGTGTTCCATTTTACACAAATGGAATCAGGCATGAAATTCTGCTCCTTGATTCTTAATCAGCATTATGTGTTTCATACTTGTCCACAGTGATAACATATCCCCAGGTATGTTCTGAAAAGTGAAACTGTTAGGATTCAATGTACCTACACTGTCACCCCTATCGTTTATTGCCAAATTCTCTCTCCAAAGGCTACATATATTCCACTCTTGCTAACAACGAGAGTGTTGAGACACTTCATGTTTTGCCGTCTGAGGATATAAAATGATTATCTAATTTCAATCTGCACTTTTCTCAGTACAGGTGAGCCTGAAAATCTTTGCATTTTTATGAGCCATGTAGGTTTCCTCTATTGGAAAACTGCATGCTTGTGTTTGATGCCTTTTGTTATACAGAAATTTAATATATTTTTACAATTTCATAAAAAATATTTGTAAACACCTTTATTCAGTGATAACTACTGTACAAAGAAACATACAATTCAATGTATACAAATCAGTAAGTCTGGAAAAATGCCAACACTTGTCATGCCATCAGCATAGAAAAGGCACTAGACAGATACACCCACTCCTTGGGTCCCTTTGTTCTTCTTCCCTTTTTGAGGAGTTGTGGGGCGGGGGGTAAGATGCTTAACATGAGATCTACCCTTTTAAATTCTGAAATGCACAATACCATAATGTCAACTGCAGGCTTCAGAAGCTTGTATTTTAACAGTCAATGTATTATTAATCTTTTCCTTTATGGTTTGTATTTTTTGTGTCTTAAAGGCCCATACTAGTTTTTTACCTCTGCAAAAAATATTCCAGAATTTTTTTTTTTGAAAGAAAAAGGAAATTACACATAAAGAACCATAAAAGGGAAAGCTGTAAAAACTTCAAAGTTATGTTTAATTCTCTTATTTTATGTATAAGAATGATAATAAAATATAAGCTCCATGAAAGCAAGGGCTTGTTATGTCTTGTTCTTCTTCTAATCCCCCAAACTGACCACAGTAGCTGGTCACAGCTAGGGCCACATATATATATATTTGAATGAGGATGAAACAGAGGCAAAAATAAAGTGGCTGTTGGCTTTACATAAGACCCCAATGTAATGTTAGAGACTATACTTCAAGATTACCTCTGAGCCGAGATGGTAAACAAAAATGTAGTTAAAAGTATGGGAAGAATTTGGTAAGGAGTGAGTATAACATGTTGACCACCCCCCACCCCAGATCTAAACTGCATTTCAGAATTATATTAACTTGGAAATAAGTTGATAAGCTTTAGTCATTCAAAGCTTGTGCGTTACATAAAATAGCACATATAATCTGACTTAGCCAGTTGAAATAAGCTCAATATTGATAAATTTACTTAAAAAGTAAGCTAGATCGGTCAAAAATGAAACATAAATTAAGAAACCACAAAAGAGAAGGTTAAGTACTTACTTTCTATTCTGTTGCTGTCTCTGATGCAAAAGTCGACGGTGCTGTGGATGAAGGTGGGTTGTGTCTGGTCTAAACATTGGAGCCTGTGATCTAAGAAAAAAGGGAAAGATGTTCAGTTCTGTCCTTTTGATGACCTGAAGCTTTAAAGAATGTGGTCAATAACTGGATAACTTCACACAGGTTCACCCAAGAGAATGTTGGTGTCTACTCTAAGAAGATCTTTCATAAGGAAGATATAGCTGTATTTTCATATCTTCCACGAAAGACAATTATCAACTCCCAAGAAGACAATCATAAAATCTGAGTGAATCAGCAGTAAGCTAGTCTAATTCTCTTTGCTCCTAACTGTTAAAGAGAGGTCTCTAACTAAATTTAATGTACTCAAATTCACATTTGGAAATGACACTGAAAATATACATGTGACGGTTAATTTAATATGTCGACTTGTCTAAGACACCCAGTTGTTTGGACACTCATCTAGATGTTGCTGTGATGGTATTTTGTAGATGCTATCAACATTTACAATTAGCTAACTTTAAGAAAGAGAGAGATGGCCCTAGATAATGTGGGTGGGCCTTGCCTATCAGTTGAAGGCCCTAAAAGGAAAACCAGTTTCCCAGAGAAGGAATTTTGCCTCAAGACTGGAACACGGGAAGGCCTGACTGAGTTTCCAGCCTGCTCACCTGCCCTACAAATTCAGACCTTAGGTTGCAACCACAACTTCCAACAGAATGTCCAGCCTGCTGGCCTGCCCTACGGATTTTGGACTTCCTAACCCCACAATCATGTAAGCCAATGCCTTAAAGTAAATCTCTTCTTTATATCCTACTGGTTCTGCTTCTCAGGAGAACCTTGAGACAACGTGATATATAATAAAACACAATTTCACTGAAGCAGGAACTTAAACCTCTATCGTAAAATCCCAGTGGAAGCAAGCAAGTAGCTAAGCACTGAGATTAGCTGACAACTCAGCATCTATTTCTCTGTTCCTCTTTTTTTTTTTGGCTGCACGATGTAGCTTGCTGGATCTCAGTTCCCCTGACTGAACGTGGGCCATGGCAGTGAAAGCGCTGAGTCCTAGCCATCAGGGACTTCCCTCTCTGTTCCTTAGTGTAAGACAATCCTTGTTAGGTGAGAAGCACTTCGCGCATGTATGTGTGTGTGTCAAATGGATACATAAGAAACTTTAGAAGAAATGAAAAAGGTGATTATTAACGTGCAAATGTAAGTAGGAAGCATCTTGTTGTTTAGTTGCTAAATTGTGCCCTACTCTTTGCGATCCCAAGGACTGTAGCCCATCAGGCTCCTCTGTCCATGGGATTTCTCAGGCAAGAATCCTGGAAGGGGTTGCCATTTCCTTCTCCAGGGGATCTTTCCGACCCAGGGATGGAACCCACCTCTCCAGCACTGGCAGGCAGTTCTTTATCACTGAGCCACCTGGGAAGCCCCAGAAGCACATGACTCGAGGGAAATGTGATTCATATGAAACCTTGGAGACCATCCAACATTTCTGTGTTTGGCAACTTGAGGATCAAATAACATCTCAAAATACATCATTTGAAAATAGCAAGGAGACTGCTACCTTCTATCACTAAACGTCAACAATCAAGAGACTCAACGGACCAGGGACAGTCACACTTCTCTGTATACCTTAGGTTTTGCAGGTGGGGTCCTGGGCCAGGGGGATGCTGCTGCGGAGGGGGTGGTGTAGCGGGGGGTGGGGCACTGAAGAAGGCGCGGAAGCCTGGCGCCGGGGGGAGCATCTGCCCAACTCGCCCTTGCAACAGCTTGGGATTCATGGCGGCAAGTGGGCTGCCCACGAATCCAGGCACCCGTGCAAACTGGCTGGGAGACATCCGTCCAGGCTGTAGCTGCAAGAAGAACAAGATCTTGGGTTTAGTTGATTGGCAGGTCCCCTTACTTTCATCCACAGAACAGTGAATACTGTTTCCATCAATAACTTTGCTTGAGAAAGTAATGGGGGGAAGAAAGAAGAGGCAGTAGGAATTGATTAGTAGCGAGAATAAAAAAAAGGGGGGGGGGATGTGAGCTAGCGAACGCTAGGATTTAGGTGAGCTCTTATACGGGCTGAGCTAATCCTATGCTTACCTGTGCTCCTCCAAGAAGCTGTGCTCTCTGGAGGGGGCTGAGGACAGGAGGGACGCTAGGGGGAAAAGGGTGGCCCAGCAGGGAGGAGTTCTAAAAAAAAAAGAAAACGAAAACATTAGAGTCATACCATAAAAACAGAGAAATAACAGGGGAACGCACTAGAAACGCAGAATAGACATGGACAGGAAAACTCCCAAAGGGTAGAGCTGAGCTGTCCACTGAAGGGACGTAAGAGAGAGTAACGCTAGGAGTTACGAACCGCTAGGATTATGTAACGTGAAAAAGAAAGCAGGAGAACGATGGACTGTAACAGCACGAAACCAGATCATACCAAGTTTAGATCTTTAAAGATACGAAGTGAGTTGAGGTAAGAAATAGCTGAACACGATGAACCATGTCTCCTGACCTGGGCACTCTTAAGATCCAGAGATTCAAGTATGGAGATTATGAAAAACATGTATCATTTAGGAGGTATCGATACACCAGGCACTGATCAGAAAACACACACTGCACGTCTTCACTAGGCTGAAGAGTGGCATACCGGGACACTGCAGAGCTGGTTTGGAGACATCCTCTCACCATAGGGAGCAGGATACCGTGGCGGCATTGGGGGCCGAACGTGGACAGCCTTTGGACACAGAATCTACAAGGACAAGCACACATACAACTGCACTCAGTGAAGCCAGTTTTCCCTCCACCTGTACCCCCTCCCCTCGAGTACTGGCAGAGACACAGAACTCAATGCGAAGCCCTACTTCTAAGCAAACTGCTATGGCTTTGGTCCACATGTAGAACCTTCAGTCACTTCCTCTCACAAATATCAAGCAACGTGCCACTTTTTAACCGAGGAAGATTTAGCTAATTCTCCAGTTATCCCCACCCTTCCATGCTATCTGAGGGAGGTACCAGCAGATACTCTGACTTGCAAATTCTCTCCAAGAGGATATGTTTTGGTAGCAGTGAGGGAGATGGAATAAGAAAGCTGGAGGATTAACTAAGTCCTATTCTGAAGCCCCTGTGATATGGCCGCCATGCTCAGCTCTTTTGTGTCCACTGTGACTCCACCATTTCAGAGGATATTGAGCCTAACTAGGCCATACCAACACCACCCTCCCCCCATACCTTCCACATTGGCCTTCCTTTCCAGCTGCTGGTTTCAGGTGGAGGGAAGTCTATGGAACAGGACTGCACAGGCTCTAGGGAAAGCAGGGATATCTTAAAGGTAAAAAGGGATGTGGACAATGCTGTGTGTCCCCACCCCCCCAGCTTTCAGCTACCTCTCTGCCAAGGTTTTGGGCAGCCAGTAAACATTTTAAAAAGGATATTTACACTAAATGTGGTTAACTACCCTTTTTCTCCCCCAATTAAAAGGCAGCAGCAACAGGAGCAGCACCAGCAAAGGGCATTGGGGAATGTGTCTCTTGTTTGTGCTAACTTCTCCTCTAATCGGCTATTTTTCTTTCTAATCTAATGCCTACCCCACACTTCCACCCTCCTCCCAGTAGCACATTTCCCAAAGAGTTTTGCCCAGATTCCCAGTATCCTGGGCTGAGTGCCTGTTGAGGAGAGGTACCTGCTGGTTGAAGCTGGGCACAGCCATCTGCTTAGGTGGGGTGCCTATGGGGACAGCTCTAACAGGAGGACTCCCAATGACAGGCGAGGTGGACCGCCTTGGTAATGCGCGCTCGGAAAGGTCCCGATCGTCTTCTGGGCCCTGGGGGGGCCTCTGAGGCAAGGCATATTCTAACACAGACACTGTAGGCATTTCCTAATTGAGGAAGTAGTGTTAAAAAAATTAGCTAGCTTGAAATCTCTTAATCACCTTTACAGATGCCCAATACCTTGAGAAATTATTTTTTTAATTTTTATTTAGTTTTATTTCACATCCAGTAAAATTTACCCTCTGTGGCGTACAGGACTAAATTCTGATAAATGCAGTCACGGACCTGCCGCCAAAATCAAGACTCAGCAGTTCTGTCACTCCCCGAACTGCCTCAGCACTGCCCATTTGTAGTCGCCTCTCCCATCACCCTCAACCACTGGCCAACATCGGTCTGCTCTGTCCTGACAGTTGTGCCTAAAAATGACTGTGTGTGCATGTTGTGTGCGTTCAGTCGCTTGGTCGTGTCTGACTCTCTGCGGCCCTACGGACTGTAGCCCGCCAGGTTCCTCTGTCCGTGTATTCCAGGCAAGAATACTGGAGCGAGTCCCATTTCCTACTCCAGGGGATCTTCCCAGCCCAGGGATAGAACCTGTGTCTCTTGCAACTCTTGCACTGCAGGCAGATTCTTTATCACTAGCGTCACCTGGGAAGCCCCTAAAATGACTTTAATTGAAATTGACATCATAAGCTGCCAAAATTTTCATGTTTCAATGGCTCCCTTTCAACCATTTCAAAGGAAAGCACAATCAAGTCAGCATGACCATGGAGTCTGAGGTTCAGCTATGGCTGCTGGACAATGTGACCAACACGAGGCCAGCAGAGAACATACATCTATACATCGCTCCAGTAAGGGAAGGGCAACAACAGGAGCCAGGCTGCGGATGCTAGGAATTTTATATAATGAGAAAACGTTTAATACCTGAGCAAGCAGTGGTCCTCGGATTCGCCTCAGAACTTCAGATCCATCCCAGATGCTGGAATTGAGACTTCCTGGTTGGGGCTAGCAAGAAAGGAAAACACACACAAAGTGTGGAACAGTGCAGGCTCTCTGGGGAACTTACCAGTTTGTGGTGAACAAAGCTCTCAAAGAGCTGCAACTGTTGAGGATAAAGAAACTACAGCATTCTAGAAAATACCTTCTACCCCAACTTCATCTCTAGAACTGCTATCATAAGGAATAATATCACCAAATTTCTATGGCATGTGTAATTCTCTCAGTATGGTAAATGAAATGAAATAGCAAAAGCAAAGCCCAATACTCTGCTTCAATTACTACTCTGCTCCAGCTCACGGCCACTTACTTGCAACACTGGCCTGGTCTGTACCGCCCGCATGATAGCTGGGTCTTCAAGTTCATTTTCAATCACCATCTTGCTGAGCCTCTCTGCCAGATTCTCCTCATGGTCACCCAACAAGTCCATCTCATCCCTTTCTCCATTGCCGCTTTGTTCATTAACTGCTGCAGGTAGCTTCTCCTCCAGTTCAGCCAGGCGCTCATGTGCTTCCTGCCAATCATCATCTATGAGGAAATCAGAAAAAGAAACAGGGTTCATACTGGAATAAAAAGTTTCGTGAAATTCTTCTGTTAACCAAATAAACAATTCCAACTCCGGAAGACAGGTGGGAAGTTCAATTTCCACCTAGACACATGAAATAAGGTTTAAATTAAGGGGGCACATCTAAAGTGGGCTTCTCACTATTGAGAACAAACATCCTATCAGGAATAAAATTCAAACTTTTAGAGTAATAGATTAATACATTAGCAATGGCATCTAGATTATATTCTGAAACTGATTTCTAAATTGGTGATATATATGTGTACTACAACCTGTGGGTTTGAGATTCTGTGACATTTTAGGCAAAAACTCATGCTAGCATACCACTTTCTCTTAGATAACTGTCATCTTCTTTACAAGCTTTTAAATCCATTCCTTTCAGCCAGTTAGCGTGTTTTGAGAATCTATTATGTGACAAACACTGTTCTAGGTGCATGGCATACATCACCGTAAGAAACAGACAAGGGAAGTTACATTTGAGCAAAAATTCAAGAGTTAAAAAGTTAGCCACGTGGATATCTAGGGGAAGTGTGTCTCAGGCAAAGGACGGTCAGTATAGAGGACTTAAAATGAGAGATTGACAATTTTCAGAAGCAGCAAGGACTGCGTTTGGACTGGAACGAACACGGGTGAAGGGCAGAAGGAAAACGAGGTTGGCACAGATTGGGGGGAGCTCTCAGGGGTCCTTTAGAGCTGCTCTGAAATGGGACCCCAAGAAGTCAGGATGTGGCTGGGCTTGCTGAAAGAATTGATGTGGTTGCTGTGCTGAAAACAGATTTGGGGACAAGGGGGTCGCACTACGGGAAGCATGGAGGTCTGTTAGCAGGCTACTGCAAGTACGTCAGGGGAAAGGTGAGGCTCAGCCCTCTTCTTTAACTGTCTCCGTTTCTGTACACTACTATGGAGTCTGTATCACTGATACTAGGTTATTTTCTCATTGTTTATGCTGACAGAGCATTATTTCACAGATGAAAATCTACAGAAGCCTTTATCAGCTTCTCCAGAACTAGACCTCATCTCCATCACCTCTTTCATTCCAGGCTCCTTAACCACATCACTCATCATTCCCTTCTACCTCCATGATAAAAGCGCTACTATTTCGCCTTTAGCATTCAAATTCAGACACCTTTCTTTCCCTCCTCACTGACGCTTTCTCTAAATAATCTTTTCATTTCCATTCTTACCTTTGCCTCATCTAACCCACCAAAACCCCATGTATTCTCTTGCATATGTTACATATTTTTATTCTTATTTTAGTTTTGTATGTTCTGCAAATCCAACACAGACAATAGGTAATTCTCTTTATAACTAACATCACAAAACAGAATTCTGAAAAACTGTCCTTAATGACAATCCTCCCCATTTTATTTTTCTATATATCTCATTTAAAGAAAGGAGAAGGACTGGAAACAACATGCAAAGAAAAAGAAAAGTGTCTGGTATATACTAAGGGTGTAATAAATGATAGCTACTTCAAAAAAAGATTTAGACTTTCATATGGAACTTGTTAAAAGTATCTTTACTCTTTTTTCTTGTTTACAAATACAGGTTTGCTTAAAAAAATTTTAAACATTATACAAATATGTAACTCAGCAAAACTTCCCCACAATTCTTCAGGAATGTTAAATTTTTAAAAGTAGAAACACAAAGTGGGATTTCCAAATTTATCATCTGATACTATCAGAACCACTGTCTAGTCTTGGAGGGCTGTGATAGATCTGAATGTACTATGTACAGTAAGGGAAAAACCTAGTTTAGATGAAAATTTACAGTACTAAATTATTGGTTATTAAAAAAACAAGGAACAGCATAATCAAAAATCAATTGTGACATTAATACTTGGTGTCATCTTTGCTAAAGAAGAATAAGCTAGGATGCTCTGAAGGACCAACTGCTTTTTCCAACCTTATTGACTCAACAATGCCAAAAAAAGGGGGGAAAAAAGTCTATAATCCCTAATTATGGGAGGTTTTAAAAACATTTATTACCCAAATTTAGGAAACTGATTTGTTAATGGATTAATTCTAATGTAGAAGAGTTTTCATTCACTTCTCATAATCCTATTTACTAACTTTACTATGAAGTGAAGTGAAGTCGCTCAGTCATGTCCGATTCTTTGCGACTCCACGGACTGTAGCCTATCAGGCTCCTCGGTCCATGGGATTTTCCAGGCAAGATTACTGGAGTGGGTTGCCATTTCCTTCTTCAGGGGATCTTCCTGACCCAGGATCGAACCTGGGTCTCCTGCATTGTAGGCAGACGCTTTACCGTCTGAGCTACCAGGGAAGCTTTACTATATGTCTCATCAAAGACGATAATCTATTTGTCCTTAGTAATTAATTTAAAAAACACTGATTAGTAGCCATATTCTGTAAGAAAGGCTCTGTTGTGAATTGTTACTTTTTCAAACATGTAAGTAAAGAAATCTATGCCACAAAACACCATCATCATCATTTTATGTATTTCCTGTTTTGTGAAAAATCACCTGAAGCAACGTCAGAGGCCACACATGGCCTTGGTGTAAAAAGACACTTCACTCTGTATCTTCTTTGAATGACTGAAAAATATAGTTACTTAAACATGCCTTTGTTTGTTTGACCTCAACCCACACTTGCCAAAATGATAAAGGGTAGGGGAAAACAACAAGAGAAATGAAGGGAAAGAGATACCTACTTTCCTTCAACTATAACCTATACTCTGGGACTTCCCTGGTGGTCCGATGGCTAACACTGTGCTCCCAATGCAGAAAGCCCTGGTTCAACCCCTGGTCAGGGAACTAGATCCCACATGCCACAGTGAAGATTCTCATGTGATGCAACTAAGACTCAGTACAGCCAAATAAATACAAATGTTAAAAAAAATTAACCTACACCCAGATGTGAGTTACTAAAATCCTGTCTGCTTTTATAAACACGTGCTTGTTGTGGCAATTCCCTTCAAATCTGTCTCTGGGATATATCTGAATAAAAACAAAATAAAAAGAAGTAGAGTTAATTTAATTTTAGAGCAATCTCAGTCTCTAAAGATTTCAGCAGCTATCAGTAAAAAGGAGGAAGAAACAATGAGGATCCTTCCACATGGAGGCAGAAGATTTCCAAGGATTCCCCAAATACTATTAAACATAACTTGTAGTTTACACTGATTGTATTTATAGTTACTTAACCTCTCTGGCACTTTCCTTCTTCATTGGCTAAAATGACAATAATAATAGTGCCTATCTCATAAGATTGCTATGAGGATTGATAATATATGTAAAACATTTAGAATGGTCCCGAGCATCTAATAAGTACCTTGGAAGTGTAAGCTTTCATTTTTAGAGAATGAGTTGAGGTTACTATGGCCCATTTATTGCTCAAAGATGATGCAAATATTTTTTTCCATGCAAAGACACTGACTAGTTTCTTATGGAAAGGTGACATCAGAGCATTTGTAGCCAGTGACTTAAAATAACTACTGTATTAACAGGTATTACTCAAGACACTCACTCCTTGAGTTAAAAACCATTAAGTCAAAACATATGTCATAGGTCTAACATTCTACCTCCTTGTTTAAATTCTCTACTCATCTATGGAAGTATATTAAACAAGTCACAGGTGGACTTAGAAATTTTCTTTTTATAAATCTGTATACTATTTATATCAAGGTGTTAGGAGGAACTAGGATTTTAACCTTACAATTGTCTCAATGTTAAGGGCTCACATTTAGAAATCTTTTCTCGACTACAGACTCTGTAGACCAAGAAGTCCTTAATCGTCCTTGTGCCTCAGGGTACAGAAACGGGCTGCCCTATCCAAATGCTATTTCGCTGCTCTTACCTTTTACCACCTGTTCTTTTACTGTGTAACCCTAGGGGCTTTTTCAATGTGTGTGCACTTTTTGCTTTTCCATCCCATAAAATACAATTCTGCATACTTTAAAATTCTTTTAGGGCAATACTTTCCTTATCTTGGGAGAAACTCAGAAAAAAAAAAGACTGTCAAGCACTCTGGAAGTCAGGGAGAAGGCAAGACTATTTCTCTCCAGTCCAGGTTCAAAACTGAGGACATTTGTTATGTCTTGTCTTAATATACTTCATTTTAATACAGACAAATTTGCTACAAAACGGTAACATTCGGTACACTATTTTAAGACAGAAAGAGTTCCAGAAGCAAGCACACACTTGTTTGTAGCTTTATTGTATTCTATAGGTTTTTACAAAAGTTTCAAATATAATCTGCAAATTCCATCAGCCCCCTGCTCCCACCATTCTCTGTTCTTCCCCTCCTTCCCTGTGATCTCCCTGGAGAAAGAACAGCATCTTAGATTATCCTCTGGGGCGAGGTCTTCCCTTAAACTACGGCTGGAATCCAAAAGGTCTTCAGTTCCCTTTTGTAATGAGCCTTGCTTTCACCTTAAATACTTCTCTTCCTGCTCCCAAAAGTGGCAGTTTTAGCTCTCCAGTGAATTCTCTAAACCCTGACTGAACAGAGAACATTTTTTCATTTTTGCCAGTTAACTCGGTCTAAGCTTAAACAAACAAGTCATTTAGGTCACTGCAAAACCAGTAACCAATACGACATTTTTAAAGACCTCTTGTTTGTTTTTGATATTCAACATTTTGGGGTTACTCAATACTAATAAGTTTCCTCTTCTTCTTCCTCATTACTTAAGTTTGAATATTTGTTGCTTAGACAGAGTTCAAAGAAACTCCACATATTCACACATCCCAGTGTAAATGCGGTCATTGTTGTTTTTCAACACCATCAGTCAAAGCAAAGATAGCCGCATCTCCCTCTCTTTTTGGCCTCGCACATGCTGGATCTTAGTTCTCCAACCAGAAATGGACCCGGGGCCCTTGGCAGTGAGAGTTCAGTCTTAAGCACTGGACCACCAGGGAATTCCCTTACCTATTCATCTTTTAAGTACAGTTTAATTTTAACTTATTAGTATGCTTGTTCTAGAATCTCAAATTTCAAACTTTATCATATAAACTTGCCCCCTAAATTTCTCATCTCAGTAATTATAACCGTGACCTGTAGTTTAGTTTGGCTCTTTAATTTTTTAACCTCTTCCAATTCCTGAAATATTTATCTATCTCCAGGGATGAGAAAATCTCATCTGTACACAGCACTTTTCTAATTTATGAAGACTTTCTATCACCAAAATTCTTGCAATCAAAAACTCTATTTAACTGAATATACTACAGTACAACAGAGGATCATGCTATATACTATTGATCAACTAAATTTTAAAACATACATATCAGAACCGGAGTTTTCTCCTAGTCCACTAGTTAAGTTGTATGTTCCACAAATAAATATTTACTTCTTCTAGGATTATTTTCTGAAGAAGGAAATGGCAAGCCACTCCAGTGTTCTTGCCTGGAGAATCCCAGGGACGGGGGAGCCTGGTGGGCTGCTGTCTATGGGGTCGTACAGAGTCGGACACGACTGAAGTGACTTAGCAGCAGGATTATTTTCAGCCTTTATAAAATGTGTACTTCTCTAATCACTTGATTTTCTCATAGTGTCAACTGAGGGCCACAGATCATAAAGCTGGGAGGGACACGGCTTAGAAAAACACCTGGTTTTGTAAGTGAGGCAAACAGAAGCCCAGAGGAGCACGGTAGATGCTTGGAGTGAAGAATAGAAGTCTGCCAACTCTGTGAATGAGGATATTCCTGCTAAGACAAAAGTATCAATGCTGATAAAAGACAGCATTTGAAAAGAGCAGGAGACCGAGACATTATAAAAGAAAGCTGTCACTTACCAACTGCACCTGACCCAAATGTATCATCATTGAATTGATCAATCTCTTCGTCCTCCTCTCCCAGGCCCTGAAATGCATCTTCATCTTCATCCAGAGGACAATCCTCCAAAGACTAAAAAAAAAAAAGAGAAAAAAAGATTAGCTATTCAGGAAGCTCACAACCTCATTTTCAAAATGTTCTAAAAATGTTCTTCTTACACCAATCAACACAATAGCTTCATTATGACTTTCTGTACAGATGGCATTTTTTTCTATCCCCCAATTTCCCTGACATTGGAAGATTCAGTACCTTTTCTTTCAGCTTCTCTTTCCTATTTATTTAACCTCTTCCCCCTAACTTCCATTTCTGTATTTATCAAGGCTCTAATAATAGCATTTCCTCATGCAACCAAGAAATTAGGCCTGCAACTTCCTTTCCATCACTTGTTACAATGACAACTGAAAATGAACACTTTTTTTGCCTGAGTTATTTTTCACTGAAATTCTCTTCTTCCCCATGTTCATGTCATGTTCTCAACTATTAATCCCTTTTAAAGCTTTCTCTCCATTTTCCTTCACACATTTTGTTTTCCTATAGGCTCAAACTTGGTGGTAAAAGAGAGCTAAGTTTTCAATCACAGTGAACTCTTGAAAAACTGTGATGTGACAACTTCAAGCTCAGTCTCTACTCCTACAAGCGATGCCAACCTGGACAAGCCACACCCCTTCTGATTAATTCATTCAGTACCTCCTGAGCACCTATTGTGTCTCAGGCTGTGTTAGACTTTAAACCACAGTCTCTTTAAGTGGTAATGCAGGGACAATACCATCTCCTTCAGAGGTGTTGTGAGGCTCAAAGGAGGCAAAGTTTTAGACAAACAATGGATACTGCTAAACAATGCTAGATATCACCATAACAAGCTAGGTGTGTTCTAAACACTCCCTTCCCTCCCCCTTCATTTCACTTTTCAACTGATTAATTTTCCAAGTTTTTTGGGGAACTTTGCCTACTGCATCTCATCGCTTCTCTCCATATTTTCGTAAAGTCAGTTTGATCTTGAGCCATTTCTATCAAATACAAGGTCTATGTGTCCAGTTTTCAATGACTCAGGGTCAGAAATCCACTCTCTCTGCAGGCACATTTCTGATACACCTTGACTGACCACCTCTCAGCGAGGCTGTTCCCAAACGAAAAGTTAGGTTCAAGGGCCAGTCTACCCATCTTAAGTCCTCCCAAACTCAACACGAAACAAGCAAGCGACTGCCTCCACATCAGAGGCAACTTCTCCAAGCACTCGCAAATCACGAAAGTCTCCTTAACCAAATCACTGCTTCTCAAATTGGAGAGACTCTCAGGGATCACCTAGACCAACCCTGTCAGCTCTACAAGTCCCAGGAACCCTGTCCAAGGCATCAGGAGTCGCTAGAGGTCACACGGCGAGTTGGCGACAGCGCCAAGACTCTCGACTGGTCCTGCATTCCCGGGACCTTCCCCCAGCCCACGCCTCCGTGCGCTCGCCCCCAAGGAACTCCTGCGGGACACGCCCGTCCCCAGCCCCCAGTCCTCTTCAGTAAACAGTCCTCGGCCCCAGTCAGAAGGCAAGTCCGGGCCCCCGGGACCTGACGATCGCCCGTTTGTGAGGGGGAGACGCTTCCGTGTCCAGGGCGGGAAACGCGTCTCTGGCCTTTCCCGAGTGAGTCCTCCACAGGAATCACCGGCTGCGGGTGCAAGGCTCTCTACTCGGCGCTCCTCCGAGGCGGGGGCGGGGGGCTGTGTGGTCACGGTACTTCACGGGCCCGCCCCAGCCCAACACAGAGGTCAGCTCTCTCCGCCGGCCACCGACAGGGCGGTCCCGCCCCGGCCCCCCCGAAGCTGGCTCACCACCCGAAGCTGAAACCCGCGACCCCAAACCGCCGCCCTCCGCGGGGTCCCGCGGGTCGCCCCGGCCGCCCCCTCCTCCCCAGAGCGCGGGACCGACGCGCGTGAGAGAGAGACTGAAAGAGAGCTGGGCTTGTGCGGGAGCGAGGGAGGGGTCACTTCCGGTCGCGGCGGCTCACCTCGTAGCGGAACATTCTTGGGGAGGGGGGGGAGGGAGCGGGGAGGGGAATGGGAGAGGGAGGGAAGAGGCGCCGACTCCCCGGGCTCCTCCGTGCGCGGGTCCTCCACCGGCTCGCGACCCCTGGCCGCCGCCGTACGCCGGAGCGTGCGTGGGGACGTGCGCACGCGCGCCTCGGAGAGGGCGGCCGCCCCGCTCGGCACCCGGCGGCGGCGGCTGCGCGGGGACAGATTTGGCGTCCCGCTTCCTAGTCTCAGCGGCGGGAAGGAGGTCCCGCGGCGGGAGACTGCGCACGCGCCGCCCGTCGGGGGCTTCCTCGCGGTCTAGGCTTGTAGCCCCGCCCCCTCCGGCTCCTCTGCGCTCTCCCGGCGCTCAGGTTCCAGTCACGAGTTTTCCGTCACCGACGGGGCGGAGAAAAGCCTTGTGATTGTCACAGGACAGGGCTTTGAAGAGTCCCAGGCTTAAGTTAGCCTGGGCTGGAAACACGGAGATTCCCGGACTGTCTTTCCAACTTGCGCACCGTCTTCGAGTTGCTGGGCGTTCCTCACGACGGACCGTTTGCGCCGAATGCGGGGGAGGGGCGGGGAGACGTTCAGGGCTTCGGCGGAGGCTGTGTTCGTCGCCACTTGAGCGGCACGTCACCCGCTGAGCCGACAGCAGGCCAGGGCCGTGATTTATGTGTGTCTAAGTGGTGAGGGCGTTAAAAAAAAAAAAGGCCGAGGCTTGTTTAGCGAGGTTTCACCCGAGAGGTATTTTTAGGCCCCAGGCGCGCGGCGTGGGAGAGCGGAGAAGGGCCGCCGAGCCGCGGGCAGCACGGCCTTCCAGGCTGAGCGCGCCGCCGGGTGACACCAGCCCCCGAGAGGACCGAGCCCGGGAGGCGTTGGCCCGGGGCGCCGTGCTTCCGGGAGCCTGCTGGGGAGATTGACCTCCGCTAGCGCGGCCCGCCCTGCCCTTTCGGCCTCAGGACCCTCCTCGAGGATGAAACTCGCACAGCGAAGAATTCATTCCAAGAATTAAGGAGGGCGTTTCGCCACTCCTTTCTCCTGGTGCCTCAGAGTGCAGCCTCGCCTTAGGAGTGGCATAAATTCCTTACGTGTTAGGATGACCAGCTTAATCAGAGTCTGAGGAGTGCAAATTGTGAATTTGGAATAGGAAGTTCTGGGTGGGAGGCAGTGCTTTGTCACTGGCTATTAGATTTGGAGCAAGTTACCTAAAGGTGTCTGAGGCTTAATTTCTCTGTAAAGTGGATTTAATGATACCTGTCTCATCGAGTAGCGGTTCAATGGCACGATGATTCTAATACTACTTCTCATGATTGCGGTTTGTGAGACAGTGATACTGTTAATCGCTCAGTTGTGTCAGTCTTTGCGACCCCATGGACTGTAACCCGTCAGCCTCCTCTGTGCCTGGAATTCTCCAGGCAGGACCACTGCGGTGGTTTGCTATTCCCTTTGGATCTTCCCCACCCAGCGATCGAACCTGGGTCTTCTGGATTGGCAGGCAGATTCTTTACCTTCTGAACTTGTGAGATGGGTACTATTATTTTCTGTATAGATGTGGAACCTGAGGATTAGCGATGTTAAATAATTTATCCTAAACCATTCCCTTGTAGCTCAGTCAGCATAGAATCTGCCTGCAGTGCAGGAGACCCGCATCTCTGGGTCCCTGGCTCAGGAAGATCCTCTGGAGAAGGAAATGGCAACCCACTCCAGTATCCTTCCCTGGAAAATCTCATGGACACAGGAACCTGGTGGGCTGCAGTCCATGGGGTTGCAAAGAGGAGTCGGCAAGACTGAGAGACTAACACTAAACCACCGATAGCAATGGCAACTAGGTCTCTCTGATTCCAAAAATCCAATCTCTTAACCACTGTGATGGTTTTACAAGTGAATGTTTACATGGGCCAGACCTAAAGCTTGAAATGAAGCAGGCTAAGTATAAGATGATAATTAGAATCCAAGCATTCATACACCATTACACAATTTCATATGCTGCTGCTACGTCACTTCAGTCGTGTCCGACTCTGTGCGACCCCGTGGACTGCAGCCTACCAGGCTTCTCTGTCCATGGGATTCTCTAGGCAAAAACATTGGAGTGGGTTAACAATGATCAAAGAGTTGGTGCCATGTAGACCCACGCACGTGTGCCGAATCGTGCCCGACTCTGTGCAACCCCATGGACTGTAGCCCACGAGGCTCCTCTGTCCATGGGATTTTCCAGGCAGAAATACTGGAGTGGGTTGCCATTTCCTCCTCCAGGGGATCTTCCCATCCAGGGATCAAACTCAAGTCTCTGAGGCTTCTGCACTGGCAGGAGGATTCTTCATCACTGCACCACCTGGGAAGCCTGGCAAATTGTGACCCACAGTCTGGCCAGCTGCCTGTTTTTGTCAGTAAAGTTTTGTTGGAATGCAGCCATCTTTATTTATTTACATATTCTTGGTTGCTTTAGGGAACCAAGGGAGAGTTGCATACTTACAGTGGAGGCCATTTGGCTAGCAAAGCCTGAAATATTTACTATCTGGCCTGTACAGAAACAGTTTGCTGATTCCTGATGTTGTGGATCCTGTTTTCTGATGATTACATTAGAAATCAGAAATTAAAAAAAACTCGATGCCTCTAATTAATGATCTACTTGAGAAAACATAATGGGAAGTAGGAAACATTTAGAACTAAGCTATAAACTTATTAACATAGAAAGATTTTTCAGTTCAGTTCAGTTCAGTTGCTCAGTCGTGTCCGACTCTTTGTGACCCCATGAATTGCAGCACACCAGGCCTCCCTGTCCATCACCAACTCCTGGAGTTTACCCAAACTCATGTCCATTGAGTTGGTGATGCCATCCAGCCATCTCATCCTCTGTCGTCCCCTTCTCCTCCTGCCCCCAATCCCTCCCAGCATCAGGGTCCTTTCCAATGAGTCAACTCTTCACATGAGGTGGCCAAAGTACTGGAGTTTCAGCTTTAGCATCAGTCCTTCCAAAGGACACCCAGGACTGATCTCCTTCAGAATGGACTGGTTGGATCTCGTTGCAGTCCAAGGGACTCTCAAGAGTCTTCTCCAACACCACAGTTCAAAAGCATCAATTCTTCAGCACTCAGCCTTCTTCACAGTCCAACTCTCACATCCATACATGACCACTGGAAAAACCATAGCCTTGACTAGACGGACCTTTGTTAGCAAAGTAATGTCTCTGCTTTTGAATATGCTATCTAGGTTGGTCATAACTTTCCTTCCAAGGGGTAAGGGGGATACAGCTAAAGCAGTTTATATAGAAAATAGGATAATCTCAAAGAATAAGGAAAAAAATTATAAAGAGCAGAAGTGAAAGAAAGCAAGGTTATCCTAGAGACCATGGATACAATTACCTGTTTTTCTCACTGTGAGGCCTGTCTTTAATGGAGGTTCGTGAGAATCCCTTTAGGTGAATAGTGTATTTTTTGAACTACATAACAGGCCTATTCTTTTCTTTTAAAAAAATATTTATTTATTTGGATTTGCAGCGCATTAGTTGCTGCATGTGGGATCTAATTCCCTGACCAGAGATTGAACCCAGGTCCTCTGTCTTGGGAGCACAGAGTCTTTATCCACTAGGCCACCAGAGAAGTCCCAACAAGCCCATTCTTAAGATGGAGAAGGTACAAATTATTTTCACAAGTAATTCTGGGGAAATACAGTATGAGGTCTCTGGAGAGTGTCCCTTGAGTGGATGGAATAAAAGTCTCTCTTTCATGCCAGGTGTATGAAAAAGGCTTTTGACATCAGAGAGAGGACATCAGTTAGTGAAAACTGCCATGCTTTGGCATTGTCGGTCCTTGTTCAGAAGTTGTAAATAACCTGCTGTGGTATTTACAGAATCTAGATATCCTCTTTTTTAGATGGTGGTAAAAATGTACTTTTTTGTAAGACTAGTTTCAGATGTTGTATTAATTTTCATTAAGTAATGTACAGCTCTACAATAGTGGTTCCCAGCCTCAGCAAGAGGGTTTATTAAAACAGGCTGCCGGGCCCCATCACCAGAGGTTATGAAGTTATGAAGTAGGACCTAAGGATTACAGTTACACAGTTCCCAAGTGATGCTGATGCTACTGGTTCTGGGACTGCACTTTGAGAACCACTGCTTTATTACCCTTGAGTGCTTGCAGAGGGTTATAGAGAGGGAAAAAAAGAGTGGTGGGCTGCCCAGAGGGTCATTTCTTACATAGTCAACAAAGTTGTGATGGACATCCTAGAAAGTTACGGGAACCTTTGGTGCAGCAGACCTTAGACAAAAAGATTAGCAATATAATGAAAATAAAAATGTATAAGACAAAAACTTGTGGTAGATTAAAAGAGCCCACAGAATCTTTGACTGTTCTCTCATCAAGAGGCAAGTTCTGTTTCCACGATTCCTTGAATCTGGACTGGATGTGATGGCTTTGACCAATGGAGAGGTGGGGGGAGGCGTGCTGTGTCAGCTCTGTGTCTAGTCTCTAAGGAGGTTGACATTGTGGGTCCATGTTAGAGGCCTAGTTACCTTGCTGAGGAGGTCACATGGGAAGGCTCTGAGACTCCATGGAGAGCAAGAGGGGTCCAGCTGTAACCAAATCACCAGTCGCACTAGACTGATGAATGAAGCTGTCTTGGACTCTCCAGACCAACTCAACTACCAGCTGAGTATCATTGAGTGTCCCCATTCAACCCCATGTGGAGTAGAAGAATCACTCAACTGAGCCTTTCCCAAATACCTGACCCATAAAACTGTGGTGATACAATAAAATGGTTGTTTAAAACACAAAATTCTGGAGTGGTTTATTACTACTAATAGGTACCTGGGAATTCTCTTCAGAAAAGTTACACCAAACTTGGAAATAAGGAAAAAGGTTACTATGTGCCCTTTCTGTGTTGTAACAAGAACATTGTCTAATGAGCCTGCTTAAGGATAACTTGAAGTTCTTGGGGAGGTAATTTTATTTGACTTAGTATTTACTGTTAGTGAGGTGCCAAACTCGGTACAAGTTAGATGTTATTTTGTAGAAGATTGCTAAATTGCAAATTATTTTTGTACAGTTGAGATGATTTCATTTTGATAGAAAAGGGGTAATCCCAAAGGGGACAGTTTAACTGCCTCCCCAGATATTAACTGGTATATTTAACATTTGAGTCTTATTCAGCATTCTCTTCTCTACTCGGTTTGGTACATGTTTTCTTGTATTTGTTTTAAACCAGCCTTACCATCCTGCTGGTTTTCTCATTAATGAGATAAATAAATGGCCCATACTCATATTGGTTCACAGACTGGTCCCCAGACACGGAGGACGAGGAGAGACTGAAGAGAGTCACTGCAGGTTGGTAGGTGGTAGGAAGCGCCTACAAAGCAGGAGAACTTACATACCGAGTCTGTCTTGGGCAGTCAGTAGACGAATAGGTCACTGCACTCACCTTCCAGAATCTTAAAAGATGTAGAGCTCTGAACAGAGTCCCGTCATGCATCCCGTCCAGGTGGTCTCAACAACATCCTACTCTCTTGTCCTTAAAAATAGCTCCCACCGTGGGAAAGGTGGGCAGAACGTACCTTCTGAGTACAGAGGAGGGGATGTGGAGCATCTGGTCTCCAGGGGCCAGTTCCGGATGATTGCGTCCTCTTAGTGACGACCTGCAACAGCTTGTGATACATTCGACAGTTTATTATGTAAGAAGCTGAGAATCTGTTATGTGCTGTGTTTTGGTCATGGCCTGGGTGGTTTATTAGGTATGAGTTAAGTGCTGAATGGTTGTGTATTAGTTTACAC
Organism: Bubalus kerabau; assembly: GCF_029407905.1. Classification (NCBI taxonomy): domain Eukaryota; kingdom Metazoa; phylum Chordata; class Mammalia; order Artiodactyla; family Bovidae; genus Bubalus; species Bubalus kerabau. The sequence goes on from NC_073638.1 coordinate 84,360,462, forward strand.
TGGCTGCTGTAACAACTTAGCACAAACTTAATGGGTTAAAGCAGCACTAATTTATTCTCTTGCAGTTCTGGAGGTCAGAGTCTCAAATGTAGTTTGAGTTGTTGTAGTACTGTGTTCTTGCTTCCAGAGATGCCTAGGAGAGAATCTGTTTTCTTACCTTTTTTGGTGTCTAGAGGTTGGTGCATCCTTTAGCTTGTAGCCTCATCCTCCATTTTCAAAACAAGGAGCATGGCTTCTCCCAGGCTCTCCATCTGTCTCTCTCTCCTTCTGTTGTCACATTTTTCTCTCCCTTCCTCCTTCCTCCCTCTTATAAAGTGATCTGTGATAACAGTGGGCAGGGGGACTGCATATTCATAATCCAGGGTAGTCTCTTCATCTCAGGATCCTTAATCTCATCTGCAAAAATCCCTGTTACTGTATAAAGTACATGCAGGTTCTGGGGTTAGGACCTGGGGGACCATTTGGGAGACCAGTTTTCAGCCTGCCCCACGTGGTATATGTGAACCATTGTTGGGTATCCAAAATGATTTTTGGTGGTATAATGAACATTTTAACATTTGTATGTATGGTTCTGTATACTATTTAAAGATGGAAAAAAAGACTTCACTAGGTGGAACTACGAGGGGCGTTGAAAGGAGAATCGAGAATGAGTAGGGGAACAGGCAGGCTTCCCGCCCCCTCCGGCCGTGGGTCCCAGAAGGGGCAGCTTGGTGCTGACAAGGCCTTGGCAGTAAGAACAGGCTGTAGGGACATCTCTCCTGTGTGAGCCTGTGAGTGGCTGGCTCTTAGAGGTGAAGAAATGTGATGGTTTGCTGGGGTAGACCATGGCATTAGAGGATAAGACAACAGAAAGTCAGTCTTGCTGCACATGTTTCTCTTATCCAACTGGTGAGAGAGGGGGCGCTTACAGTGCTGTTGCTCCTGTTGTTTCCTGTTGGCGCTGAGCACTGCAGAGCAGAGGTGGGGCTCTGAGTACTAGTCCCCTCATCATTCACACCAGTGGCCCCAACCTTTTTGGCACCAGGGATAGGTTTTGTGGAAGACAGTTTTTCCACAGACAGGTGGAGAGGGGGAGAGTTTTGGGATTATTCAAATGCATTACTTATTGTGTACTTTATTGTTCTTACATTGTGATATCATTATACAACTCACCATCACTCGCCACTCACTGATAGGGTTTTGATACAAGTGTGTAAGCAGCTGGTTTATGGTGGTCCCTGTGAGTCAAGCCTCTCTGGAAACAATGATCTGTATTTGCAGCCGCTCCCCAGCACTAGCATCCCTGCCTCAGCTGCTCCTCAGATGATCGGGCATTACGTTCTCATCAGATCTGATGGGAGGCAGAGCTCAGTGGTAACAGCTCTGGGGAGCAGCTGCAAACACAGATGAAGCTTCAGCTTCCTCACTGGATGCTGGTCATTTCCTGCTGGACTGTCCAGCTGGGAGCCCCGATTTACACCACTCAGGAAAGGAATTATATATATATATATATATATATATATATATTTTTTTTTTTTTTTTTTTTTTTTTTTTTGCTGCTTGGTCTGCAGGATCTTAGTTCTCTGATCAGGGGTTGAACCCGTGTCCTCGGCAGTGAAAGCACTGAGCCCTAACCACTGGACAGCCAGGGAATTCCCAGAAACTGTTTCTTATTCAGCATTCCATTCTCTCCACAGCACCTGCTTCAGCACCTAACTGTGTAATTGTTCAAACACTGCTGAGTTCTTCTTTTTGGTTGTAAACCAACATATAGAAAAGAGATGGTTCATAGGCAGTGTCTTCACACACTCTACCTTGTAGGTCCAGGTGCTCTTCAAGTGCCCCTTAGTATTACCTCCTCGCCTTGATTTCTTGTGGTTTCTGCAGAATCATCAGAACTGGACTGGATGGCAGCATCCCATTCAAAGTATAGCTTTGCCCATTTTACTGGCAATAGCTAGGGCTAAAGAAATGGGGGTGGGAAGGGTTGGGAGAGAGGGAGCAAATCCCATGAAAGCTTAATCAGCTCCTACTCTTAACTTCCTGTCCGATACCTTGGCTTTCCTAGGCCTGAGCTTAGTGGTACCATATTTCTGGCATTAGACTCCCATATTTCCCCACACCTAAATGAGAGAGGCTGGGCTTCCCCGGTGGCTCTGCAGTAAAGAGTTCACCTGCCAATGAGGGAGCCGTGGGGTTGATCCCTGGGTTGGGAAGGTCCCCTGGAGTAGGAAATGGCAACCTGCTTCAGTACTCTTGCCTGGAGAATCCCACGGACAGAGGAGCCTGGCAGGCTATAGTCCGTGGAGTTGCAGAGTGTCCCAGGACTCAGTGACTACACAACAGCGACAAATGAGGAGGGCTAGGTTAGCTGCTAGTTTCCGGCCTTTTCCTGGAGCACTTGGGAGAAGCAGACAGAGATTCAGACTATTTCATGAGCCTGTTGTTACTGGAGGGACCTTGGCTGGATCTCCTTTTGGGGGACGAAATTCACAAAAGGAAGAGAAGCTTGTTCAACAAAGCCTGAAAATTTGCCAGCGTTGCACGAATACTACTGAAAGCCTGGCGGTGTTCACAAGCAATCATACAGAAGCCCGATGAAGTTACGAGGGTGCTTGAGCACTCGGGCGCCCTTGTTTCCCTCGCTTGTTAGCGGACAGGAACACATTTTGATCAAGAAGGTGTCTGCATTGCGGCTTTCTTTCGTTTCTTCCCTATTGAGTAAGAGAGGATACGTATAATAGAAAACACAAGACGTGTGGTATAAGACACAGGACATTCAGGATTTGATAGTGAACTGGGGGTTATACAACGTGCGTAGCAAACCATCCTGGGTTTAGTGGGTTAAAACCACAATCATGATTGATTTGGCTAATGAACCTGCAGTTTGGCCAGGACCGTCTCTGCTCCAGGTGGCGTCAGTTGGTACTGCTTGAAGGCTGGGGGTGACTCGTGGTTGGTTGCTGGAATCATCTGACGTCTCACTCACTATCTGGCATTTGATGCTACCAGTCAGCTGGGGGCCCAGTGGGGTTTTCAGCCACAGCACTTATTTGTGGGCTTTCTCTGCGGTTTCTTACTTTCTTCCCAGCATGGTGGCTGGGTTCCAAGAGCAAGTGTCCCAGAAGGGTCCACTGGGGGTGTGTCTCTTTTATGATCCAACCTAGAAAGTCACAAAACATCACTTCTGCTTTAGTTACAAGTCCATCCAGGTTGGAGGGAAAGACGGACCCCATTTCTGGAGGGGAAAAGTGTCAACATTATCATGTGAGGAGAACATGTGGCAAGGGATGTGACATCAAGGTCATTTTTGGAAAATACAATCTGTCACAAGGGCTAAGAGGTAGGAACTCAGGCCCTTTGGATCAGACAGGCTCAGAAACCTCTGGAAACAGAAGTCAAATCTCACAAGGCAAATATGTTTCCCCCCTTATGAAGTCACTACCACCACCACCAGGACCACTACCTGTGTTTATTATAACTGTGTGTGAGGAAGGGATATATTCGGAGGAGGCTTGGGGAATCTTTGTAATTTGGGAGCTTACTAAATCTCTGGTAGGTGTATGCCTTGATTCCATGGTGGCATATGGGCAAAGGGCACATAAAATCCTCCTGAAACCCAACCTATCAATGGCTGCCCTGTTCATTTCAATCACTCCCTAGACACTGGGGTTTGTCATGTCATGTTATCTATTGCTGCGTAAAAAATAGCCCCCAAATAGAGTAGCTTAAAACAAAAGTCATTTATTATCTCACAAAGCTTCTGAAGGTTGGGACTCTGGGAGCAGCTTAGCTGGGTGGTTCTGGCTCATTGTTTTAGGAGGTTGTAGTCCTCTGAAGGCCTGCCTGGGGCTGGAGGATCTGGACCCAAGATGGCTCACTTACACGGCTGTTGGCCAAAGGCATCGATTCCTCCCTGGCTCTTCATAGGACGCTGTGGTTCCTTGCCATGTGGACGTCTCCATGGGGCTTCCTGATTGTCCTCAGGACGCGGGAGGTCCTCTTAGAGTGAGTAACGTGAGTGTGAGGCTGCAATATCTTTTATGACCCAGCCTCAGAAGTCATTTGTCATCATTGCTGCCACATTCTTTTTGCTAGAAATAAGTTAAGGACACCCTGACACTCAAAGAGAGTGGGATTAAGCCCCACCTTGTAAAGAGAGATATATCAAAGAATTTGTAGATGTATTTTAAAACCAGCACAGTCTATGTGAAGGCAAACTCCAGACCTTTTCATCATGGCAGTTTTCTGGAGAGATGAACAGATTCTAGTATTATGATGTAAATGATTATAAAATGGGGTTTCTCAGGTGGCTCAGCAGTAAAGAATCCACTGGCCAATGCAGGAGAGGCAGGAGGCACAGGTTCTATCCCTGTGTCAGGAAGATCCCCTGGAGAAGGAAATGGCAACCCACTCCAATATTCTTGCCTGGAAAATTCCATGAACAGAGGAGCCTGGTGGGGCTATAGTCCATGGGGTTGCAATGAAATGATTATAAAATAGAATGCAAATAAGGTGGTATTGGTGCGTGAATATACAGACTGATTTATGGAGCAAAGTAAACAGCCAAGAAGGTAACATAAATGCGCCTTTAGTGTGTGATAAAGATGGCAGCTTATCAATGGATAAAGGCAACATGCCTGAAAATTTCACTAAAGCAAGTGCTTACTTATTTTGGGAGAAAAGTTCACCTTGTAGCACAGCATAAACCAGAATAAACACGCAGCATGTAACAGAATGATGGATCAGTTCCCTGTGAAATTTTAAACATAAAGCAGCAAGAACAAAAATGAATGAGTATTTGTATGATTTCAGGATAAAATGTCAGGATGTCTTTACTGTAAAAATGGAAAAAATTCAAAATTTAAACACAGAATTCCATAATAATAAACATATCATACATATATATATATAAAATCATTAACAAAATTTAAAAATATTTTCATACATATGAGAAAGTGTTGACTTAAAATACCAAGACAAAATAAATCTTAAAGTCCTTTAAGCATCTTAAAAAAACTCACACAAATTTAAATGGCTGTAAATATATAAAAAGATGAATTAATAAACAAATGGAAACCAGATAAACCATCAAGTTGACAAATAATAAGAGAGAAAGAAAGAAAAAAAGGAGAAGGAAAGAGAAGCAAGGAGGAAAGAAGAGAGGGAAGGAAAGACAGACGGAAGGAAGGAAGGAAACCAGCCCAGGGTTGATCATAAAATTATAAGATCAATACCTTTGTGGAACAACTGACTGTTTCCAAATTGGGAAACGAGTACGTCAAGGCTGTATATTGTCACCCTACTTATTTAACTTATATGCAGAGTACATCATGAGAAACGCCGAGCTGGATGAAGCACAAGCTGGAGTCAAGATTGCTGGAAGAAATATCAATAACCTCAGATATGCAGATGACACCACCCTTATGGCAGAAACTGAAGAAGAACTAAAGGGCCTCTTAATGAAAGTGAAAGAGGAGAGTGAAAAAGCTGGCTTAAAAATCAACATTCATAAAACTAAAATTATGGCATCTGGTCCCATCACTTCATGGCAAATAGATGGGGAAACAATGGAAACACTGGCAGACTTTATTTTTGGGGGGCTCCAAAATCACTGCAGATGGTGATTGCAGCCATGGAATTAAAAGACGCTTGCTCCTTGGAAGAAAAGTTATGAAAAACCTAGACAGCATATTAAAAAGCAGAGATATTACTTTGCCAACAAAGGTCCATCTAGTCAAGGCTATGGTTTTTCCAGTAGTCATGTATGGATGTGAGAGTTGGACTATAAAGAAAGCTGAGCCCCAAAGAATTGATGCTTTTGAACTGTGGTGTTGCAGAAGACCCTTGAGAGTCCCTTGGACTGCAAGGAGATCCAACCAGTCCATCCTAAAGGAAATCTGTCCTGAATATTCATTGGAAGGACTGATGCTGAAGCTTGAAACTCCAATACTTTGGCCACCTGATGTGAAGAACTGACTCCTTGGAAAAGACCCTGATGCTGGAAAGATTGAAGGCATGAGAAGGGGACGACAGAGGATAAGATGCTTGGATGGCATCACCGACTCAATGGACATGAGTTTGCATAAACTCCGGGAGTTGGTGATGGACAGAAAGGCCTGGCATGTTGCAATCCATGGGGTCGCAAACAGTCAGACACAACTGGGCGAATGAACTGAACCTTTGTGAATGGGACTTTGCTCGTGGCTCAGTGGTAAGGAATCCACCTGCCAATGCAGGAGACTCGGGTTTGATCCTGGGTGGGGAAGATGCCCTGGAGGAGGACATGGCAGCCCACTCCAGTGCTCTTGCCTGGAGAATCCCATGGACAGAGGAGCCTGGTGGGCTACAGTCCATGGGATCCCAAAGAGTCGGACACTGACTGACCGAGCACACACCTTTGTGCATCATCTGTGGGAGTACAAATTAATGGTCTTTCTAGAATGCAATTTGGCAGTGTGTAAGTAGGGGGTTAAAATATTTTAACTTTAAGGAAGTCATCAGGTTCATAGACAGTGACTTATATATAAGGCTTTTTATCACAGTGATACTTAGAACAGTGAAGTATTGGTAGCCATCTATTTTTTTTTTTTAAGTCACATGGGCTTAGTCGCTCTGAAGCATGTAAGACCATCTGGGATCAGGGATCTCACCAGTGTCTCCAGCACTGGCAGGCAGATTCTTTACCACTGAGCTATGGGAAACCCTGGTAGGCATCTAAATGCCAGTAAAAATAAATGGACATGTTACGACAGTCATGTTTTTGAAGGCTACTCGAGTGTGGCAGATGTTTGTGCTACAAGTTAGAGAATGAAGCAGGGTATCAAAGCTCCTTGTTATATGATATACCTAATGTATAAAGAACCCAAATATTATCTGAGGTTTAATTGGTGAGGTTAGAAGGACTTCCCGGTGATCCAGCGGTTAAGACTTTGTGCTCCCAGTGCAAGGGGCATGGCTTGATCCTTGGTCAGATAACTAAGGTCCTGGAGGCCACAGGGAAGGGGAAAAAGGTAGAACAGTAACATCACAGACGGCAAGAGCAGAGAGGCAGACGGTCTCATTCCAGCTCTGCCAAACAACCATCGTTTCACCCCTTCTTGAAATTTCCCATTCGTATTGAGAAGAAAATGGAATGAAGATATTGTTTCTAATTTTAAAGCATCACCTATTACACTTTTTTCAATGACATATCAGATATTAATGTATTATACTTTTACAACTTCTCAAGACTGACTGACCTGGAAATAAACATTTACCCAAACTCAGTCAGTAGAAGAGTTTATGAGTGGAAATTTGAAGAATCACTAGTGCTCTTAGCGGAGAAGGCAATGGCACCCCACTCCAGCACTCTTGCCTGGAGAATCCCACGGACGGAGGAGCCTGGTGGGCTGCAGTCCATGGGGTCGCTAAGAGTCGGACACGACTGAGCGACTTCACTTTCATTTTTCACTTTCATGCATTGGAGAAGGAAATGGCAACCCGCTCCAGTGTTCTTGCCTGGAGAATCCCAGGGATGGTGGAGCCTGATGGGCTGCCGTCTATGGGGTCGCACAGTCGGACACGACTGAAGCGACTTAGCAGCAGCAGCAGCAGCGCTCTTAGAGGGACTCTCAGGTAGTCCACAAATGGTTATTGAATACCCAGTATATGCAAATCTCTGAATAGCATTGTGGAGAGATTACAAAGAAATAGGAACATTCTTTGCCATCACTTGATCATTAATTCAATAAATATGTATTGAGTGTTTAGTTAGGCACTATTTTTGACTTCCCTGGTGGCTCAGCTGGTAAAGAATCTGCCTGCAATGCAGGAGACCTGGGTTCAATCCCTGGGTTGGGAAGATCCCCTGGAGGAGAGGAAGGCTACCCACTCCAGTATTCTTGCCTGGAAAATCCCATGAACAGAGGAGTCATGGGTTGCAGAGTCAGACACGCCTGAGCGACTTCACATTCACTTCCACTTCAAGGTTTATGGATGGAAAATATTCCTCTTATAAGCCTGAAAGTGAAAGTGAAGTTCCTCACTTGAGCCCAACTGTTTGTGACCCCATGGACTGTAGCCTACCAGGCTCTTCCATCCATGGGATTTTCCAGGCAAGAGTACCAGAGTGGGGTGCCATTTTCTTCTCCAGGGGATCCTCCTGGAGATCTTATAAGATCTTATGTCTTATAAGCCTGCTGCTGCTGCTGCTAAGTCGCTGCAGTCGTGTCCGACTCTGTGCGACCCCATAGACGGCAGCCCACCAGGCTCCCCCGTCCCTGGGACTCTCCAGGCAAGAACACTGTAGTGGGTTGCCAGTTCCTTCTCCAATGCATGAAAGTGAAAAGTGAAAGTGAAGTCGCTCAGTCGTGTCTGACTCTTAGCGAACGCATGGACTGCAGCCCACCAGGCTCCTCCGTCCATGGGATTTTGCCTGGTACAGCTTAATTCCTTTGCATTTAGAAAACATGGCCACTAAAAACGTGCCCGTCTTATTAGTACTCCTTAGTTTGTCTTTAAATCTTTCAGAGCTCAAAGCTCCCACTGTTTTCCCACATAAGGAAAATACCCACTGTCTCCATCTCCCTGCATCTCTGTGTGAAGGAGATCAGGCTGGTGTGCACTGCCCATCGGGGTGCTCACTGCCCTGGGCAGCACCACCGAAAAGGGGCTGAACGGTGAAGATACATTTCTCTAGACCAGCGCTCCCCCGCTACTGGCACCAGGGCCGGTTTCCTGGAATGGATTTTCCCCCGACTGGGTACAGGGGAGGGGATGGTGTGGGGACGATTCAAGCACATCACATTTATTGGGCACTTTATTTCTATTAGCGCATCAGCTGCACCTCCCATCATCAGGCATTCGCTCCTGGACTTTGAGGACTTCTGCTCTAGACTGTTGGCAGTATGCTGGGCTAGAATAGACTCTCAAAGGGAAACGAGAATTTAAAACAACAAGCTTCTTGCTTCTGATGCTCTGTGGCTGCTGTCACGCACGTGAGCGTTCCTCCCACCCAGCGGTCACCGAGTAACAAGCCGCCCACATGCTCGTGTGTCTTGTTCATTACTACTTGGACTGGGTCAGAGTCACCCTCGTGGGAAGGACGTTCAGGTTTTTATGAAGGGGCAAGATTTGAAGGGTCTTGTAAAGACTCTCATCCCTAAAATTATGTTTTTTCCCTGATAAAAAAGAAAATTCACCCAGCTAAAATAAAAATGTGAGCTAAGATGGATGGGAGTAGGCGTGTAAATTAAGAGGGCCAGGTAAATGGTTTTGTATCTGTCAATAGCACCTTATCTGATTTTATTTGCCAGAATCAATTTAGCTGCTTTTTCAGGCCCTACAAAGGGCATTTGGGAGGAGAGGGTGACATTCACTGGATGTAAACCTTGACCTTCCCTTGTGGTTCAGATGGTAAAGAATCTGCCTGCAGTGCGGGAGACCTGGCTTCGATCCCTAGGTTGGGAAGATCCCCTGGAGAAGTGAACAGCTGCCCACTCCAGTATTCTGGCTTGGAGAATTCCATGGACTGTTCAGTCCATGGGGTCCCAAAGAGCCGGACACGGCTGAGCGACTTTCATTTCACAAACCTTGGGGCATGACTAAATGTCTTCCAGCAACTCGGACAATTTGTTAAATACCACTTTATACTTTGTCAATGTATTTACGTTCAGATAGCTTATTTAAATATTGTTAAAATGTTCAGCAGGTAGGAGGTTAGCTATTAATACCTCCATCTTGGGGCTGGGACACAAAAAGTGTAATTAACTTGACTCATTATCTTTCAGGGATTTACAACATTTAGATCTCCTTGTAGGTAGCAAAAATGACATACATCTTGGCTTGATTCTTGTCCCAAAACCATGAACCATCTGTAATCTTGTCACTGAGAACAGTCAAGGAACCCAGGACAAACCAGTGAATGACTTTTCCCAGGTCATAGATCTTTTATACACAGAAGCATGACCTTAATGACATTTAAAACTAGAGGAAAAGATAAAAAGAGTTTCATCCAAAATTTTAAGCTAATTCTTTGCATCTACAAGGTGTCTGTGGTTGGGCTACTCTAAAAATACTACTGATTCGAATAAAAATTAGATGAGTGAGACTTGACTGAGCCTGTAAGCGGTTCATATATCTGCAGACTCAAAGCTGTGGTTATAGGCACCACAGGGGTCAACCTCTGGTTCTTTAAAACACAGTCATACTGACTGGTCCACAAAATTGGCAGTAAAGTCTGGTAGGGTTAAGAGCTATTTAGAAGAATGTAATAAGTACTCTACAACCAACCTGTCTTGATAGATCTAACTCATTCTGAGTAGCACATGCCCAGGAAAATATTTTAAAAGAAAAAAAGACTATTTGTATGAAGATATTTCTAGTGATTGCATTCATTTGAATTAAAAAAAAACTCAGTAATTGGAAACTGAATAAATATATTTTTATGTATTACGATTGCTATCATAGATTGTTATATAGCCATTAAGTCATATTGATATATGTAAAACCACATGGAAAAATGTTTAAATGAGACTCAAAGTGTTAAAACACAAATTATTGTGTTTACTGATTGAACTTGTATAAAAATTTCTCTACATTAGAAAGAATCAGAAGAAAACACTATAATTAGAGTTTAAGAGGTTTTTTTTTTGTATGAAATACTGATGTGTGAAATAAAAAGTAAAAGACTAATTGGTAAAATGAAAAAACAAAAACTCGAGTGTGGATTCAAGACCTGGAGTCAAGAAGACCTTGCCAGCTGTGTAACTATGACAACCTTATCTATGTGCATTTCAGTCTCATCTTCAAAGTACAAGTCATTAGCATCTACCCTATAAAACTGTTGCAAAGGTTAAATGACAGAACGATTCATACGGGCCCGGTGGTGTCGTGACAGGCTAGGTATTATCGTAATTGATTTATCAAAAGCGGTACTAGTGGTCCTGTGTGAGTTTTATCAGACAGCATGAGTTATTCTGATGTAATATTGTAGAAGAACCCAATGACCATTTTCTCCTGCTTTCATTTCTTTCTGTAAATAATATGCCTTCCTGCGTCTGATTATCTGCCCAGGACGAGGTAGAAGTGCATTGGTGTGGCATTGTTATTACTCCAAGTTGAACCAGTACAACCCAGTCTCATGGAGAAATCCCTGACCATAAAAATATTCCTAACTCTGTGAGAAATTGCCAGTGTATCTTTACCTTCCTGGGTTTTAATGACTGTAATTGATGACTAAGACTGTATATATATATATTTTCTCTCATTTCAGGCTCTCCAAGAAGGAGGGTCTCATGGCTCTTGAATCTTGTGCATACCAGTGCACGCAGCAACTAGTACCAGAATGTAGGAGGCAGTGTAAGAATGAATTCATGAATGAATAGATCAGTGATTTCTTACTTTTATGTGCTGGGAAAGAGAGAGAATATATAGCATAGTCTGGGAGATTTTAAGGTTCTTGTAAAGACTAGTTCAATGTAGGGTCTTATTTTGATCTTTATAAGAAACAAAAAATAGTAGGGAACTTCTCTAGACCATCCTGAATCTTGGGGCCAGAGCCAAAAGAATTTCTACTTGATACTTTAGGACCACACAGATTCGTGTTACATAATGGGGTCTTAAGGACTTGACCTGTCTACCGCGAAATCATCATTACCATTCTTGTGACTAGATGCATACCCTCTCAGTTCTCTTCATTGTGAAGTTATCGGATACTTTTCTAGTCTGAACCCAAACAGGAAATTGCTCAATTGATTCCCTGCGTCTGTCTTCGCTTGCACTAAATTGGGAGAACAAGGCCCCGTGATGAATGGCACGGCATGAAAAAGTCTGATTATCTGGATAGAAAGTCAAAACAAAACAAAACAAAAAAAAGAAAGTCAAGACTTAGATCAAAATTCTATGGTGCTGCCAGCCTTCCAGATTTTTGCAGATGTTACAAAAACCAAAGACAGATCATCTTTATTATCCTAAGGAATAATTAGGATCATTTCGTTGTCATGAAGAACTCTAAATGGCATAATCTGTATCTTTACTATAGTCTGTATCTTCATAGTTGGATCTTAAACACAGAGGTAAAGAATCTGACACCCTAAAAGGCAGCTAAGAGAGATACTGGGTTTGGCTGAGAACTTACCTTCCCATAGAAAAATAAACCTGTCTTCTAAGCCAAGTATAATGCTAAAGATTTCCCACTGTCCCTAAGCCTTAACAGCTCCTGCAGGGATTGACACTAATCTCGTGGAGTCCCTAGATCCCTGCCCAGAAGCAAGGGCCAGGTTGTGACATAAGCCTCATCCGGATGCTACTCCTTCTCAGAGCTCAGACCTGCCTGCAGGAATCTCTGTTAAGTCAAAGCTCTTCTTCAGCAGTTTGGCATCTCGTTCTGTTTTATTTAGAGTGAGGTATTCCCCTTTCAGAGCTTGGACACCAGAAGCGTTGCACAACCAACAAGTAAATTACATCTTCAACAGTGGTTGGTAGCCCTTAGAAATTTCAAAGCAGGAAAAGCAAAAAGCCTTTATTAGTCATTGTTTAGTAGCATTTCAAGAGTCAACTTGACACTTCTCACTGGTACTTTGCCTTGATGATGTCATTCTCTTTCTCTATTGTTTTAAAAATTGTTCCTAAGTACACCTGAAAGGGCTTCTCTCAGGAGGTGCTAGTGGTAAAGAATTCACTTGCCAAGGCAGGATAAGCAAGTTTCCATCCTTGGGTGAGGAATATCCTCTGGAGGAGGAAATGGCAACGTTCTCCAGTATTCTTGCCTGAAAAACCCCATGGACAAGAGGAGCTGGGCGGGCTACAGTCTATGGGATTGCAAAGAGTCGGATGCAACTGAGCGCAGAGCACAGGTACACCCGAAACTAACACAGCACTGTAAATCACCTATACGCCAATAAAATTTTTTTTAGATGAAAAAGCTATAAAAAATAGTTCCTAGGGTGTTATGTGGATGCTATACTCTATGCTAGCGTTGTTACACCAGAAGGCAACAGCCACAATAATTTCTCTTCTAAAGTAAGATCACTAGTGCTATTTTTATATAAAGAAAATTAATATTAAGTAATACAATATCTAGTTACCTAAAGGGTTGAGAGATTGGATCAAACATATGATTATTTTGATGCAAGTCCCTTGAAATTTTATGTGATGAAGGCAAAATTTTGGGCTAACAGAATACCTCTTTATTTTTCAGATATTCTGAAGTTTTGTAGACACAGTAAAATACTCATTTAAAAATAATGTAAAATATACATATATCACAATATGTAATTTTTTCCAGGTGCTCTTGCATTACTTATTTATTCGAAAAGGGGGCAGAGCACACCCTTTGGAAGGGTGACATAGCCCAAGGACACAACCCACACCGATTAGAACCAAATGGGGCAAAGGTGGCGGATGAGTTGACTCCCTTAGCCCTTGAGTCTCAGCATGTGGTCATTGTAACACGTCAGCAAGCTAAGTGACATACTTGCAGGCACCAGGACGCTTCCAAAGCCAACTATCAAAGACCAAAAAGTGGGTGATGTTCCAATTTCTGGAAATTCCTGCCCCTTCCCACAAATAGTTGGAATAATCCTCCCACTTATTAGCCTATGAAATTACCCAGTTCATAAAAACTAACCACACCATATTTCAAGGTCACTCTTACCTTCTGAGATGGCCCATACGCTGTTTATGGAATGTGTTTATCTCTAAATAAACCCATTTCTTCCCTGGTGGCTCAGACGATAAAGTGTCTGCCAACATTGCGGGAGACCCAGGTTCAATCCCTGGGTGGGGAAGATCTCTTGGAGAAGGAAATGGCAACCCACTCCAGTATTTGTGCCTGAAAAATCCCATGGACGGAGGAGCCTAGTAGGCTATAGTCCATGGGGTCACAAAGAGTTGGACACGACTTCACTTTCACTTTTCTTACCTAAAAACAAAAAACAATCCCCCTTCATTTAAAAGTAATGTAAAATGTATGTAAAATATACATATATTACAATATGTAATGTTTTCCAGATATTTTTGCATTACTCTTTTATTCTAACACTATTTTGTGAACTTGAGATTATTACTTGTGTTTGGTACTGAGTCTTACAAAAGTCTTAAGAGCAACAGGTTAACACAGAAAAGCCTCATCTTCTGAGCCTCAGTGGTACAATGCCAGGGGGAGGTTTCTTTTATTATATTAGGCTACCCTGTGGTCTCTCAGCTGGAAAGAATCTGCCCGCAATGCGGGAGACCTGGGTTTGATCCCTGGGTTTGGAAGATCCCCTGGAGAAGGGAAAGGCTCCCCACTCCAGGATTCTGGCCCGGGGGATTCCATGGACTGTATAGTCCATGGGGTCGCAAAGAGTCAGACACGACTGAGCGACTTTCACTCTTTCCTTTCCAGTGAAACGACCTGTTGGCCTAGACGGCAGGGTGAACCTTTGTTGATTTTTCCTCTCCCCTGTCTTCCTGCTGCTTGGCCTCAGATTTGGGTGCTGTCAAGGGAAACTCCCTTCAGCACAGGGTGAACAAAGCCTTCTCAGCCTTCTGACCCAACAGGAGAACCTCAGGAACTGGAAAGCACCAGGGAGATTCTGGAGAGGGAGGGTCTTAGGAAAATAACCAGATAGGGTTGTTTATGAACTCCCAAGATCACCCCTGAGCCACAGATGAGTGGAAATGATTCTACACAGCAAGACTTCGAGAACTGAACTAAAAGATAAATTGCTTTTCAGGTGCCAGACTGGCCACAGGGTGCTGGAACACGTGTGGAATGCATCTGAATATCCCATTTTTGCTTTGAAATATCCCTTCTCACGGAAAATGAAACTGACATTGAAACCACAACATGAAGGGGTGGTGGAGGTAAGAGAATTTCTTTGACTCTAATAACCAGAGAAATCACGATGACTTGGGGTGATAGGAACCATGCCAGAGAAGCAGGATGGGGGGACAGATGGTCAAGATTTGGGGAGAGCTGGGAACGCTGCTGATGCCCCAGCTGGACCACTTTCTCAGGCAGTGGATCTTAAGCTTTATTAAGTATCAGGATCACTTGGAAGGCTTGTGAAAACAGGGTGCTGAACTCCGCCTTCTCCAGTTTCTGACTGAGTAGGTCTGGGGTGGGTCCCGAGAGTTCACACTTGTAACGGCTTTCGAGGTGACGTGGATGGTCGTGGCCGTGGAAACGCACTTCCAGGGTCCCTGCTGTCAAGGAGCATTGCAGAGGGACCAGCTTGGTTCCAGGTGCATATTATTAATTGGAATAAGAGAGACACCAGATAGAATCCTGTGTGATTTTACATTTCCGTCTAACAGTTAGGTGTTCAGTGTTACACACACACACACAGAGTTTAGGCCCTAACCCAAGCTCAAGAGACTTCCCTGGTGGTCCAGGGATCAAGCATCCACCTGCCAGGGCAGGGGGCGTCAGTTCAATCTCTGGTCCGGAAACTAAGACCCCACATGCTGTGGAACAACTACACCCAGGCCCCACGCCTGAGCCCGCAGCCTGGAGCTCTGGGCAGCAGAGAAGCCTCCGCAAGGAGAAGCCCGTATGCAGCTAGAGAGTAGCCCCTGCTCAGGGCAACTAGAGAAGGCCTGCGGGTGGTTACAAAGACCCAGTGCAGCCAAAAATGAACAGATAAACGAACAAATAAGGAATAATACATATATGTAAAAAAAAAGAAACAAAAACAAATAAACAAAAAAGAAATAATACATATATGTAAAAAACCCCCCAAAACAAAAATAAACAAAATAAGAAATAATAGATATATATAAAAATAAACAAACAAATAATAAATAATACATGTATGTAAAAAAACCCAAAAACAAAAATAAATAAGAAGTAATACATATATGTAAAAAAAACAAAAATAAATAAGAAATAATACATATATGTAAAAAACCCCCAAAACAAAAATAAGAAATAATACATATATGTAAAAAAAAAAACCCAAAAAACAAAAATGAATAAATAAACACATAAGAAATGATACATATATGTAAAAGCAACCCTGACGCTACCCCCAGGAGCAGCCCCTTCTTTCTGCTCCCCCTCCTCCCCCCACACTCACTCCTCACTGTCCCCCTTTCCTCCTCTGGGAGCTGTTGCATCAAGTGTGCAAAGAATGTCTGTGTCTCCCCGACCTCAGGAACAGCTCCTTCCATCTCCCCGCCACCTCCTTCTCCTTCCGTCTCCCCCCACCTCCTTCTCCTTCCCTTCCCTCGTGCCTTTCCCGTCTCTTCACTCTACTTCTGCCTTATCTTAGATGCGCTTACAAAGCATAGTTGGAATTTCCATGAGAACAATTCCAATTCTCAGCACAGTGGTGACTCAGAAGAGGTCAGAGACTTTCTTCAAATAATTATTAAATTGTTGCAATATCGGACACGTGTTTCCGTCGCCTATAGATACTCATAATACCTTTCGGCTCACTTCTCAGCCATACATTGCTGACTTTCCCAGGTGAAGAATGGGTCTAGGTGGGGTTCACTGATTCAGTTCCAGTTTTTGTAAACTGAACGTACCACATATATCCATTAAGACAGATCGGTGTCTAGAAAATCGAATGAAAAAGCACTTTTATTCGCAGCGAAGCCCACCCGCCTAACAGTGGGTGCAGCTACCACACAAGCTGGCCTCTGTGCTTTTTTGTTCTTGGGATTTGGAAAGAAAGAGGCAGAACTTGAGAAAGATAACAGATGAGCTAGTTTCAGCAAGTTCCATGAGAAGCAGGAAAGAATCCTTTGGAATGTCAAAAAAGAATTACATTTATATCAGGAAGAAAAGAATGAGCTTGTTCTGATTCTTTTCATAATTTTCCTTTTTAGAAAAATATCCATAAATAAAACTTTCTCAACCTACCCATATAAACAGCACATCTGAACTTAATGATCAGAAATAACGGAGCTGTCTTAGGTACAAAAAAAAGTACATTATTTGTATTATTAAAAAACTGGACACACCTAAAATGTTCAGTTTGGGTAGAATGGTTTGACTCTGTATTAATCAGCTCTTGCTTCTAAGATGTTGTGTAGCAAACCAGTCCCAAACCCAGTGACTTATAGGCGTGAATATACTTATTTACTTAAAAAAATTGTGCGGGTGACTGTGGGCCAGCGTGGGTTGCTCTGATTCAAGCTGCAGGTGGGACAGATTTGTCTTCAGACTGTGTTTCGTCTTCTGCACACGTGTTGGGTTTTCGGTCCAAACTGAAGCGTCACGCTTCCTGGGCCATGGTTTTCTCATTGTGATACAGGAAGGTAAGGGGATTAGTCAAACCAAGTCAGCATGTCTGAAATCTGTGCTCCATCGTGTACGCTAACCTTCCATTGGTCAGAGAGAGTCGCATGACCAAGACCAGCATCCAGGGAGCCTGCCAGCTTACCCTGCCCAGTCCAGGGTCCCAGTCCAGGGTGCAGCCAGGTCGTGTGGCGGGGGGAGAGCATACAGAGCTGAGAATGACAGTCTGTGTCTAGGACACACCTCAACAATCACATAATGAGATGTGTGTGTGATTGAGAAAGCTCAGTGGATAAGTCGTGTCCAACTCTCTGTGACCCTGTGGACTGTAGCCCACCAGGTTTCTCTGTCCACGAAATTTCCCAGGCAAGAGTACTGGAGTGGGTTGCCATTTCTTCCTCCAGGGGTCTTCCTGATCTGGAGATCGAGTCCTCTGTCTCCTGCATTGCAGGTGAATTCTTTACCATTGCACCACCTGATAAGCCCACATGATGAGATATTTTTCTAAAAAAAAAAAAAAAAAAAAACCCACAACTTTTTATTGTGGGTATTGTCAAAATGCTGAAGCTGAAACTCCAATTCTTTGGCCACCTGATGTGAAGAGCTGACTCACTGGAAAAGACCCTGATGCTGGGAAAGATTGAGGGCAGGAGGAGAAGGGGACGGCAGAGGATGAGATGGCTGGATGGCATTGCTGAGTCAATGCACATGAGTTTGAGTAAACTCTGGGAGTTGGAGATGGACAGGGAGGCCTGGCGTGCTGCAGTCCATGGGGGTCACAGAGAGTCGGACACAACTGAGAGACTGAACTGAACTCAACTGAATGTCAAAATATGCAAATAGCAAGACAAGTCCAGGGAACCCCTAAGTGCCTTCACTCAGCCCCAGCAGTCATCAACATGGGCTTCCCTTCCTTTATCTGAATTTCCATTCACCCCACCCCCCCACCCCAGTTGGGTTATTTTAACTCCTAGATATCATTGAGGAGAAGGAAATGGCAACCCACTCCAGTGTTCTTGCCTGGAGAATGCCAGGGACGGGGGTGCCTGGTGGGCTGCCGTCTATGGGGCCACACAGAGTCGGACACAACTGAAGTGACTTAGCAGTGACTTAGCAGATATCATACACTATAGGATCTATATGTAAGAGAATTTTTAAAGAAAGCATTGGCCATGATCTCTTGAACAATAATTTCTTAAGAACATGATGGAATTTTAGTGATAAAAACCTATGTCAATTGTAGGTTTGAATGACGCAGGAAATGAACACAACTTTTCGTGAAAGAGGATAACGTATTATTACAGGTACATTAAAAGTATGCTATATAAGAGATCAAGTGGAAATTTAACAAAGTGCTAATAACAGTTGTTCTTTAGTAGTGGGAATAAAGATGAATTTTAAGAACTTTTAATTTCTATTCACTTATGCACTTTCTTTAATAATTATGGACTACTTTTATAATGATGACAAATGTCAGTTCAAACATACATTTAAATTCCTGGGCAAGGCAGCTTACCTGTTTGGATATGCAATCTTCCCTAATAGTCCTGTAAGTAGTTTACTGTAAAGGAAGCACAAAAGTAGAAAGAGAAATACACTTGCCATCAAAGGACCTTGGGCAGACCACTCAGACTCTCAGAACCTAGGTGGACTCCCCATTTGTCAAATAAGGATAATGTAAGAGCAAGCTAGAAACATTTTGTTCTTGAGGCTCAAGTACATGTGAAAACATTTTGTAAAAGGAAACTTGCTATACAGTTGGAAGATATTACTACTATTTCTGAGACCAGATTCCAAGCTAGAACCCAAAGGCTGATAACCATGATAGCATGTTTTAGACGGCAGGCTCTGAGAGGCTGTCTCGTTCTTTCATTTCGTGTGGTCAGTTGGAAAGAGCACTGGGCTGATGACAGGGTGGGCCAGGGTTCTAGGTCTGGTGTTATCACTGACAGGTGCTGGAACCTTCTAAGAGTCCTGCCCACTTTTTTTTTTTTTTGTAAAAATTAGAAGTTTGGATTAGATAATGTTCAAAGGTTTGAACATTTGCTTCCAGTCATTAGGTTGATTTGTTTACTATCTGCTGGGTTGATATTCACACAAATCTGCGCAAATATGGTGAGAGGGAATGGACCAGTTAAAACATGGAATCCAAGTTTTCATAAAGCAGATGTAGATTATGGAGTTTCATATTTAGAACCACACAATACACTGAAACATCGTTTGTTTGAGAACTTGTGAGCTGCCTTCAGCATGAGCTGGACTTAATCAGAGCGCTTAAGTTGACAGACTGAGCCTGCCGTTTACTAGCTAAGTGACCTTGGGCAAATCCCTTAAGTGTCTTGATGATCCATTTCTCAGTCTGACAAATGTACGTTATAACGTTTGTTTCATAGGGATTCTGTTAAGAGGATAAAGATGGTAATATTCTTGAAAGAGCTATACGTGTGGAAAAGTACTGTACACACACAAGATTTCTACTCTGACGGTCGGGGGGGTGAGTCATCTGAAAATACAGCATGTCCTGTTCTCACTTGTCTTAATGAGTGAAGCTGGTAAAGGGAGTCACCAAAGGCCATGGGTATTTTTTAAAAAGTAAACAAAAGAAATAATTAGTTTCAAAAGCTTACAAGAACCAGAAATGGGAGTTGGAGTTTTGAATGTTGACACAGGAGCAAGAGATTTGTCAGGAGAGCAGGGCTTCAGCTCAGTAATTACCACTCCCTGGATTATTACCCTGAGCCTTACTAAATAGAGTTAGAACCCTTAGAGATATGTCTAAGGGCAAGCTATAATAATTATCCGGGGACACTATGTGACCTCAAGACATAATTATCAGACTCAAGAAAAAAGTTGAATTTGTGTTACATTAACGAAGAGAACTCTGATAATAACTGGGCACAAAAGATTCAGCATACATCTAAATAAAAATGCCAGTTCTCAAATATTGGGGTCAATAGTTCAGAGATGTTTTCTTGTTTCGTGCATTGGCACAACTCTTTTAAGACTGCACGGTTTATATTCTTTTCCCTCTTTCTCATGTCTTACAAAGCCTTAGTATTCTGGTTATTTTAGTCCTTGTAATCTTGATGTCTTGGGAAAATATAATTTTTTTTCCTCTAATGGTAAAATAAGCAATTCTATTAGTTCCTCCTGGCAGTCCAAATGTCCATCTCTCTTTTGGAGTGTGCTCCCCTCATCATTTTCCTAGACAACTCCAGCTCATCCTTCCTCAGGCGCCCCGACGCCGCAGCCTGTGCGGGCTCCTGTGGCCAACCCAGCGTCTCACAGGACTTGATGTGCGTTTCAGTTTAGCCCTTGTTGCGTCAGATCACAGTGATTGGTTATCATGTCGTTACCCTCTCTGGCCTGGTAGCTCCTTAAAGAGAGAACATGTCTGTTTCCATCTTTAGGTCTCACGATCTCACACTTTGTCTGATGTTGAATATGGGATGACATCAGAAGAGGGAATGGAAGAACCCAGTGGCTGAACACGTGGTCTAATTTTTTAAGAATATTTGGCTGCTCCAGCTCTTAGGTGGGGCACACAGAATCTTTGATCTTTGTTGCGGCCAGCCAGGGATCAAGCCCTCTGCATGGCGGGTGTGGAGTCTTAGCCACTGGACCACCAGGGAAGTCCCACCTAGCCTAATTTTTGACCTGCATCTCTTCCCTGAAATGGATGGATGTTCAAAAGACAGAGCTAAGAAAAGAATCTCTTGATTAGTATTCATCTCTTTTCTTGCTTCCTTAGTGGTAAATTCAGACTGAAATTGAAGAAAGCAGGGAAAACCACTAGACCATTCAGGTATGACCTAAATCAAGTGAGAAATAGATTTAAGGGCCTAGATCTGACAGAGTGCCTGATGAACTATGGAATGAGGTTCGTGACATTGTACAGGAGACAGGGATCAAAACCATCCCCATGGAAAAGAAATGCAAAAAAGCAAAATGGATGTCTGGGGAGGCCTTACAAATAGCTGTGAAAAGAAGAGAAGCAAAAAGCAAAGGAAAGAAGGAAAGATATAAACATCTGAATGCAGAGTTCCAAAGAATAGCAAGAAGCAATAAGAAAGCCTTCCTCAGTGATCAATGCAAAGAAATAGAGGAAAACAGCAGAATGGGAAAGGCTAGAGATCTCTTCAAGAAAATTAGAGATACCAAGGGGACATTTCATGCAAAGATGGGCTCGATAAAGGACAGAAATGCTATGGACCTAACAAACGCAGAAGATATTAAGAAGAGATTGCAAGGATACACAGAAGAACTGTACAAAAAAAGGTCTTCATGACCCAGATAATCACGATGATGTGATCACTGACCTAGAGCCAGACATCCTGGAATGTGAAGTCAAGTGGGCCTTAGAAAGCATCACTACGAACAAAGCTAGTGGAGGTGATGGAATTCCAGTTGAGCTATTTCAAATTCTGAAAGATGATGCTGTGAAAGTGTTGCACTCAATATGCCAGCAAATCTGGAAAACTCAGCAGTGGTCACAGGATGGAAAAGGGCAGTTTTAATTCCAATCCCAAAGAAAGGCAATGCCAAAGAATGCTCAAACTACCGCACAATTGCACTCATCTCACATACTAGTAAAGTAGTGCTCAAAATTCTCCAAGCCAGGCTTCAGAAATACGTGAACCGTGAACTTCCTGATGTTCAAGCTGGTTTTAGAAAAGGCAGAGGAACCAGAGATCTAATTGCCAACATCCGCTGGATCATTGAAAAAGCAAGAGAGTTCCAGAAAAACATCTATTTCTGCTTTATTGACTATGCTAAAGCCTTTGACTGTGTGGATCACAATAAACTGTGGAAAATTCTGAAAGAGATGGGAATACCAGACCACCTGACCTGCCTCTTGAGAAACCTCTATGCAAGTCAGGAAGCAACAGATAGAAATGGACATGGAACAACAGACTGGTTCCAAATAGGAAAAGGAGTATGTCAAGGCTGTATATTATCACCCTGCTTATTTAACTTATATGCAGAGTACATGATGAGAAACGCTGGGCTGGAAGAAGCACAAGCTGGAATCAAGATTGCCAGGAGAAATATCAATCACCTCAGATATGCAGATGACACCATCCTTATGGCAGAAAGTGAAGAGGAACTCAAAAGCCTCTTGATGAAAGTGAAAGTGGAGAGTGAAAAAGTTGGCTTAAAGCTCAATATTCAGAAAACGAAGATCATGGCATCTGGTCCCATCACTTCATGGGAAATAGATGGGGAAACAGTGGAAACAGTGTCAGACTTTATTTTTCTGGGCTCCAAAATCACTGCAGATGATGACTGCAGCCATGAAATTAAAAGAGGCTTACTCCTTGGAAGGAAAGTTATGACCAACCTAGATAGCATATTCAAAAGCAGGGACATTACTTTGCCAACAAAGGTCTGTCTAGTCAAGGCTATGGTTTTTCCTGTGGTCATGTATGGATGTGAGAGTTGGACTGTGAAGAAGGCTGAGCGCCGAAGAATTGATGCTTTTGACGTGTGGTGTTGGAGAAGACCCTTGAGGGTCCCTTGGACTGCAAGGAGATCCAACCAGTCCATTCTGAAGGAGATCAGCCCTGGGATTTCTTTGGAAGGAATGATGCTGAAGCTGAAACTGCAGTACTTTGGCCACCTCATGCGAAGAGTTGACTCATTGCAAAAGACTCTGATGCTGGGAGGGATTGGGGGCAGGAGGAGAAGGGGACGACAGAGGATGAGATGGCTGGATGGCATCACTGACTCGATGGACGTGAGTCTGAGTGAACTCTGGGAGTTGGTGATGGACAGGGAGGCCTGGCGTGCTGGGATTCATGGGGTCGCACACAGTCGGACATGACTGAGTGACTGAACTGAACTGAACTGAACTTAGTGGTAAAGAATCCGCCTGCCAATGCAAGAGACCTGGGTTCCATCCCTGGGTCAGAAAGGTCCCCTGGAGAAAGAAATGGCAACCCACTGCAGTATTCTTGACTGGAGAATCCCATGGACAGAGAAGCCTGGCAGGTTACAGTCCATGGGGTTGCAAAGAGTCAGACATGACTTAGTGACTAAACCGCAAAAAGAACCATCCCCCATTTTACCCCGGTCGTTCCTTTCTTTTATCTTTCCCCGCTTCTTGCTTGTAATAAGTAAAACTGTTCATTGTCAAAAAATAAAGCAATATGGATTAGGACCTAAAGGACAAAATAAATAATCATGATTAGATGCTGATATAAATACATAATTGAATAAAATTAAAGAGGGAGAACAGACAAATCTCCCAAACAGTAGATACTTCCTTCTCAATCTGGGGGAGAATAACTCTGTGTTATATGGACATGAGTTTGAGCAAACTCCTGGACATAGTGGAGAACAGGGAAGCCTGGGGTGCTGCAGTCCATGGGATCGCAAAGAGTCAGACTCAACTAGCGACTGAATAACAAACTCTATATTCCTCAAGCGGGAAAGTAAGTGGTGACTTCCTTCCCAAAAAACCAACATGGAAAGGGAGGGAAAAGGGTAAGTTTACACTGGATAACCTGACAAACGCAACCTCCATCCGGTGATCAAAGTCAATGTCAACAGTGAAGCCATGTTTTGAGTATGTACCCTTGACACGACGTGGTTAGAATGATGCTTCACCTCCGTGTCTTTCTTCCCAAAACTCAGAACCCTTTGTCTCACTGTCGGAAAAATTCAATCTGAGGGAAATTCTACAAAATACCTGACCAGAACATCTCAAAACTGTCAAGGTTATTAAAAATAAGCAAAGTCTGAGAAACTCACAGCCAAGAAGAACCTTAAGGGACACCACAACTGAGTGTTATGTGGTATCAGGTGGATGGGACACTTGAACAGAAAAAAGGTAACATGTGAATAAAGTATGAAATTTAGTTCTCAAGAAATGTGTCAATACTGGTTAACTAGTAATGACAAATGTACTTTAATCACGTTAACAATAGGGGAAACTGAGGGCAGTGTATAGACACTCCCAGTCTTTTCTAAAACAGATATGCCCCTGGACTTCCTGGTGGCGCCGTGGCTAAGACTCCAAGCTCCCGGTGCAGGGGGCCCAGGCTGGACCCTTGGTCAGGGCACTGGATTCCACATGCTGCAATGAAGAGTTCCACGCCACAATTAGAGGTCCCGCACGCCACAGCTGTGCCTGCGCGGCCAAATAGAGAAATGTTCGTTTAGAAAATAATAAATATTCCTCAGTTTATGTTATCATGTTGATAGCCTTTATGGAAATTATTGCCATCTATAATGATCTTTTCTGTTGTTTTAGCACCAGAATTTATTAGCAGGCTGACACAACATGTAAAGTAGGCAAAGACTGTTTTCACTGCATCTTTGATTTCCTTACTTCTCCATATACCATGGAACCCTGGTTAGAATTTAGAGCCACGGCTTCCTCCTAGAACTCAATAAGACATAGCATATAGGCCTGTTTCTTAATAGCATCTTTTTCTATTTTTTTTTGTTTTTTTTTTTTTTGAGCAGAGAAAGGTTTATTTCAGGACCAAGCAAGGAGAACAAGTGGCTTGGCTCAAAAATCCAACTCCTCTTAAGAGCATCTTACATCACCCTTAACCTAAGTCAACAGATCGGCACTGTACAGAGACTCCTCTTAAGAGCATCTTACGCCACCCTTAACTTAAGTCAAAGGATTGGCGGTACAGAGAGTCCACCTTGAAATCCACGTGTCTTCTTTGTTTACTTTCTGTCTTTCCCATTAGATCGTAGTCTCCACAAGGCGACTGTCCTCTCTGTCCATGCACGGCTGCATTCTCAGGATGCTCCAGGTTGCCATGTGTCAAAGATGCTCAGTTAGTGACCGTTGAGTGAAGGAAGGAAGGAAATCCAGTGGTTATAACCTGGACCTGTAGGATCATTGCAACTGGAGCAGAACTACCATGACATTACATTTTAGATAGAAGACCCTTCACGCCTTCCTAAGCAGAGGCAGTAGACAACGTGCCTTCCACCTGGGCTCCATTTCCCTCCTTCCCTCCCTCTCACCTTCCCTTGTCTCTTTCCCTCCTCCCTTTCTCCCTTGCCCACTTCCCATTCTCCCTCCCTTCCTTCCTTTTCTTCCTTCCCTCCTCCATTCTTTCTTTCTTTCAGTAATAAAAGTAATAATACCCCCAAGCATCCCATGAAGTGTGAATAACATGACATTGCCTGGAGTGGTGTAAATAAGGTGGTGACGTACGTTGCTAGGAAGTCACTTCTAGGAGACTCGGGCTTCATTGAAAAGTTGTCAGTGAACCAGAAGCACCTGGCTATTAAGGATAAAGAAAGGCTGTTTCTGTGCACAGCTGGGGGCTCCCCCCAATCCCCCGCCACCAGGATCCCTGAAGACAAGGATGACAAAGAGGCTGGGAGCCCTGAAAGACAGTCACAGAGGAAGGGCTGGGTGTTAGGCCCTAAGCACCGTGCATCTTCCTATGTGTTTAATCAAGAGCGGGGGTGGACAGCGAAGGCAGACTGTGTTTCATACGGCCTGTGTTAGTCTTTGAAGTATTTCTGTGCTTTGACCGGTGTGTTCAGTTTCTTCCGTTAGCTTATTTAACCTGAACTCCAGATGATTTCTTTTTTTTTTTTTGAGTGTCATGCATTCAGTTCAGTTCAGTTGCTCAGTCATGTCTGACTCTGTTACCCCATGGACTGCAGCACACCAGGCCTCCCTGTCCGTCACCAACTCCCAGAGTTTGCTCAAACTATATGTCCATCAAGTTGGTGATGCCATCCAACCAGCTCATCCTTTTTCATCCCCTTCTTCTCCAGCCTTCAATCTTTCCCAGCATCAGGGTCTTTTCCAATGAGTCAGTTCTTCCCATCAGGTGGCCAAAGTATTGGAGTTTCAGCTTCAACATCAGTCCTTCCAATGAATATTCAGGACTAATTTCCTTTAGGATGGATTGGTTGGATCTCCTTGTAGTCCAAGGGACTCTCAAGAGTCTTCTCCAATACCACAGTTCAAAAGCATCAATTCTTTGGCGCTCAGCTTTCTTCACCGTCCAACTCTCACATCCATACATGACCACTGGAAAAACCATAGCCTTGACTAGATGGACCTTTTTTGGCAAAGTAATGTCTCTGCTTCTAATATGCTGTCTAGGTTTTTCATAGCTTTTCTTCCAAGGAGCAAGTGTCTTTTAATTTCAGGGCTGCAGTCACCATCTGCTGTGATTTTGGAGTCCAAGAAAACAAAGTCTGTCACTGTTTCCATTGTTTCCCCATCTTTTTGCCATGCAGTGATGGGACTGGATGCCATGATCTTAGCTTTTTGAATGCTGAGTTTTAAGCCAGCTTTTTCACTCTCGTCTTTCACTTTCATCAAGAGGCTCTTTAGTTCCTCTTCACTTTCTGTCATAAGGGTGGTGTCATCTGCATATCTGAGGTTATTGATATTTCTCCTGACAATCTTGATTCCAGCTTGTGCTTCATCCAGCCCAGCATTTTGCATGATGTACTCTGTATATAAGTTAAATAAGCAGGGTGACAGTATACAGCCTTGACGTACTCCTTTTCCTATTTGGAACTAGTCTGTTGTTCCATGTCCAGTTTTAACTGTTGCTTCCTGACCTGTATACAGATTTCTCAGGAAGAAGGTCAGGTGGTCTGGTATTCCTATCTCTTGAAGAATAATCCACATTTTGTTGTGATCCACACAGTAAAAGTCTTTGGCATAGTCAATAAAGCAGAAATAGATGTTTTTCTGGAATTCTCTTGCTTTTTCTATGATCCAACAGATGTTGGTAATTTGATCTCTGTTTTCTCTGCCTTTTCTAAATCTAGCTTGAACATCTGGAAGTTCATGGTTCACATACTGTTGAAGCCTGGCTTAGGGAATTTTGAGCATTACTTTGCTAGCATGTGAGATGAGTGCAATTGTTCATTCTGGTAAATTTACGAGATATTCAAAGATATATTAGGTATCGTCTCTGGCATCAGTGAGGTCAGCGTCTGACTTGGGAGATAAAACACAGCTTTATCTCCCAAGTTGTTAGGGAGGCCAGAAATGTTTCCCTAACAACAGAGTCCAAAGTGAGACTGTCCCTTGAAAGTGATGCTATCATAGTTGAGGATGGACAGACAGTAAGAGTCAGGGAAGGCTTTGTGGTGGAGGTGAGCTGGCCCTGAAAGAATGACTGCGAATCAATGATGATTGAATTGATTTAATGTTTTTGAAATCTCTGGATCCCAAGCTAATAGAAATAGTTTCTTTCTCCCAGGCGGTCAGAGTGTACCTAGAGAGGTAGTAGGAGCAGTACCATGTTACGGATGCGGCGATGCCGCTACATTCCAGCACAGAGGGCGCTCAGGCACAGTGCCGTCACCTGGCGTGAGAGGGTGGCCAGGAAGCCTTTTTAGCTGATGCGCTGCTGGGCTAAGTAGCTCAGAATAAAATTTTGCATCCTTTAAAAGTACGTAAAAGGTGGGCTTCCCTGGTGGCTCAGTGGTAAAGAATTGCCTGCCAACACCGTGGACACGGGTTCAATCCCTGGTCTAGGAAGATCCCACACGCTGCAGAGCAACTAAGCCCACGCGCCACAACTACCGAGCCTGTGCTCTAAGCCGGGAGCCGCGACTACTAAGCCCACGTGCCCGCGGGCCCAGGCTCTGCGACAGGAGAAACCACGGCAATGAGACGCCCGAGCATCGCAGCTGGAGAGTCGCCCCCCAGCCACGACTAGAGAAAGCCCACTCACAGAGACAGACCGCGAACCACCAAAAATAAACAAATGACCCTTTTAGAAATGGTACATAAAAGAGAAGGGATGGTGGGGTAGCATTTAGCTTTTAACCATCTTCCATATTTTAAACAGAAAAGATGGAACGTGCTGCTGCTGCTGCTAAGTCACTTCAGTCGTGTCCGACTCTGTGCGACCCCATAGACGGCAGCCCACCAGGCTCCCCCGTCCCTGGGATTCTCCAGGCAAGAACAGTGGAGTGGCTTGCCATTTCCTTCTCCAGTGCATGAAAGTGAAAAGTGAAAGTGAAGTCGCTCAGTCGTGCCCGACTCCCAGCGACCCATGGATTGAAGCCTACCAGGCTCCTTCGTCCATGGGATTTTCCAGGCAAGAGTACTGGAGTGGGGTGCTATTGCCTTCTCCAAAAGATGGAATGTAGTGAGCCGTAAATCACTGAAAAATCATTGAAAGGGGTGGAGAAGTGTGCTCTAGGCTAAGACTCCAGGAGAGACTCTACAACATGGAACTGTCATCCCGAGGAACCAGGTTGTTTAACTGAAAGCATCGGGGGGAGCAGGGAGTCCCCAAAGATGGAATGTTTGACCCCAGAACCACGACTCAGGTGCTCGACTCCCAGCAGCAGAATGGAAGCCTCACGCTCAGGACACTTCCTTCTCCAGGTTACTGGACTTCAATTCACATCTTAAGGGACTGCATTTGGTTGCTGCTGCTACTGCTGCTAAGTCGCTTCAGTCATGTCCGACTCTGTGCGACCCCATAGACGGCAGCCTGCCAGGCTCCGCCATCCCTGGGATTCTCCAGGCAAGAACGCTGGAGTGGCTTGCCATTTCCTCCTCCAATGCATGAAAGTGAAAAGTGAAAGTGAAGTCGCTCAGTCGTGTCCAAGTCCTAGCGACCCCTTGGACTGCAGCCTACCAGGCTCCTCCGTCCATGGGATTTTCCAGGCAAGAGTACTGGAGTGGGGTGCCATTGCCTTCTCCGGCATTTGGTTGGTGGAAAGTAAATAATATCCTAGTGGCTAGAGAATCTGGGAAGTCTAAAGCTGGTACGTGAAGACTCACCAGAGGGTGGTTGGAACAGGTTATGTACAGACCAAGTTGCCATATCCTGCACAAATGGTCCACCAACTGCAAAAGTCAAAGAGCACCTCGTCCATTACCTGTGTGTGTGTGTGTTAATTATAAATTGTTGTTGTTTAGTGCTAAGTCATGTCCAACTCTTTTCTGAGCCCAGGGACTGTAGCCCACCAGGCTCCTCTGTCCATGGAGTTTTCCAGGCAAGAACACTGGAGTGGGCTGCCATTCCCTTCTCCAGGGGACCTTCCCAGCCCAGGGATGGAGCCCAGGTCTCCTGCATTGGCAGGAGGGTTCTTTACTACTGTGCCACCAGGGAAGCCCAATTATAAATTACAAGCTTGAACATTCTCCACGTGTTTGACTGGTGTGGGACAATTTCTGATCTGTAATTTGCACTCCATTTAGACAGCCCACTTACCTGAGATCCCACCTACCAACTAAAGATCCTGTATGTCGCTACTAAGACCTGGCACAGCCCAATAAATAAATATTAAAAAAAATAAAGTAGTGATTCTCTTCAAAACCAACCAACAAACAAAGAAACTAGTGATGACCAAGAGTCCATAGGAAGTTACTCAAATATGCCAAATGTACGTCACTTGAAAATAAGGCTTCTAAATGACTAGGTTTATATGTGTTTTAGTGTATTTTGATTGTATGAAAGGATTTGATATGCTTTCTATGATGTCCTTCTTGAAGAGATGGTTTAGTCTGGATTGCATGGTGAATTGGTTACTTCTTTGCTGCAAAAGGAACCACTCCAGACTTAAAATACCAGTCATTTTATTTTCCCAGGCTTCTGTGGGTCAGCATTTAGGCCAGCTCAGCTGGGCAGTCCTTCTGCTGGTCTTGCTGGGGTCACTCATGCGGCTTCAGACATCCGGTGGTTTGACTGGGGCTGTTCCAGGGAGCCTCAGCTTGGCATCCAGTTTGTGCTCCGTGGGGTGTCGCCCTAGCTCTGGCTTCTTCACAGGTCAGTCTTAGGACAGCAAGAGAGGACAGGCACCAAAGGGAAGGGTGACCGCCGCCTGTGGCACCTTTGCGGACGTCCCGGTGACCAAAGCAAGTCACGTGTCCCTGGAGGACAGAGGTCACCTAGATTCACGGATACAGGACAGTGGGGTGCCCTGGGGTCATGTGGATGTCCAACATGATGTCATGTGGTCATGTATGGATGTCCCAACGGAGACAGTGCGCTGCAGAGGGTATTCACTGAGCGGCTTTCTACCTTATTGGACGACAGTTCCCAAAGAGGAAGACTGCATTCCTCCTGGCCTATTCTAGATATTTGTCAATGACTTGGAGAAGGAAAATGAAATACAATTATAATTTTGGCCGTGACATAAAATTCTGATGAATGAAATAAATCCTGAAGATCACTTTGTCAGTTTGGATCCCTCCAAAACCAATAAAAGCACAATGTATCAGTGTTAAATAAAAAGTTTTGCGTGTACTTTAGTAAAATAAATTATGGTCAGGCAGCATTGAGAGTCGTATGAAAACTGTACTTGGGGACTTGCCTGGTGGTCCAGTGGTCAAGAGTCTGCGCTTCCATCCCTGGTCAGGGACGTAAGATCCCACATGCCCGTGTGGCACAGCCAATAAAAGAAAGAAAGAAACAAAGAAAACTATATTTGATTCATATTTATGAGACTAAAATGATCAAGATGAATTAATAAAAGTACAGTTCACAGGTAAAAGTAAAAATTAATGGGTGAATTTAACTCAGATGACCATTATATCTACTACTGTGGGCAAGAATCCCTTAGGAGAAGTGGAGTAGCCATTATGGACAACAAAAGAGTCTGAAATGCAGTACTTGGATGCAATCTCAAAAACAACAGAATGATCTCTGTTCATTTCCAAGGCTAACCATTCAGTATCACAGTAATCCAAGCCTATGCCCCAACCAGTAATGCTGAAGAAGCTGAAGTTGAATGGTTCTATGAAGACCTATAAGACCTTGCTCCCTGGAAGAAAAGTTATGACCAACCTAGGTGGCATATTAAAAAGCAGAGACATTACTTTGCCAACAAAGGTCTGTCTAGTCAAGGCTATGGTTTTTCCAGTGGTCATGTATGGATGTGAGAGTTGGACTATAAAGAAAGCTGAGTGCGGAGGATATGATGCTTTTGAACTGTGGTGTTGGAGGAAACTCTTGAGAGTCCATTGGGTGGCAAGGAGATCCAACCAGTCCGTCCTAAAGGAGATCAGTCCTGGGTGCTCACTGGAGGGACTGATGTTGAAGCTGAAACTCCAATACTTTGGCCACCTGATGCCAAGAGCTGACTCACTGGAAAAGACCCTGATGAGGAGCTACCCCACGCCCGAGGTCAGGGGCGGCGGCCGAGAGGAGCAACCCCACGTCCAAGGAGCAGCAGCTGCACGGG
This sequence comes from Bubalus kerabau, assembly GCF_029407905.1. Taxonomy (NCBI): domain Eukaryota; kingdom Metazoa; phylum Chordata; class Mammalia; order Artiodactyla; family Bovidae; genus Bubalus; species Bubalus kerabau. The sequence goes on from NC_073638.1 coordinate 84,391,807, forward strand.
GAGGGCTGAGAGGAGCTACTCCATATTCAAGGTCAGGAGGGGTGGCCGTGAGGAGATACCCCTCGTCCAAGGTAAGGAGCAGCAGCTGCGCTTTGCTGGAGCAGCCGTGAAGAGATACCTCTCGTCCAAGGTAAGAGAAACCCAAGTAAGATGATAGGTGTTATGAGAGGGCATCAGAGGGCAGAAAGGCTGAAACCATAATCACAGAAAACTAGCCAATCTGATCACACGGACCACAGCCTTGTCTAACTCAATGAAACTAAGCCATGCTGTGTGGGGCCACCCAAGATGGGTGGGTCATGGTGGAGAGGTCTGACAGAATGTGGTCCACTGGAGAACGGAATGCCAAACCACTTCAGTATTCTTGCCTTGAGAATCCCATGAACAGTATGAAAAGGCAAAATGATAGGATACTGAAAGATGAACTCCCCAGGTCAGTAGGTGCCCAAAGGCTACTGGAGATCAGTGGAGAAATAACTCCAGAAAGAATGAAGGGATGGAGCAAAAGCAAAAAGAATACCCAGTTGTGGATGTGACTGGTGATAGAAGCAAGGTCTGATGCTATAAAGAGCAATATTGCATAGGAACCTGGAATGTCAGGTCCATGAATCAAGGCAAATTGGAAGTGGTCAAACAAGAGATGGCAAGAGTGAATGTCATCATTCTAGGAATCAGCGAACTGAAATGGACTGGAATGGGTGAATTTAACTCAGATGACCATTATATCTACTACTGTGGGCAGGAATCCCTTAGAAGAAATGGACTAGCCATCATAGTCAAGAAAAGAGTCTGAAATGCAGTACCTGGATGCAATCTCAAAAATGACAGAATGATCTCTGTTCATTTCCAAGGCAAATCATTCAGTATCACGGTAATTCAAGCCTATGCCCCAACCAGTAACACTGAAGAGGCTGAAGTTGAACGATTCTATGAAGACCACAAGACCTTTTAGAACTAACACCCAAAAGAGATGTCCTTTTCATTATATTGGACTGGAACGCAAAAGTAGGAAGTCAGGAAACACCTGGAGTAACAGGCAAATTTGGTCTTGGAGTACAGAATGAAGCAGGGCAAAGGCTAATAGAGTTTTGCCAAGAGAACGCTCTGGTCATAGCAAACACCCTCTTCCAACAACACAAGAGAAGACTCTACACATGGACATCACCATATGGTCAACACCGAAATCAGATTGATTGTATTCTTTACAGCCAAAGGTAGAGAAGCTCTATACAGTCAGCAAAAACAAGACCAGGAGCTGACTGTGGCTCAGACCATGAACTCCTTATTGCCAAATTCAGACTTAAATTGAAGAAAGTAGGGAAAACCACTAGACCATTCAGGTATGACTTAAATCAAATCCCTTATGATTATACAGTGGAAGTGAGAAATAGATTTAAGGGACTAGATCTGATAGACAGAGTGCCTGATGAACTATGGGTGGAGGTTTGTGACATTGTACAGGAGACAGGGATTAAGACAATCCCTATGGAAAAGAAATGCAAAAAAGCAAAGTGGCTTCTGGGGAGGCCTTACAAATAGCTCTGAAAAGAAGAGAAGTGAAAAGCGAAGGAGAAAAGGAAAGATATAAACAGCTGAATGCAGAGTTCCAAAGAATAGCAAGAAGCAATAAGAAAGCCTTCCTCAGCGATCAATGCAAAGAAATAGAGGAAAACAACAGAATGAGAAAGACTAGACATCTCTTCAAGAAAATTAGAGATACCAAGGGAACATTTCATGCAAAGATGGGCTCGATAAGGACAGAAATGGTATGGACCTAACAGAAGCAGAAAATATTAAGAAGAGATGGCAAGGATACACAGAAGAACTGTACAAAAAAGATCATCATGACCCAGATAATCATGATAGTGTGATCACTGACCTAGAGCCAGACATCCTGGAATGTGAAGTCAAGTGGGCCTTAGAAAGCATACTATGAACAAAGCTAGTGGAGGTGATGGAATTCCAGTTGAGCTATTTCAAATCCTGAAAGATGATGCTGTGAAAGTGCTGCACTCAACATGCCAGCAAATTTGGAAAACTCAGCAGTGGCCACAGGACTGGAAAAGGGCAGTTTTCATTCCAATCGCAAAGAAAGGCAATGCCAAAGAATACTCAAACTACTGCACAATTGCACTCATCTCACACGCTAGTAAAGTAATGCTCAAAATTCTCCAAGCCAGGCTTCAGCAATACGTGAACCGTGGACTTCCAGATGTTCAAACTGGTTTTAGAAAAGGCAGAGGAACCAGAGATCTAATTGCCAACATTCACTGGATCATAGGAAAAGCAAGAGAGTTCCAGAAAAACATCTATTTCTGCTTTATTGACTATGCCAAAGCCTTTAACCATGTGGATCACAATAAACTGTGGAAAATTCTGAGAGAGATGGGAATACCAGACCATCAGACCTGCCTCTTGAGAAACCTGTATACAGATCAGGAAGCAACAGTTAGAACTGGACATGGAACAACAGACTGGTTCCAAATCGGAAAAGGAGTACGTCAAGGCTGTATATTGTCACCCTGCTTATTTAACTTATATGCAGAGTCCATCATGAGAAACGCTTGGCTGGAGGAAGCACAGGCTGGAATCAAGATTGTCGAGAGAAATAGCAAAACCTCAGATACGCAGATGACACCACCCTTATGGCAGAAAGTGAAGAGGAACTAAAAAGCCTCTTGATGAAAATGAAGGAGGAGACTGAAAAAGTTGGCTTAAAGCTCAACATTCAGAAAACTAAGATCATGTCATCCGGTCCCATCACTTCATGGGAAATAGGTGGGGAAACAGAGGAAACAGTGTCAGATTTTATTTTGGGGGGCTCCAAAATCACTGCAGATGGTGATTGCAGCCATGAATTTAAAAGACGCTTACTCCTTGCAAGGAAAGTTATGACCAACCTAGATAGCATATTGAAAAGCAGAGACATTACTTTGCCAACAAAGGTCCATCTAGTCAAGGCTATGGTTTTTCCAGTAGTCATGTATGGATGTGAGAGTTGGATGGTGAAGAAAGCTGAGCCCCAAAGAATTGATGCTTTTGAAGTGTGGTGTTGGAGAAGACTCTTGAGAGTCCCTTGGACTGCAAGGAGATCCAATCAGTCCATTCTAAAGGAGATCAGTCTTGGATGTTTATTGGAAGGACTGATGTTGAAACTGAAACTCCAATACTTTGGCCACCTCGTGTGAAGAGTTGACTCATTGGAAAAGACCCTAATGTTGGGAAGGATTGGGGGCAGGAGGAGAAGGGGACGACAGAGGATGAGATGGCTGGATGGCATCCCCGACTCAATGGACATGAGTTTGGGTAAACTCCGGGAGTTGGTGATGGACAGGGAGGCCTGGCGTGCTGTGGTTAATGAGGTTGCAAAGAGTCAGACACAATGAGCAACTGAACTGAACTGATGACCTTTGAAGGAACAGGTGGAATCTTCTAGTTCAGCTTTGTTTTCTCAGAAATAAGAAAACTGCAGTCTAGAGGCTTAGAGAGACTTGTACAAGGTAACACATATTCCTACTGGCAGAGCAAGACTAGAACAAGGAGAGCATCACTGTGTGAATACATCTTAGTCTTTAGATTTCTGAATACTTGTGTTCTCATCCTGGTATATATTCTGGTAGCCACTTTAGTTTTCTCTTCTAAAGTAAAGAAGACAATGATACTTATGATGGGCTAAGTGAGAGAACCCACATAAAGTACCTCATACCCATCAGATGTCCAATAAATAAATGTTGCTACTCCTCCATCCATGCCCAGGACACTGTGCTGCCCTGTGTGATAAAGCTTCATTTCGGTTGGTAGCATCCACAGCCTCCGGTGCTCCAAGAACACCATGTCTCTGTTGAATACACTCTTGGCTCCTGCAAACCATCCGGGCATAATTATTAACAGCGTCCCATTTCATTCTCAGAAGTGTCCTGATTTAAATAAGTCACAGAACCACCCGACCTAGAGCCTGCGTAGTGCCCTCCTGAGGGCATTTTTCAATTCTTTGTTCCTCATACTATAGATCAAGGGGTTTAAGATGGGAGTGATGAAGGTGTAGACCACGGACACCACCCGGCCCGTCTCAGGAGAGTAGCTGGACCTGGGGGACAAATATATGAAGCTGGTGCAGCCATACTGCAGGAGGACCACCGAGAGGTGAGAGGAGCACGTGGAGCAGGCCCGGCGGCGCCCTTCCGCAGACCGGATCCGTAAGACAGTCGCCACGATGAAGACGTAGGAGATGAAGATCATCGAGAGGGGAATGCTTAGGACGGTGAAGCTGATGGCGTACAGAGCGGTCTGGTGAACGTGCGTGTCCGCGCAAGCCAGGCGCATGACAGCAGGCATGTCGCAGAAGAAGTGGTAGATTTCACTATTGTTGCAGAACGGGAGGCGGAAGATTAAAACTGTCAGCGGTAGCGACAGCAAGAACCCTAGTATCAGGGACTCCACCATCAGCTCCACACACAAGGGCCAGCTCATGAGGAGGGTGTACCCTAAAGGGTAACGGATCGCCATCAACCGGTCGTAAGCCATGACCGCGAGCAGGACACAATCAGCCCCTCCCAGGAAGACGAAGAAAAACATCTGGGTACCACATCCAGCGATAGAAATGTGGGTTCTGCCCATTGAAAGAAGGTTTGCCAAGGCCAGGGGGGCGATGCAAGATGCATAGAGGATTTCCAGAGCTGCCAGGTTAGCCAGGAAAAAGTACATGGGGGTGTGGAGGGAGTGATTGATCTGAACAATAAGGGCAATGAGGGCATTTCCACCCAGGCTGATCAGGTACATCGCCAGGAAGGCCACAAAAATCAGTGCCTGGACGTTAGGGTCGGCTGAGAATGGACGAAAGTAGAATTGCACCTTTGCGGTTTTATTTATTTCCTCCATGGGTACCGCATTGGACCTACGAAAAGGGAAGATGACACGAGTCTCTAGGTATCTCTTTTAAGCTTTATGTTTTCTGTTTGTATCTGTAGCTGATTCACAGTATTCCGATAGTTTCAGGTGAACAGTGAAGGGACTCAATGCACACATACGTGTATCCGTTCTCCCCCAAACGCCGCTCCCCGCCAGGCATCCACCTATCACTGCGCGGAGCTCCCTGTGCTGGTCAGTAGGTCCCCGCCAAAGTCCCTGACCATGTCTTCCTCCCATTCTAGATGTCTCTTTTAGATGCTTTCCCAACTCCTCCGTGCACAGAGGTACTTCGGCAGTTTTCCTTTTACAGCCGAGCACGTGACATTACAATTTATAGTTTTGCCCTGTCTCAGCTTTCTCCCGTTTCCTTCCTGCGCTGAAGACTGAGAACTCCTCGGTGCTGACGACCTTTAACTCCCGTCTCCAGCACAGTACCTGGCGGAGAATATTTCTCAAGAAGTATTTCTGAACAAACCAATGGATAAAGTCAATTTAAAGTTCAAATTTACAAAACAGATAAAGTTGGATATCAGTTCATCATGGGAAACTTGAAATAAAAAGTTTTAGGAACCTATAAGTAGATGCGCGTCAAAGTTTAAAGAAAACCGGGCATTGTGATGCTGTATCAGAAGCTCCATAGGTTACATGTATACACGACTGATACTGTGCCTAAAACAGGTACCTAATAAGAACCCAGGATAGCACAGGGAGCTCTGCTTAATGCTCCGTTGGGCCTGAATGGAAAGGAAACCCAGAAAAGACGGGATATATGTACATGAATAGCTGCTGTACTCTTCTGGACGGTCGAAGCTAAGACAACATTGTACGGCAACTGTACGCCAGAAAAAATTAAAAAAAAAACAAAAAACTCTGTAATTTAGTTTAAAACCTGGAGACTTTATTGATTTGTTTTGCTTCCTCTCCTTTATCCAATAATATCAGTATTTATTTGTCCCTAAACACTGATACTGTCCTTCAGAATTTCTCATCTCTAAAGACTAATATTATATGATATAACTTATGTGCAGAATCTAAAAAAATGATGCAAATGAACTTATTTACAAAACAGAAACAGACTCACAGAGAACACACCCCGGGGTGGAGGGGTAGACTGACATGTGCTGTGCTCAGTCGCTCAGTCGTGTCTGACTCTTTGTGACCCCATGGACTGCAGCCCGCCAGGCTCCTCTGTCCATGGGATTCTCCAGGCAAGGACACTGGAGTGGGCTGCCATACCCTCCTCCAGGGGATCTTCCTGACCCTGGGATAGAACCAGGTCTCCCTCATTGCAGGTGATTTCTTTACAGTCTGAGCCACCAGGGAAGCCCAAGAATACCGGAGTGGGTAGCCTATCCCTTCTCCAGGGCATCTCTGGACTCAGGAATTGAACTGGGGTCTCCTGCATTGCAGGCGGATTCTTTACCAGCTGAGCTACCAGGGAAGCCCAGGATTGACATGTACACCCTGCTATATTTAAAATCGATAACCAGCAAGGACCTACTCTCTATAGCACAGGGAACCCCGCTCACTGTTCTGTAACAACCTACACGGGAAAAGAATTTGAAAAGGAATAGATATATATGTATAACTGAGTCGCTTTTTCTGTACCTGAAACTAACACAACACTGTTAATCAACTTTAAAATAGAAATTAAGGACTTCCCTGGTCGTCCAGTGGTTAAGAATACACCTGCCGATGCAGAGAACGTGGGTTTGATCTCTGGTCTGGGAAGACTGCGCATGCTGCGGGCCACAACTTCTGGTCCGGCGTCCCCCGAGCGCATGCGCTATCCTTTGCTTTGGTCCCTTCCCGCTGCCCCATCATTTCTATCCGCTGTTATCTTCTATTGGCCTTCCTTCTAATCTTCCATTTCTCTTCTTTTCTCTCTATAGTTCATCTTGCTCTCCATGATCATATAATTCATCTGCTTAAGGTTTTTTAATGCCTTCCTGTTTGTTAAATGACAGCTTTCACACCCCTCTGCCGGTTATTCAGTCTCTCCTGGGTCTGACTTTCCCGGCTAACCCCACTGAGGACGGCCCTCGGTCATCCCTGCTCTGCACCATGTGGTACTCATCGGCCTCTTATCTATCTTTCACCTTTACGCTTCATGTGATTCTGTTCTCTTTCTAGCAAGAAAACTTCTCCCTTTTGCCTAATGCAGATCCTGCCCACTTTTAAAATTCTAGGTTATGTTCTTCTTTTGCGAAGCCTTTCTGGAACACTCCAGTTTAAATCTCTCTCCTTTCTCCAAAATTCTTTGTCATTCATAGTGTTATGATTTTAGGGTTAATATACAGTCTTTACTGTACTGTATGTTCTGTTCCAAATCGTATTCGAGGTTCCTGGAGGACAAGGGCTCTGTCTTTTGACAAATGATCATTTATTCCAAGGTAAGTCCTAGACAAAGTGAGAGTGTTGAGCACGTGCTTGGGTTGGCTTACTTCATCCATCCCAGTGGCCCCCAACCTTTCTGGCACCAGGGACCTGTTTCTTGGAAGACAGTTTTTCCAGCGACCGGCCTTGGGGGAGATGGTTTCAGGATAATTCAAGCACATTACATTTATTGTGCGCTTTATTTCTATTATTATTACATCAGCTCCACTTCACATCATCAGACATTAGGTCCAGAGGTTGGGGACCTGCATTAAACCACTTTAGTAAGCGTGTACTATTATCTGGAGAAGGCGATGGCACCCCACTCCAGTACTCTTGCCTGGGAAATCCCATGGATGGAGGAGCCTGGTGGGCTGCAGTCCATGGGGTCGCTAAGAGTCGGACACGACTGAGCGACTTCACTTTCACTTTTCACTCTTGTGCATTGGAGAAGGAAATGGCAACCCACTCCAGCGTTCTTGTCTGGAGAATCCCAGGGACGGGGGAGCCTGCTGGGCTGCCGTCTATGGGGTCGCACAGAGTCGGACACGACTGAAGTGACTCAGCAGCTTAGCAGCAGCACTATTATCTCCCCAATCTACAGATGAAGACATATAGGATTAAAAGGTTAAAAAGTGCTTTGAAGTCACGTAAGTTAGCAGTAGGAAAGCTAGCATTTGACAGTCTGTTCATAGAGCTTTTGTGCTTAATCTTTGTCTGTACTACACTGCCTTCCCCTGTGTTTCATGTTTCTGAAGTGGTGGCTTGGGCGGTCAAGCATCAGCCTGCAATGCAGAAGGCTTGGGTTTGGTCCCTGGGTCGGGAAGATCCCCTGGAATAGGCAATGGCAACCCACTTCACTATTCTTGCCTGGAGATTTCAATGGACAGAGGAGCCTGGAGGGCTGCAGCCCATGGGGTTGTGAAGAGTCAGCTACCACTGAGAGACTAACACTTCCAGCATTTTCAAGTGGCTTTGTTATTTGATTATAGTTCAGCCATAGGTAGAACTCTAGATGGTCTATTGGAAAAAGAGCACCTAAGATCTGAGACCAAAAATGTTGGATTCTAGTATTTCTGAACTAGAGAGGCATAATTATAACCTAGACCATGGTATATCTGCATGGCCTAATTGACCTTAATGTTTTACCTGTTAGCACAAATTTGGACTCACCTAAAGATAAAAGTAAAATCTTAATTTGGGAGTTCTGACTGTGGGGTAAACAGGGAAGGGGGAATAATGTTCTGTCACTCAGAAGCTGAAAGTCTGCTTGGGGCAGAGGTTTCTGTGCCTCGTGGAGAGACTCGTACCAGCTGGAGGATTCCCACATCAGACGTACCCAAACAAAAATATATTTGTCCTTATAAAACATTCTTGAATAACGCTGTTTATATGTCATTATAAATGAGTTTTATGTATGAATTTATGAATTCATAAATGACATTCATAAAATTAATTCATAAAATGAAATATACATTTTATGTTGTTCAGTTACGAAGTCATGTCTGACTCTTTGCAACCCCACAGACTGCAAATTTTAAATATGTCTGCAAATCTGAGAAAATTATATGTCTGAAGACACTATTTACTTTCTGAAAGAGACTCCAAGAGTATTTTCTGGCAGCAGCATCTGGAAAGATGAGTCAAAATTATGTCCCTTTACTGTTAATACCTTGAGTCATATGGAATTTGCTTCTGAAAGTTGATAACGGCGGCATATAGGCAATCTCACAGAATAGTTTTCAACGTAATACTTTCACAAGCACACTCTTGAGTAAATCAAATGAACTGTTCAGACCAACAGCATTCAACAAAAGGTATTGTTCTCCTATTGCATAATGCTAGATAATATTTACTGGGTCCTGTATACCACGCTAATCATTGTACATCCTCTCACTTAAGTGGCCCTTCAGTCCTTTATTGTCTGTATTTTTTTCAGATGAAGACATTCAGGCTTAAAGGCTTTAACCAACTTGCCCAGCTAGCAAATGGGAAAGGAACAATTCCTAGTTCAGGCTGAAGCAAATCTCGGCTTCTGTCACGAAAATAAAGCACACCTCATGGAGAAGCGTGCTGTGTGTAAGGCCGACTGGTAGGTGTCCCGGAGAGTCAAGTCCCTTTGTTCGCATTGTCCTTCATCAACAAACTTTTTCTCCGTAAAGTGAGTGCCACAAACCTTTCTCAGATCCTTACAAAGTCAGTGCTCAGAACCCTAATTTATAATCTCCCTCTTTTCTCTTTGCTTTTTCTTTTCACCCTCTCTCACCAACTACTCACTAAATCAATATTCATATTCATAAATTTTTTAAAAATTAATTTTATTGGAAATAGTTGCTTTCTAGTGGTAGTTTCTGCTGTACAGCAAGGGGGAATTGGCCATGCACATACACATATCCTCTTTTCTGGACTTCCTTCCCATTCAGGTCTTCACAGGGGACTGAGCAGAGTCCCTGTGCTGGATGTTTTCATTCGTTATCTATTTTAGTAAATAGTAAAAAACATTTATTAAGACCCTCCACTATGTCAGGCATAGCTCTAGTTTCTCAGAGAAGAGGGAAGAGGGTGGAGAATGAGACAGCATGTCTACACTCACAGAGCTCAAAATCAAATGAGAGATACAGTAATAAAAAGAATACAAGTCAAGTTCAGCTAGTGAAGTTGCTCAGTCGTGTCCAACTCTTTGAGACTCCATGGACTGTAGCCTACCAAGCTCCTCTGTCCGTGGGATTTTCCAGGCAATAGTACTGGAGTGGATTGCCATTTCTTTCTCCAGGAGATCTTCCCGACCCAGGGATCAAACCCGGGTCTCCCGCATTGTAGACAGACACTTTGCCGTCTGAGCCACCAGGGTGTCGTAAAAGGCCAATGTGTGAGGAAAACTCAGGCACATCTCTTTCTATCCAATAATGCTTTTTGAAAAGTTCATGTAATTAGAATTATTTTTTTTAAAGCATATGGGGAATACTTTTCTCTTTTAAAAAAATTTATTTTTTAACTGGAGGATAATTGCTTTATATAATTTTGTTGTTTTCTGTCAAACCTCAACAGCCATAGGCATACACATATGGGGGATTCTTAATGAGAAGGAACCTTCTAGCTATTCCTCTTATAACAGAAGCAAACATTTTCTAGTTCTTTGACTTCTATAAGCTTGGCGTTTGTGATGATGGATTTTTTTAAACCAGAGAAATCCTTAAAAGGACCAACATCTCTGTATTTCAAGGTTAGGATAGTGTTGGACTCAATCTAATCTAGGGGCTTCCCTGATGGCTTAGTGGTAAAGAATCCACCTGCCAATGCAGAAGACACAGATTTGATCCCTAGGTCGGGAAGATCCCCTGGAGAAGGAAATGGCAACCCACTCCAGTATTCTTGCCTGGGAAATTCCATGGACAGGGGAGCCTGGTGGGCTACAGTCCATGGGCTCAGAAAAGATTCAGACACAACTGAGCGACTGAAACAGCAGTCTGATCTGGACCACGATCCCTTGACCGTACTGGACAGAGCCTCCTTCTTGCCATTCGTCATTTTGAAGAGCATGGATGTCACAGCATGTGTTCTGGAACTCCCCTTTAACTGTCTAGTATAGAACACTGGTTCTGAGTCAAAACTGAACTTCGACTGTTTATGGGAAAATTTCCATACTTAGCTTCTGTTCCTGGACAATGTCCACCATGAGCCTTGTCCTGGTTACAAGTTAGATTTTTCCTCAAGCTTCTAAAACTGGAGTCTAGAAGAAGATTCTTACCTTTTAATGTACTCATGTGGACTACAAGTCATTGCAGATTTACATGGATTCTTTGCTAAACGCTGAGGACGCCAGCATTCTGTCCTCAAAGGATCCCCAGGCTGGTTTGCTGATCACTTACGGATTTAAGCATATCGCTATGTTAAAGCACTTCTCAAACTAGATCTGATTCAACTCTGGGACTGAGAGAACGTTTCACCCTGCCTCTTCTTTCTGTATAAGGCAAACCCGGCTTTACTTATCTTTGTAGCCTGGAACTAACCTCTGAAGTTCCCGTGATGTTTAGACTCAAAATTATCATCAAATAATGACATTCATAATAACAAAGCTGACTGAAGGGACACTCTTGGTCCCCAGAGATGACTTGGGAAGGTCTGCCTGGGAAGCATAAAGCTACAAGATTAAATTCAGTGTTCCTAATATTTAAAATTGCATCAGGAATATTCCATTGGTACATCTTCCCTAAGGATTATTTTTTCAGTCACTTGATGAATTCAACGATGAGGTCAGTTGGGGAAAAGAAAAATGATTATTTTCACTGATTTACCTTGAAATCATATTCAAAAAAGGAAATGTCCACATGGAGCGTTATTCATGGCTCTTTTCCATATTCTGCAACATGCCATTCTCTCTCTGTTTTATGATTTTATTTATTACCTTGACTGTGCTGGGTCTTCGCGGCTGTGCGGGCTTTTCTCTGGCTGCAACAGCAGGAGCTACTCTCCGGTTGCGGAGCACGGGCTCCAGGGTTCTGGGGTCGGTACTGTGACATGTGGTCTCAGTAGTCGTGGCTCCCAGACTCTAGGACACAGGCTCAACGGTTGTGCACGAGCTTAGCTGCTCTGCGGTGTGTGGGATCTTCCCAGATCAGGTGCTGAACGCTGGTGTCCTGCACTGGCAGGCGGATTCTTTACCACTGAGCCACCAGGGAAGCCCTTTCCTTCTCTCTTTGTTCCTGGGAAATTAATTCCTCCTGACTTTCTTCTCATGTCTTTGATATTTCTTCTTAGTCTCAGATCAGTTCAGTTCAGTGGCTCAGTCGTGTCCGACTCTTTGCCACCCCATGGACTGCAACACGCCAGGCCTCCCTGTCCATTACCAACTTCCGGACTTTACTCAAACTCATGTCCATTGAGTCAGTGATGCCATCCAACCATCTCATCGCCTGTCATCCCCTTCTCCTGCCTTCAATCTTTCCCAGCATCAGGGTCTTTTCCAAGGAGTCAGTTCTTCACATCAGGTGGCCAAAGTATTGGAGTTGCAGCTTCAGCATCAGTCCTTCCAATGAATATTCAGGACTGATTTCCTTTAGGATTGACTGGTTTGCTTTAGGATTCATTTCTTAATCCATATTGCTGGTTTTCCCACTTTTCCTAACTCCCACTCAAGCTGGGTCTTTGTCTCAGTTCCTCTTTTCTATTTACATTTTTTGGGGATAAGTAATCCAGTTTAGTTGTTTGACTTTAAATACAAACAGGCTGATAACGCTGAAATGTATCATTTCCAGCCCTCGGACAGCAAGGAGGCAATCCTAAAGGAAATTAACCCTGAATATTCTTACTCCTTGGAAGGAAAGTTATGACCAACCTAGATAGCATATTGAAAAGCAGAGATATTACTTTGCCAACAAAGGTCTGTCTAGTCAAGGCTATGGTTTTTCCAGTGGTCATGTATGGATGTGAGAGATGGACTGTGAAGAAAGCTGAGCGCTGAAGAATTGATGCTTTTGAACTGTGGTGTTGAAGAAAACTCTTGAGAGTCCCTTGGACAGCAAGGAGATCCAACCAGTCCATTCTGAAGGAGATCAGCCCTGGGTGTTCATTGGAAGGACTGATGCTAAAGCTGAAACTCCAGTACTTTGGCCACCTCATGCGAAGAGTTGACTCATTGGAAAGACCCTGATATTGGGAGGGAATGGGGGCAGGAGGAGAAGGGGACGACAGAGGATGAGATGGCTGGATGGCATCACTGACTCGATGGACATGAGTTTGAGTGAACTCTGGGAGTTGGTGATGGACAGGGAGGCCTGGTGTGCTGTGATTCATGGGGTCGAAAAGAATTGGACATGACTGAGCGACTGAACTGAACTGAATTGAACTGATTCACTGGAAGGACTGATGCTGAAGCTGAAGCTCCAATACTTTGGCCACCTGATGTAAAGAGCTGACACATTTGAAAAGACCTTGCTGCTGGGAAAGATTGAAGGCAGGAGGAGAAGGGGACGACAGAGGATGAGCTGGTTGGATGACCTGGCATCACCGACTCAATGGACATGAGTTTGAGCAAACTCTGGGAGATGGTGAAGGACAGGGAAGCCTGGCGTGTAGCAGTTCATGGGGTCACAAAGAGTCCACACAACCTAGTAACTGAACAACAACAACTCTGTCCCTGAACTAGGGATGAGTATATCCACCGTCTGTCAATTATGGAATGATTTTGCCAGCTTGTCTTCTGTGTCTGCAGAGCCTGAGCCCTGTGCTGCTGCGGCTACTGACCTTCCACACACCGTGAAGGGAGGTCAGGGTGGAGAGTGAGGCCCTCTGCTCCGGGAGACTGGTGGAGCAGGTCTCTAGACAGTTGAATGTTTTCAGGAACTGATTTTATGATCCCAGGCCTTGCTTCTCCTCATATCTAGGAAAGCACTAAATCCTTTCATGGTGACGTCAGCTCCTCAGGACCAGCAGAAAACCTTTTGTAAAATAAGCACTTGGTTGAACTCCCCCTACACCAAGAGCATATTTATTGACTTTCTCCCACTACCTCTGTGGAGCAGTTTCTTGGCTCTCTGAGATGCTGTCTCCCAGGCTGCAGTCCTCATTTTCCCCCAAATAAAACTTTACTCCCAACTCTCACGTTGTGCATCTTTTTGCAGTTGACATGTCTAACAACTCTAATTTGATCCTAATATCTTACATTGTGCTTCCTGGTGGCTCAGCTGGTAAAGAATCCGCCTGCAATGTGGGAGACCTGGGTTCGATCCCTGGGTTAGGAAGATCCCCTGGAGAAGGGAATGGCAACCCACTCCAGTATCTTGCCTGGACAGTTCCATGGACAGAGGAGCCTGCAGGCTACAGTACGTGGGGTCAAAAAGAGTTGGACATGACTGGGCAACCAACGGTCTTATATTTAACATATCAAAACCAGAACTTTTCACCCACCATCTGCTCAGGTGTTATGCATTAAACATTCAAATCCTGACAGTAGTCTCTCAATATTATTTGTTGACCTTGATGAAACTAACATTTCATTTAATTTCTTGTAAAACATCTGAAGAGATGGTTTTCTTTCAGTGTCCCTTAGAGAAATGAAGGATCATTAAAACAAATTTTTTTTAATTTCATTCATGAAATTACAGAATTATTGTAGAAGGGATTTTAAGAAGTCATGTAGTGATTATCATCTTGGATCCCATATCTCAAAGGGCCTTCAAGATTATTAATGGAATTTTCAAGTTTTCAATTTCAAAAGCACTAACATGCATCAAACATTTTCTTGGGATAATTTTATGCATGTATTGTTATTAGTGTTACTGCTGCTCTTTGTTTTTGGTTGTTTTGTTACTTGGGGGTTGGAGACAATATGTAAGAATGGTTAAAAGACTAAATCTGATTCAGGCACCTTGCATGCTAAGCTGTTTCGGTTGTTCTGATTCTTTGTGACCCCATAGAATGTAGCCCACCAGCTTCTTCTGGCCATGGGATTTTCCAGGCTAGAATACTGCAGTGGGTTTCCGTGCGCTCCTCCAGGGGATCTTCCCGACCCAGGGACAAATCTGAGTCTCATGCTTTCAGCATCGGCAGGCAGGTTCTTTATCGCTAGTGCCACCTGGGAAGCCCAAACTTGGATCCTAACCTTGGCTAAGCCTCTGACCATGTGTCCTTGGGTAAGTTAACTACACTTTCTAAGCCTTGGTTGCTTCCCTGGTGGCTCAGTGGTAAAGAATCTGCCTGCCAGTGCAGGAGATGTGGGTTTGATCCCTGGATCAGGAAGATCCCCTGGAGAAGGGAATGGCAACCCATTCCAGTATTCTGGCCTGGAGAATCCCATGGACAGAGGAGCCTGGAGGGATATAGTCCATGGGGTCACAGAGAGTCTGACATGACTGGGTGACTAAGAATAGATGCATGCAAGCAACTCTTCATTAGCTCTAAAATGATTATTGTGGGGTTTATGGAGAAAACACTGTAAAATTTGTGTACTGCAGAGAATGTTGAGAGCTACAGATTTTATTCAAGTTTACTTCCTAAACAGATGTTCATTCTGAATATGTACTTTTCAGCTTTGTTGAGGTATAATTGGTGATGTTATAATTGCAAAGGAGATCCAACCAGTCCATTCTGAAGGAGATCAGCCCTGGGATTTCTTTGGAGGGAATGATGCTGAAGCTGAAACTCCAGTACTTTGGCCACCTCACTCGAAGAGCTGACTCATTGGAAAAGACTCTGATGCTGGGAGGGATTGGGGGCAGGAGGAGAAGGGGACGACAGAGGATGAGATGGCTGGATGGCATCACTGACTCAATGGACTTGAGTCTGGGTGAACTCAGGGAGTTGGTGATGGACAGGGAGGCCTGGGGTGCTGCGATTCGTGGGATCGAAAAGAGTCGGACACAACTGAGCGACTGAACTGAACTGAACTGAAGGTGTACAATGTGATTTTTTATACATTAGGAAATGATTACCATGGTCAAGCTAATTAATATATCCCTCACTTCATATGGTTTTTTGTATGTGTGTTAAGAACACTTAATATCTCTTTGCTTAGAAAATTTCAAGTATACAGTGCGTTTTGTTAACTTCAGTCACCATGTTGTGCGTTAGAGCTCTGGAACTTACTCATCTTATAATGGAGCTTGTGCGCTCTGGCCGCCCCGGAGAGCCGCTCCCTAGCGCTTGGTAGCCAGCCTTCTACTCTTTGTTCCCATGAGTTCAACAACTGTTTTAGATTCCACATGTAAGTGTAAACACAAACCATTTGTTTTTCTGTGTCTAGCTTATCTCACTTAACGTAATCCCTTCCAGGTTCATCTATGTTGTCTCAAATGGGAGATTATCATTCTTTATTAGGCTGATTAATATTGCATTTTTTCTGTATATGTACATATATATGTGTATACACACACACACACGCATATATGTATCTATATACACTTTTTAGTCCATTCATCCTTCAACAGACATTTGGCTTGATTCCATGTCTCAGATACTCCATATAATGCTGCCATGGAGACGGGAATGCAGACATCTCTTTGAGATCCTGATTTCAAACCTTTGGCTTCTCCCAAGGAGTGGGATTGCTTGATTCCGCTGCCACATGTTAGTTCTATTTTTAATTGTTCGCAGAACCTCTGTGCTCTTTTCCGTAATGGCTGCACCACTTTAAATTCTCAGCAACTGTATAAGACCTCCCTTTCCCCTACACCCTCGCCAAGACTTGCTATCTTTTGACTTTGGGATAATAGCCATTCTAAGGAGTCAGGTGATATCTCACTGTGGTTTTTATTTGCACTTTCTTGATAAATAGTTGCACTGAACATGTTTCTATATACTTTTTGGCCATTTGTGTGTCTTCTTTGGAGAAATGTTTATTTGGGGTTTTGCCCGTTTTAAAATCGGGTTGTTGGTGGAGTTTTTGCTTTTGTGTTGTAGACATTCTTTGCATATTTTGGATGTTATCCCATTATCGCATTTATGGTTTGCAAACATCTTCCCTCACTCTTCAGGTTGCCTTTTCAGTTTCTTGATTGTTTCCTTTGCTGTGCAGAAACTTTTTAGCTTGATGTAGTCCTAGTTGTTTATTTTTGCTTTTCTTGTTCATGCTTTTGGTACCACCATGGAAAAAGTCATCGCCAAGATCGGTATCATGCAGTCTCCCTCATGTTCTCTTCCAGGAATTGTATGGTTTCAGGTCTTATGTCTATGTTCTTAACAAATTTTGTGCTGATTTTTGTGTGTGGTGTAAGATAAAGACCCAGTTTCATTTTTCCATGAAAAATATAAGATATACAATTTTCCTCATATTGTTTGTTAAAGAAACTGTCCTCTCTCCACTATGTATTCTTGGGGCCTTTGTTGAAAATTGTTGACTATATATATGTGGGTTTATTTCTAGGCTTTCTATCTGTTCAGTTGGCCAATGTGTCTGTTTTTGTGCCAACACCAATACTATTTAAATCACTATAGCTTTGTATATAATTAAAAATCAGGAAGTGTGCTCTCTCTGGTTTTGTTCTTATTACTCATTGCTTTTGCTCTGGAATCTTTTGTGGTTCTTTCCATTCGAATTCTAGGATAGTTTTTTCTACTTCTGTGAAAAATGCCATTGGAATCTTGATAGGAATTGCATGACTCTGTAGATAATTTCGAGTATCATGGACGTTTTGAAAGTATTAATTCTTCCCATCCATGCACATGGGTTGCCATTTCATTTCTTTGCGTCATCTTCAGCTTCTTTCATCAGTGTTTAAACTGATGATTTTCCATGCACGTGTCTTTTACCTTCTCCTTTAGGTTTACTCCTAAGCATTTTATTCTTTTTGCTGCTATTAGAAATGGGATTATGTTCTTAATTTCCTTTTCAGATAGTTTGTTGTTAGAAATGCAACTTATTTTTGTATATTGTATTCTGCAACTTTGCTGAGTTTTCCTATGGATTCTCTGGGTATTTTTGTGGAGTCTTTGGAGTTTTCTATGTCGTATAAAATCATGCCATCCACAGAGATAATTTTGTTTTTCTGACTTGGATAGCCTCTATTTCTTTTTCTTACCTAACTTCTCTGGCTAGAAGTTCTAGTATTTTCTTGACTAGAAGTAGTGGATTTGTGTTTAAAGATGCTTAAAAATTATTTGATATATTTCAGCAGAGATTCTTTATAAAATCTCTGAATAAAATAGGAATAGAAATAAACTGTTTGAATATATTGTAATTTTCAGTAATTCTGTAAGTATTTATTGAGTACTTATGCTGTGCCAGAAACTTGCAGTACACTGGTGGACAAGACAGAGAACATTTCTGCCTTTGCGCTTGTTTTAGTGAATGCTTTCTGTGATGTAAGGGCTTCCTTGGTGGCTCAGTCAGTAAAGAATCCACCTGCAATTCAGGAGACTTGGGTTTGATCCCTGTCAAGAAGACCCCCTGGAGGAGGGCATATCAACACACTCCAGTATTCTTGCCTGGAGAATCCCATGGACAGAGGAGCTTAGTGGGCTACAGTCCATGGGGTCGCAAAGAATTGGACAAGACCTAGCGACTAAACCACCATAGGCACTTTTCTGGCTACTTCACATGTATCACTTAATATTCACAATTAACTTGATGAAGGAGGCAATACTATTAACCTCATTTTTCAGTTAAAGAAACTGAGGGCCAAGATATTGAGCAACTCACCCAAGGTCACACAATCAAGGAATGGCCCCCAAATTCAAACCTGTGCTCCCCCTCTCTAACGCAGGAATCAGAGACCTTCCTGGCAGTCCAGTGGTTAAATTCTGCCTTGCAAGGCAGGAGACACCACTCTGATTCCCGGTCTGGGAGCTGAGATCACACATGGTGTGGAGCAACAAGCCCGTGCACGGTGACAAAAGATCCTGCATGATGTGCAATGAAGGTCCCAGGTGCCTCAGCCAAGGTCCAGTGCAGCCAGGTTGTAATAAATAAGTAAATATTCTTAACAGTACATAGCGCAGGCATCAGCAAACTACAGCCTACAGGCCCCATCTGCAGGCTGCTTAGCTTTGTAAATCATGTTTACTGGAACACAGCCACACTTACTCATTTCTCTATTGCCTGTGGCTGCTTTTGTGTTACAACAGCAAAGATGAGCAATTGCGACAGAGACTGTGTGGCCCCTAAAGCCTAAAAATATATATCCTCTAGGACTTTACAGAAAACATTTGGTGGTCCCTGTTGCAGACCTTAATTCTCCATTGTGCACTGACTCTTCATGTTAAAAGACTGTTAAACTCTCACAGAAGGCATCACTTTAAACGGTGGAGAGGCAAATCAGGTTCATAAAATATCAGGTGCCAGAAAGGACACCTACTGTTACAATGATTATTCAAGGCTTTGCAGAGGTTCTAAATAATGCATTAAGACGAGAAAATAAAATCATTGGCATCGATGATATGATTTTACACCTTGAAAATGTTAAATCTTCATTTTACATTAAAACTATTAAAATGGATTTTTGTGTGTGGCTGCGTTGCCACGTTGTGTTCGTTTCTGCAGAGAGGTGAACCAGCCGCACGCGCATACACCCCTTCCCATCCACGCGCATATATCCCTTCCCCTCGGACCTCCTTCCCATCCATGCGCATATATCCCTTCCCCTCCGACTTCCTTTCCATCCACGCACATACACCCCTTCCCCTCGGACTTCCTTCCCATCCACGCGCATGTATCCCTTCCCCTCGGACCTCCTTCCCATCCTGGTCACAACAGGCCGTTGAGCAGAGGTCCCTGTGCTCTGCAGAAGGTTCTCATTAGTTGTCTCTTTTATATATAGGGCTGACAGTGTGTGCGTGTTGGTGCCAGTCTCCCAGCTCACCCCATCCCCCTCTTTGGTATCCATAGCTTGTTCTCTATATCTACGTCTCTATTTCTGCTTTGCAAATAGGATCATCTATACTATTCTTCTGGATTCCACATATATGAATTAATCTGTGATATTTGTTTTTCTGACTTACTTCACTCTGCATGATACTCTCTAGGTCCATCCATGTCTCTACAAACGACCCAATTTCATTCTTTTTCATGGCGGAGTAATATTCCACTGTATATATGTACTACATCTTCTTTATCCATTCCTCTGTTGATAGACATTGAGGTTGCTTCCGTGTCCCAGCTGTTGGAATCCTGCTGCGATGAGCGTTGGGGTGCATGTATCTTTTATGGTTTTCTCTGGATCTATGCCCAGGAGTGGGATTGTTGGTTCATATGGTATAGAACATAACAATAATCTTGCGTCTGCATGTTTTAACTTCTGTGTTTCAGGACTCTGTTTAACAATCATTTTCAAAGAAAGGTCATCCTCTACTCCCTTAGCTAAAGTTGCCCCCTCCAACCCCCATTCCTCTGCTTTATTTTTCACTTATCATCACCTCAATCCATTTACTTTCTAATTTACCATCCATTCTTTCTCACTAGGTTGTAAGCTTCCTCAAGCCTAGGACTTGTCTGTTTTGTTTGCCACTGTTTCCACTCGCTACATCCGTGCCAGGAGCGCAGCGCAGGTACTCAGTACAGAGACGTGAGATGACCTCGGTGGCGATTCCTGTGAAAGAAGAGCTGACACAGTTGACTCCAGGTCTAGTGTCCCTCAGGAGACTCTGGCAGTTCTCTCTGGTCCCCAGATGATAAGTCACATTTCCCAAGCTCTCAGGGCAAGAAACCCGTAAAGATCCCACTGCTAACTAAGCCTCCTGAAGATTTTCAACAAGCCTGAGGTAAGGTTTGGCTTTTGTTTGGGAAAAAGCCTCTTTGATGGTGGGTTCCCTCCAGCCCAAGGGGTCGCAAAGGGTCAGACACGACTGAGCGACTAAGACTCACTTTCTTTTCCTTCCTTTTTTCTTATTATGTTTTAAGGTTAGACAATTAAATGTACCACAAATTTATAGAAAACAGGCAAAGTTCCTCATTTCTCCTCACAGCACGTTTATAACTATTGATGGGCTCTTCAGGGCTTCCCAGCTGGTGCTAGTGGTAAAGAACCCGCCTGCCAACACAGGAGACATAAGAGGCGTGGGTTCGATCCCTGAGTCAGGAAGATCCCCTGGAGAAGGAGACAGCAAACCACTCCAGTATTCTCATCTGCGAAATCCCAGGAACAGAGCCGCCTGGCGGGCTACAAGTCCATGGGGTTGCAAAGAGTCAGACACGACTGAGCGACTAGCAATGACAACAAATTGGCTCTCAAGGCTTTGGTTCGGCTACAAAGATGTTTCCCACTGTGTGTGTGTGTGCTGGGTAGAGGGTTCAGCCTTCTTTGCTTATTTTTTTAAATATTTTATTTTATTAAAAATTATTGACTTTTTTGGCCACACCGGGTCTTCACTGGCGCTTGGCCACACCGGGTCTTCACTGGCGCTTGGCCACACCGGGTCTTCACGGGCGCTCTCAGGCGAGCCCTGGTTGCGGTGAGCGGGGCTGCTCTCGCTGTGGCCCAGGGTCTTCGCACTGCTGTGGCTTCTCTCGCTGTGCAGCACGGGCTCTGAAGTGTGCGAGCTTCAGCAGCTGCAGCCCATGCGCCCTAGAGCCCCGCAGTAGTTGGGGTGCACAGGCTTAGTTACCCGTGGAACGTGGAATCTTCCTGGACCAGGTATAGAACCCGTGTCCCCTGGATTGGCTGGAAGACTGTTAACCACTGGACCACGAGGGAAGTCTTTCTTTGCTTATTTTTAAGCTGACTTTCCTCTATTTACACTTTCCACCTTTCATCGCTTCTTGATTCTTTTCCTAGTGAAGGCGTTTTAAGGCATTGAGTTCATACACCACGTGATTTAATGATTCTTGAACAATTGGAGGATTTTGTTCCCTGTGGGTGGCACGATTTGCCTTTCTTTTAGGTACAGAAATACTAGTGCTAGAAATAGCTTTATATGAATATCTTTTCCGTTGCTTTGACTTGCTTCTTTAGAATTAATCCCCAGCAGTAGAAAGATTAAGAGCCTGTTTTTTGAGTGTAGTCTTCTTTATTATAGTTCATGAATAATTAGAAACAGACATGGATTTCTTTATTAAGACACCTAGACTCTGGTGAGCATCTGCTTTCCATGTGTTAGAAAATTCACTGCTGACTTGAGAATGGTGGACAGGCCAGTGTCTTCGCATCATCATGACAGATTCGCATCTCATAGGAAACCTGAAGGGGTCTCTGGGCTGCCCAGATCACCTATGCCATCGTAACAGACACATCCACCCTTAAGTGTCTTCTGGAATTCCTTACACCTCTCCCTGGTGGTCCGGTGGTAAAGAATCTGCCAATGCGGGAGATGTGGGTTCGCTCCCTGCTCCGAGGAGATCTCACCTGCTGCGGAGCAACCAAGGCCGTGGGCCGCAGCTACCGAGGCTGCGGTCTAGAGCCCGGGAGCGACAGCTGCTGAAGCCGAACGCCCTGGAGCCGCTGCTGCAGGACCAGAGAGGGCACGGGGCGCAGCCGGGCCTCCCGACTAGGGAGAAGCAGGAGCGCGCGGAGCAACCGAGACCCGGCACAGCCAGAAGTAAATACAGAAGCGAGCAAGCAAACAAATAAAGCTTAAGATAAATTTTCAGTAGGCACCTGGGCAACAGAACATTCTATTACTCTGCTGGCTTTTAAGGCACAGTTCCAGGGTTAAATGTTGCGCCCGAACAATATTTTCAAATCATCCAAAAGTAGTGTATTCCTTTACCGAATCAAATAAAGGACCCCAAAGCATTGTGTTAACCACAGTAATGATTTGCTGCGTTCCGTCTATGGGAGACAGTGCGCCTAAGCACGTAAAGCATCGTGTGAACTGCAAAGACGGTGGGTGAGGCTCCTCTTCTCTCCCCGAATCAAGTTATTTGGAACCCCAAGCACAGGCAGGACGGGAGTCTTTCCCGAAAAAGCTTCAATGTTTTAAAAAACGTTTTCCAAACAGGAGATAATGCACTGTCTCCTATAGATGGAATATAGCAAATCAGTATTCTCCCCCAAATCCAAAAAAATCTGCAAAGGAAACAAACACGGGGACGAGACGGCAAGCCGACAAGGAGCGGTGCAAGCGTGCGCAGCCGGCAGTTTCTCGGCCACGGCTGGAGCCTGTGCTTCGGTTTTCTCGCCTGTAAAATGAAGACAATAATGGTTCCTACCTCACAAGTTTATTATCAGGAGTAAACTCATTAATTGGCATATAGTGCCTGGAATAGTCCCTGACACCCAGTAAATGTTAGTTTCTATTATTTTGAAAGCAGTGAGCACCCAGCAACACTTCATACACATTAGCTAGTATTTTATTTTATTTTATTTTATTCCAGTTTTCCCTGCTGTGACTCAAGATACTTGGCTTTGTTGCTTTGGCTTAATTATTTTTTAAAAATTCAATTGCCAAAAAAACAGAGTTGCATTTACTATATGCAAATCACATGTGAGTATGTGTGTAAAGGCAAACAAAATACAGAAGCTGCCTCAAAGACACTAGCAGTGTGTTGTGTAGCCAGGGAGACAGACCTACACACAAGTAACTCAAGAGTAAATAGCGTAGAATGAAAGGAATGTGTTGACTATGTACCTAGTGAGAAAGAGCCGATTTCAAGCTTCCAAATCAGCATTTCCCTCTGAGGGGCCTGGTGCTTCTAGCCAGGATGGCTTTGGTTCAGATGTGTCTGTAAGAGTTGATGCACAGGGACTGGTCTGCTGTGGGCATGCTGGGAAAGCAGGCTGGCTGGGAAAGCAGACTTCCTTCAATTCCATTCCAGGGGTGATTGATGATGTCATCTGAATGAAGGACTAACTGTGCATTCAGGGAATGACACGTTTATTGTTGAAAATAAAGTCATCAGTTGTGACTAGACATATATTTTTCTTAATTTCTGTAATTTTGCAAAATACTGTACTCCACAGTTTGAGGACAACACTGCTTGTTACTCCCTTTGTCATGTTAAAGTTTGCAATTAAGTAGCACGCTCAGAATGCTGATGTTTATTAGAGAATATTAGAACATACAGAACAGGAGAAATACTTTTCAGGCTCATCACTCAAAGTGTGTATTCTTCCTACAGTGTGGTGATTGCAATTTTTTAAATCTCATTTTCTGTTTAGTATTATATCACAACTATTTTCATGTTATTACATTGTATTTATAAATATAATTTTAAACAATTGCATAGTATTTCATCAACTGAATCTAGCCTTCTATATGAGGTTGGTTTCATGAATCCCTATTAAAATGATGCTGTGATTTTCTCCTTGTATATAAAGGTTTCTGTTGCTGTTGTCATTATCATTCTTATTTAAGATTAATTTCTAATTTTAAACTCCAAAGCATGATAACTAAAGTCAAATGCTAATTTTTATTTGGAAAATTTCAAACCTATACAAATTAAGAGGCTAGTATATGAACACTTATGCATGCATTACTCAGCTTGCAAACTTGTGAAACATTATTTTCTTAAAGTGTTGAGCCTTTTACCTCTCCATCACTGAGTTTGGTAATACTCATTTCTTCAAGACACTGCCTGTATTGGGGATCATTGTTAACAACTAAAGCAAAAGAAAACACAATGTTAAAACTTGGTCCACTTGTTACACCAAAAAAAAAAAAAAAAAAGGTGGCTGAGTGTTTAATTTGTGTATATTTTGGTCCCACCCCCCTCTATTTATCAGGAAACTGTTAGGAGAATCCCCCAAGAAGATCAATGCAAGGACTTCTCCATTTAGAACCACTGCCTTCAGCCATTTGAATAACACTGAAAAGGTAATCCATAAACACAAGACAATGTTTGTGTGCAATGCAAGTCTATTTTGCAGCAAATTAAAACTCAACACAATTTAAGGGTCATGTGCATAAGGCCTGGCTGGCTTAGAACAAAGGCGTGGTGGGCAGGATGCAACTGTGGATTTGGTCATCGAGGAGCTTCCTGGCATTATACCCCAGGGAAGTTGTGCTAATTTCACTTATAAAAATATTTTGTGATAATTGTATGTGATATCAAAAGAATAAGAAATTCCTTTTTTATTTTTTCTTTAGTTTTATTGAGGTATAATTGACTAATAAAGTCAAGGTTCCTTTCCTTTTTTTTTTTTTTTTTTGACTGCAGCACTGAAGCATATGAGACCATAGCACCCCCATCAGGGATCAAAGCCATGCCCCTTGCTGTGGAAGCGGAGTCTTAACCTCTGGACTGCCAGGGGACTCCTGAGGTTCCTTTGCATTTTAAGTTTGGGATCAGAGTAGAGGAACATGTCTTAAAAGGTGTTTAGGGGAACTTAATCTAAAATTATGCTAAGTTGGGTTGGTGGAGGGTGAGCCATACATAAGGGGATGAAAGCCCTATTTCCGGTGGGCTTGATAATAATGCAAACGAAGGTGGATATGAGAAAGAAGGTGAAACAAGAGTAGGGTTAGTATTTGATGAAATAAAACAGAACAAAACTGGATTGTTGAAAGTTTAAAGAAAAAACAAAACACAATACCGAAACTGTGAATTTGGGGAATGGGGGAGACAGCAGTGTGAGCTGTTTAACGTCTCTGGCTTCCAGCTGCCACCTCTGTAAAACAGGTAAAGGAAACACCTGTTGCCGGCCTTCTAGGCTTGCTATGAGAAGGGCACGCTCTTTGTACGAATATGTACTTTTAAGGTGTCCTGGGTGTGATTGGACAATCAGAGTAATGGAGAGGCATGAGCGTGCTCAGGAGGTTTGCTTTAAGAAGGAAAAAGGAGGAATGGAGGTCGAGGGAAAGCCTGGAATTGAAAGGAAACCTCGTTGAGAGCCGGTCCACGGCACGGCTGGCGTGGGGCGTGACACTTTCAGACACCACCTCTCCGAGGTGGGTGTCACACCTTCCCAAGTGTGAAAGGACAACGCTGACACGTGTAACTTCCCGAGGTCACACCGCTAGCAGGTTGAACGGTAGGGCAGGCAAGGCCACGTCAACCAAACTCCAGAGGAAGCAGTAAGGGGTAAGGACTCGGCGACTGCAAACTGTTTCCAGCACCGCTGGACCTGCGCCAGGCCTGTGGACACAGGAGGGTGCCTTTGCCCATGACTTCCTTCCCCATCGCAGGGCTAACGGAGGAGCACCAGCGGGAGCGGTCCACTTCCCCTTCGGCCCCTTCTCAACAGACCGGGCTGGGGCTTCCATCGTCGCTGCCTCCTTGCTGCTGTACTTACGAAACCTTGTCGGACGGGGCGCCATCGGGCTCAGGGTCTGCCGAGACCCCTCCCTGCATACCCCGATGTGCTTCTTCCTGCTCGGCCTGGCCTTGCTGGAGATGGCCCACTCCCCCGGCGTTGCCCCCCGACCCTGGCCGGCACGCTTCCCACGGGGAGGACGCCCTTGTCTCTACCTGGCTGCGGATCCCGGATGTGCTTCTTCATCCTTCTCGGGGGTCTGACTGTGTCTTGCTGGCCGCCAGCGCTTAGGACAGGCGCGTGGCCACGTGTCTCCCCTGCGTCACGCCTCGTGCTGAGTTGGCAGCTCTGTGAGCAGATGGCTTTGGGGTCTCTAGGGCTGGGGTTCCTGCTGGCGCTGCCTTTGACCACCTTGATCTGCCTCCTTCCATTCTGTGGCCACGACGACATCTACCACTTCTTCTGTGACACGCCTGCCGTCATGCGCCCGGCCTGTGCAGACGCCCGTGGGCACCAGGCCGCCTCTGTGCCATTGGCGTGGCCGCTGCAGCCTCCCCTTCCTCCTGATCCTCTCCCTAACCCTCCCCTCCGCTTCCTCCTGATCCTCTCTCACGGCCGCAGTGAGGATGGAGTCAGCCCAGGGAGAGCGCAGGGCCTTCTCCACCTGCCCCTCCCACCTCACCGTGGCTCTCCTGCAGTTCGGCTCCTTACCTACCTTCGCCCCAGTGCCAGCTCCTCCCCAGGAAGACAGCCAGGCGGGGTCTGTGGTCTACACCTTTTTCTTACCACTGCTGAACCCCTGGATCTAAAGCATAAGGAATCAAGAGGTGACTCAGGCAGTGAGAACACTTATGGCAAGAACCTGCTGATTCGTGGAACCAGAAATAGTCCTTCTTAGAAGGCAATGGCACCCCACTCCAGTACTCTTGCCTGGAAAATCCCATGGACGGAGGAGCCTGGTAGGCTGTAGTCCATGGGGCACGACAGAGCAACTTCACTTTCACTTTTCACTTTCACGCATTGGATAAAGAAATGGCAACCCACTCCAGTGTTCTTGCCTGGAGAATCCCAGGGACGGGGGAGCCTGGTGGGCTGCCGTCTATGGGGTCCCACAGAGTCGGACACAACTGAAGCGACTTAGCAGCAGCAGTAGCAGCAGAAGAAATATTCCCCAAATCGGAGGTAGGGACATGATCTGAAGGACAGGAGGCTCAAAAGGAAAGAAAGAGGGAGTGGAGAGAGGGCTGTGTCACCTGTGAAATGCTAATCAGTACTCAGTCATCCACTTCCTATCCGATTCCAGTGCTGGACCACGGACCAGTCTCTGCCCACATAGTCAGCCTCCTCTCTCATCACAGTGTTTAAAGTAAGGACCAGTACGGGACTGTCTGTGAAGGAAGGATGGATGGATGGATAAGATGATGCCCGCAGTTGATACAGAAGCTGCCATTCTGTTACCTATTTCAACGGCCCTTATCCCTGAAGGCATGCAGCCCAGAGGATTCACACATCCAGACAGCCTTGGCTTTTTTCCTTGTTCGGTTTCCACGGCCTTAATATATTATTTTATTTTTTACGGTTGAAATTCCTTTTAATTTTGATCCCATCACTTGCTCATAATTTTCTCTTTTGTCATTCCTTTTATTAAAATTTATTTTTAATTGGAGGATGTTTGCTTTACATATTGAGTTGGCTTCTGCCACACACCAACATGAATCAGCCGGAGCTCTACAGGTGTCCCACCCCCCCCACCGCATTATACTATTTAGGATTGTCATTATCATTCACATTTGGCTCTGTTAAGTTTTTGTTCCAACGTTGTATGTAGTATAAATTCAAGTTAATTATTGTAAAATTTTCAAAAATGATGCATCACGAAATTTTGAGTGAAGATGAGTTTGTCAGTGAATTTTATGCAGATACTTTCTGTGACTGAGCAACATGTGTACTAGCGTCCCAGAATATGATAGTTCTTCAGAATATAGTTCTGAGTCAGACGATGTGAATATTAGACCAACAAAAAGATAAAAAAAAAAATCTTAGTAATTGACTCTGATATGCAAAGTGAAAATAAAGCTCACGGTGCTGGAGAATGCTCCTTTGCTTCTAAAGAAGAGCAGGTTGAAGACAAGATTTCAAAACGATTAGAAGACTTCATAGGTGTCTCACGTGTAACTATTGCATGTAATAACCCACCAAGAAAGTTGTTACTATTTACTCAGACACAGGCCTTTCAATATTCACTTACACAATAAAACGCCAGCCACAAGCATCGGTTTCTGCAAAAATTCCCCCGTCATTAAAAATCTGTGTGGCCAGACTATCTGACAGTGATCTTTTTATTTTCACAAAATCACACTTCTTTTTATGCAATTGAGTTTCATATGTTTCAGTACCGCCTCTTTAAGAAGTCTGTAAGGCCCCCTGAAGCAGAAGAAGGTGCTTGTTCTCTCTCTGTGTTTTCTGGCACTCCTGTATTTGCTCGGCATATACGCTACTTAGTCCCAGGCTCAAGACGCAAACGTGAGCCTAATCTTTCCTTCACGTGAAAAAGGGATGACGCTAACAGTGTGCCCTGCAGCGAGGGCTTGGGGCGACAGTCACATGAGATCGTGATGTGAAAGGACAGAGTGAGCCGGGACCTCGTTCTTTCAAGCCCTCAGTCATTGCCAACTGAGCAGCTTTCATTGTTTTTCAAGTTTGTTCAAGTCTTGCCTCTGGATGGCCATATCGGCTCTTCCTTGATAGTAAGTAATATCGAGTCCAGACTCCAGGCTTGTTCTGCCTGCTGCCGGACAGGCCAGTGGGTCGAGACACACGGTGTCGGGGGCCAGGATTAGCAACCTTATTCAGACCAGTGGGCTCAGCAGATAGTGGACGAGTGTCCCGAAGAACCATCTTGCCTGAGTTAGAAGCCGGGCTTCTTTGATAAGAGAGGAGGGGCCGCTGCACTTAGTGCTGGCCGGGCCTTAGAAGGGCGCGGGGATCGTCCTTCGTTCTTGCTGCTGCCCATGTGGGTCTAGTTACAGCGTTCCTGCAACCCTCCAAGACAAATGCTATGCTCTATTCTGCAACTTTTTATCTCTATATGAATGGAAAGTGTTAAACCTTCCTTTCAAGGTCAAGTCTGGGAGGCAGAGTGCAAAACGGGCCATTACGTGTATTTCAGGCTATAGGTGACATTCTTTCCCAGAGGGGCAGAGCCAGTGTGACTAAGCGCAGGCCACAGAGCACAAAGGTCAGAGCTAAAGCAAGAGATCCAGTCTCGGGTCGGGTTTCTCTCCTCTGTCACGGTAGTGCCACCGGCCCAGGCCCTTGGCCTCCTTGTGCTCTGCCGTGCTAACACATGCTAAGCTGCTTCAGTCGTTCTGACCCTTTGCACCCCTATGGACTGTAGCCTGCTGGGCTGCTCTGTCCTTGGGATCCTCCAGGCAAGACTGCTGGAGTGAGTTGCCACGTCTTTCTCCAGGGGATCTTCCTGGGATTGAACCTGCATCTCTTTGACTGTGTGAATTACAACAAACTGGAAAATTCTGAAAGAGGAATACCAGACCACCTTACCTGCCTCCAGAGAAATCTATATGCAGATCAAGAAGCAATAGTTCAAACTGGACATGGAACAACAGACTGGTTCCAAATCGGGAAAGGAGTACGTCAAGGCTGTATACTGTCACCCTGCTTCTTTAACTTCTATGCAGAGCACATCATGAGAAACGCTGGGCTGGAAGAAGCACAAGCTGGAATCAAGATTGCCAGGAGAAATGTCAGTAACCTCAGATATGCAGATGACACCACCCTTATGGCAGAAAGTGAAGAGGAACTAAAGAGCCTCTTGATGAAGGTGAAAGAGGAGAGTGAAAAAGCAGGCTTAAAACTCAGCATTCAGAAGGCTAATGACACCCGGTCCCATCACTTCATGGGAAATTGAAGGGGAAAAAGAGGAAACAGGGACAGATTTTATTTTTGTGGGCTCCAAAATCACTGCAGATGGTGACTGCAGCCATGAAATTAAAAGATGCTTACTCCTTGGAAGGAAAGCTATGACAAATCTAGACAGCATATTAAAAAGCAGAGACTTTACTGACAAAGGTCCAAATAGTCAAAGTTATAGTTTTTCAACTAGTCACATATGGATCTGTGAATTGAATCATCAAGAGGGCTGAGAACTGAAGAATTTATGCTTTTGTGCCGTACTCTTGGAGAAAATTCCTGAGAGTCCCTTGGACTGCAAGGAGATCAAACAGGTTAATCCTAAAGGCAATCAACCCTGAATACTCATTGGAAGGCTGATGCTGAAGCTGAAGCTCCAATACTTTGGCCACCTGATGCTAAGAGCCAGTTCATTGGAAAAGACCCTGATGTTGGGAAAGATTGAAGACAAAAGGAGAAGGGGGTGAAAAGGATGAGATGGTTGGATGGCATCACTGACTCAGTGGACACGAGGTTGAGCAAACTCTGGGAGACAGTGCTGGACAGGGAAGCCTGGTGTCCATGGGGTCAAAAAGAGTTGGACATGACTTAGCAACGAAACAACAACAACAGGAATTTATGTTAGTCACCAGTTTCTATGGGTCATGGTTTCAGAATCAGTAGATTTTTCTCCCTGCAACTTTTAAAAAATGAATAATTACTTAGTGCCTATAAGATATAGGCACATTAAATTCAGCATAAGTGACCAGGAAAAAAAAAAAATAAGAGAAAGGAAGACAAAAGAAACAGAGAGAGGGAGAGAAATGAAAGTGGGAGGCAAAATGGAGAACTTAGAGAAGAAAGGTTAAAGATATCTTATGCGGCTGGAATTAAAAAATAGATGCCAAAAATGGCCCAGGGTGTCACTCACAGATGACTGTGAGCCTGGCTGGAGGGGAAAGGGTCTGCACTGCAAATACGTTGCGTTCCAGCTCGAGGCTGGCAGCTAGCTGCCCTGCAGTGCCACATGCTGAAGCGCTGAGCAGTGTACAAAACTGCTGAACACAAACCAGTCACCGCCTCTTTGCAGCCTGTGGGTCAGCAGCTTGCAACCTCTGCTCTAGAGAAGCAGAATGGTTTTGTTTTTTCTTCCCCGAGTGGACTCCTGACACTTGCTAATGTGAGTTCCTGCTCAGGATGCACACAGTTAGACCAATCAGACTTTCACGTGGCTGGTGGATTGTTTCTCTGGAATTGTTTTGCGTTTTTCTTTCAGGATTGTTTTGACAAACTCCTGCCAAGTGGTTTCTCTGTCTCCCACATAAGACTTCGTTTCAGCAAACACTTTCAGAAAAACCTTAAGTAAATAATCCTGATAGCTCAAATAAAACATAAATCATGAACACTGTTTGTGTATGGCTGAAGTTTGAAAAAGAATTTTGTTTCTACAATTTATAATGGCCTTGGCCAAAGTCACTAGTGGCCACTGTTACAAAGCACGTCGATATAGGGGGTGTGACAGGATGTTAGATGATATTTGGTGAGTAAATAAAGGAATGCCCAGCACTGTAATATTCTGCAAACAATGAATCCAAGACCTCTGTTAGGTGCTTAGTTCCACCCCAGGTGATAAAATGCAAGTGGCTTGAATTACTCGCTCCCACTGAGGACCCGTCCTCAGTTCAGCTCAGTTCAGGTGCTCAGTCGTGTCCGACTCTTTGCAACCCCATGAATCGCAGCACACCAGGCCTCCCTGTCCATCACCAATTCCCGGAGTTCACTCAAACTAATGTCCATCGAGTTGGTGATGCCATCTAGCCATCTCATCCTCTGTCATCCCCTTCTCCTCCTGCCCCCAATCCCTCCCAGCATCAGAGTCTTTTCCAATGAGTCAGCTCTTCGCATGAGGTGGCCAAAGTATTGGAGTTTCAGCTTTAGCATCATTCCTTCCAAAGAACACTCAGGGCTGATCTCCTTCAGAATGGACTGGTTGGATCTCCTTGCAGTTCAAGGGACTCTCAAGAGTCTTTTCCAACACCATAGTTCAAAAGCATCAATTCTTCAGCGCTCACCTTTCTTCACAGTCCAACTCTCACATCCATACATGACCACTGGAAAAACCATAGCCTTGACTAGACAGACCTTTGTTGGCAAAGTAATATCTCT
Source organism: Bubalus kerabau (assembly GCF_029407905.1). Classification (NCBI taxonomy): domain Eukaryota; kingdom Metazoa; phylum Chordata; class Mammalia; order Artiodactyla; family Bovidae; genus Bubalus; species Bubalus kerabau. Next base: position 84,423,726 of record NC_073638.1, read on the forward strand.
GCTTTTCAATATGCTATCTAGATTGGTCATAACTTTTCTTTCAAGGAGTAAGCATCTTTTAATTTCATGGCTGCAGTCACCATCTGCAGTGATTTTGGCGCCCCAAAAAATAAAGTCTGATGCTGTTTCCACTGTTTCCCCATCTATTTCCCATGAAGTGATGGGACCAGATGTCATGATCTTTGTTTTCTGAATGTTGAGCTTTAAGCCAACTTTTTCACTCTCCTCTTTTACTTTCATCAAGAGGCTTTTTAGTTCCTCTTCAATTTCTGCCATAAGGGTGGTGTCATCTGCATATCTGAGGTTATTGATATTTCTCCCGGCAATCTTGATTCCAGCTTGTGCTTCTTCCAGCCCAGCGTTTCCCATGGTGTACTCTGCATAGAAGTTAAATAAGCAGGGTGACAATATACAGCCTTGACGTACTCCTTTTGCTATTTGGAACCAGTCTGTTGTTCCATGTCCAGTTCTATCTGTTGCTTCCTGACCTGCATATAGGTTTCTCAAGAGGCAGGTCAGGTGGTCTGATATTCCCATCTCTTTCAGAATTTTCCACAGTTTATTGTGATCCACACAGTCAAAGGCTTTGGCATAGTCAATAAAGAAGTCAAAAAACAAGTATATAAACACTATGCTGTTTTTGTTCAGTTGCTTAGACGTGTCTGACCCTTTGAGACCCCATGGACTGTAGCCTACCAGGCTCCTCTGTCCATGGGGTTCTCCAGGAAAGAATACTGGAGTGGCTTGCCATTCCCTTCTCCAGGGCATCTTCCAGACCCAGGGATTGAACCCAGGTCTCCTGCATGGCAGGCAGATTCTTTATGATTGAAGCAGCAGGGAAGCCCTGTATAAATGCAGTATGGAGAGAGAAGTGCTGTAATTGGGGTGGGTACAGCCACCACAGAGCGTGAGGCAGGAACGACTCTTTCTTTTTGGAGGAAGGTAGGGGAAGATATTAATATGTGTATCAGAAAAAGGCTTCATTGATCAGGTGACACTTGGTTGAGTTTTGAAGGCTCCTTACAATCTGTCTCAGTTCAGTTGTCTAGGTACACAAAATTAACCCCTACTTGGATATGTTAAAACTGCATGTCTGCCTAAACTACCTCGACATGGGAGAATAAAAATCTAGGCAATAATTAAAACAGAGCTAAGTCTAGCAGCAATTAAACCAATTCAGAATATCATGTCCCTAAACAATTCCTGTTTGTGTTCAAACATTGACCTACAGGGGATGGTCAAGTTAAAAGGTGAGTTAGCCTCTTGGGGCTTGGTTGAACCAAAATTGGCAGGAAGATCTCCAGAAATGAGATGAGAAGGAGTGAGAGTAGAGAAGGAACCCAGGGTTCTGTTCCCACAGGTCCTGAAGTCCCACGTGGCTCCCCTGAGAAGAAGCAGCGGGAAGGATTGACAGTGTCTAGATAGGAGCTTCCCTCATTCCGGACGGTTTCTCAGAGAGACGGTCTCAGTGGTTCCCAAGGCATTAGGAGCAGGATTCCAGCTTGTGCTTCACCCAGCCTCAGGGAAGGCCGTGGCTGCCAGCTCTCGAGAAGGAAGGTAAAGACGGTGGGGGAAGGCCAGGATGACTGAGTTGCTGCATGGTCTAGACCATGGGGATGGGCCAACCAACCCCACTGACCATGGGGATGGGCCAACCAACCCTGCTGACCTTGGGCTTTTCTCATCCTGTGAGGGGCCTCCCGTGTGGAGTTGCAAATGAACTGGAACGTTCGTTGACCCTCCCGGAGCTAATGCAGGGACTCTATTGATGTCAAATATACAACAGGGCTCCCCACTCCAGTGTTCTTGCCTGGAGAATTCCATGGCGGGCTGGTGCAGTCCATGGGGCCACAAAGAGTCAGACACAACTGAGCACCTAACACTAAGCACAGGCAAGTCTTCAAAAGACACTCCACTGCTGAGCACACGAGAAGGAAAGTCTGTTCCTCCCTAGAAATACGACCCGTTTCCTAGGCTGTCTGAGAGCGGTGGGAGAGAGTTGTCTGCTCTCCCTTGTAGGAGGTCTACATGCTTTGTTGGGACACCCAGAAAACAGAGTGTGATCTACTCAGGTTTTCAAGTTACATATGCAAAGCCTACAAGCCTGAATACATTCTTGTCAGATGACTGAATGCATGAACAGTCGTGTTAATTACAGTCTGTGAGGCGAGGAGGTAGAGGAGGGTGCCAACGTCCTTACGGAGAAGGAGGATCTGCCCGTGTGAAGAGCACCAAGCCTTTGGGGGCACGGCTGGTGTCACAAAGTGAAGTGAGCTCGCTCAGGCGCGTCCGACTCTTTGCGACCCCGTGGACTGCAGCCCACCAGGCTCCTCTGTCCATGGGATTCTCCAGGCAAGAGTACTGGAGTGGGGTGCCATTTCCTTCTCAAAAGAACTCATCAAAGAGGGTGCAACGTCACTGAGGGTTTATAGCTCCTGAGTGTGACAAGACCTTGCGTTTCCTGATCCAGCCTTCAAGTAGCAAGGAATTGTGCAGAAGCAAGGGCAGGATAAAGCAGACAGCGGACGAGAACACCTAGCTACAACCGAAGCTTGTAGTACTGCTGTTTCTGTCTCACTGAGGAGACCCCAAAGGACAAGTAAATGTGAAAGTGGAGAGAAGAGGGATTTCTCGTTCGCTCCTCAGTGCCGTGGATGACGACACAAAAGGCAAGGATAATTCTTATTTGTATAAAATATTTATCTCCTAATAACCCAGTGTCTTACAATAAAGCCCTTGACTGTTGCCCGCCAGGCCCCTCTGTCCATGGATTCTCCAGGCAGAAATACTGGAGTGGGTAGCCATTCCCTTCTCCAGGGGATTGTCCTGATCCAGGAATCAAACACAGGTCTCCTGCATGGTAGGTAGATTCTTTACCATCTGAGCCACCAGGGAAGCCCCATAATAGAAGCCTAGCTGCAATAAGATGAAAATCAACCTGCACAGTATAAAAGGTAGAAGTTAAATATACATGAAGATATTGGGGCTGAGAAATGCTGAGCAACTGAGTATAAAATTTAGTTGCAGGCTTCCTAGCAGCCAAGGCAAACAGGGAAACATGAATTATGTAGCCCTGTGGACGAGTAGGATGGCATACCCGTGTTCAGTAAGAGATAGGTGTGCGTGTCTGGGTGAGCGTGTGCAGACTGCATTGAGAACTCAGGTCTTTATTCCCGGCAAGTTGAACATCTAATGTATAGGCAATGTGATTATCGCAATGTTCACTGCAGTTTTTAAGAGCTCCAAAGACATTCTACACAGTGAGTCTTGTATTTAAAACTGACTGATATTCTGAAGTAAATTTTGAGGGATATTAAGGGCCATATGACTGAGGGTTGTAGCTTCCTTGAACTATGGTCCAATACCCAGTTATAATTTTAGGGAGCATGTTCATTCAATTTCTAGCTGACAATGGGGAAAAATTGATTATTTGCTGGAATAAAGAATTGTAATTCTCCACAAGATCTCGATAGGCCAGCATGATGAGCTCAATCTAAAGGGTTAACTTTAGAAAGAGATAAGAGTAGGGGTGGGATGGGGAGGAGGCTGGGAGGGAGGTTCAGGAGGGAGGGATCTATGTCACCCATGGCAGATTCTTGCTGAGGTGTGACGGAAAACAACACAATTCTGTAATGTAATTATCCTTCAATAAAAAAATTAATTAAAAAAAAGTCCTTCACATGGTCAGTCTGAGTAGCATTATTCTAAGGACAGGGGTGAAAGGAAATTTAAAAAAAAAGAGAGAGATGAGAGGAAAGAAAAAGAAGAGGGAAAGAAAGTAGGAAGAGAGGGAAGGGAAGGAAAAGAAAGGGAAGTAGGAAGGAAGGGCACCCACCTAACAACAAACTCAGCTCAGGTCAAGAGTGTGGTGTGTCTGGAAATGAAGGAGCACGTAAGTAAACGCTGGATTTAGCACAGTCTTGGGCAACAGCATTGAGAAGTGTGCAGACTTAGTGGCCACATTTAGGTGTTAATCTCGGCTCTGACAATTATTGGTCGTATAACTAGGGGTGTGTTATGTAATTTCAGTTTCCTTGTCTCCCAAATGGGAATTTTAAAAATCAATAACATTTTTATACTTTAAAAATAAATGCAAATTCTTCACAGAAAGTTTGAAAAATGAAGAAAAGCGTGAAGAAAATAGTCATCTTCCGTTTTTCTCTTTAGACTCCACTGAGGATTCATGGTTTCCTGTTTAGACTGGTGGCATACCGGTGTTAGGCTCCGAAGGCAATGTTGCCTCTTCATTTTCTTCACCTGCATGCGTGCGTGCTCAGTCACTCAGTCATGTCCGGCTCCCTGTGACCCCATGGACTGTAGCCCGCCAGGCTCCTCCGTCCATGGGATTCTCCAGGCAAGGATACTGGAGTGGGTTGCCATGCCTCATCCAGGGGATCTTCCCGACCCAGGGATCAAACCCTTCTCTCATGTCTCCTGCATTGGCAGGCAGGCTCTTTATCACTAACGCCACCGCGGAAGCCCTTTTCCTCGATTTAACATTATATTATATGCACTTTCTCACTTTATTAAACCTTATAATTATAACAACTTTAATGTCAATAATACCACAGTTCATGACATGAATATACCTCAAATGACTAGAATGTCACCTTTGGATGAGTATTTGCTCTGTTTCCTTATAAAAATTATTGTCCAAGCACACTGCATGTATCTTTCTGTATTTGGCTCCATATTCTAGACTGTTCCTCAGGACAGACTGCTTTCTTTCTAGAAAGGAGTGCTCTTTAGCATCAGAGTTTCTAAATTGAAGATTGTTATCTCTACTTCCAGAGTCCTGGGTAGCGTCGCTGGCACTGATAGAAGCGTGGTAACTCTGCAGTACTCATGTCAGCACAGAGGTGCATGGTTGCCTGACACTGGGCTGGGTCCCGGGCATCAGTGAAGAGTGGAACCCAGCCAGTCCCTGGCCTCATGGAGCTTGAGGTGATGGAGAGCTCAGAGATACACAAGCACACACAGAGGCAAGCGCTCATGAAGGGGTGATGAGATCCATGGTTGCAGCTAACAGCTCTCGCTCTGGTGCTTGCTGGCTCTGCTTGGAGTCTAATTCACAAAGATTAAACATCTGGGGTGGAGAGTGTTGTGGGCGTGTTTACTTGCTGTGCATGGAGACAGAGGCAGGCTGGTGTGCTCCAAAGCTACTTCCAGAAAAGGAATTAAAATTCTCAAGGAGCAAGACCCTTAGGAACTTCCAGGTGAAAAATTCCTGACCATAATTCCACCCATCTTCCAACCCTCTTTGGTCAAAGGACCTCAGCCTGAGCTGAGAATTTGAGACTGATCACCTCCTCTTGGCAGAGAACTTGAATCCTGGGCCTCCCTGATAGCTCAGTTGGTAAAGAATCTGCGTGCAATGCACCTGGTTCCATTCCTGGGTCAGGAAGATCCCCTGGAGAAGGGATAGGTGACCCACTCCAGTATTCTTGGGCTTCCCTTGTGGCTCAGCTGGTGAAGAATCTGCCTGCAATGTGGGAGACCTGGGTTCGATCCGTGGGTTGGGAAGATCCCCTGGAGAAGGGAAAGACTACCCACTCCAGTATTCTGGCCTGGAGAATTCCATCGATTGTATAGTCCATGGGGTCGAAAAGAGTCAGACATGACTGAGTGACTTTCACTTTCCAACCTTTTTACCCCACATAGGGCTGTGCCCAACAGATAACAGCACAGAGCAGAAGCCTTTAGAAAAGGGAAGAAAAACTTGCAAAGCATGCAGCGAGCCAGACTTTAAAAGGGCTGGCCTACCAGAATAAAAAACACAACATATATTCAAAAGAAAAAAATCGCAAGTCAACAAGAATATTAAGGTTGCAGTATTCTGTTTAGGGAAAACAGCAATGTCCTTACCTCATTTTCATATTTTTAAAGGTTGTGATGTATCTGCAGGCATCTGCACAGCAGAAACAAGCAAAAATACATTACTGGTGGGGGAGAGCAAGGCCAATCAGGTGATTCTGTTAGTTTTGGTTTAAGTCAGGGTGCCAAGTGTGCCCCGCACCTGCCGTTCTGTGGCATGTGAGGTAGTTAGTCACTGGAAGCAGGCCAAGCTCTGTTTCTACAGCAGGTGTGACGTGTGGGGGTGTGTGTATAGTTGGCATCTGTTGTTTTGGATACCGTATAAACTTGCCCTGAAATTCTTTCCAGCTGATCAGCAGCAGCAGAAAGAAAACTGGGTGAAGAGATTCTAAAATAAAATAATAAGGCTCTTTCCTTTTATACATTCAACAATCGTCTATTTAAATGTTCTCTGTGCTAGTCATACGGACAGAACTTGGTGTTTAATTTTGGGACCATTTATAGACGCGAGGGCAGGATTAAGGGCACTTATTGTTACTCAGTCCAAGCTCAAACTATTCACTGGAAAGTCGAGTGATGAGCTGTTTGGGCATGGATGGAGACTTTATTCAGAAAACCAGCTGAGCAAGAAGATGGTGGACTAGTGTCCAAAGAACAACCCAGTTGAATTGCTCTTGGATCGAGCAGTTTGGAAGCCACTGGAGGCCTTTGTTGGAGGGGTCTCTGGGTGTAAGATGAAAAGCAGACGGTGCTACAGAATGAATGGGAGATGGTTGATGTGGAAAGGAGACCGGGAGGCCTGAGAGGATGATGTAAGATTAAGGGGCTTCTTTTTCTTTTTACCGTGGGAGGTAACGTTGCTGTAGAGGGGATCAAAGGGAGACATCAGAGACAGAGGGAATGACTTGTGCAAGATCCCAGAGGGAGCACAGGGGCTAAGATGACTGCTTTTGCAGAGGAGAGGGGACACTTCTGGAAAGGCATGTGGAAACTTGCTGTGGGTTAGGGCTGGGCAGAGGAGTGTTCTGGGTCTGGAGCTGGTGAGGATGCTGAGGAGTTGCCTCCAAGTAGCTTCTGTTATTTATTTACTTTTTTTTCAGTGAAGTTGGAGGCTGGGTCATTACTGTGGTGAGAGAGGAGAGAGCAGAAGAGAGGTCTTAAAGAGACCAGGGAAACTCGCTCTAGTCATCATGGGGACCAGAGGGAACAGCTGACTCAGAGGCCTGGGGACAGTACTAGGGTTCATAACACGTTTTTACCTCTGCTGTGGCCCCAGTCAGCAGAATTTTGTGATTTCCTGTAGTCATGGTCAGCCTGGAATGAAGATGCTGGATATTACAGAAGGTAACAGGATTGGCAGAAGGTCAAGACGTGAAAGCATCGGCAAAAGACTGATGGAAGAGTTGGGCCAGCGGTCTTGGTCGGCTGGAGCAGGGAGGGAAGCTGAAAGGAGACGCCTCTGGGAGAGCCGGGGCATCGAGGCGGGCTTACAAGGCGGAAGGACAGGCGTGTTCACGGGTTTGCTCACAGTTGTGCAGGATTCCCGGGGGTCAGACACGCCTCCTTTTCAGGACAATCCTGAGTGAGCCGGGGCATCGCGGCGGGCTTGCTCACAGTTGTGGAGGATTCCCGGGGGGCAGACACGCCTCCTTTTCAGGACAATCCTGAGTGAGCCGGGGCATCGCGGCGGGCTTGCTCACAGTTGTGGAGGATTCCCGGGGGTCAGACACGCTTCCTTTTCAGGACAATCCTGAGTGAGCCGGGGCATCGCGGCGGGCTTACAAGGCGGAAGGACAGGCGTGTTAATCCTGAGTGCTGTGCGCTACTGCTATCTTCATAGAGGAAGAAAGTGAAGCAGAAGCTTCAGCAGTTTGCTCCAGATCATTCCACTGGTCAATGACAGATGAGCTTGTGCTCTTGACAACCAGGCAAGGGATTGAGAGAGTAGAGAGATTTGTGCTCTGGGAATGGTATTCTGTGCTTCCCTGGTGGCTCGGGGGTAAAAAATCCACCTGCCAATGCAGGAGACACGGGTTTGATCCCTAGGTGGGAAATATCCCCCGGAGAAGGGAATGGCAGCCCACTCCACTATTCTTGCCTGGGAAATCCCATGGACAGAGGAGCGGTGGCGTACAGTCCACTGGGGCGCCAAACGTGACTTAGGGACTAAACAGTAGCAACAGTGGAGTGCTGTGGATAATATTCCACTGCTGACCTGAACAGCTATTCCTCCACCAATGTTCATCACAGAGTCATTCATAATAGCGAGAAGGTGAAACAATCCAAGTGTCTGTCAACAGACGAGTGGATAAACACAACGGGTATATACACACGCAGTGGGGTATTATTCAACCTTGAAGAGGAACGTGATTTTGGCATAAGCTACTACATGGATGGACCTTGAAAACGTTATGCTTAGTGGAGTAAGCCAGACACAGAAGGACCAATAGTGTATGATTCCACTTATATGAGGCACAAGAATGGGAAAAGTCATACAAAGCAGGATTGAGGTTGCTGGGAGCTGGGAGGAGATTGCGGGGACTGTTAGTTTATTAAGTAGAACTTTTGTTGGGGATGATGAAAAGTTTCGGGTAGAGACAGAGGCGATGGTTATACAACATCGTGAGGGTATTTAATGTCACTGAATTGTACAATGACACAGGCTTAAAGTGATAAATATTACATAACATATATTTTACCACGACTTAAAAAAAAAGGTTTCAGTGGAGAGCTACTTCTGGGAGATTACAGCTAAAGAGCTGTTGAAGAAGGGAGATGCTGAGTTTGGCAGGAACGATGGCTGGAGCTGAGGAAGGAAGGGAGAGAGGCGGAGCTGAACCGGTCGGTCAGCAGGACTCCTGCGTCCTGACGTTTGGCTATCCTCAGGGGCAGCGCCTGGACCGTTAGCAGGCCCGATGCGTGGACCACATGGAGGACGTGAACGAGACCGGGACGATGATTCACTTCCACTTCCGCCCCTTCTCCAAACTCCCTGAGGTTCAGACGCTGATTTTCGTGGCCTTCCTGATTATGTACCTGGTCAGCGTCAGCGGCAACATCTCCATTTTGCTCATCGTCTGGACCCACCGCTCTCTGCACACCCCCATGTACTTCTTCCTGGCCAACTTGGCGGCTCTGGAGACCTGCTACTCCTCCACCATTGCCCCTCTGACACTGGCCAGCACCCTGTCCATGGGGAGAACCCTCATCTCCCTGGCTGGCTGCGGTGCCCAGATGTTCTTCTTCATCTTCCTGGGCAGCGCTGACTGCATCCTGCTGGCCATCATGGCCTATGACAGGTTCGTGGCCATCTGCAACCCTCTGCGTTACAGCCTCATGATGAGCTGGCGGCTGTGTGCCCGACTGGCCCTGGGCTCCCTGGTGTTGGGGTTCATCTTGGCCATGCAGCTGACCGTGCTCATCTTCCGACTCCCATTCTGCAGCAGCAAGGAGATTGGCATGTTCTACTGTGACGTCCTGCCTGTCATGAGACTGGCCTGTGCGGACACCCGGGTCCACGAGGCCACGCTGTTCGTGGTTAGCGTCACTGTCCTTACCCTCCCCTTCCTGCTGATCACCTTGTCCTATGTCTTCATTGCGGCCGCCATCCTGAAGATCCGCTCTGCAGAGGGGAGGCACAAGGCCTTCTCCACCTGCTCCTCCCACATGACTGTGGTTCTGCTCCAGTATGGAGGCACCAGCCTCATCTACCTGTGCCCCAGCTCCAGCTACTCTCCAGAGAGGGCCCAAGTAGTGTCTGTGCTTTACACCTTTATCACCCCCATGCTGAACCCCTTGATCTACAGTATGAGGAATCGAGAGCTTAAGGATGCTTTGAAGAGAGCAGCGATGAGGTTCCTTTCATCCTAAACACAACAAACACCCTGGATGCTCCTCTGTAACACTGTGGGGTGGAGACAGACGGGTGTCCTCTCTGACAGAGGGGAGACGGGGGTAAGCGTCATAGGTTTTGCACTGTTATTTCTTCTTGCTTATATTATTTTCAAGAAGTCATTTTTCCTTTGTCAGGAAGAGATGGAAACAGTGGAAACAGTGGCAGACTTTATTTTTCTGGGCTCCAAAATCACTGCAGATGGTGATTGCAGCCCTGAAATTAAAAGACACTTATTCCTTGGAAGAAAAGCTATGACCAACCTAGACAGCATATTAAAAAGCAGAGACATTACTTTGCCAACATAAATCAGTTTAGTCAAAGCTATGGTTTTTCCAGTAGTCATGTACAGATGTGAGAGTTGGACTACAAAGAAAGCTGAGCACTGAAGAATTGATGCATTTGAACTGTGGTGTTGGAGAAGACTCTTGAGAGTCCCTTGGACTGCAAGGAGATCCAACCAGTCCATTCTAAAGGAAACCAGTCCTGAATGTTCATTGGAAGGACTGATGCTGAAGCTGAAACTCCAATCCTTTGCCTACCTGATGCGAAGAACTGATTCATTTGAAAAGACCCTGATGCTGGGAAAGATTGAGGGCAGGAGGAGAAGGCGACGACAGAGGATGAGATGGTTGGATGGCATCACTGACTCAATGGACATGAGTTTGCATAAACTCCAGAAGTTGGTGAAGGACAGGGAGGCCTGGCGTGCTGCAGTCCATGGGGTTGCAAAGAGTTGGACACGACTGAGCAACTGAACTGAACTGAACTGAAGGAAGAGATGCTTTTAAGAGAACATCTTATCTGTTTGTTTTCTTCCCCATTATCTGTCCATTTCTTCCTTCATCCTCTCTCTATTGCTTGTACACACACACACGTTCACTTATCTCATATCATCTCTTTGTGCCTATCCATGTTGATACGGCCTGAATATTTGCATTCTTTCCAAATTCACAGGTTCAAATACTAATGCCCAGTGTGACGGCATTAAAAGATGGGCCTTAGATGAGAGGTGCTTAAGTCACGAGGCCAGAGCCCTAGTGAGTGGAATCACTGCTTTTATGAAAGAGACTCCTCAGAGCTCCCTAGCACCTTCTGCTATGTGAGGGCACAATGAGAAGTCTGTGACCTGGAAGAAGGCCTTTACCCAAATTCATTCTTAGATTCCTCATCCATAAAAAGGGGATTAAACTACCCACAAGACCTAAATTCTGGGGTAGTTATAAGATCAAAAGATATAAGTGGAAGTACTTTGTGGCTTTTTTTTAATTGTTATTATTATTTTGCCATGCAGCACGTGAGATCTTAGTTCCCCAACCAGGGATCAAACCTGTGCCGCCTGCGCTGGAAGCACAGTCTCAGCCAGTGGACCCCCTGGGAAGTCCCTCCGCTGCGACTTTCAGAGGGAGATAAAGCAGTGTACATCAGGACCGCTGTCCTCAGCGCCACGTGCCGCGTAAAGTCTGTGTTCTTCCCTTTGAACTTCTCTCTAGATGTAGTTCTCCAGTTCTTAGCAGACTCAAACATTGCACATATAGTCAAGGGCAGAGCCAGGAATAAGATACAAATCAAGCTAGGGCCGTCCCATATTATAATTTCCACAATGTAAATGCCAAGTTTATGCATTTTTTAATGATTTGTCTTTAATTCTACATTGTCTTCTAGGGAAAAGTGATGGGGAAAGCCTTAGAATTTTAAAGTTTTGGTTTCTCTTTAACTTTATACCTGGAGCTAAACCATCTCTATCTCTATCTCTGACTCTGTATTAGTCTGCTTCTAAATCACCCTTCGTTTGGACTTCGCTAGTGGTTAAGACTCCATGCTTTCACTACAGGAGCCGCAGGTTCGATCCCCGGTTGGGGAAGTTCTGAATGCCACTTTCTTTCATCTCATCTGTTCGTTTTCTTCCCCATTCTCTGTGCATTTCTCCCCTCATTCTCTCTCTCTCTTGCTGTCTCTCTCACACACATTCACTTATCTCATATTCTCTCTTGTCTATCCCTAGTTGATATGGGCTCCCCTGATGGCTCAGACAATGAAGAGTCTGCCTGCAATGCAGGATACCTGGGTTTGATCCCTGGGTTGGGAAGATCCTGTGGAGAAGGGAAAGGCTATCTCAATCCAGTATTCTGGCCTGGAGAATTCCATGGACTGTATAGTCCATGGGGTTGCAAAGAGTCGGAGACGACTGAGCGACTTTCACTCACTCACTCACTGTGTACTATGCTCCCACCTGCGGTAGGTAGAGCGGGAAATAGAAAGGTAAGTAAGAGGAAGCTCCAACTTGGAAGGAAGCTAAGTCTAGCCATAGCTGGGACTTCTCTGGTGGTCCAGCGGCTAAGACTGTGAGCTCCCAACGCAGGGAGCATGGGTTCGATCCCTGGGGGAGAAACTAGATCCCACCTGCTCCAACTAAAGATCTCCGAGCAGCAGTGAAGGTCGAGGATGCCCCGTGCCACAACTAAGACCTGGAGTAACAAACAAACAGAAGATCATAAACCACAATTACACCAAAGGCCAAGTGCTACCGCCACAATGCTCTGAGCCACCAAGGGAGGGCCAGTGACGGGCATCCAGGCTAGCTGGGAGGGGGAGGGGCACCTGAGCTGCAGCGAGACAGGCTCGGGTCCGCGTGTGCACAGGGGAGCGGGGAGGTGCTCCTGGAGGGACGGGGCGCACGGCACAGGGCGGCTCCGCGCCTCTGCTCCCCGTCTGCCCGCCGAAGCACGCAAGGGGCGCCGCAACAGCTTTCTCTGGTTTTTTCTGACGCGTATCACAGGCCTCAAGGGCAGAAACCATGACCAGAACTCACGAGACAGGAAACTGAAGGGTCATTTTATTCTGCTGAAAGACAAGAACCCGAAAGGGTCTTCTTTGGTTCACTTGCAGCCCCTCGTTTGTTGTCCTGCAATGCTCTACGAGGTCAGTGTCTGCAGGACCCAGTCCTGTCCAACACTAGGTGTTTGGGGGAGATAAACAAGATACGGTCAAACGAACGTGAAGAATACTGTACTGATCAAAATAAAACGAATTGTTTGCTGCGGGTTTGTTCAGCGCCTGCCATGTGCAAACTTGGGGCCGTGACTGTTCAAGGCGGGGATGCTGTGTTGCCATGTTTCTAAATTCTGTCGCCACCAAACTCTTATTCCTTGGAATCTCTTAGGAAATGTTTTATCATGCCGAACCCACTTTGGAAAATGCTGCCGTAGCTGATCCCGACTGAACACCGAAAGGGTGATTTCCCTAGTGATTGAAATACTCCAGGCACTTTTCAGTTCCCCAGCCTCTGAGCAAATAGTGTGGTTGCGAGTGAGCAGCCTTTTCTAGCGACTGAATAAGGAGTTAATGATTGCCATATAGCAACGCATTCATCATCACAAGAACGCATGAGATGCGTGTTATTGTGATCTCTGTTTACACACCAGGAGACTCAGACACAGGGAGGGTAAGTATCTTGTTCAAGGTCACACAGCCAGTAAACGTAGAACTGAGCTTTGACCTAGGCCATGTGGTTTCAAACCCTGGGCACAAAAGCGCTGTCTCTCCCAGCATCTGTGACTCCCTGTAAGAGCTTGGGGAAACGGCTTCATTTTCCTGCCATTCAGCTCGTTTCAGTCTGGCAGTCGTGTCTGACTCCTTGCGACCTCATGGACTGCAGCGTGCCAGGCTGCCCTTTCCACCACCACCTCCCGGAGCCTGCTTGAACTCATGCCCATCGAGTTGGTGATGCCATCCAATTCAATTGCCTAATAAAACGGGGACGACAATATTTACCCTGTCTCCCTAAGTTACTGTGAGGTCTCCAAGGAAAGAACTCCGAAACATAACAGGACGATAAAAGACGAAGCGCGGTCACGTAGACCTCCGCGCGGGGTAATACACTAGATGGCGTATTGTTTTGATTACAAAATGTTTAAAGACATAAGTGTTCAGTTGCATCTCACCTGAGGTTTCCCTGTGCTTATCCTGTTAACTCCCGACAGCTGTTTCCCAGAAAAGCAAGCCTGTCTTCTCTAGCTCAGGAGTAACAGGGCGCTTCTCTGCAAGACGCTTCCTTACTACGTCTCACATTACCAGGCTCTTCAGAGGAGAGCTGTGTGTCTAGGGGCTCCAGGGATTGAGGCATTCATATAAACATAAAAACCAATGAATATGGTACAAATTATTTATATTGCCAAATCATAGGCATAGTCTTATGGTATAAGGAGATTGGTGGGTAGAAAAAAACATCTGAACAACATGATGTAAAACACCCTATAAACAAGACACATTATATTTGAACAATTTATTTTATTGAAGTGTAGTTGATTTACAATGTTGTGTTAATTGCTACGGTACAGTGAACTGATTCATTTATACATATTTATACATTCTTTTTCTATTCTTTTCCATTATGGCTAATTATAGCATGTTGAATATGTTTCCTGTGCTATATGGTAGGACCTTGTGGCTTATCCATTCTATGTATAATAGTTTGCCTCTGCTAATTCCAAACTCCTAGTCCATTCCCCCTCATCTGACAAGTCTGGTCTCTATGTTTTTACAATACATTGTTTTAGACGCAGGTCAGTGACACATAGTTCATCCTTCAGTGGAGCATGGAGCAGCAACTGCATTCAGTTTTAAGGTGCAGGAAGGTCCTTTAATTTTTTTTAGGGAGAGGAGAGGAGAATCTGCAGGGAGTGTGTGTATGTGTGTGTGTGTGTGTGTGTGTCAGCAATTATGCTTTGATTTAGCCTCCAAATAATTGCAATGTGCCTACCTTGTGGCAGCCCTGGAAGATGAATAATATTAGACAGATTTTATTTTCTTGGGCTCTAAAATCATTGCAGACAGCGACTGCAGCCATGAAATTTAAAAAATGATTGCTTCTTGGAAGGAAAGCTATGACCAACCTAGACAGCATATTAAAAAGCAGAGACATCACTTTGCCAACAAAGGTCCATCTAGTGAAAGCCATGGTTTTTCCAGTGGTCATGTATGGATGTGCGAGTTGGGCCATAAAGAAGGCTGAGTGCTGAAGAATTGATGCTTTTGAACTGTGGTGTTGGAGAAGACTCTTGAGAGTCCTTTGGACAGCAAGGATATCAAACCAGTCAATCCTAAAGGAAATCAGTCCTGAATATTCATTGGAATATTGCTGAAGCTGAAGATCCAATACTTTGGCCACCTGATGTGAAGAGTCAACTCATTGGGAAAGACCCTGATGCTGGGAAAGATTGAAGGCAGGAGGAGAAGATGGATGAGATGGTCGGATGGCATCACCGACTCAATGGACATGAACCTGAGCAAATTCCGGGACATGGTGGAGAACAGAGGAGTCTAGTGTGCTGCCGTCCATGAGGTCACCAACAGCTGGACACGACCGAGTGGCTGAATGACAGCAACACTGCCATAGCATAAATGTAAGCAACTGCGTACAAGACAAGCCAGGATTTGCTTTCAAGAGATCTGAACAAGTACTCTCGAGGGTGGGAGGGCAGAGGATCATGGAGACCATCCAAGTGAGCTGGAGAAGGCCTCAGTCTTGAGGAGGAGTAGGGGCTTGCCAGACATGAAATGCAGAAAGGGCAGAGATAGGTGGGAATCATGGGCACAGTGGGTGCAGAGAAGAGGTGAGAGTTTGGTGAGGCTGCTGGTGGGTCTGTGTGTGTGTGTGTCTGTGTGTGTGTGTGAGGCATGGGGCTTGGAGCCAGACTGAGTAAAGGCTTGAACACTATTTGAAGAAGACTCTGGACCCTCTACTCTTGTAATGAGAAGCCACTGATGAATTTCAATCAGAAGAAAGATATAATGGAGTCATATTACCAGAAGATTCATTTAGTAAATTTGGTATACAGTGGCTGAGTGCCTGGGCTTCCCTGGTAGCTCAGATGGTAAAGAATCTGCCTGCAATGCAGGAGATCCACATTCCATCCCCCGGTCAGGATCTCTGGGTCGGGAAGATCCCCTGGGGAAAGAAATGGCAACCCACTGCAGTATTCCTGCCTGGAGAATCCCATGGACAGAGGAGCCTGGAGGGCTGCGGCCCACAGGGTCGCAAAGAGTCAGACATGACTGGAGCGACTAGGCAAGCGTGCAGGCTGAGGGCCTCGCATGTCTCTGGCCTGACGGTCGGGGCTGGGCTCACATCCACGACGAGGAGGCGCAAGGCAGCCGACCTCTCGAAGCTCATGGAAGGTGTGGGAGGCTGACCGGGTAACTGCACAGTGGCAGAGCTGTGATGAAGCCCAGTGTGTCACTGAAGCACGTTTGAGGGACACGATCCTAGAATGGGCAGCATTGTCCGGTTCAGATACAGAGAAGAGAGCTCTAAGGCGGTGAAATAGCACAGCGCTGGCATTCCTTTGGGATTTGAACTGTGTTCCTGGCAGCTACCGAGATGGTTCCTGGTCTTCATTCCCGTGTGTATCCCCTCACCTTGAGTGGGGGCTGAACTGAGTGATTCACTGTTTTTTTGTTTAGTTTTTTGAATGTTGAGTTTTTCTTTAATTAATTAATTTTTAAATTGAAGGATAATTGCTTTACAGAGTTTTGCTGTTTTCTGTCAAACCTCAACATGAATCAGCCATCAGTTCAGTTCAGTTCAGTCGCTCAGTCGTGTCTGACTCTTTGCGACCCCATGAATTGCAGCATGCCAGGCCTCCCTGTGAATCAGCTATACGTATACACATATCCCCCTCCCTTTTGAACCTCTCTCCCATCTCCCTCCCCATTCCACCCCTCTAGGTTGATACAGAGCCCTGTTTGAGTTTCCTGAGCCATATAGCAAATGCCCATTGGCTATCTATTTTACACACGCTAATGTAAGTTTCCAGGTTGCTCTTTCCATGCCTCTCACCCTCTCCTTCCCCTCCCTTTTCCATAAGTCTGCTCTCTTTGCCTGTTTCTCCATTGCTGCCCTGCAACTCAATTCTTTGGTACCATCCTTCTAGATTCCGTATACATGCATTAGTATACAATGTTTACCTTTCTCTTTCTGACTCACTTCACTCTGTATAATAGGTTCTAGATTGGTCCACCTCATCAGAACTGACTCAAATGCATTCCTTGTGATGGCTGAGTAATATTCCATTGTGTATATGGACCACAGCTTCTTTATCCATTCATCTGTTGATGGGCATCTAGGTTGCTTCCAAGTTCTAGCTGCTGTAAATAGTGCTGCAATGAACAATGGGATACACGTGTCTTTTTCAATTTGGTTTTCTCAGGATAATCCCATGCCTCGGAATGGGATTGCTGGGTCATATGGTGGTTTTAGTCCTAATTTTTTAAGGAATCTCCACACTGTCTTGCATACTGGCTGTATCAGTTTCCATTCCCACCAACAGTGCAAGAGCGTTCCCTTTTCTCCACACCCTCTCCAGCATTTACTGTTTCTGAGCTTTTTGATGATGGCCATTCTGACCGGTGTGAGGTGATATCTCATTGTAGTTTCGATTTTTATTTCTCTAGTAATGAGCGATGTTGAGCATCTTTGCATGTGTTTGCTAGCCATCTGGATGTCTTCTTTGGGAAAATGTCTGGTTAGGTGTTTTCCCCACTTTTTGATTGGGTTGTTTGTTTTTCTGGTATTGAGTTATATGAGCTGCTTGTATATTTTGGAAATCAATCCTTTGTCAGTTGTTTAATTTGCTATTATTTTCTCCCATTCTGAGGGTTGTGTTTTTAACCCTGTTATAGTTTCCTTTGCTGTGCAAAATCTTCTAAGTTTTATCAGGTCCTGCTTGTTTACTCTTGTCTTTATTTCCACCATTCTGGGAGGTGGGATGCACTTTTAATCAATAGAATACGGCTAAACTGATGTCACAGTGAGGTTAGGTTCTAAACACGTTTTGGCTTCTCTCTCTCCATCTCACCTGCTTGGTCTGATGGACTTGAGCTGCCTTAGGAAGGGGCCCATGGGGTTAGGAACAGCCCCGATGAACCGAGTCCTGCCAGCAACCATGTGAGTGACTTCAGAAGCAGGTTCTTTACCAGACAAGCCCTGAGATAAGGCATAGCCCCCAGGCACACCGTAACTACAGTCTCGAGGCAGAGGCACCCCACTAAACTGCACCCGCGTTCCTGAATCACAGAAAGCATAAAGATAATGCTGTTTCATTCTGTTTTAGGGCAATTTGTTACGTGGCAATAGATAACTAATGCAAAGGGTAAGGGGGTGAAAAGCACGACTCAGGAAGTGTGTTCTCCACCCTCCCTGCGGTGGGGAAGAGTTGCCATGGAGGAGCAGAGAGGATCTTCCCCTTCAGTTCTCTGGTTCCCGTGTCTCCTCTGACCGAACGACACAGCCCGGCTGGGCTGCCTCCAGTACAAGGGTCATAGCAGCCCTGAGGGCCAGGACGGGCTAAGCCTCAGGTCTTTCCTCCTGTGGGGAAGAGACAGGCTTAGAGGGAAGAGAGAGGGAAGCAGAGACCCAGACCCCAGCGTCTTCTTTTTGGTTTGTTTGCAAAAATGAAATTAACTATTGGTCATCTATAGCCAAAATGCAAATACTTCAATTAATCTTACTACACTCGTTTGTGACCCGAGTCACAAACAGGACTGTAGCCCACCAGGCTTCTCAGTTCATGGGATTTCCCAAGCAAGAATACTGGAGTGATCACCACTTCCTCCTCCATCCCTGACCCAGGCATCCAGCATCTCCTGCATACCACTGTACCACCTGGGAAGACCAAATGGTTGAAGTAAGTAAGTGAGTGTCAGTCGCTCAGTCATGGCTGACTCTTTGAGACCCCATAGAGTAAAGAGCCTCTTGATGAAGTGAAAGAAGAGAGTGAAAAACTTGGCTTAAAGCTCAGCATTCAGAAAACTAGGATCATGGCATCCGGTCCCATCACTTCATGGCAAATAGATGAGGAAACAGTGGAAACCGTGGCTGACTTTATTTTTCTAGGCTCCAAAATCACTGCAGATGGTGACTGCAGCCATGAAATTAAAAGACACTTACTCCTTGCAAGGAAAGTTATGACCAACTTAGTATATTACAAAGCAGAGACATTACTTTGCCAATAAAGGTCCATCTAGTCAAGGCTATGGTTTTTCCTGTGGTCATGTATGGATGTGAGAGTGGACTGTGAAGAAAGCTGAGCGCTGAAGAATTGATGGTTTTGAACTGTGGTGTTGGAGAAGACTCTTGAGAGTCCCTTGGACTTCAAGGAGATCCAACCAGTCCATCCTAAAGGAGACCAGTCCTGGGTGTTCACTGGAAGGACTGATGTTGAAACTGAAACTCCAATACTTTGGCCACCTGAGGCAGAGAGCTGACTCATTGGAAAAGACCCTGATGCTGGGAAAGATTGAGGGCAGGAGGAGAAGGGGATGACAGAGGATGAGATGGTTGGATGACATCACCAACTCGATGGACATGGGTTTGGGTAAACTCTGGGAGTTGGTCATGGACAGGGAGGCCTGGCATGCTGCTGTCCATGGGGTCACAAAGAGTTGGACATGACTGAGCAACTGAACTGAACTGAACTGAACTAGCCTGTGGGGCTCCTCTGTCCATGGGATTCTCCAGGCTAGAATATTGGAGTGGATTGCCATTCCCTTTTCCAGGCCATCTTCTCGGCCCACGGATTGAACCCGGGTCTCCCGCATTGCAGGCGGATTCTTTACCATCTAAGCCACCAGGGAAACCAGACAGTAAATGCACCACACACAGTGTTTTGAGGAGGGCATGGCAACCCACTGCAGTATTCTTGATGGGAAGATCCCACGGACAGAGGAGCCTGGCGGGCTATGGACCATGGGGTCTCAAAGAGAAGGACACACTGAGGTGAAACTGAGTAGTGCACTGCTGCTTTAGTGGGGAAGCAGCTACACACTAGACACGGCGGGGAGCCCAGCACCACGGCAGAGCAGGAAAATTAAGTACGTCAGCGAGAAGGAGCGCCTGCAAAGTGTCAAGCCAAGGCTCTGTGCATCTACCTGGAGGCGCTGCAGTCCACTTGGGCTGTGTTAGAGTCTTCCTCGCCAGCCTTTGCACTCCCCTTGGCCGGGTCCCTTGTCCCTCAGTAACTTGCCTTTCTTCAGCTTATTTTACACAACTAGCTTCTGGAATCCAGACTTCTGCCTGTCATGGAAGAGCAAATATTAATAGAAGATGAACAAAATTGGGTTCACACCTCATAGGAGTTTTAAAAAAGCTTGAAGTCTGTCATAACGACCTTTAAATAGAATGTCATAAGATCTCTGATGATGCTTCCCTTCATGGCTTCCTGGACTCCCAAGTGCAGTTAATAAGGCTTTAAAAAAATTGTAATAAAAACTTTTAATAATTTTTTTTTTTGTTTTGGCCATGCTGTGCAGCGTATAGTCCCCAAACCAGGGATCGATTCTGTGCCCTGAATTGGGAGTGTGGAGTATTAACCACCAGGCCACCAGGGAAGTGTCAAGAGGGCACTTTATTCTGGTTTTCATGTGTTAAAAGTTTAAAGAAAATCAAATAGTCATTTCTGTTATGGCCTCATAGGATAACCAAAAGGTCATTTTATTTTTCTTCACAGAAATATCCTTTCATAGGAAACCAGATTTCTTTATGTTTCCTAGTTTTATTGAGATATAATTGACACATAACATTGCATGAGTTTAAGGGGTGCCACATGGGTTTAAAAAAAATTATTGCTGTAGAGTTGATTTACAATGTTGTGTTAATTTCAGGTGTAAAGTGATTCAGTTATCCGAATACTCATTCTTTTTCAGATTCTTTTCCCATGTAGGTTATTACATAAATCTGAGTAGAGTTCCCTATGCTATTCTTGTTGGTTACCTATTTTATATACAGTAGGGTGTGTATGTTAATCCCAAATTCCTAATTTATCTGTCCCTGCCATGTTTCCCCTTTGGTAACTATAAATTTGTTTTCAAAACCTGTTAGTGTTCCTTTTTTGGAAATAAGTTCATTTACATCAAATGACTGGATAAATGCATATTCTGCAAAATGATTGCCACAATATATCCATCACCTCACACAGTTACAATTTGATTTTTATTATGATGAGAACTTGTAAGATCTATTCTCTTAGCAACTCTAAATACATATACAGTATTGTTAACTACATGTAATGCTGTACGTTGTGTCCCCAGGACTTACGCATTTTATAATGGTACTTTTTGACCCACTTCACCCATTTTGCTCCCCAGCACCCACTTCTGGCAATCATCTGTTCTCTGTATCTATCAGTTTGCTGAAATCAAATGTCTGATTATCTAGTAAATGTATTTTCTAAGTGTTATAGAATCATTCAAGCACAATATCCACAAAAAAAAAATAAAGAATGTGTGATGTTCTGGATCTTTGACTTAGTAAGAGTAGAATGCTAGATTTCTAATTAAAAAAAAAAAAGATATGCAACAAACAGCAAAGGTTTACTGTATAGCACAATGAACTATAGTCAATGTCTTATAATGACCCGTAATGGAAAATAATCTGAAAAAATAATATATGTTCCACCAAATCACGCTGCTGTGCACCTGAAGCATTGTAAGTCAACTATACCTTAATAAAGTATATATATTAAGAAAAAAAAGTGAAAAAGGAGAAAAGGTTGAGACGCACTAGTTTTAATCAACTCATTATCTCACAGATAAGGACACAGGTTGTGTGATGTCAGGTGGCAGCTGCTTTGCGGTGGAAACTGTGTCCAGAGTGCAGTCCTCCTGGCCCTGTATCAGCAATCGCTCCGGGGCCCCAGAGCTGCGCTCCCTAGTGGAGAACCCATCTGGTGACAGGAAAATTCCTTAAGTATTCAGACAAAGGTAAGGAGCAAGAAAGAATGGTGGAAGTTATAGGGAGGGAAATTTTTTGTTCTGCATAACAAAAAACTTTTAAACAATATGTGGAACTGTTCAACCAGAGAAAGTGTATGGGAGTGTTTAGAATAATCGTAAAAAAAAAAAAAAATTACAGTACGTTGAGGCAGAGGCTGAATGGCTACCCTTGATCATCTCCTAGGTCCTTTTCAGACTTCTAATGTAGAGGGCTGTTCACGTGTCTGCGTCCTCAGAAGACTGTTCTAGAGCGCTGAGCTTCGCCATCCTCATTAACAAACGTGTGTCAAGGAGAGAAGGTGGAACGCGATTTCTGACCTGTTCGCCTTTCCCACTGCTGACCACCTGGGGGCGCACGAGCCTTCCTCGGACCCGAGACAGGACTGCGACCCCGGATCGCAGGCTGCAGGGACGCGGACCGAGGCGAAGACCGGGGCGGGGCGAGGCGAGGGTGCAAACCGTCCTCCCGCCGCAGACCGCCTCCACGGGAGGCCAGCACGCCAGCACGGAAGGCGCATCGAGATCGCACCGGAGGCCGAATTCTGCTAGGATTATGGGAAAAAACAATTTTTAAAATATGGATAATTTTAAAAGCCTTTACTGAACTTGTTATAATACTGTTCCTGTTTCATGTTTTGGTCGCTCGGTTCCTGAGCAGGGATGGAACCCACACTGCACGCCTCAACCCCCATGTAAAGGGGAAGTATTAACCACGGAAGGGAAACCACAGAGCCAGGAAAATATTCACAGCATTTAATCTGGGTGGATAGCGCAGATTCTTTCCCTGAATTGAGAATTGACCCTCACCACCGCCGGTCCCATTTTTTGAGCTCCACTCCTTATCTGCGGGACATAGAGTTTGTTCCCGAGCAGGAAGACGGACAGGGAAGAGGAAAGAGAGTGGAGGTGCGGGGGCGCGGGGGTATGTGGGGAGACGGAGGGGCAGGGGGAAAATACGCCCAGCTCTCGGAAGGGAACACCGGCCGGGCATGACTGATGGCAGGAGGAGCCGGGAGCGACAGAGGACAAGATGGCTGGATGGCATCACCGACGCGATGTCAGGAGTTTGAGCAAGCTCTGGGAGTTGGTGATGGACAGGGAAGCCTGGCGTGCTGCAGTCCATGGGGTCGCAAAGAGTCCGATACGACTGAGGGACTGAACTGAACTGACCCACCTGGGGAAATCAGATAGGAAATAACAGCTTAAGGTTTCCAGTACAAACATCTTCCTCTTGCTCTGCCCCACAGGAGACGAGTCAGCCGTTCCTCCTCTGGCAGCAGGCCTCACAGCAAACTGGGAAGCTGTAATATCTCTGCTTCACCCCCTAGAGAAGCAGTAGTTTTGCAAAGGCGTCCACACGGTGAGTGGCAGGTGTTATGACTGCATCACTGAAGTGCGGACATTTCTCTGACGGATCCGCATGGCCGACATCGTAAAATCCAAATTCTTCGTCCCAGCCCTCCCCACCCTGCCTCACCCCCAGTAATTTTCACGAAGAAGAGTCTTTCGGCTCCAACCCGCAGTTCCCGGACCTTACACATTCCTTTACTTGGAATGCCCTTCCTCCAGGCAGAATTAGTAGCTCTCTCTCCCATCTATTGGGAGGCTTCCCAGTTGGCGCTAGTGGTAAAGAGAACCCGCTTGCCAATGCAGAAGACACAAGAGACGCAGGTTCAATCTCTGTGTCGGGAAGATCTCCCAGAGGAGGGCATGGCAACCCACACCAGTAGTCTTGCCTGGAGAATGCCAAGGACAGAGGAGCCTGGTGGGCTACAGTCCATGGGGTAGCAAAGAGTTGGACACGACTGAAGTGACTGCTTGGAAGAGGGGTGTTTGCTATGACCAGTGGGTTCTCTTGGCAAAACTCTATTAGCCTTTGCCCTACTTCATTCTGTACTCCAAGGGCAAATTTGCCCGTTACTGCAGATATTTCTTGATTTCCTATTTTTGCATTCCAGTCCCCTATAATGAAAAGGACATCTTTTTTGGGTGTTAGCTCTAGAAGGTCTTGTAGGTCTTCACAGAACCGTTCAACTTCAGCTTCTTCAGCGTTACTGATTGGGGCACAGGCTTGGATTACCGCGATATTGAATAGTTTGCCTTGGAAACGAACAGAGATCATTCTGTCATTTTTCAGATTGCATCCAAGTACTGCATTTTGGACTCTTTTGTGGACTATGATGGCTACTCCATTTCTTCTAAGGGATTCTTGCCCACTGTAGTAGATATAATGGTCGTCTGAGTTAAATTCACCCATTCCAGTCCATCTTAGTTCTCTGATTCCTGAAATGTCAATGTTCACTCCTGCCATCTCCTGTTTGACCACTTCCACTTACCTTGATTCATGGACCTAACATTCCAGGTTCCTATGCAATATTGGTCTTTACAGCATCGGAATTTACTTCCTTCATCAGTCACATCCACAACTGGGTGTTGTTTTTGCTTTGGCTCCGTCTCTTCGTTCTTTCTGGAGTTATTTCTCCGCTGATACGAACAAAGCTAGCATATGTGATGGAATTCCAGTTAAGCTATTTCAAATCCTAAAAGATGATGCTGTGAAAGTGCTGCACTCAATATGCCAGCAAACTTGGAAAACCCAGCAGTGGCCACAGGACTGGAAAACGTCAGTTTTCATTCCAATCCCAAAGAAAGGCAATGCCAAAGAATGCTCAAACTACCGCACAATTGCACTTCCCTGGTGGCTCAGACGGTAAAGTGTCTGCCTACAATGTGGGAGACCCGGGTTTGATCCCCGGGCTGGGAAGATCTCCTGGAGAAGGAAATGGCAACCCACTCCAGTATTCTCACCTGGAAAATCCCATGGACAGAGGAGCCTCTTAGGCTGCAATCCATGGGGTCGCAAAGAGTCAGACACGACTGAGTGACTTCACTTTCCTTTCACTTTCACACGCTAGCAAAGTAATGCTCAAAATTCTCCGAGCCAGGCTTCAACAGTACGTGAACAGTGAACTTCAGATGTTCAAGCTGGATTTAGAAAAGGCAGAGGAACCAGAGATCAAATTGCCAACATCCGTTGGATCATTGAGAAAGCAAGAGAGTTCCAGAAAAACATCTACTTCTGCTTTATTGACAACACCAAAGACTTTCACTGTGTGGATCACAACAAAATGTAGAAAATTCTGAAAGAGATGGGAATACCAGACCACCTGACCTGTCTCTTGAGAAATCTGTGTGCAGGTCAGGAAGCAACAGTTAGAACTGGACATGGAACAACAGACTGGTTCCAAATAGGAAAAGGAGTATGTCAAGGCTGTATATTGTCACCCTGCTTATTTAACTTCTATGCAGAGTACATTATGAGAAACGCTGGACTGGATGAAGCACAAGCTGGAATCAAGGTTGCCAGGAGAAATATCAATAACCTCAGATATGCAGATGACACCACCCTATGGCAGAAAGTGAAGAAGAACTAAAAAGCCTGTTGATGAAAGTGAAAGAGGAGAATGAAAAAGTTGGCTTAAAACTCAACATTCAGAAAACTAAGATCGTGGCATCTGGTCCCATCACTTTATGGCAAATAGATGGGGAAACAGTGGAAATAGTGTCAGACTTTATTTTGGGGGCTCCAAAATCACTGTAGATGGTGACTGCAGCCATGAAATTAAAAGACGCTTACTCCTTGGAAGGAAAGTTATGACCAACCTAGACAGTATATCACAAAGCAGAGATATTACTTTGCCAACAAAGGTCCGTCTAGTCAAGGCTATGGTTTTTCCAGTGGTCATGTATGGATCTGAGAGTTGGACTATAAAGAAAGCTGAGCACTGAAGGACTGATGCTTTTGAACTGTGGTGTTGGAGAGGGATCTTGAGAGTCCCTTGGGCTGCAAGGAGATCCAACCAGTCCATCCTAAAGGAAGTCAGTCTTGAATATTCATTGGAAGGACTGATGTTGAAGCTGAAATTCCAGTACTTTGGCCACCTGACGCGAAGAGCTGACTCATTTGAAATAAGACCCTGATGCTGTGAAGGATTGAAGCCGGGAGGCGAAGGGGCCAACAGAGGTTGAGACGGCTGGATGGCATCACCGACTTAATGGACATGAGTTTGAACAAGCTCTGGGAGTTGGTGATGGACAGGGAGGCCTGGCGTGCTGCAGTCCATGGGGTCGCAGAGAGTCGGATGCGACTGAGAGCCTGTACGCAGGCGGGACCGCCCCTCGGCCCCGGCGCGGTCCCTTTAAGGGCGGGGCGCGGCCCAGGTGAGGGCGGGCCGCCGGTCGGAGCCGCGCCCCCGGAGCCGCGTCGGGAGCGCGGGCGGGCCTCGCGGGGCCGCGGACGCTCCTTCTCGCCGGGCCGCCGCCTCTTCCGGCCGCTCACCTGGGCCCCGGCCGGCGCCAGGATGAAGGACCGGCTGGAGCAGCTGAAGGCCGTGAGTCCGGGCACGGGCGGGCGGGCGAGCGGGCGGCTTCCTCCGACTCCGGGTCCAGGCCTGCTCTCCTCGAGCCGGACGCGCGCAGCCCCCTCCCGGGTCGCCTGCCGCCTATGCGTCGCCGGGCTGCGCTCTCCCTGGACGCCCCCTGCCCCGCCCGGCTGGACGGCGTCTGTCGAGAGCTGGGGTCCGCGGGGGCGTCCAGAGGGGCTCCCCGTGAAGGTCGGGGGCGCGCACCGCCTGCTCGCCGCTGCCGGGCGCTGCGCCCGGCCCCGCCTCCTCCGGGCGCCCCCTAGTCTCTCTTCCCTTGCTGGGCGCTGAGCCCGCTGCCCTCGCCCCCGAGAGAGCAGCTCCCGTGGGCGACCGCCTGACCGTGAGCTGATCTGGTCTAGCGGATGTTCAGCGCCTCGGCACCCCCAGCTGTCTGTAATTATTAATCCCCCCCGCCCGCGACCCCCATTCGTGGGACGGCTGTGATCAGGGCCAAGGATCTGAAGGGAGTCGGCTTCCAGCCCTGCTGCGTAAAAGCGGTGAAACCTTAGGCAACCTACTCTTTTGAACTTGTTTCCTTATCTGTCGAAGGAAGGTTAATGGTACCCTAGAGATTTTTGTTGAGATCGGATGATGTAATCGGGCTAAGTATAGAGAAGGGGTAAAGCATGGGTTTTTACGTGCAATATTCATTGACTCGTTGAATAATTACTGAGTGTTCTCTATGGGGCAAACCCAGTGCTAAGCCCTGGTGATTGGGTGACTCAGGCTCTATCTTAGGGGAATTTAAGATCTAGCCCTGGATGCAACGTCGTCCCATCTACTTGGGAGCTTGTGGGAGGCGCGGCCGTTTAGGCCTGCCTCCAGAGCGAGGGAATCAGAATCTGATTATCCATAAATCTCTCCAGGTGATCATGCGCACACTGAATGAAGTCTGAGCAACAGGGGTCTGGATAGAGGGGTTGCCTCCCCGCTCCACTGCCTACCAGCTCTGCCCGTGACCTTGGAGCCTAAGTTTTGTCATCTGTGAAATGGGTATTCCTGAGGACTAAAACCAAGAGCGCTGGCACAACCCTTTGTATTTTGCATGGCGCACCCAGGACTAAGCACTGGTAAATCTCACGCTAGTCACTGTAAAATCTCTTCGGAAAAATGAAGCCTTGGGCAAGCGTGAGGGAGTGCTGGGCTGATGTCACTGTTGTTTTCTTTACCCGCCCTCGCCTGAGCTGAGACCTTCCTGACCCTTTCACCACTCCTAGTAGGACTGCGTTGGAGGCAGGGGAGGGGACGGTCACTGGTGGTGGGTGTCAGCCGCCTTGCCGCTTCCTTGCCCGTTGTCATCTGAGCCTCACAACATCCCTGAAATGACAGAGCAGAAGTGGCTGCCTCTGTTTGTAAAGAGCGGGAGACTAGAGCTCAGCCTGGGGAGGACGGATGCCCCAGGTTACAGGCCGGACGGCAGCCCGATCCAGGGAGGAGCCAGGCTCCTGGCCTCTCCCTGAGCCTTTGCCCCGGAGGCAGAGAGCAAAGCAGAGCGTGGTGTTGAAGACCTGCCACTCCAGCACAATCCTCAGTAATGGGGCGGTGCAGAGCTGGTCGGCGGGAGAGGCAGTGCCCTTCCTTAAGTGAGGAAGTCCATTTCCAGGGCAAGATGCCCTTTCAACAGACAGCAGAGAGCCTCAGTTGAGCTCTGAGTCCCAAGTATAAATTCAGCTTGTTGGGAGGAACCCAAGCAAGTCCCTTTTCCTCTCCGAGCCTCAGTGTTATCATCTGTAAAATGGCGCCAATGCTGCGTCGTTCCCTTTTCCTCCCGGGAGCGCGGCGGGAGTGAGATTGTAGAGGGAGCTGTGAGGCTGGGGGTGCGGCCTCGTGGAGCAGGGAGATAGATAACGGCGCCGTGCAAAGAGGACGGGCTAGGGCTAGGGTTAGGGTTAGGGTTAGGGTTAGGCTCGGATTCAGGAGATTCCGACTGTGGCTTTGCCGCCCAGCGCCTGCTCCTCGGTGTCACTGCGCCTCACTGCTCCTCTCACGCCACTATGTAACACAGGGAGTTCGGTGCATCTCTGAGTCCCTTCCAGCAATGTTAACGTTTTCCTTGAAGACTAGTGTTAAGGTTTAGGTGGGTTTTGGCTTCTGGCTCACCTCCCCTAGCCAGCCCCTCCTTACTCCCGGAGAGAGAGCGCGCGCGCCCCTTCACGGCAACACTGTTACCATCTTCGCTCTCTGATCCTTTTGTCAGGCTTTGCTAACCTGCTCAGAGCCGGTTTCAGCCTGAGCGGCAGTGCCCTCTCTGTGGGTGGGGATCTTTCTAAACCTGGGGCCAGCGGAGTGTGACCTGCCCCCAGACAGCTGAAGAGCCGCCCTGTGCGGGGCGTTAGTGCTGCTCCATGTAGATATAGGAGGAGGGGAGGCTGATGGGCAGACGTGATGACTCTAGAAAGCATTTTTTTTTTTTTTTTTAGTTGCTTATTTACTGACTGTGCTGGGCCTTTGTTGCTGCCCAAGCTCTCTGGGAGCTGCCGTGAGCAGGGGCCCCTCTCCCGCTGTGGTACGCGGGCTTCTCTCTTGCAGACCGTGGGCTCCAGTATCTGAAGCGTGTGGGTTCAGTATCGTGACTTCCCGGCTTCTAGAGCACAGGCTCAGTAGGTGCGGTGCACAGGCTTCATTGCTCTGACGTCTGTGGGATCTTCCTGGGTCAGGGATTGAACCTGTGTCTCTTGCATTGGCAGGTGGATTCTTTACCCCGGAGCCACCCAGGGAAGCCCTGTGGAAGGCATTTGTGATACTCAGAGCTGCCCAAGGTGGGGCCAGGCTGGTGGGACCTGGGAGGGAGGCTTGGTGGGATGTTGACTCTTGTAGGAATTTGAGCCTTCTTGGAAAGGGGGGCAGCCCATGAGGAGGTTCAAAGTCTCCATCAACCCTGAGGGTGTGTGTTTCTAGAAGGGCTTCACTGAGAGCCTGTCCCAAGCACTCTGAGGCCACCGGAAAGTGGATCACAGCACCCTCCCCTCAGGGTCACCGAGGGTGAAATGAGATAATCCCTGATAATCACCCACTGCAGTCAACTCAAGTTCCCCAAACAGACGGGCTGGGAGCAGCCCCTTCCCTGAAGGGCGCCCCTTCCTGCTGCCGCGGTCACCTGCCGCAACTCATCCGACTCATCCGTCTCTTGCCCTTCCCCTGGCGGGGCCGGCCCAGAAGCCTGCCTTTGGTGACGTCAGGCTGGCAGGGAGCTGTGGTGCCCACGCCCAGCCTGCCTCACCAGGCGGTTCCTGCCGAGATCTCAGGCGCTGAACTTTGGATCCGCTGAGTCCAGACCCTTCCCCGGAGCCTCTTGCCCGGCCCTGGTTTCATTCAGCCAGTGTTCAGCCAGCACCTTCTATGTCCCCGCCCTCCCAGAGGCTCTGGGGCGGGGGTGGGAATTGATGCAGAGCGACACAAGTTACTGGGCCTTGGGGATCACAGTCAGCGAGCGAGGCACACGAGGAACAGACGGATGATCCCGTCCTTGAGACGGAAACAACTCCTTGAAGACCCCGTGGGCTGGTCCCTGGTGCTGGGGCTTTAGGGCCCGGGGGCTGTTCCCAGAAGTGATGCTTCCGCTTGAGTCCTTGTTGAAACTGAAATCTACTCTGTTCAGAGGCTGGAGAGGCTCCTTAGAAGAAGCGCAAAGATCCTGAAACTTCTCACCCATTCTCCCTTTGGGCTTCATGGAGACACCGCTATTGGTGCTTTTTAACCTCTGCCTGCCGCTGCTGGGCATCCTGATATGTAGAATTTTTTTTATTTTTGGCCATTCTACAAGGTCTGTGGGGTCTTATTAATAATAGTTCCCCAACCAGGGATTGAACCCAGGTCACAGCAGTGAAAGCGCCGGGTCTTAACCCCTGGACCGCCAGGGAATTCTAGGCAGAGTTCTTATACAAAGCCCTGGTCTGAAAGAACACATGGTCGTATAGGGAAAACAAAGGGATGTGGTCCATGAAAAGCAGACCCCCCATCAAATGGAAACAGTGACAGACTTTATTTTCTTGGGCTCCAAAATCACCACGGACAGTGACTGCAGCCATGAACTTTAAAGACGCTCACTCCTTGGGAGAAAAGTTATGACCAAACTAGACAGCATATGAAAAAGCAGACACCACTTTGCCGACAAAGGTTCTTCTAGTCGAAGCTATGGTTTCTCCAGGAGTCATGTATGGATGTGAGACTTCGACCATATGGAAGGCTGAGCACCAGAGAATTGATGCTTTTGAACTGTGGTGTTGGAGAAGACTCTTGAGAGTCCCTAGGACTGCAAGGAGATCAAACCTGTCAATCCTAAAGGAAATCAACCCTGAATATTTGTTGGAAGGACTGATGCTGAAGCTGAAACTCTAGTACTCTGTCCACCTGCTGCGAGGAGCTGACTCATTGGAAAAGACCCTGATGCTGGGGAAGATTGAAGGCAGGAGAAGAAGGGGATAACAGAGGATGAGATGGTTGGATGGCATCACCGACTGGATGGACATGAGTTTGGGTAAACTGCGGCAGTTGGTGATGGACAGGGAGGCCTGGCGTGCTGCAGTCCATGGGGTCACAAAGAGTTGGACACAACTGAGCAACTGAACAACAGCAACATTAAAGTTGATCATGCTCACAGAGAGGCAGCAAAGTGTCAAATGGAGGTCACGGACTTTGGATGCATGTCCAGAGAGCTGGAAACATCTTGGGGTTTACCAGCTCCTCCACAGAGAGCCAATAAGGATGCGCTAATGAAATCGACACCTGAGGCACTAAAGACCAGACCGACTTATTCACTCTCTCTGTTCCGTCTTGTGTCCTGCAGGGCTTGTCCCTGGCCTCCTTCCACATTTTGAAGTTCCCCATATGAGTGCCCCAGGAGCACGGTAACATCGGATGTACAACCGTCAGAACAGGGGGCCGTGCTTCCCCTTTGTGGGTTTCTAATGGTCGTGGTTCCTTCCTGCCTCCCCTGTCTCCCTGGCCAGATTCGCTCCCTGGGAGAGCTGCCCCAGGGTTGGGAGAGCTGCCCCGGGGTTGGGAGAGCTGCCCCGGGGTTGGGAGAGCTGCCCCAGGGTTGGGAGAGCTGTCCCGGGTGAGCAGACGGCGGTGGAGCTGAGACGGGAGTGACAGGGATTGCGAGGGATTACAGACCCAGCATCCAGAGGTCAGAGAGAGAATTCGGGGCTGGGGGAAGGCGATTAGTTCTATTTTTACTCCCGTGGTGGTTGGGGGGGACATGCTCGAGTGTGCTGTCTTCCCTCCCTTCCGGGTCCCTTCCCCGTTTGGCAGAATTCCTGCCCGTCTTCCCAGGCTTGCTCCTTACAGGTGACGCTCCTGAAACACAGCCTGGGAGCTGCCCCCGTGCCTGCCAGCAGCCCTGGTGGGTTGCATGTTGCTTCAGAGCAAAATATTTCTCTTCTATTGTCAGTGGGTTTTTTCTTTTCTTTTTTTTTTTCTTAGCGTGGCGTGGGCTTGAAAGCACCTTCCATCTGTCTTTTATGAGTTGGACTCTGGTGTCCTGAGTCCTGTTGTCTCTCAGATCCACGGGTCTGTGACTTGCTGGTGTCACCTCACCGCATCAACTGTGGTAACAGTGGTCACTGATTGAGCTGCCGCTTCCTGTTGGAAAGGGCGCGCGTCTGTCTAATCCTCTCCACCTTGCAAGGCAAGGCGGTGTTATAGTATTCCCATCTTACAGGCGAGGGAACTGAGGCTCAGCTGGTGTTATAGTATTCCCATCTTACAGGTGAAGGAACTGAGGCTCAGATGGGCCTGAGGTTCGAGTGGTGAGACCAGGAGCTGAGCGAGCCCGTCTTGCTCATCTGTTGCTGTTGCTGGTCGCCTCCCCAGCTGCCCTCTGTGCCCCTTGGCACAGTGGCAGACGGGACCCGCGCCCTTCCGCATGGTAAACTCTTGTCTGTCAACTGATCACTAACATCTTGGCCCTTACACACCTTATTCTTCACTGCGACTTACCCTTCTGGCTTCATCCCCTCTGGGTTAGTGAAACTTGACCCGCTTGAAGTGCATTTACTCTGGGACCCGTAGATTTGCTAATGGAGCCAGAGGTCAATGGTTCCACCTTTAAGGATGAGGATGGGTGAGTTCCAAGGCTCCTACCTGTACCTGAAACTTCCAGCTGTACTCCTCAGGGAGGGTTGTCCCCTTTCAGGAAGACCACAAAGGAGAACGTGTGGGTATCACAGTGAGAATCCAGCCAGCTCGTTGCTCCCCGGGAAAATCTCACGCATCCCTGAAGGCTCACTTCCAGTGTCATCGCTGCAGGGAAGTTCCAGATCTGAGCTGACGGCATTCAGCAGGCCTTCCCGGAGCCTCCACAAACTCTATTTTTGTTGATATGTAAAAGCAGCCATGTAATGTTACGGTTTTAGAAGCTGCCTGCCAGTGAAGTCCTCTGTGAGAGTCCAGACCACACTCCCACAGCCCAGGAAACTGTAAACCTATGGTTTTCCCAGTAGTCATGTACGAATATGAGAGTTAGACCATAAGGAAGGCTGAGCATCGAAGAATTGATGCTTTCAAACTGTTCTGCTGGATGAGACTCTTGAGAGTCACTTGAACAGCAAGGAGATCCAACCAGTCCATCCTAAAGGAAATCAACCCTGAATATTCACTGGAAGGACTGATGTCGAAGCTGAAACTCCAATACTTTGGCCACCTGATGCGAAGAACTGACTTATTGGAAAAGACCCTGATGCTGGAAAAGATTGAAGGCAGGAGGAGAAGGGGATGACAGAGGATGAGATGGTTGGATGGCATCACTGACTCGATGGACATGAGTTTGAGTAAACTCCAGGAGTCGGTGGTGGACAGGGAGGCCTGGCGTGCTGCAGTCCCTGGGGTCGCAAAGAGTCGGACACGACTGAGCAACTGAGCTGCAACAACAGATGAACTTTCTGGGAGGTTCGGCAGTCCCGAGGGGGCCTTATCTCCAGCGTTTTATATCAGGTCTCTTTGCAACTTCCTCCCCTCTTTGCTGTTGGGTCAGCCTGTTTCCTGCTGGGCCATTTCCATGGCAACGTTCCCCTGTCTGCATGTGGAAACTTGAGTGAGGCTCACCCCCCACCTAAAGAGATCAGTGGAGAGTATGCTGTCTGGGTTTGTTTGGCTGCCTGGGTCAGGGAACCCGAAGGATGGCAGTGGGATTGCTTTTTGTAGAAATATGTGTTTTATGGACTAATTTTAGACCGACAGAGGGTTACAAAGATAGTACAGAGAGTTCCTGTCTAAAGTTTCTTCCATTGTTAACGTCTTACGTTGTGATGGGACACGTGTCTAAACTGAGAAACCGACCTTGGTACATTGCTCGTCATTCACCTCCAGACACTTTGTGGATTCCACTCGTTTTCCAACGGATGGTCCTCTCTCTGGTCTAGGATCCCACCCAGGGTAACACACTGCGTTGAGTTCCCGCAGCGTCCTCTGAACTGTGACAGTTTCTCAGTCTTTCCATTCATCACGACCTCTTTGGTACAAGCCTCTGTGTGTTAGCGCTTTGGACGTGTATTTCTGGGGGACCAGGGCTGTGGTTGGGCAGCGGCAGTTGCTGTTAAGACACGTCTCTCCAGGGTAATGGACCTCAGGGATCTGCGTCCAGTGACCCGCTCTCCTCCCGGCTCTGGCACTCAGTCTTCAGGGTCTGGGAATGTTGCTTGGCACCTTTATGCTTTGGTTTTCTCAGCTGTAAGGTGGGGAGGGTCCCCAGAAGATTCTTGCAGAGATTAAATGCCTTGGTAAATTTAAAACCCATGTCTTAGGCTCTGGTCTTATTTTTAGTTATTTTATGACCACACACTGGCTTGCGGCATCTTACTTCCCCGACCAGGGATCAAACCTGAAGCCCCTGCGCTGGAAATGCGGAGTCTTATCTACTGGACCAGCAGGGAGTCTTAGAGTCCTCCTCGCAGGTGGGCTGCTCAGTACCTGCCAGCATTCCTGGGCTTCCCTGGTGGCTCAGCCAGTAAAGAATCTGCCTGCAATGCGGTAAAGAATCTGCCTGCAATGCGGGAGACCTGGGTTTGACCCCTGGCTGGGGAAGACCCCCTGGAGAAGGGGTAGGCTAGGCACTCCAGCATTCTGGCCTGGAGAATTCCATGGACTGTATGGTCCATGGGGTCTCAAAGAGTCGGCTGTAACTGAGGGACTTTCACAGCCATTAGTGTGCGGTCCTCTAGGAGCAGCTGGGGAGGGGGGTGCTTGGGGGACAGAGGCTGAAAGCAACTTGGGGAGGAGGCTGAGGATGAGGGAGGCAGACAGTGTAAGTTCCTTCCTCTCTCCCGTATCCTTGGCAGCTGGATGCTGAGGGGTATGGGGTGTTGATGGGGTTGGGGGAGGGGAGGAAGCCTGGGAAGTGTGGAGAAGCCTAGGGTAGGGGAGAGGAAGCAGAGGGTCCATCTTTGAGTGTCCCTGAATGCTCCTGGGGTGAGAGGGACAGCAGGAAGAGGGTGTGGCCTTCCCACCCAGATGCCTTCCTGCAGGCATCCTTCGCCATCTCCCCAGGAGTCACTTGGCCATCCGTCTCTAATGCCCCATCCTCGCCTGGGCGTCGGTCCCTTGGACCGAGACCTGTCACCTCCCCTGACGTGGTGATGGAATGGCCTGGGTGCCTCCCATCTGAGACTGCGAGGCTCCGGGGGGAGCAGGCTGCCCAGTCTGGTCTGTGCTATTGGAGATGAGAGATGTTCAATCAGTGCCGCTGGCTGAGTGAGTGGACAGATGGATCTGTGACTCCGGATGGGACCTTGTGGTGAATGAGAAGAACGTTGTGGGCGTGGGCGAGGCCCTTGGTTTTGAGACCCCAGATCTTTGTCTGAAATAATCCACTGTGACCCAGGGGTTGGACCACTCAGGGGTCCATTTGTTCCTTATTGGCCGTGTGGTTCTGGATGAATTAACTTCCCTGGTCACAGATTGCTCGTCAGTGTAGGTGACGTCTATCCGCACGGTGCTTTTGCTTTCTCCTCCTTCCTCTCTTTAGATGAACTTTCATCTCTCTTCACTACTCCTGCTCTGTGTCTTGCTCAAGGCCTGCCCAACAAAAACAGAGGCGTGAACGCGGCATGTGGGGGTGAAGCTTCGATGAGTTTTGTGTCCAGCAAATGGAGTGCAGGATCTTTTCAAGCTTCACAAACGATTAAAAAATGCTGACCATGTGCTAACACACAAATAAAATGCTAAATTCCACAAAATATTAAGTCATATAGGACTTGTTCCCTGATGATAATATAATAAAGTTAGCAATTAACTATGCAGTAATAGCTCTCCTTAGGTCTACCCACTTTGAAGGTTTAAATTCTTAATGTATTTAGAAAGAACTGACTCATTGGAAAAGACCCTGATGCTGGGAAAGATTGAAGGCAGGAGGAGAACGGGACGACAGAGGGTGAGATGGGAGGATGGCATCACCGACTCTAGGGACGTGAGTTTGGGTGAACTCCAGGAGTCGGTGATGGACAGGGAGGCCTGGCGTGCTGCAGTCCACGGGGCCGCAGAGAGTCAGACACGACTGAGCGACTGAACTGCACTGAACTGAGCTGATTTAGAAAGTTTGCCTACTTTTCTAAATAACTCGTGGGCTCAGAAGAAACCAAAATGGAAATGACAAAACTGTTTAGAAATGAATGATGAGTAGTAAAGGTCAACATTTTTGAGAATTAGCAGAAGCAAAATTTACAGAGAGCTCTATTTCTTTAAATGCATATGTAGAGAGATGAATAAGTGAACCGCATGTCAGTCCAGTCTGAGGGACCCCCTGTCACCTTCTGAGAATTGGCATTAGACTTGCGTGTTTACCAGAAACTCAGTTTAGTGAAACCTGATAGCATGGCATGGTCTTGGGAGTTTACTCTGTACCCTCGTCGCTCTAAACTCTTCACACACATTCACTAATTTAATCCTCACAGCAGCTCCAGGGGCAGATTACTCCTGCTGCACTCAGGGAGCTGAGTCTCAGAGAGGTCAAGTCACTCGCTTAAGGTCACACAGGTGCTCAGGTGGCAGAGCTGGGTCTTCAGCGCAGGCAGTCATGGGTATCTCTACAAACCCACATGTCTGTGGGCTTATGTACACTGGTATGTTTCTTTAAAAAATTAAAAATACTACTTGTTTGGCTGCCCCAGGCCTTAGTTGCGGCAGGTGGGATCTTTTAACGTGGCCTGTGAATTCTTAGTTGCAGCTCATGGAGACTGGCTCCCTGACCGGGAATCGAACCCCAGCCCCCCGCATTGGGAGCTGAAACTCTTAGCCAGTGGACCACCAGGGAAGTCCCTACACTGGTATCTTTTTCATTCCTGCACGTACACGAGTCCAGTTCAGTTTCACTGACATTGCAGCGTCCCTGAAATACATGCGGACGTGTTTCTGAGCTGGCCTGGGGAGGGCGTCTTCAGACAGAGTGTGGAGGGTAAAAGCCGGGAGCCCCGGCTTCCGCAGCCCTGCATTTGGGCCCTGACACTGCTCCTTATTAGCGGGGTCACCCGGGATGAGCCATTTAACCAAATGAAGTAGTTGTCTCAGCTGTCAATGGGGTGTCATACGTGTCCCTCCTGGGGTTGCCATGAGAAGCAAATATTACATTTGGAACCACAGAGTGCCTGCAACAAAATACCCTTATTATCATCGTGATGGTGGAACGCCTGGGGCTCGGTCAGCTGGGACTTTGGCTCTTGTCCAGTTGTCCAGGGACTCGGTGGCCTTGGGCTAATCTGGTAATGAGTTTATTCCTCAGCGTCTTCATCTCCAAACGGGGCCAGTTGTTGGCTCAGACTGTTCAGCCAGAACCACATCTTGAAGGCGAGCGCATGAGGCTCACCCAGGAAGCCGCTCTCCCGTGGTTTCCTCTTGGTTCAGCGGAGGGGGGGTGTTAGGAAGAGGCAGAAAGGGGAACATCTCGTCCGGGAGACTTTCGCTTTAGGAGGGCAAAGGGGCGTTGACGGGGCTCTCGCGGACCCTGAGATGGGGAACAGAGAGCCCTGAGTGCCTGCTGAGAGCTGACACTTACTCAGACTTTCTGGCTCTCTTCACTGGAGGAGAGAGACTGGAAAAACCAGACGCTGGGCCCAGGCAGGGGTGTGTGTGTGTGTTTGGAGTCCTTGGATGTGCTGGTGTTTGTCCTTGGGAATCCACAACCCCTCATCCTGGAAAGGAGGCCGGGGGGTGGGGGAGGTAGGCAGTAAGGACGAGGAGAATCACACGTCCTTGTCTCTTTGAACCAGATTTAGTGGGTGAAGATCTGGGTCTGTAAACAGGAGTCTCCCAAGCACAGAGCTCTTTCCATGTGGAGAGGAGGAAGCAACTGGAAGGCCCGACCCGCCGACCATGGTCCTTCCCCAGCGGGGACATCGGGACCAGACGCGCCTCCCCAGGCCAGACTACTGGTCCCCCCTTTCTGTTATTATCTCCTTCACCCCGAAACTTTCCTGAGCACTCCTGAGTCTCCCTCGGTCTGACACCCACTGCGGGAGGGTCATCAGAGAGCCTGTAAACAGAGACCTCTGCATTTGGGGTGGCCTTCTCCCGTCCTTTTCCTTGTCCCTTCCACCTTGACGCTCTGATTTGTAAAGGTCCTTCAGGAGTTGCTGATGATTTGGACGAACACTGTAGCCATGCTTTACCTTGGAAAGGAGGGAGGGACTCTGTCTTCTTCCCTTTTCTTTAGAAAGCTCCGTTCATGTGCTCTGGTGCAGTTTCTGCTGGCTAAGCGTGCCTCTCTTTTTTTCTCTCGTTCTCTCTCTCTCTCCTTCCTTTTTCTCTCTTGGCAAGAGGCCTGGTTCTGAAAGTGAAATCGTGTATTCAACCTCAGTGTGAAAAGCAGATGAAGGTGGAGCTGTGCAGGTGGAAGAGGGGATGCAGGCTTGACTGCCCCTACCCAAATTCCCTGGAGGGTTTCTGAGGTGTCTCTGAAGTCTCCTGGGGGTCCACAGAGTCGCATTGGAAAGCTAAGCCCCTTACTTGGTCAGAAAACCGAGGCTTAGTGGGGACCAGCGCCAGCCTGAGGCCCCCACAGCCCCTGTCCAGCCTGCTTTCAGCCAGAGGGTGGTGGCCACCTAGCACCTCCCAGGGGCTCCTCAGGTGGCAAACCCGCTAAGCAGGAGATGCGGGTTCGATCCCTGGATCGGGAAGAGCCCCAAAGAAGGCCATGGCAACCCTCTCCAGTATCCTTGCCTGAGAATCCCTTGGACAGAGGAGCCCGGCGGGCTACGGTCCAGTCCACAGGGTGGCAGAGAGTCGGACGTGAACGACTGAAACGACAAAGGCTCTGTGGGTGGGAAATGTTCTATGAGAGGAGCCCATGAAGGGGGCCCGCAGGCTGAGGCCAACAGAGAAGGGGCTGAGGCGCGGTCAGGCTGGGTGGCGGGGTTGCGGGTGGCGCCGAGTCCTGGGTCTGCGTCCTCCTCCCACCGTTTCCAGAGAGGGTGGCACGGGCCCGCTGTCCTCAGGGGCCCGGGGGCCCGGGCGGGGGGCGCAGGGGTGGGGCGCAGAGGTGAGCTCAGTGCGGCTGAGCCACGGCCGAGTCTCCTGGCAGGCGAGGCGCAGGAGTCGGGAGAGGAAGCGGGCGGCGGCGCGTGGTGCTGGCGGGCGGTTCAGCTGCGGCTGCTGCTGTAACGTTCCTGTTGCCACACGCCTCGATAAAGATGCCCCGGTGCCCTTCCAGGCGGTGCGCAGTCCCGCCGGCCCAGATAAGGCGCATCACATGCTTTGCTGGCCCTGGGGCTCCCGAGGCCCCTTGGCCCCGTGAGAGCACGGGTGTGTCCGAAGGGAAGCACCCCCGCCCAGGATCCGGTGGATCTGTTCTCAGGGAAACCCTGACCCAGTGTCACATGGTTCAGATGACCTGGGCTGAGGCCGCTTCCTGGAATTGTCTCATCCGGACTGAACTTTGTTGCTATTATTGTTGATTCTGGGGGCAGCTCGCTGCAGTGGGAAAAACTGTAGGAGAAACTTCCCATCCTGGGAAGATGGGAGTCAAGGAACCTAGGTTCTATTCCTGGCTCTTCCGATAACTCATGATTTGGTCTTGGGCTTTGGTTTGCCCATCTCTTAAGTGAGAGAATTTGATGATAGAATCTGTAAGGTTATTTTCAGCTCTAACGTTCTGTATCTTTTTTTTTTTTTTTTTTTGGTTCTTTCCTGTTTAAGAGTACTTAGATCCAGATAAAATCTGTGGAGATGACTTTGCTAGATCTTGTGTATAGTTGTTTTATTGAGATGTTACCTGTGCCAGTATTTTGGTCATCTGATGCACACAGCTGACTCATCGGAAAAGTCCCTGATGCTGGGAAAGATTGAGGGCAGAAGGAGAAGAGGGCATCAGGTTGAGATGGCTGGATGGCATCACCGATGCAAGGGACATGAACTTGGGCAAACTTCGGGAGATGGTGAGGGACAGGGAGGCCTGGCGTGCTGCAGTCCATGGGGTCGCAAAGAGCCGGACACGACTGAGCAGCTGAACAACAGCATCAACCACGTGCTGTTCATCGTGTAAGGAACTCAAAGCGATTATCTTATTTTTCATCACAAAAGCCCGGTGGACACTGTTGCTCCTGTTTTGTAGGTAAGGAAATTGAGGCTCAGAGATGCTGAGCCAAGTAAGTGAATAGTCATTGAGCCTCAGTGAGTAGCATGGGGGGCAGTGGTTTCCCAGGTGGCTCAGTGGCAAAGATGCCAAACCTGCCAGTGCAGGAGAGGCAGGTTGATCCCTGGGTCGGGAGGTCGCTTGGAGAAGAGCACTGCAACCCACTCCAGTCTTCTTGCCTGGGAAATCCCATGGACAGAGGAGCCTGGTGGGCCACAGTCCATGGGGTTGCAAGAGTTGGACACAACTTAGCGATTAAGCCACTACCACCGCAAGTAATTTCATTTCATTTCATACTTTTTTTTCCTTTGGCCTTGCCATGTAGCCTACAAGATCTTCTCTGACCAGGGACTGAACTCGTGCCCGCTGTGTTGGGAGCACGGAGTCTTGACCACTGGACCACCAGGGAAGTCCAAGTGATTTTAATTGCAAGTGACAGAAGCTTCTGGCTAAACAAGTAAAAAGCAGTATTACAAGAATACTGTTGAAAGAAGACTGCGGAAGATCTGTAGAGCTTGCTCTGAGCCAAGGAGTGGATTTGGGAAGGTGGAGATGAGGGTAGTGTCTCTGTTGCGTGTTGCTAGAGGGCGATTTGGTTCTGTTCATTTCATGATTCAGAATCCTCAGGGAGCCTAGGTGGGCACAGATAACTTTCCCATCATATGGGGAAGGTGGAGGAGGTTAGATACCTTCCTGAAGGAAGGTGTTCTGGGCAGGCACATACTCCAAGTCTCCAGGCGAAGCCCAAGGCAGCCCTGACCCTCCGGGAGTTCAGGTCAGTGGGGAAGGATCGGTAGGTGATGGGGTGATTAATATGGGCGAGGTGGGACTGAAGAGGGTTTGCACAGAATGCATTGGGAGCTCAGAGAGGTTTTAAATGTTGCAGGGGGTTGGGGCGGGGGGAGTGTCAGATCAGGCAGACAGAGAAGTTTGTTCGAGATTGAATTTTAAAGGTTCAATGAAATTTTGCCAGCTGGATAAATGCATTTCAGGAAGAAGTTCTTGGATGACAGTTCAGCAAGATGAAAGCATGGTGTGTCCAGAAACATGTTAGGGGTTCCAAGCACCTGGCCCAGACGCATCATAGAGAAGATAGACATGTGCGCCTGTGGCTGGCTGATGCAGAGGGTTCACAGAAAACAAGAAAATTCTGTAAAACAATTGTCCTTCAATTAAACAAACAAAAAAAGAAGTTGTGAGTGGGAGCCAGATCTTAGGGGGCCCGTGTGCTCTCTTAGGCTTCAGGACTTCTTTTTTCCCCTTAGACCATTTTGGGGGCATTTCCCCCTCTTTTATTTTCCTTTTCTTGAACACAAAATCTTAAAGAATACTGAGGAGGTGACAGTACCTGATCAGACAATATCTAAGTACCTAACAGTACTTAACTGAGTCTTAAGGAATGAATTTGGTTTCAGGAAAGGGCCTAGGATTTTCTAGGTAGGAAACATCCTTCCTGGGCACAGGGCCACTAAGCTTTGGGACTTTTAATCCTGGGAAATGTTAGGAAGGTGCTCATGGGGCCGGAGCGGCGTCCTCGACGTCCAAGTCCTTGCACGAGCTGTGACCCTCGGGTTGCTGAGGGCTGCAGCCACGCCAGAGAACGAGGTGGGGGGCGCTCAGTCCTCACCTGTGTCCACCTCTCTGTGACCCCAGGGACTGCAGCCCACCAGGTTCCTCTGTCCACGGGGTTTTTCAGCCAGGAATACTGGACTGAGTTGCTGTTTCCTCCTCCAGGGGGTCTTCCCCACCCAGGGATCGAACCCAGGTCTCTTTCACTGTAGGCGGATTCTTTACCCACCGAGCTCTCAGGGAAGCCTGAGATGACGGGGGCGGTAGTCAAAGGCAGCTCCCCAGAGGACTGGAGAGCCCCACATTTCAGGGGCAGTTCCAGGAACTCCATCAGGAGTAGACCATTCCTGGGATGGTAGCTGGGGAGGGAACAGGGGCCCTGGTGGCCTTGCTTGCTCCTGGAGTCCTGTGTTGAGTGGCACGTCTTGGCTTAGGAGGCCACGGGCCCCTGAAGTGCGTGGAGAGCCGGTATCGAGGTTCATCCCCCTCACCGCCTCCACCCCCTGCAACCCCTTCTCCCCCGTGGCTAGAGATGGGGTGCTGTGTGCGCTGCAGCAGTCCGGGGGACGTCTGGGAAGAACGCAGAAGCAGCTCGGGCCCTTTGGTGGGTGGGAATGGGACACTTCCTTTCGCTGCCACTTCGTGGTCCTGCAGAGGTGGTTGAATGAGATTCAGAAAGCTGGCGTCGCCGGGGGTGCTGGAGCCTGTGGGAGGGCTTCCTGTTTGCTATGAACACGAGCTCTGACCGGGAGCTCTCGTGGTGCCGTTCCCTTTACAACGGGTAGTTGCTGAAAACAGGAAAAGGTTTGCTCCCACCATGAGGATTTGAAGCTGGTGCTTTGGAGGAATCGGGACTGTCCTAATGCATATATCCCTGGTGGGGTAGGTCATGTGCCCGAACGTTGTGGAGAACAGGTTAG
Organism: Bubalus kerabau; assembly: GCF_029407905.1. NCBI lineage: Eukaryota > Metazoa > Chordata > Mammalia > Artiodactyla > Bovidae > Bubalus > Bubalus kerabau. The sequence goes on from NC_073638.1 coordinate 84,465,675, forward strand.
AAACACGGGATCCAGACCCAAAGGACGGGCTGGAATCTCGTCTCCAGCACTAGCTGTGTGTCTTGGCCTCTCTGTTTTAGGGTCTCCAACTGGAGTCAGTTACAGTAACAGCACCATCGTCACCTCCTCCCCGAAACATGACGTCTACTGAGTGCCTGCAGTATGCCAGGCCCTGTGGAAGTGTTTCATGTTCATCATGTCACTTATTTTGTAAACAAACCTGTGATTCAAGTGGTGTTATGATTAGCACTTTATAGATGAGGAAAGCTGGGGTCAGTCGATTGATTGGTGTTTTTCTTTTTTTCCTCTCTCTATATTTAATTGAAAGTCGCTCAGTCATGTCTCACTTTCTGTGATATAGTCCGTGGAATTCTCCAGGCCAGAACATTGGAGTGGGGTAGCCTTTGCCTTCTCCAGCGGTTCTTCCCGACCCTGGAATCGAACTGGGGTCTCCTGCACTGCAGGTGGATTCTCCACCAGCTGAGCTCCCTGTGGTTGATTTACAATGTTGCATTAATTTCTGGTGTGATTCAGCCATATATACATTCTTTTGGGAGCTAGGATTTGAACTCAGAGTATATGAGAGGTTGCTGCATCGCAGAGCCGTTCTGAGATCTGCAGGTCATGTGTGAGACACGCACGGGTGCAGCTCCCGGTGCTTGGCACGCACTCAGTGCTCGCGGGTTTCCTGGGGCTTTTGGTCTCACCTCGTCCTTTTTGTCCTTCACAGAAGCAGCTGACGCAGGATGACGATACCGATGAGGTCGAGATCGCTGTTGACAACACAGCTTTCATGGACGAGTTCTTCTCCGAGGTGGGTGCCTTCCGGTGTGTTTCTTCTGAATGGATGTAAGGAACCACAGCTTCCTTAGGCAACAATAAAGCCCATAGGTTTTTCAGGGGCAGCAGAGGAAAGCCAGTCTTCTGCTGGGGGAGGGGGGCCAGGCCGAGAGGCTGCGAGGAGAGTCCCCGTTACTGAGGAGGACGTGGGCTTCTAATCTCACTGAGAAACCCAGCAGAAGGTAAACTATGCACATCAAAGAGATGCTGTTAAAGTCCTACGCTCGTGATATGTTTTCATGGTATCCTTTCTTGCCTACAGTAGAGAATTTAAATAGGGAACCAAGCCAGGGGACCCAGCCATGAATGTAAGGGAAAAAAAAGCATTTCATGGCATTTTTAGGCCTGTAATTGGGATAGATCTGAATTGTTGTTACCAAAAATTCAATCCCTTTGACTTAATTCTGGTAACAACTCACAAGCCAAGAAACTGCCAGTTTATGTCTTTTGAAATTCAGCAGAGGCAGAAATGAGTGGCCCGTGTGTAGATTCACATGGCCTTTGAGGTCGAGGGTCCTGCTGGAAGGCGCTATGGGAGACGCGAGTGATGGAGAGCTTGGGGAAGGGGTGCATGTCTCACGGACAGAAGCACAGGCGCTGGAGCCAGGGAAGCTTGGGTTCACCGCTCAGCCCTGGGGACTTCCCCTGGCAGTCTGGTGGTTAAGACTTTACCTTCCGGCACAGTGGAGATGGGTTCGCTGCCCAGTCGGGAGGGACCTAAGATCCCACATCCCCCATGACTAAAAACCCAAAACATGAAACAGAAGCAATATTGGAACAAATTCAATAAAGGCTTTAAAAATGAATGACCCATATAAAAAAAATCTCAGCCCTGCTTCTGACAGCTGCCATTCTTATGAACATTCCTTCACAGTCTTGTTTTCTTTATCTGTACATTGGGACTGATAATATAATTCCCCAAAGGACTATTAGGAGGATTAAGCAGGCTCCCGTTTCTGAAACGTTCATGTAGCACCTGCCATATAAACACGTGTTTGTACGTGTTGCAACAAGACCAAACCAAAGCGCTCCAGTTCCAGCTGCACTGCGGCCATACCACGCTTCTTTATTCAGGCTTTTAATTGCTGTATCTAAAGAGGTGTCCTGCTCTCTCTGCACGCAGGTGTGGGTTCCTCTCGGCCTCTGGGCCGTGGGTGTGGAAAAGCACCCTCTGGTCCCTCTCTCAGTGGAGCCGGGCGCGATGGCCCCGGCCACCCATCTGTGAGGGTCAGAGCAGGTTCAGGCTGAGCGTGAGCGTGTGCACGCCTGCCCGGGAAGTTAGCCCGGGCTGCGCCCCACCCTTCCCGTGGCTGGGCCCGTGCCTTTGCTGCAGGAGTCCTAATGAGATCAGACGATGCTCGAGTTATTTACGAGTCCAGTGTTGTTCTAGGTGTGGACCCTGGAACGAAGAGCTCTTTCAGTTCAGCGCTGGGCGTAGGTGTGAGGAGCTGGGTGACGTCACTGCAGCTCGTCGCCCTGGTGTTGCCTCAGAGAACCAGTTACATTGAGTTCTTTCCTAAGATCAGGACTTTCTGCAGTAACGGTGTCCTCCCTTTTCTCTTAACCCAGTAAGAGGGGACCTGAGAGGCAGTGTTCCTTGGGAGGTGGGCAGATGGGTGGGCCTTGGTTTCCACGACCAGGTCTGAGTCTGCCCTCAAGCCTTTAAATAGCAGTTAACCTTGGGCCGGTTCCTGAACCCAGCTGGGCTTTAATCCCTGCTCTGGAAATCAGGAACAGCAGAACTTACCTTTCAAGCCTGGCCCGAGGATCCCTTGAGATCACGTGAGGATCGTACATCTGGAAAGCATTATCTGAGCCGGGAAGTGCCAGATGGAGGGGAGTTATTTTTGGAGACTTAACAAGGTCTCTGGGGCTGCCGCTTTTCTTCTTGCTTTCTCTTTGTTAAATGCTTTTCTATCATTAAAAAAAAAAAAAAAAAGGCCCCATCATATTTAAGGTAGAGAAGAGGACAGCATGCTTGGCTGGGAAGAGGATGATTCTTTTGGACTTAATTCCTTATCTGCCACTAACTGTGTGATCTTGGGCACTTGTATGTTTTTTTTCAACATTTTGTTTTGTATTGGGATATAGCTAATTAATGGCCTTCCCTGGTGGCTCAGAGGGTAAAGAATCTGCCTGCAATGTGGGAGACTTGGGTTCAGTCCCTGGGTTGGGAAGATTCCCTGGAGAAGGGAATGGGTACCCACTCCAGTATTCTTGCCTGCAAATTCTGTGGACAGAGGCTGCAGTCCATGGGGTCACAAAGAGTTGGGCATAACTAATTTTCACTTCACTTTCATAGCTGATTAACAATGTTGTGATAGTTTGGGGGGAATAACGAAGGGACTCAACCACACATATACATGTAACCATTCTCCCCCAAACTCCCCTCCGATCCAGGCCTCCACATAACATTGAGCAGAGTTTTATGTGCTGCGCAGTAGGTCCTTGTTGGTTATCATTTTAAATATGTACACCAGGGTATACACGGCCATCCCAAACTCCCTAACTACCCCTTCCCCCCATTCTCCTGACAACCATAAGCTTGGTCCAAAGTCTGTGAATCTGTTTTGTGAGTCAATTCATTTGTATCATTTCCTTTTAGATTCCACATATAAGGGATGTCATACAATATTTCTCCTCCTCTGTCTGACTTTCTTCACTCAGTGTGACACTCTCCAGGTCCATCCATGTGGCTGCAGAGTCTTTCATTCTTTTTCATGGCTGAGTAATATTCCTTCGTATATATGTACCACATCTTTTTTATCCATTCCTCTGGTGATGGACGTCTAGGTTGCTTCTGTGTCTTGGCTGCTGTAAACAGTGCTGCTGTGGACATTGGGGTACATGTATCCTTTCGAATCGTATTCTCCAGATGTATGTCCAGCAGTGGGATTGCAGGGTCATACGTTAGCTCTATTTTTAGTTTTTTAAGGAACTTCCATACTGTCCTCCATAGCGGCTTTTCCAATTCGTATTCCCACCAGCAGTGTAGCCGGGTTCCCTTCTCCACATCCTTTCCAGCATTTATTTGTGGCTTTTCGGTGACGGCCATGCTGGCTGGTATGAGATGACCTTTCATCGTGGTTTTGATTTGCACGTCTCTGGTCACTAGCGATGCTGCAGATCTCTGCATCTGCCTAGTTGACCATCTGTCTGTCTTCTTTGGAGAAATGTCTGTTTAGAAGCTCTGCTGTCGGGCACATGTCTTAACCTCTCTAAGTCTCTGTGGGTTTAGCTGTGAAGTGGGGAGAAAAATATTCATCTCCTGATAAGTTGGGGGTGAAAGGAGCCAACACTCAGAAAATGCTCACAAGGGACCTCGGTAAAGGTTAATTCCGTCCCTTCACATCTAATAGGGTGCAGAGAGGGTCCGTGTTGGAGGTCTGTCTCTGGGCAGAGACAGGAGGGAGCCGGTGCACAGGTCTTGGTCTGCATCTCAGCTCTGCTCATGACAGTGGTGTAGCTTTGGAAAAGTTGTGCAACTGCTCTCAACCCCACTTCCTCTAGAACAGGCCTAGCAGTGTTGTTGTTGAATCACTAAGTGGTATCTGACTCTCTGTGACCCCAAGGACTGCAGCACGCCAACTCTTCTGTCCTCCACTGCTCTCTGAGTTTGCTCAGACTCATGTCCGCTGAGTTGGTGATGCCATCCAACCATCTCATCCTCTATTGTCCCCTTCTCCTCCTGCCTTCAATCTTTCCCAGCATCAGGTCTTTTCAGATGAGTCAGTTCTTCGCATCAGGTGGCCAAAGTTTTGGAGCTTCAGCTTCAGCATCAGTCCTTCCAATGAATATTCAGGACTGATTTCCATTAGGATGGACTGGTTGGATCTCCTTGAAGTCCAAGGGACTCTGAAGAGTCTTCTCCAACACCACAGTTCAAATGCATCAATTCTTCAGCGCTCAGCTTTCTTTGTAGTCCAACTCTCACATCTGTACATGACTACTGGAAAAACCATAGCTTTGACTAAACTGATCTATGTTGGCAAAGTAATGTCTCTGCTTTTTAATATGCTGCCTAGGTTGGTCATAGCTTTCCTTCCAAGGAGCAAGCATCTTCATGGCTGCAGTCACCATCCACAGTGATTTTGGTTTTATAATAACTTTGATTTTGACTGTATAATAATCAAAGTTTTTTTGATTATTATATTCATAATAACCAGCAGTATTTCCTGCTGGTTGTTATAAAATGAGAAAGTAATGGATATACCTGCACAGAGTGTGACCTATGGTAAGTTTGTCTTCAGTAAATTGAAGTTTTCTCACCATTCTGTTCCCTAGTATATTTGTTAATGTATATATATACATGCACATTATATATGTAGGAAGGAAATGGCAACCCACTCCAGTATTCTTGCCTAGAGAATCCTGTGGACAGAGGAGCCTGGTGGGCTGCTGTACATAGGGTCGCACAGAGTTGGACATGACTGAAGCGACTTAGCATGCGTGCATATATATATATATCACAAAGTCTACTTTAGAGAATGTGGTCTGGAAATATCCTCGAAGGTGGATTAAAGTGCATTCCAGATAATGGGGGTTTGGGGAAATGAAAAGGTTTCCCTCTTCACGTGTCTGAGGAACACACCCAGTGCCTTCTGCAGGATGGAGCAGAGTAGCTTGCTTGTGAGTGTGCTCTTGTGATAAAAAGTACACAAGACTTTTATCTTTTGGACTTTTGGACTGCTTCCAGCAAATAGGTCACCCCTGGTTGTTTGCGAGGCCTGGCGTGTGAATCACAGATGGTCAGGGAGGCACTTGCAAGGTGCAGATGCTGTCAGAAGACCAGGAGGTTTCCAAATGTCCTTTGCCCTGTGAAACCCATGATTTCTCTCGCCTCCCAGTTACCACAGAATAGAATTGACCCTTGGGTGTTGAGGCCTGACAGGCTGATTAAGCCAGGGTCTAGCAAATGATAAACCTCAGATTTTTGTCTAATTTGCAGTTGTCTGCATATTTGCCTTGGTCTTTTTGTTCAGCTGGCAGAGAGTACAAAGTTTTAGAGAAAACAGGACCTACCTGAGAGATGGCGTCTATTCTGATTGTATCTGCTTATATAATAAATCACTCTAGCAGTTAGTGGGGTAGAGTAACCTTTCTGTAATACTGATGGATTCTGTGGATTAGGGATTTAGGGTTCAGACAAGGGCCCACTGGAGGTTTTTGTTTTTTTTTCTTTTTGGCCCTGCTGTGTGGCTTATGGATCTCGGTTCCCTGACCAGGGATTGAACCTGGGCCCCGGCAGTGAAAGCACTGAGCCTCAACCACTAGACCACCGGGGAACTCCCAGAGGTGGCGTATTTTTGCTGCATGGTTTCTGGGGTCTTGACCAGCCAGAGTCTGGAATCTCAGAGGCTTTTAACTCAGGCGTCTGGTGCCTGAAGGAGACGCCAGGGTGTCTCAGAGGAGACCTGTATTTCACCTCTTTCTGTGGCTTGGGCTTCTCAGCATGATGGAATCAGGGTCATTGGTTTGGGGGGCGGCTCAGGGCTCCAAGGCAGGCCTGGAAGCTGTGGAAGTCGCACCGCCATCATTTGTACTGTGCGCTGCTGCTGAAGCAGCCATAAGCCTGCCTGACTCAAGAGGGGACTACACAGATAGCCCTCTCAGCCATGACCATGTGGTGCACCGCTTATTCTTTTCTTTATTTGCCTGCACTGGGTCTCAGCTGCCGCACGCAGAGTCCTTCACTGCATGTGGTCCACCGCTTATTCTCTTTATTTGGCTGCACTGGGTCTCAGCTGCCGCACGCAGAGTCCTTCACTGCAGCGCGTGGGCTCTTCGTCATGATGTGCAGACTTCTCAGTAGTTGTAGCACAACAGGCTGAGTTTCCTTGTGGCATGTGGGATCTTAGTTCCCTGACCAGGGATCAAACCCATGTCCTCAGCGTTGGAAGGCAGATCCTTAACCACTGGGCCAGCAAGCAAGTCCCCATGCCATGTTTTAAAACCACCAGAGTCACAGCTCCATGTGGCATCAGCCTACACCAGCATCCCCTCACAGGAGGCCTGGGATTGATCGCTGGCTCGGGAAGATGCCCTGGAGGAGGACATGGCAACCCACGCCAGCATTGTTGCCTGGGGACCCCCACGAATGGAGGAACCTGGTGGGCTACAGTCTATAGCGTTGCAAAGAGTCGAACACGACCGAGTGACTGAACACACACACCAGAGTCACAGGCCGTGAGAACAGCTCGGAAATCCTCTTCTCAGGGAGGAAAACTACCCAGATCCTTCACGCTGCCCTTCCTTGTGGCCCTTTGGCTGGCGACGGATCCCATGGTCGCGGCCACCCTTCGCTTAGAGTGGAGATCAGAAAAGTGAGAAACGGCTAAGGGGCAGGATTGTCCGGATTACCATAGAACCAGTCATGATCCAGCCTCTAGACCTGGCAACCCCTCTGCCCAAAGAAAATCAGTTCTGTTAACATGGAAGGGCGGGGCCAGGTGGGGATGCCTGTTTGGATTGCGGTATGAGATGCCCAAAGACTTCAATTATGTTTGAGAAACACATCATACTCTTTTCCTCCCATGGAGATTGGAAATGCACATGAACTTGTTAGAGGTTCTGAGGAGCCCTACAGTGAAGAAACCTGGTTAAGTTGCCTGTCTTAACAGTTATTTTTTCCTGGAACCCTTCCTGACGTGTAACTTCTGCTAACGAGAGGAATGAACTTATTGCCGAGGATGCTGTCATAAACTTTTCTTTCTTGGATGTGCTTAAAAAGGGGGTGTCAGTTTCGCAGTGGTTTATGGAGCAAGCATGTCCCCAGAGTTACATGTATTCATTTCTTTATTTATTGAACAAACGTCTACTGAGGGACACTACCTGCTTAGCACAGTGATGCGGATCCATGTGGACGAGGGAACAAGACCACTGGAGCTGTGGCCGGTTAGAGAAGCTAGGAGGCGTGCAGTCTTGTGACTTTTGTTAAAACGAAGATCCTCAAAGTGGGTGTAACTTGGAAATCTAGGTATTAAGTCAGATCTAGGAGGCTAAACACTCTTCACCTCATGCCTGAAGTAGCACCTTCAGATGCCTAGTTGGGCTGGAAGGTTCTGTGTTTCTGGGCTTGATACGCGGGCAGGAAGCCTTTTTGGTCATTTGCCTGTTTGCTCTTGGCTTCATTTATCACCTTTCCTGTGCTCTGCTCTGTATTGCAAGGAACTCCTTGCCCCAGGTCCCTTGCCAACTGGATTTTGCTGTGTCTGACCCAGGGGAGGCACCTCAGAAGATTAAAGGTGGTGGGAATGAGGCCATGGTTTTCCTCCCAGACATACCTCCTCCGTGACCTCAGCTTTCACTCCATCAGCCCTGCCTCTGTGGTCCCCGTTCTGCTGGTTGACCACCAAGGCCTGGCTCCATCAGAGGTGCCCTGGGGACCATGCCTGCCTTCTTTGTCCCTGCAACCGGCTGGTGCCCGTTTCCAGGATGCCTCAGCGTCCTCTGGCTTCTCAGCTCGTGCACCTCTCTCTCTCTGGCTGCCCTGGGTCTTTGATGCGGGCACGGGCTTTCTCTGGTTGTGTTGCTTGGGCTTCTCTTGAGGTGTGAGGACTCTAGAGCACGCGGGCTCAGGAGTTGTAGTGTGCGGGCTTACTTGCCTTGTGGCATGTGGGACCTCACTTCGCTGACCACGGATCAAACCCATGTCCCCTGCATTGGCGGTGGATTCTTAAACACTGGCCCCCAGGCACGTCCCTCAGCTCATTTCTGTCAAGAATTCCCTGTATTTTGATACTTCAGTTAAAATAACTCGATAGATTTCTATTTTCTTGACCATGTTTTGGGCGGCACAAAGCCCAAATCCACTTACCCGATTTGACCGAGAATACTAGTTGTCACAGGTCAGCATAGCTCTGAGATCATGCTTCTCTTTTCATTCATAATCGGAGAGTTGAAACACCACTCACAGTCTTGGTAAAACCCCCTGATGGACTTGACTTCTGATGCTTGGCTGACTGAGACCTTTCTCTGTCCCTTCCTGTCAATGTTTGTTTGCTTCCCAAAGCAAAGAAGCAAACAAATCAGAGGACTTGCCTTCTAATACAAAGACTTTTGGGGATTATATGATTTTTGAAGAAAGGTGTATGCATTGACAGAGGAAGAGTAATTTATTTGACCCTTACAATCCTGTTACTTTTGTTGCCTTAAAAAGGTGGCATGTAATAAAGTTCAGTAAATAAATAGGAAAGATTTAACACCTAACTTAGCAGTATGATGGGTGGTGGTGGTAGTGTACTCGTGTCTGATTCTTTGCAGCCTCATGGACTGTAGCCTTCCAGGCTCCTCTGTCCATGGGATTTCCTAGGCAAGAACACTGGAGTGGATTGCCATTCCCTTCTCCAGGGAAGTCTTCCTGATCCAGGGTTTGAACCCAGGTCTCCTGCATTGCAGGTGGATTCTTTACCGTCCGAGTCCCCTAGGTAGAATAGACAAAGCCTTACACCCTACCCCGCAGTACCTGCCAGTCTCCAGAGTAGTCCTATCTCTGCTTTGAGATTAGAGTCCACTGGCTAATTAGATCCACTGGGAAGAGGCCATCCATGCTGTGAAAATAGCTCCCTCCTTTTAGTCAGATGGTGGTGATTAGTACAGTCCTTCTCGGTGGGGAGGGGTTGGGTCCAGGACCCCGCTGGATACCAAATCCCTGGGTGCTCAAGTCTCTTACATAAAGTGGCGTAGTATTTGCATATAATCTACACATAGCTGACTACCTTAAATCACTTTAAATCATCTCTAGATTACTTATGATGCCTCAGTTCAATTCAGTCCAGTCGCTCAGTTGTGTCCGACTCTTTGCGACTCCATGAATCGCTGCACGCCAGGCCTCTCTGTCCATCACCAACTCCTGGAGTTCACCCAAACCCATGTCCATTGAGTTGGTGATGCCATCCAAGCATCTCATCCTCTGCCGTCCCCTTCTCCTCCTGCCCCCAATCCCTCCAAGCATCAGGGTCTTTTCAAATGAGTCACCTCTTCCCATGATGTGGCCAAAGTATTGGAGTTTCAGCTTTAGCATCAGTCCTTTCAATGAACACCCAGGACTGTTCTCCTTTAGGATGGACTGGTTGGATCTCCTTGCAGTCCCAGGGATTCTCAAGAGTCTTCTCCAACACCACAGTTCAAAAGCATCAATTCTTCAGTGCTCAGCTTTCTTCACAGTCCAACTCTCACATCCATACATGACCCCTGGAAAAAGCATAGCCTTGACTAGACAGATGTTTGTTGGCAAAGTAATGTCTCTGCTTTTCAATATGCTGTCTAGGTTGGTCATAACTTTCCTTCCAAGGAGTAAACGTCTTTTAATTTCATGGCTGCAATCACCATCTGCAGTGATTTTGGAGCCCCCCAAAATAAAGTCTGAGACTGTTTCCCCATCTATTTCCCATGAAGTGATGGGACCAGATGCCATGATCTTAGTTTTCTGAATGCCTGGTACCGTGTAAATGCTATGTAAATAGTTGTCAAATAGTTGGCAAATTTGAGTTTTGCTTTTTGGAACTTTCTGGAATTTTTTTTCCCCTTGAGTATTTTTGCGTTGAATCCATATACACAGAACCTGAGGATACAGACAGCGGCCTGTATACTGTGGTAATTACGGTTAGTTCCGCGAGCAAACACCCAGCGTGAAGGGCAGTTGACTTGCTGTCCTTCGTGGATTTCCCTGGGGGTTGCTGGCGTCACAGAGCATTCTGTTAATGTCGGGATTGCCGTGGGGCTTGGAGACCTGCTGGGAAAGGCTCAGCGGAGCCTGGCGGGCAGTGCCAGCGCGGGGACTGCTGGCTGCCCGCGTCTTTGCCGGCAGCACCGCCCGGCGTTCACTGAGCACGTAGTGCGCCATGTCTCACCTCGCCTAAGGCTCACACCAACGCGGGGAGGCGGGAGACAGGATGACCCTCGTCCACAGGTGAGAGGACTGGGGCTCGGAGGGTAAGCGGCCTGTTCACGGTCACTGACTGCTAAGGGTGGAGCCAGAATGTGCACCTCGTCTGATCCTAACTTATGTCTTAAACTGTGCTGTCCAGATCACCCCATTCCTGACAAACCGTTGAAAAGCGCATTTAAAACAGTATTTATTTTTATTTATTTGGCCATGCCAGGTCTTAGCTGTGGCACGTGAACTCTTGTTTGTGGCTTGTGCAATCTGGGTCCCCAAGCAGGGGTCAAACCTGGGTCCCCTGCATTGGGAGCTCAGAGTCTTACCAATACAATAAATAGGCATTGAGGATGTGTTAGCTGCAAATTTAGCATGGTGATTAAAAAAAGAAAAACGTTTGGATTGCTTCCTTCAGTCAACAGCATTTCTTGAGCACTCCTTGGAGAAAAGGTCCTTCCAGGGAGTTTTGGTTAGAGAAAAGCAGGCCCGTGACACCGGTCGGAGGTCACTGAGCCGTCTCACGGAATGGTGAGTGGATTCCAGCCCTCCACCTGACACAGGCTGGACTCACATGGACCTGGGAGAAGATGAGCCAGGGAGGCGGTTCTTGCACCTTCACCCGGTCCAGGAGACGGGTTTGGATCTGAGGGATGCGGGTTCAGACCTCGCGTCTACCTCTTCCTGCCGTTACGGCCTTGATGACATCCTCGGCTGCGTTGAGCTGCAGCTCGTGCGTAAAAAGGGTGGTGATGGTGACATCACAGCCACGCAGGAAAGAGCCTTGTTTATGGGGCAGGTGTGCGTTAACTCAGGTTGAGTTCTTAATAACATTATTGTGCGGGGTAATGTCAGTCTTTTTCAAACAACCTGAACACACAGACAAACAGCACTGAATGCTTCGATTCAGCACTTAGATTTCCTGCTCGCCCTGCCCTTCCCAGTCTTTGGTTATCTGGCAAACGCACAAAAAGGAAGTTAACGGCATGTACCTGCTCCCCTGAAGTACTCAGAAAGTCACCTTTGAAAAGAACTAACACTTCCAGGAAAACACAGACACAAAGTTAGAAGGAACAAAAAAGCTCTGCGATTGGCCAGTGGCCCATCCTGAAGTCCTGAAGTTGTTCTGCAATTCCTTGGTGAGCTGACTAAATCGCTGGATTACTCAGTCAGAGTCCCCGAAGCAGCTCCAGATGGGCAGGCTACTGAGGACAGAGGGAGGGGCAGCTTCTGTGGGTGGAGGATGAGGGGAGGCGGCAGTGGAGGCCCCTGACCTGGAAAGCTCTGCAGACAGACTGAGGACGGAGCCTGGGGTCCAGTTCTCCCATCCGCTGGGCCGTCTAGTCAAGTGTCTAGAGCGACTCTGAGCTTGGGGTCCAACAGTCTCATCCTACCAACAACTTCCTACCTTGAACAGATTTTGAGTCAGGATACTCTTTACGTTATGGAATAATAATATTCCAGGAGATATTTTTCGAGTCATCCAGTCCTTAGGAGTCATCAAAACCTTAGGCTTTTGACTTCTTTTTTTAAAAATCGGAGTATAATTGCTTTATGATGTTGTGTTAGTTCCTGCTGTACAACACAGTGATCAGCTATCTGGGTCCACATGTCCCCCTCCTGCTGGACTTCCCTCCCACCCACGCCTCAGCCCAGCCCTCTCGGCCGTCACAGAGCTTCGGGCTGGCCCCCCGTGCGGTGCAGCAGGTGCCCACCCGCTGTCTGCATCACACGTGTCGTGTATCCACGTCAGTGCTGCTTTCCCAGTTCAGCTCGCCCTCTCCAACCCTGCTGTGTCCACCGGTCCCTTCTGTGTGTCTCTGTCTCTGTTCCTGCCCTGCAAATAGGTTCATGTATACCAGTTTTTAGATTGCACATATGTGCATAGACTTGGATTACCGTGATATTGAATGGTTTGCCTTGGAAATGAACAGAGATCATTCTGTCGTTTTTGAGACTGCATCCAAGTACTGCATATCGGACTCTTGTTGACCATGATGGCTACTCCATTTCTTCTGAGAGATTCCTGCCCACAGTAGTAGATATAATGGTCATCTGAGTTAAATTCACCCATTCCAGTCCATTTTAGTTCACTGATTCCTAAAATGTCGATGTTCACTCTTGCCACCTCCTGTTTGACCACTTCAATTTACCTTGATTCATGGACCTAACATTCCAGATTCCTATGCAATATTGCTCTTTACAGCATCAGGCTTTGCTTCCATCACCCGTCACATCCACAACTGGATATTGTTTTTGCTTTGGCTCCATCCCTTCATTCTTTCTGGAGTTATTTCTCCACTGACCACCAGCAGCATATTGGGCACCTACCGACCTGGGGAGTTCCTCTTTCAGTGTCCTATCTTTTTGCCTTTTCACACTGTTCATGGGGTTGTCAAGGCAAGAATACTGAAGTGGTTTGCCATTCTCTTCTCCAGTGGACCACATTCTGTCAGAACTCTCCACCATGACCCATCTGTCTTGGGTGGCCCCACATGCCATGGCTCATAGTTTCATTGAGTTAGACAAGGCTGTGGTCCGTGTGATCAGATTGGCTAGTTTTCTGTGATTGTGGTTTTCGTTCTGTCTGCCCTCTGATGGAGAAGGATAAGAGGCTTATGGAAGCTTCCTGATGGGAGAGAGACCAGGGGGAAACTGGATCTTGTTCTGATAGGCGGGGCCGTGCTCAGTAAATCTTTAACCCAATTTTCTGTTGATGGGCGGGGCTGTTTCCCTCCCTGTTATCTGACCTGGGGCCAAACTATGTTGGCAGTAATGAGGACAATGGGGACCTCTGTCAAAAGGTCCCATGCATGCACTGCTACACTCAATGCCCCCAACCCCATAGCAGGCCACCGCCGACCCACGCTTCTGCCAGATACTCCTGGACACTCACAGGCAAGTTTGAATCAGTCTCTTGTGCGGTCACTGCTCCGTTCACCTGGGTCCTGGTGCGCACAAGTTTCTGTTTATGCTGGACTGGATGAAGCACAAGCTGGAATCAAGATTGCAGGGAGAAATATCAATAACCTCAGGTGTGCAGATGACACCACCCTTATGGCACCCTTATGGTGAAGAACAACTAAAGAGCCTCTTGATGAAAGTGAAAGAGGAGAGAGAAAAGTTGGCTTAAAGCTCAACATTCAGAAAACGAAGACCATGGCATCTGGTCCCATCACTTCATGGCAAATAGATGGGAAAATAGTGGAAACAGTGTCAGACTTTATTTTTTGGGGCTCCAAAATCACTGCAGATGGTGACTGCAGCCATGAAATTAAAAGATGTTTGCTCCTTGGAAGAAAAGCTATGACCAACCTAGACAGCATATTAAAAAGCAGAGACATTACTTTGCCAACAAAGGTCCGTCTAGTCAAGGCTATGCTTTTTCCAGTGGTCATGTATAGATGTGAGAGTTGGACTGTGAAGAAAGCTGAGCACCGAAGAATTGATGCTTTTGAACTGTAGTGTTGGAGAAGACTCTTGAGAGTCCCTTGGACTGCAAGGAGATCAAACCAGCCCATCCTAAAGGAGAACAGTCCTGGGTATTCATTGGAAGGACTGATGCTGAAGCTGAAACTCCAATACTTTGGCCACCTGATGGGAAAAACTGACTCATTGGAAAAGACCCTGATGCTGGGAAAGATTGAAGGCAGGAGGAGAAGGGGACAACAGAGGATGAGATGGTTGGACGCCAGCTTGACCCCTGGTCTGGGAGACCCCAAGTGCCGCGGCGCAGCTGACCCATGCGCCACGACTCCTGAGCCTGCGCCTCGAGCCCAGGACCGCAACTGCTGAGCCCCGTGCACAGCTGCTAATGCCCCTGCGTCTAGAGCTGGTGCTCCACAGCAAGAGACGCCACCGCCGTGCGAAGCTTGCACACCACAACGGAGACCCAGTGCAACCAGAAATATGAGTAAATATAAAAAAGAGAACTCAAGTTTCTTTCCCCTGCTTTCTTCACCAGTTGCAGAGCTGTGATCAGGTTTTCTTTTCTTTTTTTTTAAGAAGTGGATTATTCACTGGAGGAAAGGGCTGCTGGAAGCTGCATCGTGAGTTGTCTTTCCGTTGCATCTCAGGGGCTAAGACCCTCCTGTGTGGCATCTTATGAGGTTTCTGTTTGTTGACTGTGGGCGTGTTGGCGTGCCCCTCACTGTGGAGGGCAGGCAGGTCGATGTGGAGGCTTCGAGACCTCTTCCAACGAGCCGTGCCCTGCACGTTGCAGCCACCCCCGGAGGGGCACCTGGTGCCTGTGAAGATGGAGCTGCGGCTGAACTTCACATCCGGGTAGCAGAATCCATGTGGTCAAGGCACGCCTCCAAGTGCTTTCTTCTTATTCATTTGGCTACACCGGGTCTTAGCCACAGCATGTTGGAGCTTCTTCAGCTGTGGTGTGGAGACTCTTAGTTTCAGGCCGTGGGCTCTAGTTCCCCGACCAGGGATTGAACCCAGGCCCCCCTCACTGGGAGCAGGGAGTTGTAGCCGCTGGACCTCCAGGGAGGCCCCCAGGACTTTCCCATACACACCTGGCATAGTCAGGAGCACCAGAACAGAGCAGACATGCTCCTGGCTTCAGCTCCTGGGTCCTGGTCGTCTGTGGCGGTCCGCTGGTAGGAGGCGTGTCCAGGGGCGCTGGGCGGCTCCGGCCCCAGCGCGGCCGTTGCTTCGGCAAGCTCCTCGCCTCTCCTCTCGTTTCTCTCCCCCCGCCCCGTCCCCTTTCCTTTCTCCCTGCCTGTCCTCCTCACTCACTGTGGCTCCCGCTTCCGGAGCAGCTGAAGACCTGCCCGGTGTCCTGACCCTTCCCGCTGACGCTTCCTGGGCTTTTCCTGGCTCTTCTTGACTCCAGCCGGGACCCCCCATCCAAGGTGGGCAAGTGTCTCCTCTTCAGGGAGCAGTGAAGATGGAGCTTCGTGGACGGCTGTCAGCACGCCCTTCTCTGACTGTGGATGGGTGGACGGGGCGCTCCCTGGGGCCGGTGGGCCTCAGAAGGCTTGCCCAGAGTCACCACCTCTCTGCACGAGCCCCGACGCTGGGTGGGGAGCTCTGCTGAGCGTTTCCCCTCATTTGCGGCCAGGCTCTCCCTCCTGACGCCAAGGCTGTGGTCTCTCTACTTACAGATCGAGGAGACCCGTGTCAACATTGACAAGATCTCTGAGCACGTGGAGGAAGCGAAGAGGCTCTACAGTGTCATCCTGTCTGCGCCCATCCCCGAGCCAAGTGAGTGCCACACGGGGCTCAGTCACCCTCTGGGCCCGGCTGGGCCTCGGGTCCCCCTCAGAGCAGCAGGGGAGGGCGTGTTCCCTCACACTTGCGTGCCTGCCGGGTCACCGCCCGCCCTCCTCACCCTCTCCTGCTCACACTGCCCTGTTAACGTCTGTTTATTAGACTGCGCCAGCTCTCTGATGCAGCACGCGGGATCTTCACTCTGTGTTGCAGCATGCAGACTCTTTAGTTGGGGCCTGTAGGATCTGGTTCCCTGACCAGGGGTCAAACCCGGGCCCCCTGTATTGGGAACGCAGAATCTTAGCCACTGGACCCCAGGGACGCCCCCATCACCTCTGCTTTTTGTGGCTCCACTTGGCCAGACTCACGTCTCCTTCCCAACGAGCTCCTCTCGTGGCTGGCGGGGACTCTGGCTGCTGCTGGCGTGTCTCAGCTCTGCCCCCGCTTTGGGTTTCTGGAAGGCGCAGCTGTGCTGTTTTCTCTGCTTGAAACGCTTCCCCAGTCCCTCCTTTTTTCCACGAGGTGTTTTTACACTGTAGGTCGAGGGCAGGGTGCCTGGAAAAATGCTTTTAAAAACTAAGCTCCCTGTGTTCTGATGACGGGTGTCTGGGGAGCCCCTGGGGATATGTACTGCCCTGGACGCCTGAGAAAGCACCACACCTCCTCCGTCGATTGTTGTCACTGACAAAGCGTTCAGTCTCTTCTAACTGATGCTGCCGGCCTTTGTTTACCCAGAAACCAAGGATGACCTGGAGCAGCTCACGACCGAGATCAAGAAGAGGGCCAACAATGTCCGGAACAAACTGAAGAGTAAGGGGCTAAGGGAGCAGCCAGCCCCCCAACCGTCCCACGTCTGGGGTCCAGCCCTCCTGGAGCAGAACGCTTCCTCATGGGGGTGACATCGCGCGTGGCGTCTTTGCTCGTGATCTGGGCTCTGTCTCCGGCATGATGCATGATACCCCAGAACTGTGTCTGGTTGAGCGAGGCGGGAATTGGAATTTGGGGACGGGAATGGAAGTGTGCTTTCAGCTGGTGAATGACTGGTGGCTCGGGCCCCTTAGCTCAGCCCCTCGCCTTGTCCTGGTCCCGTGTCCTCCCGCAGCACTTGCGTACGTGTGAACAGTGATGTTAGAGATGTGAGGATGCCAGATAGACTCGTCTGCAGGCATCTCCTGGGGACCGGGTGTATCACCTCCCTCACGCCCACTCCCCCCCCTCAGTTAGGGCAGTGTTCTGTGAAGCCACTCTCATAGATTCAGTTCGGCTGGGAGCCCAGAAGCTTCCTTAGGTCCGTGGCTGTCATCTGCATTCTTATCCCACTTACTGTCTTTGGTGATGAGTGCATGCTGTTGGTCAGGGAGAGAAAGCGGCGTTGCCGAGCCTGAGGTATCATTTCTTCACCCGCTTCGGACCGTACTGCCTGTTTTCATGGGGGCGGAGTGGAGGTTTTCGGTGGCTGCTTCCAGTCCGGCAGTGAGCCTGTGCCCACTGCATGTTTGTGTTTGATTTTCATGTTGACGTTGCGAGGGGGGCCCTGCAGTGCACCCATTTTACAGAGCAGAGAACAGGAGCGCCGAGGGCACGTGGCTTTTCCAGGGAGACATGCCGGGGCGTGGCAGGGCAGGGATTTGTACTGCCACGCTGAGACGTGGCCGAGGGAGAGCCTGGAGTGAAGGTGTCCTGGGGCTCTGATGTGAGACGGCTTTTGAGACGGGACCTGCCTGCTGTTCGTCTCCTGGCCGGTGTGTGTGTCTGCGAGAGGAGGCTGCATTGCACCGTGAGCTTCTGGAGGGGAGCGGGGGCTGCGTTGCTGGAATAACCTCTCCCTTCCAGGCATGGAGAGGCACATTGAGGAAGACGAGGTGCAGTCGTCGGCAGACCTTCGGATTCGGAAATCCCAGGTGAGATTCTTGGCCTAACAACCATCTATCCCAATCCTTTAGTTTTTTTTTTTCCCTTAGCTGTGGAGTCTTTTTTATTTTTTTTAAATATTTATTGAAGTAGAATTGATCTACAATATGGTGTTAGTTTCAGATATACAGCAAAGTGATTCAGTTATGACGTATACACACACGCATATGTATATTGCTTTTTCAGATCCTTTTCCATTGTAGGTTATCACTAGATACTGAATATAGTTCCTTGTGCTACACAGTAAACCCTGTTTTATATATAGCAGTGTGTGTCTGTTACCCCCATACTCGTAGTTTATTCCCCCACCTCCTCTTTGGTAACTATAAGTTTGTTGTCTCTCTGTTTTGTAAATACATTCATTTGTATTAGTTTTTAGATTCCACATACTTAGTACCAGTGATGTTATATGACGTTTGTCTTTGACTTACTGCGTGTAAGTGAGATGCTCTCTGGGTACATCCGCGTTGTGTGAGTGGCCATGTTTCATTCTTTTTCATGGCGGAGCGTTATTCCATTGCATATATGTGTCACGTCTTCTTTATCCAGTCATCTGTTGATGGACACAGATTGCTTCCATCTCTTGGCTCTTATGAGTAGTACTGCGGTGAACACTGGGGTCTGTGTATCTTTTCTAATTAGAGTTTTCATCTTTTCTGGATCTGTGCTCAGGAGGGGGATTGCCGGATCATATGGTAGCTCTATTTTTAGTTTTTTAAGGAACCTCCCTCCTGTTCTCCATAATGACACCAATTTACATTCCCACCAACAGTGTAGGAGAGTTCCCTTTTCTAGCTGTGGATCTTTAAAAACAAACAGACCTTATGAAAGGTTGTTGTTGAATCAGGCGAATACACCGGGATTCTTGGCCCCCAGAGGAGAAGAATTCAATCCGGGGCCAGAGACGAGGCTTGATCGCTCAGAGCTTTTGTGTAATAAAGTTTTATTAAAGTATAAAGGAGATAGAGAAAGCTTCTGACATAGGCATCAGAAGGGGGCAAAAAGAGTACCCGCTTGCTAGTGTTAAAAATGAAGTTATATAATCCAAAGAATATCTGGAGGTTGTAAAGACCTCATCAGACCTACTCCCATAATTGGCAAGATACATCCTTGTAAAGACCAGGTCTACTCCCATAATTAACATTTTAAGATAACAGAAGGTTGAATCCAAAGACTGTCCTTAGGCAGGATACATTATTGTTATATAATCCTAAGGAATGTGGAGAAAGAAAAAAAGTTTGTCCTTTCTTCCTTCTTGAGAATTCCAGACCCCTCTCTCCTTGGGGACCCCTAGACTCCCTATCTACCTGCCTAGGAACTGACTCTCTCACTTATTTGGAACTCAATGTGAAGAACTGTTAGAGGGGAGCTGCCCAGGTCAAAGTGGGGGACAGGGCTGGTCCCTCTCACACCGTCCTCTCAGGAGGCGCCTGAGGTTCCCAGAGCACAGGCGAAGGTGTAGTGAGCCTCCCTGGTTTACAGGAGAGGAAACCGAAGTCTTCTCTCTGGAGACTGTTGGGCGTCAGTTGTCCAGCTTGGAGTCAGGCTGTTTGGCGGTCGTCAAAGATGTGATCCTTGTCATTGAAGAGCGGGCATGACGTGCCCCGTGTCACAAGCAGGCTGTGGCACAGGACCCACAGGAGAGAGGGCAGGAAGACGGGACCAAACCCTTGTGCTCCCAGCATTGGAAGAGCCTGGAAGGACTGAGGTGCCCAGAGGAGGCTGGGCCTTGGACGGGCAGGATGTCGGCATGGGCAGGCTCAGGGAGAGGTTGCCCTTGGAGGCCTGCGGGCAGGAGTGGTGTGTGTAGAGTAGGGGCGGTGTAGGGCAGGTGGGGCGGTGTAGGGCGGGTAGGGGCGGTGTAGGGCGGGGTAGGGTGGGTAGGGGGTAGGGGTGGTGTAGGGGGGTGGGGCGGACATGAAGAGAACAGTCTGTCTAGAGACAGCAGTTAGTCACAGGATAGTGGGCGTGGAGTTTTTGGTAGAGAACCCAGTGCCATGTTCCAGGGGCCTGTGACTGCGGTCTCAGGAGTTGGGATCTGATCAGCTAGCTGGTGTGCATTTGCTTTGGGTTGCAGTCTGTTAGGATAATCTGGTAGCCATTTGAAAACTGGCTCAGCGTGGGGCACGTGGGTCTCATTGGGTTTTTGCAATGATTTTGGTCTGAATTTGCCTGGTGATGGTCGGTTTAAAAAAAGTGTAGATATTGGTGATTTGGCAAAGGAAAAACCTTTGTTGGGTGTTGATGCTGAGAAGTGGGCAAGGAATAAAAATGATGATGATTTGAGTTTAGGCACCAGGGCTGTTGATGGAATGCATTGAGTCAGACGCAAGATTTGAAGCAGGAAAAGCTGGGTGATCAGTTTGAGTAAGAACACAAGGGTCTTGGGATGTGGAGGGGAGTCGGGCAAGGCCTCTGACATTCCCAGAGTATCTCCTTTGGCCTCAATTACTCTGTGAGTTCAGCAAGACAGGTTAACAGATAACTGAAAACATGCTTTGAAAAGGTGAGCTGACTTTCCCCATGGTGTAAAGTTTGGAAGCCAAAAACACTGAGTCTTGTACCTGGTCTTTGGGTTTTTTTTTTTAATTTCTTTACAATTTTGAAAGGTTACTTTCCAGTTACAGTTACTACACAATCTTGGCTATATTCCCCCTGTTGTAAAATGCATCCTCGAACCTATCTGACCCCAGGCCTTTGTACCTCCCTCTCCCCCACCCCCACCCATCTGTCCCCTCTCCACCTTCCCACTGGTCACCGCTGGTTTATTCCCTGTATCTGTGAGTCTGCTTCCTCTCTGTTATGTTCATAGTTTGTTGTATTTTTTAGATTCCATATATAAGGTGATGTTATACAGTATTTGTCTTTCTCTGACTTATTTCACTTAGCATAAATATCGTCTATGCCCATCTAGGTTGTCACAAATGGCAAGATTTCACTTTTTACTTGCTGGGTAGTATTTCATTGTGCACGCACGTGTACGTGTGTGTATCACATCTTCTTTATCCAGTCCTCTGTTGATGGACGCTTGGGGGGCTCCCGTCTGCGGCAGCTGTGAATAACGCTGCTGTGAACACTGGGGGGCCTGCATCATTCTGGATCCGTGTTTTTTATACATATATATATATATATGTACACATATTTTATACATACATGCACACACACATACACGCACACCCAGGAGTGGAATTGTTGGGTCAAATTGTAGCTCTATTTTTAGGTTTTTTTTTTTTTCGAAATCTCCAGTTTCCCAGTGGCTGCACAAGTCTGCCTTCCCACCAAGAGCTGCCCTTGGCCTCGCAGTACCAGGTCCGGTGCTGCCGTGAGCGAGGCTGGGGCCGGGGCACTGAGCCTGTGCCCCTCGCTCCTGGGGTCTCACGGCCTTGACCTTGTCCCCGCAGCACTCCGTCCTGTCCCGGAAGTTTGTGGAGGTGATGACCAAGTACAACGAGGCCCAGGTGGACTTTCGTGAGCGCAGCAAAGGGCGGATCCAGCGGCAGCTCGAGATCAGTGCGTGTTTGCAGCGTGTTCTGTGCCCCCCTCCTGGCCTGTCGGGTGGTGGTCTGTCCAGTGGTCAGGCCCAGGGAGACGGGGCCTCCGGGTGGCTTCTGCCTTCCCTTTTGCGCGCCAGCCGAGGATGGGCCTCACGGCACTGCCCCGCCGCCTGGATGTCCTGTCTTAGGCTGAAAGAGGGTGGCTCCGTGCTACCAGGTCCAAGCGTTGGTTGCCATGGGAACCAGCATTCCCGCATCCATGGAGGGAAATACCTGCTACACAGCCCTGCTTCCTGGGGCTCATGGCATCTTTGCTGCCTGTTTGACAGCAGAGAATGGTGCAGGTTGCCCTGTTTGTGTAAAGGAGTTAATACAGCCTCACCCTTTAGGAATCAGTAACTTTAGGAATCAGTAGCAATCAGGGCCTCACAGCGGGGAACATGCTCTGAGTGCAGGAACTGAATGAACGTGGTCGCAGGCAGGGAGGGCAGGCCGGCCAGGGCCTGGGGACAGGGCGCACTTGGGCGGAGCAGGGTGGGGGTAAGACGGTTGGAGGGAGGGCTCACCTGGGAACTGACCCCTCATCCTGAGGACTTTGGACCCCACGGCAGAGTGAAGTGGGCCAGGAGACGTTCCGAGCTGGAAAGGAATATAATCAGACATGGACTTCAGGAGGGTAATTGCTGATAAGGTTGAGGCTGGATTGGGTTAGGGGAGACATCGGAGAAAGGCGAGCAGGCTTACAAAGGCCACGGCTTTAGAGTGAAACTTCCTGTGCCCCCGCTGGGATTTCCAGACGGTTCAGTGCTAAAGAACTGCCTGCCAGTGCGGGACACAGGAGGCGTGGGCTCCATCCCCGGGCTGGGGAGATCCACTGGAGGAGGAATTGGAAACCCACTCCAATATTCTTGCCTGCAAAGTCCCACGGGCAGAAGCCTGGTGGGCTACAGTCCACAGGGTCGCAAAGAGTTGGACACAACTGAGTGACTGAACACGACCGTTTTCAGGAAACTTTTGAAATGATGAGGTTTGATCATCCATCTGACACTCTCCTTCTTTTGTTATAAAGCTGGCAAAAAGACCACCGACGAGGAGCTGGAGGAGATGCTGGAGAGTGGGAACCCTGCCATCTTCACCTCTGGGGTGAGTGATGGTGCGGGGTTGGGGGGTGGGAGTCCCACAGGGGTCCCCGGGGGGCTGAGGTGGGCCTGGGGGCCAATGGTCCATTTCTCTGCGGCCCGCCATAGATCATCGACTCTCAGATTTCCAAGCAAGCCCTCAGTGAGATTGAGGGCCGGCACAAGGACATCGTGAGGCTGGAGAGCAGCATCAAGGAGCTTCACGACATGTTCATGGACATCGCCATGTTGGTGGAGAACCAGGTGAGGGGCTGGGTACTGCGGGGGCGGGGAGGGGGCTTCCTGAGGAGGGCGGGGGGGCTCTGAGAAAGCCTCAGGGGTTGAGTGGGGAGAGAGAAGCATCGGGAATTGGCGTCGTGGAGTCCCAGAATCCCAGTGTCCTGATAAAGGAAGGCACCGGGATCCTGACACTTGGGGCGGTTGCAGCCTCGTTACTCCTGCTGGTTACTCTGGCCTGGAAGTCATGTCTAAGTAACGTGAGGTTTGAAGTGCTCTGTAACATACCTGTTCCCTCTGGCCTTGGGACCATCATCGTTATGTTTTATTAGTGACACGGGTGCTTAGTGGTGATGCCTTACAACGCTCTTCTGATGGGAACTGTCGGCGCTTCACTGGTGACACTGAGAGCATGGGGCCTCCCCAGTTTATGGTGAACAGTCAGGCGTGACGGAGACTTGTGTGTTTTCCCATTTTTGCTTTTTCTTCTGTGTGAGTTTTTCCAAAAATGTTGACTGTTTTTTTTGCTGAGGAACAACAAAGGGACAGCAAAGATAATACCAGCGGGAAAACTCGAGTCCCTCACGGCGCTGAGCTTGACAGCCTGTCTTGTTCCGGGCCAGCTTGCCCAGGGACGGACGGCTCTGTTCCCTGCCTGTGGGGTCAGTGTCACGTATCTCGTGGCTCCCGCTTCTTAGGATGCAGTTAAAGTGTAACGCTTTGGAGCCACTCTCACCACGAGCTCCCAGGGGCTCTGCCACCTGGAAAGGATCGGAACCTGCTTCCCGTGTAGCAGGAATCCTAGTGGAGCCCGAGCACCGCGTGGCTGGTTTTGACACGTTTCCTGCTCTGGGCTCAGGCACCTCTGCTCCATCCCCTTCTGCCCTTGGAGACTGTTCCTCCTGTCCCTCCATCTGCACTCTTGTTTTTTCTCCCCACACTGCCTTGCGGAGGAACTGGTTTGAGAGTCAAGTGATGGTAAGTGCCGTTCTCTCTGCAGAAAGCCAGGGGTTGCGTGGAATGAAGGTCAAGGTGGGTGGAGGGAATTCCCATCTTAAGATGCACAGAAGTCAATTGGAAAGACCAAACTTCCGGTCAGGAAGTAACAGCTGGGGAAGGGTCGGGAATCTTGCAAAGAAACCGTGATCTCTTAACCAGATAACTCAGGTAAAACCAATGTCTTGTTACTTACGGGGCCTGGGGATACCTTAGAGAAAGCAAGCGTCCCCACCTCAGCTGTTTACTGAGCACCCACCGTGCGCCAGGCACGTTCTGTAGTAGCGGGCACTCGGTTCAGGCTGAACGAACTTGGTTCAGATCTGAGTGACCAGGAAGAGGCCAGCCTCCTGGCAACATGAGAGAGATGTATTCTGGCTTCTCTTCTCACATGTTTCATTTTTAAAAAAAGGGGGCGGGGGACCCTTCAGGATATTCCAGGCGTCTAGACCATGTGCTCCTGGCGTGCAGGCGCTGTCTCGCACGGAGAAGTAACTGAGTGAATATTTCGGGGCCGGGTGACCGCCGCCTCGGCCTGGGAAAGCACTGGCGATCACGGGGAGGTGTGCGGGGTTACCCCGCGGAAGGCCACACTGGCAGGTTTCCAGGTGTCCCTGTGGCCTCTGTACTCGAGCTGGGACCATCCTGGGGTGCATGTCCAGGGCGTGACAGGAGTCTGTCCTCCGCAGGGGGAGATGTTAGATAACATAGAGCTGAATGTCATGCACACGGTGGACCATGTGGAGAAGGCTCGGGAGGAGACCAAAAGAGCCGTCAAGTACCAGAGTCAGGCCCGGAAGGTGAGCCCCCCGCCGCCCCCAGAGGACAGGGTCCATCGTGTGCGCTCTCTTGCTGTCTCCTCCCTCTCCCTGTGTCTGTCTCTGCTGCTACCACCTCTTGCATCCGGGGAAAGGGCGCCATGATTGACCGTATTGAGAACAACATGGACCAGTCCGTGGGCTTCGTGGAGCGGGCCGTGGCAGACACCAAAAAGGCAGTCAAGTATCAGAGTGAAGCTCGCAGGGTGAGCCCCGTGTCTCGGCGGGACCAGCCGACTTCTCTTCTCCCTGGTCGCCCCCATCCATGTCCCTGAGATCTCCCTGCCTTCCTCTGTCTGGCCTCCTCCAAAAGCCTTCGTCAGCTGTCCTTAGAGAATAGCTCCCCTTCCCTCCCCAGCGTGTCCCGCATGGATCTGGCTCCCACCGTCTCCACCCAAGAGCCCACGCTGGCAGGCAGCTCTGCAGGGTGGACCCGTCACTGCCCAGCGTTCCTGCTGGTCCGATGGACAGAGCTATTGGTCCATCCTGTGTTACACGTGGCTCCTCTGCCCTTCGGAAACTTGCTCTGCGCTGCCTTCCACTCTGAAAGCCCACACCTGTCCTCTTTGATCTCTTTTCCCTGCCCACATAGTGAACCCAGCTATGTGCTGATGGCTATGTGAACACTCTCTCTCAGGGCACGCCTGTGTTTTCTACTTGATAGATCAAACAGTTGGGAATCACTGAAGTCCCTGGCCACCTAGGAAGCGTAGGAACCTGGGATTCAAATTCGGGTTCCAGCCCAGCTCTTCCCGTCACCTCATCCTGCTCCACTGCCCACCCCCACCTCTAGTTCTGGTGCCCCTGTTGCTTGGAGCATCTCTGCCCAGTCACTGCAGTAGCCAGCTCTGGTGGGGTTTGCTTTTTAGCCTGCTCTTTTCTGACTTTGCGCTCTGATATTTTCATTCTTCAGTTCTTTTTCTTCCAACTTTAGCTGTTTCTTGGGCAGGTGCCTAGGGAGCTAAGAAGTTATTTCACATGATGAATCCTGTCCTGTTCACAACAGGACCTGTACTTTCAGACTCTCAGTCACTGTCCTGGGTTTGACAGGTGGGAGTGTTCTTTGGGGGAGAGATGGATGGGAGTTTGCATTTAGGAGGACTGTGTCAAATATGTCTTCATATTCCCCCCTGAAAAGGAAAATCTCAGTCACGTTATATCTCGGTTTACTGCTGCTTAGAGGCCCCGTGACGGTTGTGGCTATGTCTGTCCACGTGAGGGCTGCAGTGTGAGCTCGGAGCTGATGGAGGCTCCGTATTTCCCCTGCTGGCACTGCGAGTGCAGAGGCAACCTAAACAAGAGATCCCAGTGGAACGTCTTTATGTAGCGACGTCAGCTTTTCATTTCACTCTATCTGGGGTGATAAGAGGCTTCCGGTGCAGAGGTGGGTTTTGGATGGCTGACTCCAGCTTTTTGGTGGTTTGTAATAATGACTTGTTTTTATTTCTCTTCTCCCTCTCTCCAGAAATTGGTAATTATCATTGTGATAGTAGTTGTGTTGCTGGGCATTTTAGCCTTGATTATCGGACTTTCCGTTGGGCTGAAGTAAGGGCGGCCGCGCTGACATGTAAGTAAAGGGGAGGCTCTCGGGACTCTGGACCGGCTCACTCTTGAGAACCTAGCCTGGGATTTCCGCTTCTGCGTCTCCTCTCACGGTGGTCTGTGGACACGCCGAGTGCTCCACACTGTCAGTCCCATGCCTGCTCTTACCTCCGTCTCATCCTCTTCTTGGGTCCTGGCTGCAGCCGGGCTTGGTCTCTCGTTGGTTTGTACCCCGAGGGGTCTGGCCCTGCTCTCGCTCCTGTGTCAATGTGTTCTTCATTTCCCGAGCACCTCATCTTCACTCCCCATCCCAAGCAAGCCTGCTCCTCAGCTGGGTGTGGTCTCCAGCTGGGATCTGGGGCATGTCCTCTGAGTTCTTGCTGTCTTTCAGGGCTGTTGGGCTTTGCATTCCCTTTCCTTTCCTTATAAATGGAGCTTTGAATCGGGATTCATGGCTGTAGGGTTTTGTGAGTGGCTGACTGGCTAGATCTCGAATGATACAGTTGCTAAGGTGTTTTGAGTGTGCAGTTGTGCCAACACCTAATACAGGCATCATTGGCTCCTCACACCACCTTCAGGAGACAGGCGCTGTTATCATCTCTGTTTTATAGGTGAAGATGCTCAGGCTTAGAGAAGTTAAGTAACAGGGCCAAGTTTGAGCACACAGCTAATAGTGGACCTAGGGGAATTCTATGTCTGAGCTACTCCTCGTAAAACAAGGTGGGCATTTATCATCGTCTGTAAAGTCTAGAGAGCCTCAGAGGATGCCGACTTTAAAATTTAGGATATTGATTTGTAAAAAAATCTGGTAAAAACAATAGAGCTGACCACTGACTCAGGGTTCCATGTATGTAGCAGTGGCATGGCAAGTGTTACTGGGACTGTGAAGACATCTGTGACTTCTGAAGTACTTCTCTGACTAAAACATAGCATTATGCACGGTTAAAAACAGACTGGTAAACACTGAAAAGGTGGACAGAATTAACTTTTAATATTATTGCTGATAATCGTATGGCACGTTCACACACTCGGATGTGGTTTTACATCATTCAGACTATGGTATCCACAGTGTGGTCCCCAGTTACAAGGTCACAAGCATCATTTCACAACACTCAAATCTCTTTGGGAATCTCATGTTCAACAAGATTGTGAATATACTCTCAATTACTCAACATGTTCCCAACGTTGGAGGTTTGCTATTATTCTTTTGCTATGACTAACAGTATGGTTAACTTCCACGTTTTCCCCTTTCTTACACGTTCATAGAAGGTGGGTCACTGAGGTGACAGATACATAGATGTGACGCCAGAGCTGACCCTTCACTTTTTGCCTCAGTTTGCCTTTTCTTCCTTCCTCCTCCTCCCATGTGACTAGAGGATCTCAAAGTCCGATTATTATTTTTAACCATAAACATTCAACTTCTTGAGACATACAGGTGACTGATCTCTCATAAATAATTAATTGATTTGCTTTTTCCCCCTCCTGGTACTTGGACTCTAGTCCTTGACATTTTTTTGTTTGTAAAATTTTGTTCTGACTCTTCACAATCCCCCTGGAAAGGATATTAACATTAAGAAAAGGTATAATAGTCAGTATCTCTCCAAATCCACGGATGAAAGATGTCTTTCAAATTCACAGGGCCCCTCACCATTCCTAATTCCAGGAATTCAGAATGTAAATCATTTTGTAAAATGAGGAGGCAGATCAATCCATTGTTTTTAGCTGACTTACCCGACTTCTAAGATGCTAAGTTGCTGAGCCCTTGCTGGGTTGCTTCCCTGTTCCCAGACTGAGTCCAGGCCAACTGGCACACAGGCCTGGACTCGAGAATCAGAACTCATAAAAGCAGATACCCTACGTCTGTGCTCCCCAGTTGTGCTCTGGGATAACAGCATCACCCCCATTTTCATCGGGGAATCTCGGTGGAGCTCAGGGAAGTTAGGAACTTGCCCAAAGCCTGCTCAGCTCGCAAGGTAGAGCAGCCGTAACAGGCCTCCAGGACTTTTCCATGTCCTGTTCGCTGTGCCTTTCTGCTTCTAAGACAGACTGGGTGGGCACAGAGGGCGTGAGAAGACTCCAGTACCAGCAAGCCTCTGAGCTGCATTCAGAAGGACCTGATGGGGGTCCTGCACACAGCACGAGTGTCTTTCTCCAGCTACTGTGCCTCTCCACCCACATGTCCATCCACAGAGCCGACAGCCCCTGGGAAGGGTTCTAAGAGGCCCAGGGGTTTCCCTTTTTTTCCCCTCTCTCTCTTGTAACAGGGCTTTTGGATCTTCCCAGGTGGCTCTGTGGTGAGGAATCCTCCTGCCAAGCAGGAGATGTGGGTTCAATCCCTGGGTCGGGAAGATCCCCTGGAGAAGGAAATGGCAACTCACTCCAGTATTCTAGCCTGGGAAACCCCATGGACTGAGGAGCCTGGCGGGCTGTAGTTCGTGGGGTCACACAGAGTTGGATACAACTGAGCGACTCAATAAGACCAGGACGTTCGGGTTCTCGCATGCTGGGTGCTTACTTCAGGCCCTGTCGCGGATGCCCGTCGGCTGTCGGGTGAGTGTTGACTCTTCCACGATTCTGTTTGCAGCTCATCTCTCCTCTCCGCCTTCCAGGTGTGTGGCTGAGTCTTACTGTCGCTCTTCGCCGTCACCCGGGGTGCTGACCCGACCAGCATCTCCCCCCCAACCTGTTGTAGAGCCTGGTTTCACCCCAGCCTGGTGTGGCCGCCACCCCTGCCTTCAGATGGGAGCAGTGTGAATGGCCTTCCTGAGAGAGTGAGCCCCGTTCCTTTGTTTCCCTGTAACCACCCCTGGACCCGACCCGCAAACAGTCTCGCCCGGGAGGAGCCTGAGCTCCCTCACCGCCTTTCCTGCCCCACCGGCTCTGAAGCACCTTATCCTGGACTGTAGGAACCAAGCCAGCTTCTGTCTCCCCTCCGATGTGTCAAACTGTGTCCTGTGCCTTGGAGAGCCTACCTGAGACCTCCCCAAGGTGCTGTACTGTCTACCTCATGGAGTGTTCTCCCCAGCATTGTAACAGTTTGTTTTGGAGTGGGATATCTTTAACAAAACAAGGGGATTCTTCCAAGTTTGGCAACATAAGACTCGGGCCAGAGTCTCCCGCCTGGCAGGATCCCAGTCCCCCCAGCTTATTGTCCTTGTCTGAAAGCAGGAGGCATGGGCAGAGGTCGCTGTGGTCTCGGAAGCTGACTTCTCTGAAGCGCAGCCTTAAAATGAAGCTCTCAGTGTGCTGAGCTCCATGGCGACCTTCCACCTCTGTCTGCTGTACTTCCTCACGTGGGCTCAGGGACGCACTGCCTGAGACCATCATCTGAGGTTACTGTCTGTGCAGGCTGGGCTGTGGGGTCACCGTTCCCATGTCTGGGTCTGGGAGCTGGCTGTTCACTGTGAGAGCGATGGCTGAGAAGCCACTGCGGGGAGGCCCAGAGTAACCAGGCCTGTAAAATCAGCCGGGGCTGAGGTGCTCGAGGCTCAGGCTCTGGGGAGCTTTCAGATGGGAGCTGCTGTGAGTATTCAGGCATTTCATGTGTCCAGATGTGTTGATAATCGTGTGTGTGACAGGTATGTGCATATATGCATGGGTCTCTCAGGAAGTAGGGAACTGCAAATGAGGATTTTCTAACCTCAGAAGAATACCTTGAGCTAGGCTAAAAATCAGGAATCATAGTAGAAACATGATCTCATGTCATTGGGAAACTTGCTGTCTTCTGCACAGGCAGTCAGACTACCCAGATGGCTGGGGTGGGCACCAGGCGGGTCCCCGCTAGCAGATAGGAGGAGGGACGAGCTCGCCACCCCTCCCCGCTTGCTGCCGGGGCTGGGCTTGTCCTGAGAACACCACATCGCAGTCTGGTTTCATTCGCGCGACCGTGGGGCTGTCCTGTGTCCAGGACTAAGCCAGCTCGGGAAGCCGAGGTCCACTCAGCAGTTCTTCCTGCTCCCAGGTTAGTGGACTTGATAGATTCCTTGTCGCCCCCACCCGTCATGGAGGAAACAACAGCCAGGAAATTTTTAAGCGTAGTTTCTGTGCTGAGCCAGTGTGAGCCCCTGAGACTCCTGGCTGGTCCTGGCCAGCTCCCGATTCGTATTTCAGCTTTGACTTTAGTGCTTTCTAGGAGAGGGGAGCAGCCTGACCCAGGTACCCCGCCTTCCTGTGCCAGGGCCACTCAGCCAGCGCCCAGCACTTGGACGGAGCCGAGGGGCCCCCGTCGCCTGTGGCTGTGATGTCCGACTCAGGCCTGGCTCCAGCAATGCAGGCAGCCAAGCTCCAATCAGACCTTTGCTCTCCTGAGACTTGGGCCTGGGGCTTATCATTTGGATACAAGTGAAGGGTTTGTTTGTTTGTTTTTTTAATGTAAACTGGATAATTTTAATTGCTAATTTAAAAATAAATGACTCTATATACTGACTGTGAAGAGTTCTGGCTCCAGGTCCCTGTGAAACACTTGCTGATGGGCTGCCCCAGGTGGTGACTTGTGTTTGTTTAGGAAAGGGGTGAAAAAATTTTAACCCGGTGCTAGAGCAGGTGGATCCAAAGTTCTAATGTTGAAAACGCTTTAACTACCAAAGAACGCACTGTAAAGCTCCACGTACTGGGTCTTCGATTTCAAGGGATCCCCCAAAAGACTTTGGCTTACTCACTAAGAGTATCCGTGGCTCTGGGGTAAGTGGGGTGAGCCTGATGCCGCAAGGCAGAACGATCCTGAGCTTGCTGTTCAGATCTGTGACTCGCTCACTGAGAGGTGATGTCTCTTAGCATCCTGGGTTCTAGAAGCCAGATCCATCTTCCTTTCCCTTCACATCCGCTTCCACGCCCAGACCCATCCCCGTCTGCCTTCCTCTGCAACCCTCTGTGCAGTGACGTCATTTCTCACGTGCTTTTTCTTTCCTCGTCTGGAAGAACAGAAGAAGATCATGATCATGATCTGCTGTGTTATCCTTGCGATCATCTTAGCTTCTACTATTGGGGGCATATTTGCCTGAAAAGAACCAAACAGGTGAGCCATCTCTGGGGGCCGGCGGTGGGGAGGGGGTCAGGCTTGTTTTCACCTGAGATGCTTGTGTCCTGAAGGCTTGTCACCCCGTGCCTTAATCTGCGTGGGACTGGGTGCTGGAGTAATGGTTGGAGAAAACTGAGAAACAGGGACATGAGTGAAGAGGGAGCTGGTAGAGCATGGGTGGACGAGGAGGCAGAAAGAGGCGGTCTGTCCTGTAAGCAGGTCTGGCAGCAGAGGGTTTTGTTGGGAATCCTTTGCCTAAGGGTGTTGGCTTCCTGTAGCGAAGGCCCTTAGTGAAGGCCCTCCCACAGTGAGGGCTCTCCCGCAGCGAAGGCTCTCCTGTAGAGAAGGCTTTGGCACATGGGAACGGTGGAGAACAAATTCGTTAATGACTAGAAGCACCCTGAAACGCTGGAAGAGGGCCACAGGGTGAACCCAGAGTAAGTAACGTTCTTCCCTTCCGAGGTCAGGAAGGTTTTGCAGCCCTGAGTCATCCTTCATGCCTGTATACGGGAGTGGTGCCCCTGGCCGCGGCCACCCTGCCGTGTGATCTATGATCTCCCTCCGTTTCTGTCGTCCCTTCAGCCCTCACAGATGGACCCTCACCTGCTTTCTCAGTCCTTCTTCCACCTCTGTGGGGCCGCCGCAGACTCCTCCTGAGTTCTTCTTTCCATTGTGAAACCTCGTATGACACAGGACCTCAACCACCTCCCCCAAAGTGATGCAAAGGGAGACTTACGAGAATATGGCCTTGGGCGGCAGGCAGGGCGACTGGGCGGGGAGTATGGCACTTTGTGGCGGGTTAGGAAGGCGGTTCACGGAGGAGAATGCATAGCAAGGAGACCGGTTAGGAAATGGGACTCAGAGCTGGAGTCCCCTGACGTCAGCTGTTGGGGGCAGGACTTCAGCGCAGGGGGTCATCAGATCTGGGCGCTGCTGCTTCTGCACTTCCGGTTCCCACCTTTGACCCACCCTGCATCCCTGTCCTTCTTCAGAGCCTCCGTCTCTGAGGCGATTGTCCAGTGATAGACCCTGAGCATGGCTCCTCACTGCTGTGTCCACAGTGCTTAGCACAGCACCTGCCATTTACAGCTGCTGTCTGTCCACTTTACTATGCTGATTTCTGCTATGGACAAATCCTTGGATTTGATTCTTCAACACTTTAAGGCATCAGTGGGAAATGATCTATATCACAAGTCTATAAAAATACCCCGGAGTGGATTGATCCACTTACACAAAAGTACAGGAGCGCCCCCTCACCCCCCATTTCCACAACATACACTTTCAAGTCCTTTATCTACGGGAGGTGGGGATAGGAGAGTCGTCAATAGCCTGTTACTTTGCGGAGATGGCGTGCCCCAGGACTGTGGTTCTGTAATTAAATGTGGACCCTGAAAGAAACAGGTTCATGCTGTGACTGAAAGCCCCACAGTCATCGCCACCACTGCTCCGTGAGCCCTAACAGAGGTGACGATGTTAGGTCAGAAGGCCAAACGCACCCGTCACCATTCCTTCTGATTCATGCTGCCAGCTGAAACGGGCAGCACTGGCCAGCGACGCGTGTACAACAAGCTGTTCCCAACACTGTCCTCTGTTCAAGGTTCGGGTGTGTTCTAACGCAACTCAGCGATTAGTTATTGTACAAGAGATTCACTAAAAATACATTAAAAATCACAGTAGGCGATTCTTGAGGGCCACTCAACTGCTTAGATGAGTCTGTACTTTGGAAAGTAAACTATTCTGCCATCAAGTCTAACTTTTTAAGAAAGTGGGGTGAAAAAATGGACACTTTAGTCAGTGTGCCGTTTTCTGCCCACTTTCAAAGCAAATGGTTTAATCTCTCTATCAATCTGTATCTCCTTTGGTTTGCATACAGGATAGCAACCACTGCTAGCTAGCTCTGAAAAACAGATGATGAACTTTGTTCAAGGCAAACACAGAGCTGGGACCGTGGGCCTTTGAGTGACCCAGCCCTCGCTCATTCAGCAGTAGGGATCTACCAGGCGGCCCCTGCACTGTGCTAGGACCTGTAGGGACACAGACGCACAGCCAAACACCCTCCATCCTCAGAGGGTTTCCCGCCTAGCAAAGACCACAGCATTCAGCTTTTCTATCAGTTCCTTTCACTAAAAGGCAAGGGCATGTCTCTTGCCACACTGTCCAACATCCCCGCTTCCGTGACTGAGAGGAGATGGGTAGCTGGGCATAAATAAATATGCTGTCAATTACTCTGTGCACTGCTGTTTTCTCTGTTTTTTCCAGAAACAGTAAAAGTTTGTAACTAGTCAAGTGGCATAAAAACTAGCTCCTGAAGTGTGTGTATGTAAAAGGTTGACTTGTATCAGAGGTGGAAAAGGAAACGTGATTTAGCCTTGAAGACATTCCTCTTCCCGTTGAGAACCAGTCAATCAGGTCTGGTTCTTAATCCTTTAAGGGACTGAGTGACCAATGAGAAGTTACATCATCTTGAGCTGACGCTCAAACTTTAATATAATGCACTTAAAAGAATCCGACAGGTGATGTACAGTTTTTCAGAGCGTCTGTTCATATGCTGCTCCTCGGTTATGACATCAGAGGTACCCAACGACCCGAAGGACTGGCTTAGGGGCACGAAGGCGCGGATTCCTGCTCCTGAGCCTCACTACACGCGCTCAGGCATGTAGAACTTGCCCCAGTACCGCCCCCGGTGGGTCAGGTCGTAGGGGCTCAGCACCTTCCGTATCCCCAGCATGTTGGCGGTGGCGATGCGCTCAAAGGTCCAGGGGTTCTGGTTGTTCCGTTCTCGCTCCTCTTGGTCTTTCTGTATCTTCTCTAGAGTCTCACGGCTCACGGCCTTGGCAGGGAAAGGCAACTTGTGGGCAACTTGGTTAAGGATGCCTTGTACCTCCTGGAATTCGCAGCGCCCGCCCACCTCGACTATGAGGCGGCCCGCCTTCACAGGAGTCACGTAGTGGTCGATGGCACCCTTGCCGCCCCCCATGCGCTGCCCCATACCCTTGCGGGTGATGGCCTTGAATGGGGCTGGTACTCGCCATAAGGCAAACATGTTCTTGGGGTCCATGAAGCGGTTGATTGTCAGGCGCATCATTTCAAAATGCCCCCAGTGGAGGTAACCGCCACCCAGTGCCTAGAAGTGAATGGAAGCATTAGAAACACATGGAAATTTAGATATCCTTCATTTGTGCTTTAATAGGTGGCGTTAGTGGTAAAGAACCCTCCTGCCAATGCAGAGGACATAAGAGAGACAGGTTCGATCCCTGGGTTGGGAAGATCCCCTGGGGGAGGCCATGGCAACCCACTCCAATATTCTTGCCTTGAGAATTCCATGGACAGAGGAGCCTGGCAGGTTAGAGCCCACAGTATCATAAAGAGTTGGACACAACTGAAGCGACTTAGCACGCCTGGGTGCTATTCTTATGTCTCTTATGGAAACTGTGGCTTCAATGATACATAAGAAAGTAAAAATATAAATTCTAATCAGTACGGTGGAGGAAAAGCCTAGGGTATGAAAATAACTGAGAACAAGTGTGGACCCACTTCAACGGACAGCCAGGGAAGACCTCTTTGAGGAGGTGACGTTTATAGCTAACACCAGAAGTGAACGAACCAGCCAAGGGAAACAGATGAGCAAGCCCACAGTGAGCCAGAGCAGAAGCCAGTGTGGCTGGGCGGAGAGAGGAACGCGGAGCAGACCGAGGTGCTGAAAGGCTGGCAGGCGCTGGCTGGACAGGCTTTGGGAAGCGGACTTGAAAACCTCTGGCTGCCTGGTGGGAACTAAACCGGCGTCCACAGCCATTTGTGTAGGTGACGACATCAAGTTTTCACAGACACTACCTGATGAGTAGGATATGTCTAGACATCCCACATACTAAATCATGGATAATCTTGATCAGAGGTTTGAGTAGATCTCACGGTCTGACTATGGGATAAATGAGGTAACCTCTTCCGTCTCCTGCTTTTACATTATTTTCACTCTACATTAAAAAACATTTCTGACTCAGTGCTTACTGGGTGCTGCACATCAGTTTAAAGAGCTGCTGCTGGCAGTTCCTGTGAAAGCTGTGGAGGAAGAGACCAGAAGGAGCCCAAGGAGTCTGTTTTAGTCCCTGGCTTCCGTCCTGTAGCCGTTTGACGCTGAACTCACCAAGATTGCAAAATTGCCTTCTGTGAACTCAGTGGCTTCAGTGGAAGGACCTCGTATGTCACGCAGGTTTTTAGGCTCTCTTCTCACTTTAGGCACAAGTGGTGCCCTTTCGACAAATCTCAGCTTGGGCTTTTCAGGAATGGAGACATCTAAACGGAGCATAGACAACCAAGAGTAAGTCAAACCAAAGGATTTGACTTTGGTCAATGTTGAAGGATTCATTTTTTTCCTAGAAAGATTCATAACCACCAGGTCAAAGCCTTAAAGTTACCACTCAACAACAATTCCACAAGATTTACCTTGTGGGTGCTTTCATTGACACTGGAATTTTCTGACTATGACAGCTGTTGATAGAAATGTTTTTGAACCTTTTAAGATAGCAAAGTTTTAAATTGACAACCAAAATGCCTTTTTAAAATGCCTACCCTAAAGGGACTGTTAGGGAAGGTATAGAGATATGAGACAGTCACAAAATAACACGAGGTAACATTTTTTTGTGTATGTGAATGTTTTGTGTGCTGGAATTAAGCTGAATTCTTTACATGCATTATCTCATTTAATCTTCAAAACAACTTTACAGCCCTGTTTTTTTAGGGCTTCCTTCTTAAATTTTTTAAACTTTTAAAAGTTTAACACACGTATATTAAAAGGTCCAATAAAAAATGTGAATTATCACTAAGTGAACACACAAACATACACACATAACTATCATCCAGATAAAGAAATGGAAGGTAGTGCTTTTAATCTCCATTTTATAGAAGAGGAACTTCAGGCCTGGAGACATTTTATAATTTGATCTGGGCCATCCAGTTAAAACAGCAAAGCTAGACAGTATGATACTATATTGTACAAAAAAGTAGCTAAGTTCTCCTGCTTGCCACATTTTTACTGGGAGACTTACAACCTAGTACTCCTTTGATCAATGCTCTTTGCTTTATCTATTCAAGGGCATTTCACACTGAGAGCTGTATATATCCTACCATGTGTTTGCCCGGTGAAGGTAGGTGGGCTGAAACCCAGGCCACACACAGTACGTCTGATAAAGACACATATTGTCACTTTGACAATATGGAAAAAAAGTAACTTGTAAGTCATTTACAGTTATTTCCATAGTAAAATAAGCATGGGTCTGTGATGGAGTCAAATATAAAACAGGAGACTTTAAGGACTACAAAAACTGCCCCCTGCCATTTCTATGTGTCTTGGGCTTCCCTGGCAGCTCAGTGGTAAAGAATCTGCCTGCCAATGCAGGAGATGTGTGTTTGATCCCTGGGTCAAGAAGATCCCCTGGGGAAGGAAATGGCAAAAATCCCATTGTCAGAGGAGCCTGGTGGGCTACAGTCCAAGGGGTTGCAGAAGAGTCAGACACGGCTGAGCACACAACAGAGAAACTTAGTAACATTTTCTCCCGTCTCCAAGGCTGTATGCACTCCAGGGGTGCAGTAGTTTCAAAGTTATGTGTCCAAGAGGAGGCCTTCAGAGGTCCAGGCATCTATTTTTGAGATTTCCAATATATTTTAGGAAGTGTAAGATTTATCAAATTGTGGCTTACCTTGACTGTTTATATTAATTAATGCTTCTCACACAATAGGTACATGCACATATGTGACCTCATTTGGAGCAAACATCAGAAGTCTAAATTGGAGGCCGATTAGGTGCAGCTGAGAAGGGGGCTGCGGGTCTCGCACCAGTGGTAGGCCATAGGGGAGATAATCCATGAACGATTTTAGCATTTAGAACACCGCCTGGCATAGAGTGTGCCTTCAATACATGACTACTGAATGGATGAACGGGAATGGGGGCACAAGGAAACGCCGGCTCTTCACCCACCCCCCGCTAGGTTCCATCACCGGAAAGGCTTATAAACCAGAAGCCAGATAAGCTCTCACCTTCAAACGTTGGCACCGGGAGCAGCGTCTTCAGGCCGGCACTGGCGGGCGGCGCTGCCCACGAATCTACAAAGAAAGGTCAGATTAAACCCCGAAGGCGACAGGCCCAGGGCCTGACGCGCTCTGCGCCTGACGCTCCTGACAGAGCTGTCCTGTGGGCCGCGGGCTCCACTCTGGGAGACCCTAGGCGCTCGGTCCCCGAGAAGGACCGGCCGGGGACTCGGGGGCGACCCCACGTTGCGCGGACGCTTCTGCACGAGTCTCTCCGCGTGAGGGGCGAAGGGCGCGGCAGGCTCGCTTGCCCTTCGGCACCCGCGAGGGGGCCTCAGGCGATGCCAGACACCCGACGGGGGGCGTGGGGGTGAAGCCTGGGGGACAGGGGACAGTGACCTGACAGGGTCGCTCGCAGGAGGGGGGCGCGGGCGCCACTCAGCAGCCGCCACATGGTCCGCGCGCGGGGCCGCCGAAGGCGACGCCCGGGAGCCCAGTCCCAAGCTGCTCCAGCCGCCGCGCCGTCGGGCCGGAAGTTGCGTTCGCGCCGGTCCAGGCCGCAGAGAGTCCCGGGTGGAAGTGGAGAAAACCGGAGGCTCGGCACCTGGATTCCGGCCTGGCGCCCGCGGGGGCTGGCGGTCCGTCCCGATATGGGTCCGGCGGGGACGGACGCTGTCTTCGCGGAGGACCGCGCGGAGAGGGCCGGGCGCGCGTGGCGAGGTGCTGCCGTGCGGTTCACTGCAACCCACCGCCTCTCGTCCCTCCTCTCTCCCGGGACAGTGGGAAAAAGCGACGGACGCATGATTACCTTAACGTTTCCCGGGAAACTGCGCCTCGTCCTGGCTTTGCTGCTGCTGCTGCTGCTAAGTCGCGTCAGTCGTGTCCGACTCTGCGCGATCCCATAGACGGCAGCTCACCAGGCTCCCCTGTCCCTGGGATTCTCTAGGCAAGAACACTGGAGTGGGTTGCCATTTCCTTCTCCAATGCATGAAAGTGAAAAGTGAAAGTGAAGTCGCTCAGTCGTGTCCGACTCTTAGCGACCCCATGGACTGCAGCCCACCAGGCTCCTCCGTCCATGGGGTTTTCCAGGCAAGAGTACTGGAGTGGGGTGCCACGTCCTGGCATTGAGCCCTCAACAAATCTCTGCGACAAGCGCGTCCTTACACCCACTTCGCAGATTCCATCTCCAAGGCCAAAGGTTTAACTTTCTCCAAGGCCAAAGGTTTAACTTTCCCCAAGTCCCACACCGGGAAAGTGGTGCAACCCGATTTTGAGCTTAGTCTGTGATTCCAAAACCCACAGAACGCACAATGTCAAAACCCGGTATCCAGTTAAAATGAAAAACGGTGTGATTATTCTGGGAGAAGGTTGGGCAAGTCATCTTTATGCGCCCGAAGCTTTTTCATATTTAGAAAGAGGCTCTTTCCCCAAGCTTCTAGACGGAAAATGGGATTACCAGTTGAGGCTGATGTCTACTGTACTTCAGTTCAGTGCAGTTCAGTTGCTCAGTCGTGTCCGATTCTTTGCGACCCCATGAATTGCAGCACGCCAGGCCTCCCCGTCCATCACCAACCCCCGGAGTTCCTTAAACTCACGTCCCTCGAGTCGGTGATGCCATCCAGCCATCTCATCCTCTGTCGTCCCCTTTTCCTCCTGCCTCCAATCCCTCCCAGCATCAGAGTCTTTTCCAATGAGCCAACTCTTCACATGATGTGGCCAAAGTACTGGAGTTTCAGCTTTAGCATCAATCCTTCCAAAGAACACCCAGGACTGATCTCCTTTAGAATGGACTGGTTGAATCTCCTTGCAGTCCATGGGACTCTCAAGAGTCTTCTCCAACACCACAGTTCAAAAGCATCAATTCTTCGGTGCTCAGCTTTCTTCCCAGTCCAACTCTCACATCCATACATGACCACTGGAAAAAACATAGCCTTGACTAGACGGACCTTTGTTGGCAAAGTAATGTTTGCTTTTTAATATGCTATCTGCTGCTGCTGCTAAGTTGCTTCATTTGTGTCTGACTCTGTGCGACCCCATGGACTGCAGCCTACCAGGCTCCTCCATCCATGGGATTTTCCAGGCAACAGTACTGGAGTGGGGTGCCATTGCCTTCTCCCAATATGCTATCTAGGTTGGTCAAACTTTCTTTCCAAGTCTACTGTACTTAAGTCCTGCTAAATCCGCGCATGGTCTTTTCTCCAAGGATTAATTTCGTAAATGGCAACAGTAAAACCTGTAATCTCGCAGAGCTGTTGGGAGAACCCTCCCTTCCCACAGTTTTATATACTTCTTGACTGTTTGCACGCTGAATCTGTATCAGATGAGTTAGTGGGTTTTATTGCAGCCACTCATTTCTGTCCCAAGAACAGCTCTGAAAGGGTTAAACTGCCCCCCACCCCCAGCTGCCTGGCCTGGGTCAGATTTTGGGCAGCTCTTCTGTGCTCTCCTTGCCTCTCCAGAAAAAGTAGGTGATTCCCACGTGCTCAGGCATTTAAAAGTCTCAAGCTGAATGCTGTATAATATTGTTTTGGGTGGAGAATAAACCTGCAGTACAGGCACTCGTTGATTGGACTCTTAAGTCTTTTGGTGCCCTGAAACGTCTACCTCATTACTTATTTTAAAAGAACTAAACATTAACTCATATTTCTGCATTTAAGTAGTAACTGTAATATCTATTTTTTCTTTCTAAGAGTTAAGTACAATGGAGGCTACAAATATGAAAATCCAGTGATCCTATCTTTATGAATTTATGTAGAGAGGATATGATGGGAATATAAACAGCTAACATGGAGATATGAGAAGAATAAATAAAGGGTGTGAAAAATGGAATCATGGACCTGAGGTCTTCCTGGATCACAGAAAATGATTTTTCCCCTCAAATTTTTCACAGCGGTTTATTTACACTTCTCTTCTGATAGTTCAGGGCTAATTGTTTGTAGGAAAATGAGGTTCAGGGATTAAATGATTTACTATACAGCTAGTGTGGTGCAAAATAGGGAATCTTGACAGACTTAGTTTTGTTGGAATGTTTGCTAGCATCTCCCAAAAGTTGGTTTTCAGACTTTCCTCAGGCCTTCGTTAAACATGTAAATATCTGGTTCCTACTTATTAAGAAACTCTAAAGATGAGGTTCAGGAATTCCTGTCATGAACTAGCCCTCCCAGTGATTCTGATACCTAATCAAGTTTGGGAATCTGTGCTCTGCGAGCACTTCGAAAGTTTAAAGAGTAGAGTATAGGCACAAGGTATTGTTTCTGGATTCTCCAGGCCAGTATGCACTGAGATTTATAATTTTCCTATATGTATAAAAATTATCTAACACCTCCGTTTTTAATGTCTTATTTTAAACTCCAGAGATGAAGATGACAGATCTGTAGCCCAGTCCCAGGTCCAGGTGTTGACTGGACACAACATGCATGGCGCACGGAACATGCACACACACACGTGTGCACGCGCATGCTCTCATTTTAATAAAAATATTGGATTTTTGCTTATCAGATTCTAATCAGAATATCATAATGTAATAAATAACCATGCAGTCTCCACTTCAGGAAGCCCACAGAACCTTCTCAAGGGGTAGTTAATATCAGCTTTTTAAAAATAAACCCATTTAGCTTCCATATGGTGTAGAGCATTTCCAAAAGGGCAGTGGTACCCTAGTTTTTTCCACAACAAAAACAACGTACTGGCGACTTCCCTGGTGATCCAGGAGTTAAAAATCCGCCTGCTGATGCAGGTGACACAGGTTTGATCCCTGGCCTGGGAGAATCCCACACGCCTCGGAGCAGCTGGGCCCGTTCGCCACAACTATTGAGTCTGTGCTCTAGAGCCCGCGAGCTGCATCTGCGCCATCACACCCCAGCTGCTACAGCCTGAACTTCTAGAGCCCGTGCTCTGCAACGCGAGGACCACCGCAGTGAGAAGCCTGCACACGCAACCAGGAGCAGCCCCTGTT
Source organism: Bubalus kerabau (assembly GCF_029407905.1). Classification (NCBI taxonomy): domain Eukaryota; kingdom Metazoa; phylum Chordata; class Mammalia; order Artiodactyla; family Bovidae; genus Bubalus; species Bubalus kerabau. Next base: position 84,506,721 of record NC_073638.1, read on the forward strand.
CCCTGCAAGCAGAGAAAGCCCGTGTGCGGCAAGGAAGACCCAGCGCAGCCAAAAACAAGTAGGTAGGTTAAAGACACGCTGTGCTCTAACACAGTATTAATAATGAACATACTGGAGAGACCTGCTGTTTACCAAGCGCTCTCACACACACATAGGTTATCGTATTGGAGTCCTTTTTTTCTGTAGATGATGGTGGAAACAAGGCTTAGAGAAGTCTCCCTTCATTGCATGTGTATCTACTGAGTATCTCCCTTACTGCCCTGAGAGGCATGAGAGTGTCTCCACATGTCCCAGAGCTCTCCAGCTAAATTAGAGTCAGTCAGACTCTTGGGGGGTTACTAGAGTTTTACAAAGGAGTTATTTCCAGCATTTCTCATGGAGTGAGTCAACAGGCACAAAGAATGGATCAACTTCTAATTGTTTGACCAACAAGAGGGAACAACGACAACTACTGTTCTTGCTTTTGTCTTGGGATTTACAGGCGAGATCCATGGTGTTTCTATGAATGGTTTCACCATAGTGAATGGATCCCTATTGTGGCTTAGTCAAGTTATTTACAAGCCTGTTATTATAGACCATGCTACAATAAACATCCTTATTCATACAATTTTGGTACTGTTTTGGTATTTCTATTGGGCAAATTCCAAAGAAAAATCACTGGATCAAAGGGATATTTATTTAAAATCATTTTGCCTCATAAAATTGCATAAAACTAGCCTTCACCAACAATGTATGAGCATGACTGTTATACACACCCTTTCTGAGAAAGGATGTGAAAGTTCTTTTAGAGCTTTGCCAATATGACAGGTGAAAAACCACATCCAATGTTATCTTTATAACAGGACTTTAACACAGAATTGCTTCTGGCTCAGTTTGGCCTGATAATTGCTGTAATTCAGATTGAGGAGTTGAGCTTCCTAACCTGGACTTATTAATATAAAGGAGCTGATAGGGATTGGCTTTGCTATTCTCAGCTACCCACTCTCCTCTAGTGTGCGGTTCGTTACTCAGTCGTGTCCAGCTCTTTGGGACCCCATGGACTGTAGTCCGCCAGGCTCCTCTGTCTATGGGATTCTTCAGGTGAGAACACTGGAATGGGTTGCCCTTTTCTTCTCCAGAGGATCTCCCCAACCCAGGGATCAAACCCTGGTCTCTCGCATTGCAGGCAGGGAGGGTCTTTACCACTTGAGCCACAAGGGAAGCCCCAGTCTGTAAGAAGCACTGGAAAAATTAAAAAAGACAGGGGAAACTGGTGATGACAATAAGGGTTTCTTTGGACAGAGTTGATATTCTGTGAGTTTCACTTTCCTCCTGGCTGGTCAGGGATGAAGTGCTCCATGAGGCTCAGTGAGAGGCAGTTCAAGGTCATCTCGTTGACACAGGACTGGGGAAGTCTGCGTGTGGAGGCTGACCAAAGCAGCCTGTGGCTTCAGAGTAGAAGGAAGTAGCCACGTTTGCACTGATGTCAAGTCAAAGGTGTGACTTTGCTGGTGACCGGAAGTGGACCCCCGTGCAGGGCGCAGTTTTCTCGTGTCCTGGCCAGCAGGACCCCTTGGAGAGGCGAGGCGAAAGAAGCCAGAGGAGTTGTACCGATGGATGGCCAGGGCCGGCGAGAAGAGTTACAGGCAACAGTCAACTGTTCAGCAGAGATAGATGTGCCCACATCAAGGCACCTGCGATGTCCTCTGCAGTGAGTATGTGTGTCCCCTGAAAACCCCATGAAGCTCCCGGAGGAGAAAGAGGATGCTTTAAAATGTACCCTGGGTGACTTCCCTGGTGGCCCAGTGGTTAAGACTTTGCCTTCCAATGCCAGGGGTGTGGGTTTGATCCCTGGTCGGAGGGGGGGGGGGGGGGCGAAGATCCCACATGTGACCCGGGCCAAAAAACCAAACACAAAATGGAAGTAATATTGTAACAAATTCAGTAAAGACTTTGAAAATGATCCACATTAAAAAAAAAAAAATCTTGAAACAACTATCTCGGACCCAGTGGGGTGCTGTAACAAAGTATCCCAGATGGTGGCAGAAACAATAGAAGGTTACTGCCGGGCTGTTCTGGGGGCCCAAGTGTGAAGTCAAGGTGTCAGCACATGGGTTTCTCCTGAGCTGTGGGGAAGGGTCAGCTCTAAGCATCTCTGTTGGCTGGTAGATGGCCGTCTTCTCCCTGTGTCTCCTCATATCCTTTTCCCTCTACGTTGGTCTGTCATGTGTCCAAATCCCCACCTTTTATAAGGACTCTAATCTTATTGGATTGGGGCATAACCTTGGTTACCTCACTTTAACTTGATTTCCTCTGTGAAGATCCTCACTGCAAATAAGGCATTTTTAGGTATTGCTGGTTAGGACTCCCGCTTACCTTTACTAGGGGGAGAGGAGGGTACAGGTCAGCTCCTAGCAGGTGCCATGACTGTAAGCCATCCCAAAGGGATCAGAGGTGAGGGGTCGGGGCAGGAAAGGTCTTCAGTGTTGGTAAATGTGCAGAAATGAGAACTAAAGACCCCTCCCCTTGCCTCCATTTTTGTTTTCACCGCTCTCTCTCTGGCTGAAACTGGAAGAGGGGAGCAGCCTTACTTTTAAATGCGATTCCAAGTTTCAGTTATTACACGGTTTTGGACATTTTAGTTACTGAAGTCAATATGTTTTCTGGGACTGGAAGTGACAACATAACTTTTGTTTTTAATCAAGGAGTGAGGAGAAAGTGCAACAAAACAGCCTTCCAGCGTGAGTCTGGATCAGCAGTAGCAGGCTACGCTGTAGCTGATTTCCCATAGCATTCTCTGAGCTCTGCGTAGTGGCCTTGCTTGCATCCTGGTTACACACTTTGCATATTATTTTTGGCTGCACCCTGCTGCGTTCGGGGGTTCCCTGACCAGGGACTGAACCTGGGCCCCCTGCCTGGGAAGCGCAGAGTCTTAAACACTCAACCACCAGGGAAGTCCCTAGTTTGCAATTTAAAAAGTTACTAGAGATGATGAACTTTTCTCATCTTTTTGGTTTCATGTCTTTTTGTCTGTTTTTCTGTATGTGTGATTTGCTTTCTTGTGTGTTTTGAGTTTCAATCACACTGTGCATTTTTTTCCTTCCAGATTCAAAGCTGCTTCTTGTGTATATTAACTCCTGTTCAGGTGTATGTGTTTTGATTTTTTTCATCTTTCAGTACGTCCTTTAATTTTTTTTGAGGCATGATGATTATAATTTTTTAAGCAGTAAAATCTACCAGTAATTTTAAGAGTTTTTGAGACTGATCATATGACTATAAGGGACAGATTGTAAGGCTCTAACATAATTCTTTTCCAAGTTGAAAAATCCTCATTTGATATGTGACTTTATAATGTACTAAACTTCCCACATTTTACTTTTTTGGGTTCCTTCTAACATTTCACTCCACTCCCATAGTCTCTCTGTTCTGAGACCAGTGCTGCAGTTTTAATTATTGTTATTTATTACACATTTTTACATACATCCGGTCAAGTTCTTCACTTTTGCACTTTACTCTGCAAAAAAATATTATGGCACATTTTGCATGCTTGGTCTTCAAGATAAAATTTAAGACTGTCCTTTTCTTTTTTTTTATTTCGCATTTGTTTTATTCCTCCAGGTATATTGTTAGGTCCTTCGAAAACATGAAAGGGTAGGTTTTTTATTTATTTTTCTTTTTAAAACAAGTTTACTTATTTTTAAGTGGAGGGTAATTGCTTTACAGTGTTGCTCTGCCTAGAGATTCCAGTACTACGTTGAATGAAAGGGACGAGGATGGGCATCCTTGTCTTTCTGAGCTTGGAGGAAATGCTTTTAGCTTTTCATGGTTGAGTAAGATGTTGGCTGTAGGACTGTCATATATAGCCTTCATCATATTGAGGTATATTCCCTTATTTCCACTTTGTTGATTCCATATTATTTTAAAATCGGGGGTAGTATTTGGCACTAATCTTCCTTCTTTTTTCCCTTGCATCTTCACAAAAGTAGTTAGGCACAACTGACCCCTTCCTGACTTACTTTTGAACTGTGGTGTTGGAGAAGACCCTTGAGAGTCCCTTGGACAGCAAGGAGATTAAACCAGTTAATCCTAAAATAAATCAACTCTGAATATTCATTGGAAGGACTGATGCTGAAGCTGAAGCTCCAATACTTTGGCCACCTGATGCGAAGAGCTGACTCATTTGAAAAGACCCTGATGCTGGGAAAGATTCAAGGCAGGAGGAGAAGGGTACAACAGAGGATGAGATGGTTGGATGGCATCACCAACTTGATGGACATAAGTTTGAGTAAACTCTGGGAGTTGGTGATGGACAGGGAAGCCTAGCGTGCTGCAGTCCATGGGGTCGCAGAGTTGGACATGACTGAGCGACTGAACTGAACTGACCACTTCCTGTGGGAAGCAAGCTCAGCCTTTACCAGCCATGACCACTAGAGGTCACAAAAGCACTTAATATAGTCACTGAAACACCGGAATGCAGTCTGGAGCATTAGCAGTTATGCAAAAATAAACCCATACAGATTGCATTTAATTAAGGTATTTTCTCAAAGTGGAATTGTGATTCCTCATAGCAGACCCATCGTCACCCTCACTCCCCTGTCCCCTACCCCTGCCAATACAGATGAACACAGTTAATCACTAGTGTGCTGAGTAGCATCAGTCATGTCAACTCTTTGTGACTCTATGGACTGTAGCCACCAGGCTCCTCTGTCCGTGGGGTTCTCCAGGCAAGGATACTGGAGTGGGTCGCCATGCCCTCCTCCAGGGGGTCTTCCCAACCCAGGGATCGAACCCACATCTTTTTTTTTTTTTGCATGTATTTTTTTATTTTTTTTACTTGTGAAATTTATTTATTTTTTAAATTTTATTTTATTTTTAAACTTTACATAATTGTATTAGTTTTGCCAAATATCAAAATGAATCCGCCACAGGTATACATGTGTTCCCCATCCTGAACCCTCCTCCCTCCTCCCTCCCCATTCCATCCATCTGGGTCGTCCCAGTGCACCAGCCCAAAGCATCCAGTATCGTGCATCGAACCTGGACTGGCAACTCATTTCATACATGATATTTTACATGTTTCAATGCCATTCTCCCAAATCTTCCCACCTTCTCCCTCTCTCACAGAGTCCATAAGACTGTTCTATACATCAGTGTCTCTTTTGCTGTCTCGTACACAGGGTTATTGTTACCATCTTTCTAAATTCCATATATATGCGTTAGTATACTGTATTGGTGTTTTTCTTTCTGGCTTACTTCACTCTGTATAATAGGCTCCAGTTTCATCCACCTCATTAGAACTGATTCAAATGTATTCTTTTTAAAGGCTGAATAATACTCCATTGTGTATATGTACCACAGCTTTCTTATCCATTCATCTGCTGATGGACATCTAGGTTGCTTCCATGTCCTGGCTATTATAAACAGTGCTGCGATGAACATTGGGGTACACGTGTCTCTTTCCCTTCTGGTTTCCTCAGTGTGTATGCCCAGCAGTGGGATTGCTGGATCATAAGGCAGGTCTATTTCCAGTTTTTTAAGGAATCTCCACACTGTTCTCCATAGTGGCTGTACTAGTTTGCATTCCCACCAACAGTGTAAGAGGGTTCCCTTTTCTCCACACCCTCTCCAGCATTTATTACTTGTAGACTTTTGGATCGCAGCCATTCTGACTGGTGTGAAATGGTACCTCATAGTGGTTTTGATTTGCATTTCTCTGATAATGAGTGATGTTGAGCATCTTTTCATGTGTTTGTTAGCCATCTGTATGTCTTCTTTGGAGAAATGTCTAGTTCTTTGGCCCATTTTTTGATTGGGTCATTTATTTTTCTGGAGTTGAGCTGTAGGAGTTGCTTGTATATTCTCGAGATTAGTTGTTTGTCAGTTGCTTCATTTGCTATTATCTTCTCCCATTCTGAAGGCTGTCTTTTCACCTTGCTAATAGTTTCCTTTGATGTGCAGAAGCTTTTAAGGTTAATTAGGTCCCATTTGTTTATTTTTGCTTTTATTTCCAATATTCTGGGAGGTGGGTCATAGAGGATCCTGCTGTGATGTATGTCGGAGAGTGTTTTGCCTATGTTCTCCTCTAGGAGTTTTATAGTTTCTGGTCTTACGTTTAGATCTTTAATCCATTTTGAGTTTATTTTTGTGTATGGTGTTAGAAAGTGTTCTAGTTTCATTCTTTTACAAGTGGTTGACCAGAGTTCCCAGCACCACTTGTTAAAGAGATTGTCTTTAATCCATTGTATATTCTTGCCTCCTTTGTCAAAGATAAGGTGTCCATACGAACCCACATCTTTTATGTCTCCTGCATTGGCAGGCAGGCACTTTACCCCTAGTGCCACCTAGGAAGCCCACTCAATTACTAGGCAGGTAGTTAAAATGAGGTTTTCATACGTGAAACCAGCCTAGGATCCCTGCTTTTTGCCTTCCATGCCCCTCTTTTTCCTTTAATGTCAATCATTAGAGCAAATGTTGGATGCGGGACTCTCTCTCTCTCACACACATACACACACACACACACTCTTTCCTTTGTGTGTGCGTGCAATTGTTGAGAAAAAATCATCTTGCTCTGACTTTTATTTTTTGGCTGTGCCATGCAACATGTGGTATCTTACTAATGGTTCTTCGACCAGGGATTGAACCTGTGGTCTCTGCATTGGTGGTATGCAGTCTTAACTGCTGAACCACCAAGGAAGTCCCAAAGTCATCTTTGTTTAAAATTTTCCCCCATTTTTCACTGCTCAACTATTATGTGTTGAATGGAGAAAACTTAGAAAACAGAGAAACAAATAGACAAAAATTGATCACTAATCATTCTATCATGCAGAGGTAACCACTATCACACCCTGGGATGGATGATATTGGGGTGTTGTGTAGTCTAATTTCTTCCCTTGGCTATGCATGGATGTCTTTTCATGTTATCAAGCATTTATCTTCAACATGAACTTTAGTGACTTTTAGAATCCCGTCATATAGATCCACAGGGTTTGCCTACTTTGCTCTATTGTTGGATATACAGAGGGCTTCCACTTCCCCACGCTACAAATGCTATGATATGTCGTGTGTGTGGGCGCACTCAATTGTATCCGACTCTCTGAGACCCCACAGTCTGCCAGGCTTCTCTGTCCATGGAATTTTCTAAGCAAGAACACTGGGGTGGGTTGCCGTTTCCTACTCCAGGGGATCTTCCCGACCTAAGGATCAAACTCGTAAAATTAAGTGTAGAAGAAATGTGCATGCGCGTTAGGTCCTGTCAGTTGTCTGACTCCGCAACCCCATGGACTGTAGCCCAACAGGCTCCTCTGTCATGCGGTTCTCCAGGCAAGATACTGGAGCAGGTTGCCGTTTCCTACTCCAGGGGATCTTCTGGGTCCTTTACCACCAGCGCCACCTGGGAAGTGCATTTTTTCGCCACTCCCTGAAGGCTTCTTCCATGACGGTGCCGGTCCTGGCTTACAACTTTACAGCTGTGAGGGGGTGGGGACCTGGCCTGTGGGCCACGCTTCTCTCCTGGGGGCCAGACTGTTGCCAGAGGGCAGGTGCTTGCTCTGAGATGCCAGGAGGGGTGGCCTGTGATGCGGCAGTTAAGTCTGTCCACGTCTGGGTTCAGTCTTAGGAAGTCTATTGAGGGTGCACATCTAAGGCTTATTCTCTAATAGTCCCAGCTGCCTTTTTAAAAAGTTTATTTTTAAATTGAAGGATAATTGCTTTCCAGAATTGTGTTGGTTTCTGCCAAACATCAAGATGAATCAGCCATAGGTATACACCTGTCCCCTTCCTCTTGAACGTCCCAACTCTCTCCTCATTCCACCCCCTAGGTTGTTACAGAATCGGGTTTGAGTTCCCTGAGTCACACCCAGCTGATGTTTTGATTCTTATATATCTGTGTCCTCTTATGCTTTTCCCCTTCCTATAAATTTCAGAATTGGGAATTTTTGGGGTCAAAGTTGAGTATATCTTAGGATTTCTGATACACGTTTTCATATTCTTCTCTAGAAAGTTTGTACCAATATTGACTCCAACAAGCAGAGTTTACAGTTTCATTGTCTTAAATTTTCCTCCCAAAGATCTGTAACTACTCCAGTGTCCTGGCCTGGAGAATTCCGTGGACTGTATAGCCCATGGGATTGCAAAGAGTCAGACACGACTGAGCGACTTTCACTTTTCATGTGTGCGTGTGTGTGTATGTGTGTACATATATATACATATGTAGAATAGGGTGAGGTTATCGATATATACCTATATTTTACATGCAAAATATTATATGTATTATTTATGGAGCACAGTTACAGATATATATCTACCTTTAATATATGAAACATATTATATGCTAAATTTATATTAATATTAAATATAATATGCATAAATTATATCAAATATATTTGAAATGTGATTCACCCAGAATAAATATTGGAAATGGAAGGGGAGAGTTGTGATATAACATCATTGATCTAGTTCTGAACCTTCTGGGAGTTTCATATGGAATAATTTTTGTCACATGTATGGATGAATGTATTTGTGTGTGTGTGTGTGTTTATCAGAGAAGGCAATGGCACCCCACTCCAGTACTCTTGCCTGGAAAATCCCATGGACAGAGGAGCCTGGTAGGCTGCAGTCCATGGGGTCGCTAAGAGTCGGACGCGACTGAACGACTTCACTTTCACTTCTCACTTTCATGCACTGGAGAAGGAAATGGCAACCCACTCCAGTGTTCTTGCCTGGAGAATCCCAGGGACGGGGGAGCCTGGTGGGCTGTCATCTATGGGGTCGCACAGAGTCGGACACGACTGAAGCGACTTAGCAGCAGCAGTGTTTATAATAGGTGATTTGAAAAGGAGTACTTGGTATAAGATATAAAAACAGTGTTTTTTTTTAAGATTTCCTTTATAGAATAAAAGACTGTGTCAGTTAAACAATCAAAAAAAGATCGGAATGACCTTCCAATATATCAGCCAGGGGCCCCTTTTCCCTCACCCTACATTTAAATGCTGTCTCGCCATCATGGTCGTGAAAAACCAGACTTCTTTCATGGGTCACAGACGTTGAGACTCCAGCAATTTGCATCATTTATTTTACATTGTGGTTTCCATATTTTAACCAGTAGTATGGTAGCATTGAAAATACCCACTTTTTTTTGGCATAGATTTCAAACGATGTGAAAAAACAATTCCAGCCATCCTTTGGGGACATTTGATAGAAGCTCAGTCCACCTTCTCTTAGTACTGTGTGAAGTTGGCTGTGATGTGCTCGTGGTTGAAGGGTATGTAGTCAGCGACTCCTGGAAACAGGGAGAGAACAACCGGAAGTGACCGCGGTGCTCGTGGCCACGCCCGCCTCCCGCAGGGTCCACCCTTACATTGGTTGCCAGTGGGCTGCTGACTCGCTTCAGTCGTGTCCAACTCTTTGTGACCCCACGGACTGTATGTAGCCCACCAGGCTCCTTTGTCCATGGATTCTCCAGGCAAGAACACTGGAGTGGGTTGCCATTTCCTTCTCCAGGGGACCTTCCCCACCCGGGGACTGGACGGAAACTGCGTCTCTTACGTCTCCTGCATTGGCAGGTAGGTTCTTTACCACTAGCGCCACCTGGGAAGCCCGTTAAATTGGGTAGGGTTAGGGGAAGCTGAGCCCCGGAGAATTGATGCTTTTGAACTGCGGTGTTGGAGAAGACTCTTGAGAGTCCGTTGGACTGCAAGGAGATCCAACCAGTCCATTCTAAAGGAGATCAGCCCTGGGTGTTCTTTGGAAGGAATGATGCTAAAGCTGAAACTCCAATACTTTGGCCACCTCATGTGAAGAGTTGACTCATTGGAAAAGACTCTGAGGCTGGGAGGGATTGGGGGCAGGAGGAGAAGGGGACGACAGAGGATGAGATGGCTGAATGGCATCACTGACTCGATGGACATGAGTTTGAGTGAACTTCGGGAGTTGGTGATGGACAGGGAGGCCTGGCGTGCTGCGATTCATGGGGTCGCAAAGAGTCGGACATGACTGAGCGACTGAACGGAACTGAACTGAGGGGAACAAGATTGAGTTGACTAGTATGAAGGAAGCATGGAGTTGAGACTTTGAGGTCTTTTTTCTCAGGCTCTCAGCTGCCATGTGGAGCAAATCTTTGGCCAAGCCTTAGATTGTGCCAGCCTCCTTCCCTCCTATACACAATTGGACACTAGTATTTATGCTGAAGAATTATTTCCAGGATTAGAAATAATGACTGCAAAGTGCCTAATACAATATCTAACACATAATAAATGTGCAGGAAAGTTGTTACTATTAAAATGGCGTACGTAAGCCAAATTTAGAGCACTCAAGTTGGGAACTCATACATTTTGGAGGACTTAAGGAAGGGCCGTTGGTTGAGAATTTTGTCTTTCTGGGCAGGGAACACACAGATTATGACGTAATTGATGATTAAGTTTGAAGTAACCAGGCGTCAGAAAGCTTGACAATTCCAGGCCCAAATCGTTTTGGATCTCAGAGGACATTTTTCCTCCCAAGAGAAGAGAAGTAACTAGCAGACAGGAGAATAAGCCTGACTTAAGTTTCGAGGGCAATTAATGAGATGAAAATTGTAAGAGAAATAATGACAATAGTGATACGCATTTTTGAACAAACACCATGCAAAAGGCAGTGAACTTACTCATTTCTAATCCTCACAATAACCTAAAGGGTAGTGCTATTTCCAATTGATAGCTGTGGGCACTGTGGCTCAGAGAAGAGTCATTATCCGCCTAGCGTAGCTAGAAAATAAGCAAAGGGGCTTTAGGAATTGCCTGGTGGCCCCGTGGTTAGGACTCAGTGCTCTGCCAGGGCCCAGGTTTGATCCCTGGTCAGGAAACTAAAATCCCACAAGCTGGGCTACGTGGCTAAAAGAGAGAGAGAGAAGGGGTTTCAAACCAAGGCTTATGTGACTCTAAAATCTTTCTTATATGCTTGGCTGCAATTCCACAAATTCTGACGGGCCAGATTTTGTTAAATTCATGACAGGGGCTAGGAAAGCTCTCTCTCGTTGTTATCCTGGACAATGAAGCATCTTGACAAAGCTTCAGTCTGACTCTGCTATGAGTCTACTGACTTCACCACTGTGTGAAGGGATGGCCACGTGTCTGTGGACGTCGGGTTAATGTAGCATCATCCTTACACAAAGTAGACGAGTGCTCTTTAAGGCAGATAACATTTTAGCATTTGTGCAAACACTTTGGAGATAGTTAAGGTTTTTGCTGAGTCTGAGTTTCATTCTTCGCAATTTCTCCAAGCAAGCATCCTTCATTTTGGAGATTTTAAAAAACACCACTATGAAAGAAGGTGAAAAATGGACTCTGAGGGAAGCTGTGGACTTGATTCCTGCTCCATCACATACTACATATGTGCCTGGGGGAAGTCTCTTTTTCTTTCTGAGATAGTTTTTTCTGTTTAAAAGGAGAGTCACTAATACCTACAGAGTTGATGTGAACAGGAAATAAAATAATGTCAGGATATTGATAGCTGTTATTTTTATCCCTCTCATGGATCTGCTCTGGCTGTGAGTTTGCTGTTCTTTCGTTTCACGCATACGTGTCTTTTAACCCCAAAGTGGCCATCTTCTTAGATCACACACTGGTTTTTTTTGTTCTTTTTTGTTTAAGTCTTTCTCACATTTGCTTTTTCTTTCTTTAGCTCTTATTACTTTAGGTCAATCCACTTTTCTTCACTGAATATTTTTTTCCACTAGCTCAGAGTGGTGTTAGAATTCTTGATTTTTTTTTGTTTTTTTTTTTTTTTTTTCTGAGCCACATAGCATATGGGATCTTAGTTCACTGATCAGGGATCAAACTCTCAGCCCCTGTAGTGGAAGTGTGGAGTCTTAACTGCTGGACCACCAGAGACGTCCCAGGATTCTTGATTTTTTAAAAACACTATTTTAAATAACTACTCATTTGTTATCTATTTGTCTAACATTACTGTATATTCATGATATATGTGCATATGTACATACAAAGCTGTTATATATACAACTATTGTATATACACGTACTCTCACAATTATTTATTGACTAAATAAATGAATGAATTAAATATGGAAATGAAAGAATTTAGACTTCACACAGTGGAAAAAGTGCCTACATTCCTTTTCTTCACTCACCTTCTATTAAAGGTGTTTTCCCACTCAGGAATTGCCAATATGTCTTGTCATTAACATTTCCAGCGATATTGTTAATTGAAGAGACCTCAAGTCCCCAGGATGTCATTCTGGTTTCAAACCTGTGAGAATAATATCATACGTGATTAATGCCTTGCTCCAAGTCAGGCAATAAGAAAAGATGAAGGGCCAGAGACCTTCTAAATGCTTCAAAAATCAGAAAAAGATGTCTAAAAGAGAAAGTGCAAATGACTAATGAACGAATCATTTACTTCACTTGGAATTAAATAAAAATATAAATGGGTTTTAAAAAACTTATCAATAAGCAAATTAAAAAATGCTGATGTCCAACAATGGGCCAAAAAATTAGGTGCGTGATGGAATAAATATCCAAGATTGACTCTTTGGCAGTTATAAAATTCGTATTTTTCAATACTTTTCAGTGACATGGAAAAATGCTCATGCAATAATATTAAGTGAAAATGTGGGGTACACATCGGATGAGAAATATTTATCTATCTCGTGTATATATGGATCACAACTATTTGTAATACACGTGGAGAAAATACCTGTAAAATTATAAAAAATATCAACAGTGATTATGTTCTGGATAGACTGTGGATGCTTTGTCTTCTTCTTTATGCTTTTCCCCCCTCAAAATTTCTCATATGTATATTTACTACATTATAGGTAGAAAAATAAAATTCAGGCAAAATTAAAGCTAAGATTGGAGAGGAAGTAAAGTATATTCAGAAGATTGTTGGCAAATTAAGTATTCTAGAAATGTGATCTTTATCTCGACCCGTTCTACAGAAGCTGGAGAAGTTCTGGAGCTGGTCTGCGGGCCGCAGACACGTGTACTTATCCTAACCCTGCGCAACTGCTGCTGTGTCACTCATTCATCAATTCCTTGGCCTTTGTCAGTCTTTCTCCCACACGTCTCTCTGCAGAATTTGGATTATGTCATCTTTCCTTTGAAAGTAACTCATCTTTTCCTTCCCATGACTTAGCATCTTCCCCTTCCTCCTCTTACAGCTTAGCTTCTCCATATTTCCCTACTGTTTTCTTTTTTGCAAACTATAAACATTCCCCAAAGCTTAATGTTCTCCTTTTTATTTATTTTTTTTTCCCCCAGTTGGGCAGTGGAAAGAACATGGGCTTTGGAATCAGTCAAATGTGGCTTCAGATCTCAACTCTACTGGTGACATGTTTTGTGATCTTTAGAACATTACTTAACAATGTTGGATCTAAGTGGTTCTATCTGTTAAATGGGAGTAATTCTATCTGTCTCAGGTTTTAGTGGAGGCATTGTATCTGCCACCTACGACACTGTCCTTAACTTCCGTCATCGCCTCTGTCAGATGAAAACCCAGTCTCCTTTGCTTACCCTGCCCTCTTTTTTTAGGACTTCTTCTATACCTCCAAAAACTTCCTGATGATTCTGTTTCAAACTCAGGCAACTGAACTTGTCTAAAGGGATTGTTTTTCTCTGAAGGATCTTCTTTCTTCCTGACAGTCCCATCAATAGTTCTGAAGCTTCTTTCTCTTGCCCCTCCACAAGCCCTGAGGCATCTTCCTTGGCCTGAGTGCGTTTCTCCTAGATAAAGTCCTCCTCACATTGTATAACAGCTCTGTTTCTGTGGTCATGCCCTGGCTTTCCTCCTAGTCATTCATTCTGCATCCCAGTTTATATTTTGCAACATTTTCTTTCTCAAAAACTTGCAATGCTTCACCACAAACTGAAGTCCCATTTCCTCAGCCTGGGATTCCAGGCTGTCTGCGGTATCACTCAGTCTATCCCTTCAGGCACCATTCACTTAGTTCAGTCCTGTATTCTGTCCCTAGTCAAGCTGGTTTATTCATTGACCCTAAATTCCTTGCTCAGTTTTCTCTCAAATACTTTGTCCTCCTCTAAGAGTTAGAGGAATTTATACCCAACACTTGTTAACTTTGGGGTGATAAAATCCCCTCTTCTTGGAATACCATCCTTTCATATCTTGCTGTATGATGCCTCTTCTTTGAGGGGATCCAAAAGCCACGGGACTTCCTTAACCCTTCTAATCCACTCTGTGCTCTCTCTCCTTTGAATTCCTGTTTTGAAAACTCCATCATCATCTATTTAATTTTTATGAGGGCCTTGCCTCCTTACCAGATCATAGGCACCCCTATCGAATAGGGGCTATTTGATAAAGATGGGTTACTTTGTAAGAAGGGAAAAAAGCAAGAACACAAAGGAGAGAGAGAGAATGGGAATTCAGACTGAACTTGGAAGGAGCGGTAAACGTCACTGGAGCACTCACTTGAACTTGGGGTTTCGGCGCTGTGCTTCCTCTAGGACAACAAGCAGCACGGATCCTTTCTTCACACTAACACTGATGGTCACGTTGAAGAGCAGCTCCACGCCCCTCAGCTGGTTACTTATGGTGTAGACGACAGTGATGTTGGAGGCTGAGGTGGGGACAGGGCTGGGAAAGTTGGGCTGAGTTGGTTGTACCTCTTGATCTGCGAAGACCACAGGGGTCAAACTCATTAAAGATTACGGAGTTCACAGTCTAGGTGCAAAATCTCTGTTATTGGCAGAGCATCCCAGAAAGGATTTCAAGAAATAACAATGATTCTGTGTCGTTTGTGAGATGTTCTGAGAAACTGGTGTGATCTATGAAGCTGTTTCCCATCCTAGAGAAATGGTCACAGCTGAAGAACCAACAGCTCCCTTAATAATGAACATTTCTTTTGTTAAAAGAATTTTTAAGCTGAAGGGAGGATTGTGAGCCCTAAGTCACATATTGTACATGGCACTCCATGTTCACTTGGGGCTTTCTGTTAACCCGAAGAATCTGGAAGCAAAGGTAATATGTTTCAGACCATTTAACAGAATACCTGGGTAACCAGTGTGGAGTCCTAGGAAGGACTCTCTGGCAACCTTGTTCAAGTTGGGAAATCTTCGGTAAGCAGCCTAAGGCGTTAGGTGAGTGTGGCTGTGTTTGGTACAATTGGGACTGGATTGCTTTACTGTGGTCTCTGTAGATTCTGTACTGAGGCTGACAAGGAGCTTGCTAATCACTGCTTGTGCCAGGAAGTCCATGCAATGTAAGAAGAACCATATTTTATGTTAGTATGTGATTAGAAAGAAATATATAATATCTCGGGGCCAGGTTTTCACCCCATCCCTGTGGTGCACTGTGAGCGTATTTTTGTATCTCTAAGCCTTGACTGTAAAGTCAACTTTGTTCCTCTCCTGAGCTTCCCGGGAAAACTCAATGATTGGTCAGACTTTCTTTGCTTTTGCACCGTGTGATGCTTCTATTTCTACTCAATACTTCTTTCTTTTTAAAGATTTTTTTGATGTGGACCATTGTTTAAAGGTTTTGCTGAATTTGTTACAATTTTGCTTTCATTTTATGTTTTTTGGCTGCTAGGTGTGAAGGACAGGGAAGCCTGGCATGCTTCAGCCCAGAGGGTTGCAAAGAGTCGGACATGACTGAGTGACTGAACACATATGAGGTCTTAGTCCCTTAATCAGAGATCGACCCTTCACCCCCTTCATTGGAAGATGGAATCATAACCACTGGAGTGCCAGGAAGTCCCTACTTAGTATTTATTTCACTCTTCCAAATACTGTGGTTTCTGTCTGCCTTTCATCTCCTGCTTTGTAAAGAGCAGATGTGACAAGGCGTTGCATCATGTTTGGTGCACTTGTCAAATGGATGAATGAAGTCATGTTAATTTGTTAGGACCATGGACCTTCTCTCTCCACCAGCCATCCCACAAAATGCCTTACCTGTAGCAGGTGCTCAATAAACGTGTGCTGAATGAAGTGGACATGGGACTGAATTCCAAGGGAGGACAGCATGGCTGCATGCTAACACACAGCTCTGGGGGACTGGACGCCAGCTGTGCTCTGCCCGCCTGGAAGTCACAGGTGTGACAAGCCCTTATGCCCCTCACAATTGGTCCACTTAGGGCCACCTGTCACTATGTATACCACTTAGGGCCACCTGTCACTCCTGGCATAAGACACCACGTTATAGGGAGAGACAGATGTTCAGAGTCCTTACCAGGGCTGCAAGACACTTGGGGCACATCTAGGTAGGTCTTGCCTTTCAGTGAAGGGAGGATTTGGGCAATGGACATGGAGTTTTGGAATTTCCCCTCCTTGATCTCGTCCAGTACAGTATCCATGGTCTGCTGGCAATCCCACTGCTTGTTAGGTCTCTCAGGTGTCACGGAGAGAGCCTGGGGCCAGCGGGAAGAGACACAAACACACACAGGTTAGGTATAGCTGAGAGTTGGCCTTTATAAGTCCTGTAAGGGTTAGCCTCGATCACTAATCTTTGTGATCAACCAGAGGTTCCAGACAGTGTCTGTCTCATTCACAGCCATGTCCCCACTGCTCAGTGCAGTGCCTGTCACAGAGCAGTCCCTCAATAAATATCTGAGCTACACTGAGACTGAGGCTTCCCAGGTGGCTCAGAGGTAAAAAACCTGCCTGCCTATGCAGGAGAGGTAGGAGACGCAGGTTCAATTCCTGGGTCGGGAAGA
The DNA here is from genome assembly GCF_029407905.1 of Bubalus kerabau. Lineage (NCBI taxonomy): Eukaryota > Metazoa > Chordata > Mammalia > Artiodactyla > Bovidae > Bubalus > Bubalus kerabau. Next base: position 84,523,359 of record NC_073638.1, read on the forward strand.
TCCCCTGGAGGAGGACATGGCAACCCACTCCAGTATCCTTGCCTGGAGAATCCCATGGACAGAGGAGCCTGGTGGGCTGTAGTCCATGGGGTCACATTGAGCTGGACACGACTTCCAGGGAGTCCTTATCCAGGGAGTGCTATCAGGGCGGCTGCACTTGCTCACAGTTCTTAGATGTAGAAGTGAGAGGAGAGCTGGCAAAGCAAGCCTCTGGGGACCTCTCGTCTAGGACAACCTGGCCGTCTCACCGTGGGAGACCTCTTCCGCTCTCTGCTCTGCACACCCTTCGGGGGACTGGTCCCTCATTTGATCACACAGGACCGCCAGCCAGAGGTTCCGTGGCCCGGGCCACAGCGGAGGATGCAGGGGTGGGGTTAATCGCCGCGTGCGTCCTCTTGGTGTCGGTGATTGGTGGACGCACGCGCCAATCAGAGTCCTTCCCTGACATACAGACACCCGGAGGGAGAAGCCTCTTCTCTTCCCCTTCCGGGTTAGTAATCACTAAGGCGCTAGTGAAACAGGACACCGAGAAAGCTGGCCTAAAACTCAGCATTCAGAAAACTAAGATCACGGCATCCAGTCCCATCACTTCATGGCAAATAGATGGAGAGACAGTGGAAACAGTGACAGACTTAACTTTTTGGTTTCCAAAATCACTGCAGATGGTGACTGCAGCCATGAAATTAAAAGACGCTTACTCCTTGGAAGGAAAGTTATGACCAACCTAGACAGCATATCAAAACGCAGAGACATTACCAACATTTGCCAACAAAGGTCTGTCTAGTCAAAGATATGGTTTTTCCAGTTGTCATGTATGGATGTGAGAGTTGGACCATAAAGAAAGCTGAGGGCCGAAGAATTGATGCTTTTGAACTGTGGTGTTGGAGAAGACTCTTGGGAGTCCCTTGGACTTCAAGGAGATCCAACCAGTCCATCCTAAAGGAGATCAGTCCTGAATATTCACTGGAAGGACTGATGCTGAAGCTGAAACTCCAATACTTTGGCCACCTGATAAGAAGCAACTCATTGGAAAAGACCGTGCGTGATGCTGGGAAAGATTGAAGGCAGGAGGAGAAGGGGACAACAGAATATGAGATGGTTGGATGGCATCACCAACTTGATGGACATGAGTTTGAGTAAGCTCTGGGAGTTGGTGATGGACAGGGAGGCCTGGCTTGCTGCAGTCCATGGGGTCACAAAGAGTCGGACACGACTGAGCACCTGAACTGAACTGAACTGAAGGCGCTGGTGACCATCTTTCTCAGACACTTTGAAGAAGCAGGAGAGAAGCAGAAAAATCAGGACTGAGAGATGATGATAGAGTGATCCCTGATATCTTATTTGAGACCTTTATTCTGATTAATTCTAAAATCACCTGGATCCTCTAGTTTATGTGAAATAGTAAATCTCAGTTTTGTTTTGCTTTTTTCCTTAAGCAAAAACTGTTGGAGTTTCTGTTATTTGCATAATGATTCTTGATGAATACACTGTGCAAGTCACGCTACTGAGTTTTCTATCTTATGGGTAAAATAGAAACCATAGCTCCTGCCCTACCTTTGGAGTGGTCATTGGAGGTTCAGTTGGGATGCTATGCAAAAGCTTTTTTTTTTTTTTATAAAAAAAAATTTTTTTTTGACCAAGTCTCCTGGGATCTTGGGAGAAGGCAATGGCACCCCACTCCAGTACTCTTGCCTGGAAAATCCCATGGGTGGCGGAGCCTGGTGGGCTGCAGTCCATGGGGTTGTTAAGAGTCGGACATGGCTGAGTGACTTCACTTTCACTTTTCACTTTCATGCATTGGAGAAGGAAATGGCAGCCCACTCCAATACTATTGCCTGGAGAATCCCAGGGGTGGGGGAACCTGGTTGGCTTCCATCTATGGGATCGCACAGAGTCGGACACGACTGAAGCGACTTAGCAGCAGCAGCAACCTGGGATCTTAGTTCCCCAACCAGAGATGGGATCGGTGCCCCCTGCAGTGGAAGCGCAGAGTTTTAACCACAGGCCTATTGAGGAAGTCCCTGCAACAGCATTTTGTAATGTATGATGCGGAAGCTGTCCTTCCATCTCCCTCTCTTTAGGGTTGTACTGACCTCAGCCACCAGAGTGTGTTAATGTGCTGGGGTTGCTGACAACTGATTCACCTGAAGCTTCAAATGAAAAATGGGAGATGGGAGAGGGGAGCCAGACATGGATGTGAGCTGGAGAGAACAGTGTGAGCAAACAGGCAGTTCTGACAGGCACTGTTGACCTCCACAACCATGACAGTGGCTCTTCCCAGAGTCCACTTTACTGGGCTCTTTGGTTAAAGGCCATCAGTTAGGTTTTCCCAGCAACCACATCTTGTCCACTAGCCATGTTCCCCTCCCAGACCCCGCTAAGCGATCTGTATCCCTTTGGGGTAAAACATCGCAAACACCAACTCTTTAGAAAGGAGTAATGCATTAAGCAAAAAGAGAAGGGGGTGGCAGAGGATGAGATGGTGAGATAACATCACTGACTCAGTGGACACGAATTTGAACAATCTCAGGAAGATAGTGGAGGACAGAGGAGCCTGCTGCATTGCATGGTGCTGCAGTCCGTGGGGTTGCAGAGTCCGACACGGCTCAGTGACTGAACAGCAACATTGATCCGTTAATTGTTATAAGTCAGTAATAGCTTGGCAGAAGTTTACCTCTCCAAGTTAAGTGCTTGCCAGAGGAACCTTGAAAGCATTGGCATGTTGATGGAAGAAAGATCAGGGATTCAGGAACAGAGGGAAGGCCCCATGAGTGCCCCTGGGAAGCAGTGTGAGTGGCCTAAGTCACTTGAAGGGCAATGATAGCAAGCAGAGGTGAGTGAAGGCTGCAGAGGAAGCTTAATTCACCTTATTCCCTTGGGAGAGACCACAATTATTAAAATGCACCTTTATCTGTGATTCTTTTATACGTTTGCTATGATGGGGAAAATGAAATCCCAAGAGAGTCGTTTTCCCATATTTGCCCAAGATTGTGGTCAATCTGGGATTCAAGCTCAAGTTGTTAGAGCCTTAGAAACCTTGATGCTGAAGCTCCAATACTTTGGCCACCTGAAGCGCAGAACTGACTCATTGAAAAAGACCCTGATGCTGGGAAAGACTGAAGCCAGGAGGAGAAGGGGACAACAGAGGATGAGATGGTTGGATGGCATCACCGACTCAACGGACATGAGTTTGAGCAAGCTCCGGGAGTTGGTGAAGGACAGGGAAGCCTGGCGTGCTGCAGTCCATGGTGTTGGACTGAACAGCAACAGAAACACTTGGCTTTCGACACCAGAATATTTTAGATTAGAACAAGTTTATATAGTAGATACCTGGTGATTTCAGACTTCAGATTGCCTGGGTAAGAAACTCTGGCATGATTGGATAAGGAGAGGTGAGAAATCCACCTGGCCTTTGATATTTGGATATGAATGAGGCCCTGCCTTTTTCCAAGGAAAACTTTAATTCTCAGGTACAGCTTATCACAGTGTACCTTGCAGAACTGACAAACCAAATTAGCAAAAGCAAACACCTCTCTCTCTGGCACTAAGGACAGCAAGGTTATTTTCAGTGAGTCATGAACAAAACACCATGGATTTCTTCCAGGCTTCCTTTGTTCCACTACAAAGCTTTCTAGACCAGAGCCCTGGGAATACTCTTGTGTGATTCAGCCAGTAAAACAGTGTTCTGTTTTTACAGTAAAACAAAGTTCTCTGGCAAAATTCCACTGACCGCAACATGATGTAGAAACTGATTTTATTTTCATTTTATTCCATGGCACACTGGGGATTTTTATCCACTCTTATGTGTAACATGAAAGACTTCTAGTCTATTTATGCCCTTTGCGATTTTTTTATCTTAATTTTTAAAATATTTTAAAAATTGAGATGTAACTGACATGGAACATTATATTCGTTTCAGGTGTACTGTTAATTTTATGCTTGTGTATACTGTCAAATGATTGCAGTCTAGTCTAGCCACCCATTGCCACACATAGTTTCACAGTTTTTATACTGTGATGAAAAGTTAAGATTCACTCTCTTAGTAACTTTTCAATATATAATATAGTATTATTAACTATAGTCACCATGCTATACACTGCATTGTTAATTTAGCATGCAGAACACCAAACCGTTCTGTACATCCTACAGCAGTAATCCAGAACTAAATTAGATTTAGGGCTGGCATCCTAACACCATGATTCTGTTTCTTTATTTTTTATTGATGTATAGTTGATTTATGGGCTTTCCAGATGGCCCAGCTGGTAAGGAATCTGCCTGCAATGTGGGAGACCTGGGTTAGATCCCTGGGTTGGAAAGATCCCCTGGGGAAGGGAAAGGCTACCCACTCTAGTATTCTGGCCTGGAGAATTCCATGGACTGTATAGTATTATTTTAGTTTCAGGCATATAGGATAGTACTTCAGTGTTTTTGCAGATTATACTCCACGAGAGGTTATTACCAGATAATGGCTATAAAGCCCTGTGGACACAGCACATCCTGTTGCTTATCTGTTTTATGCCTAGTAGTTTGTATCTGCTGACCCCATGCCCCTAATTTGTCCTCCCACTTCTCTCTCCCTTTTGGTAACCACAAGTTTGCTTTCTATATCTACGCGAATGTTTCTGTTTTGCATATACCTTCATTGTATTATTTTTTAGATTCTCCATGTAAGTGATATCGTATAGCATTTGTCTTTTTCTGCCTGTTTAATTTCATTAAGCATAATATTATGAGTCTCTGGTTCTTGGCCATTCCATGTTGGCAAGGTCATGATGTAGTTTTTCTATTACTCCTATAGGGCTCAGACGGTAAAGAATCTGCCTGCAATGCGGGAGAACCAGATTTGATCCCTGGGTTGGGAAGATCCCCTGGAGAAGGAAATGGCTAGCCACTTCAGTATTCTTGCTTGGAGAATCCCATGGACAGAGGAGCCTGGCAGGGGGCTCCATGGGGTCCATGGGGTCACAAAAAGTCAGACACAACTGAAGCAACCTCACTTCACTTTATAGGGCATTTTGAGATGATTTGGCTGCAGGTGACCCTTTAATTTCTGATTCTAGTTGGTTCTCTCTCTCCCTGCTATTTTATTGGTGTGTTTTCTATAGGAGGCTGCTGCTCTAATCAGTGGAGGGAGGTGTGTGTGTGTGTGTGTGTGTGTGTGTGTGTGTGGTTGTATTTGGAGCTCTATCAAGCAGCATCTTACAGCATCCGAGCCTGAGACTCTACCCAGGGGAACACTGCACAGACTATAGACTGGATGACCAGACGCATCTGGCCTTGCCATGTAGGGGTCTTTGTGAGGCTGAATTGACATCGAGAGAGTAAAACAGCTTGACAAAGATTAGATGTCTAGGCAGCTTTGACTTATTTTCATTAATCCTTTTGAATATGATCCCACATTTTTTTTGGATCATGATACAAGGCTGATGAAAGAAGATTTGATTGGCAAGATGGAATCAGAAAAGTCAGTGTTATTTGAGGACTTACTCAAATAATCTTATTTTAAAAAATATACCAAACTCCTGTGCAAAGTCACTTCAACTGTGTCCGAGACACTTGTCGACCCCATGCACCGAGCCTACCAGGCTCCTCTGTCCATGGGATTCTCCAGGCAAGAATACTGGAGTGGGCTGCTATGCCCTCCTCCAGGGGATCTTCCCAAGCCAGGGATTGAACCTGGGTCCCCTATGTCTCCTGCATTAGCAGGTGGGTTCTTTACCACTAGGGCCACCTGGGAATTTTTATGAACAAACTGATCATTATTAATAGTAAATGAATACATTTCTTGGATTTATTATTTTTCCCCAAGGAAACCGAGTTCATGTATATTTGTTTTTCTACTTTGCCTGTGAAGTAGAGGGGAGTTAAGGCTTACCTGCATTTGGCGGGGGGGCAGGCTGTGCGGCATGCACGGTCTTTTTTCCTGACCAGGGACTGAACCTGCCTCTCCTGCGGGGCGCGTTTACCTGCATCGCGAGGCCGGTGCTGTAGATGTCTCCGATGAGGCCATTGCCTTGGATCCTTGTGCTGATATCCTCCACGATCTTCTTTAGCAACTGAGTGAACAGGGCGCGGTACCCTTCCTCCGAACCTATGGGGATCCTGTTGTACATACAGGTCAGAGCCAAGGTCGCCACTGCTCCTGCGTCTGTGAATCACAGCAGAGGGTAAGACCACCCCCTCCACAGTATGAACAACCAACATTTTACTGTTGGATTGCTGCGTTCAATGGGGGCTTTCCTAGTGGCTCAGTTGGTAAAGAATCTGCCTGCAGTGCAGGAGACCCGGGCTTGAGTCCCTGGTCAGGAAGATCCCCTGGAGAAGGAAATGGCAACCCACTCTGGCAATCTTGCTGGAGAATTCCATGGACAGAGGAGAGGGACAGGCTGCAGTCCATGGAATCGCAGTCGGACACGACGGTGGGGCTAAGTTCGGTTTTTCACTTTACTGCGTTCAGTAACCTCTCTGACCCTTCAGGACAGCCTGTGAGACAGGACCTCTGATTGTGTCCATTTCAGGGATGAGGGTATGGAGACTTAGAGAACTGCCCAGGGAGGCATTGCTAGTAAGGAGCAAGGACCTGAGAGCAGCTCCGCAGGACGCCAAGGCTCATGCCTCGAATGAAAGCTGACTGGCAGCGTTTTCAACCCCACTTCACATGTCCCAGCGTTTATCTGTCAAAAGTCAGTGCTTGGTGAAGTCCCAGCCGTCGTCACTTCTCAGCGAAGCCTCCTCTTCATCCCACCCAGCAGGCGCGGCCTCTTTTCTGAGCTCCTCCAGCACCCGGTGTTTGTGCCTGCTTTGCCCTCTCTGCCCTCTCTCCTGTCACCCTGCCAGGGAGCTCTCAGATGAGGGGACGGGTGGGGCCTGCCTCCTCCAGGGTACCCGGTACAGGCGTCCTCGGCGGGGAGCTCTCAGATGAGGGGGAAGAGGAGCCTGCCTCCTCCAGGGTACCTGGTACAGGGGTCCTTGGTGGGGAGTTCTCGGATGAGGGGGCGGGTGGGCCTGCCTCCTCTGGAGTACCTAGTACAGGGGTCCTCAGTGGGGAGCTCTTGGATGAGGGGGAAGAGGAGCCTGCCTCCTCCGGGGTACCTGGAACAGGGGTCCTCGGCGGGGAGCTCTTGGATGAGGGGGCGGGTGGGGCCTGTCTCCTCCTGGGTACCCCGTACAGGGGTCCTCAGCCCTTTCCTTCTTATTATGTGTGATCTAAATGGGCAAACTCTGGCACAGTGAGACCAGAACAAACCAGAGACTCACCGGATGGCATTTTTTTTTCTCACTAATCTTTTCCTTTCCACCCTAATCTCCACCCCAAAGTTGCATCATCTTGCTGAGGATGACAGTGTTGGCCAAGAAGCCCCAATTTCCTGAAGTGGCAGAGACGCCCCAGCCACGAGAAGGTCCCTGATGAGAAACAGAAGCTAGTCTGTGTTTGACCCGCAGGGAAGATACCTGAGCGAATATTGACCTGAGTGTTGGCTTAGTAGGGACTGAAATGAGAGAGGTTACTGAAGCTGCATTTTTAAGGGGTAAAAACGTGAGCTGATGCTGTTGCTTAGACAGTGGCGGAGGAGAAAATGTGACCACAAATGAGGGACCTCACAGAGGGCATTGTGCCGAAAAGTGGTCATTATGTGTGATGGGGTGGAGGAGAGAGTGTCCATTCACAGACAGCCTCGCAGGATGCAGGAAGAAGAAGGTTCCAGTGCCTCCTTGAAAGAGAGCATCATGGCTTTAAGGTTCAGAGAGGAGCTATTTAACATCAAGAGAATGTTTGTATGTTGTGAAGAGAAGCACTGAGAAGAATAGAGCGTGGACGCATCAGTTCAGTTCAGTCGCTCAGTCGTGTCCAACTCTTTGCGACCCCATAAACCACAGCACGCCAGGCCTCCCTGTCCATCACCAACTCCTGGAGTTCAGTAGGGATTAAAGAGGAGGCTCGGTGGGGCTGAGTCTAGACATTGGTTTAATAATTTAACTGCTGTTTGGGAATGACTCGTGACTTGGATGACATGCTTATTGGTTCCAGTGGAGATTCTGGAACTGCCAGGCACGTCAAGGTTTGTCCTGGTTTTCTGTTTTCCTTCTCTCTTTCATGTGCACCTTACATTTCATTTATCCCTCGCATGTCCACCAAGTGTCTGCCCAGCATCTCTCACCTGCTGACATCTTCCTGGCCCTCCCCTCCTCCATGGAAAGCACCCCCTGCCATGGTCCCCCCAGCTCTACCCGTTAGTGACCTTGGTGTTCCAAGCTCAGAGCAGCGTTTGAAACCAGTGACTTACCCACGTCAAAGGGAGAGGAGTTGGCCAGCAGGGTCTTGGCGAAGCGGGCTGCTATGGGTAAGGTCGTCTCTGGGTTGTTCTGGCACAAAGCCAGGATGGCCAGACTGGGCCCGTAGAAGGTGGAAGCGTAGGAATCGAGGCCTTGAGAGGGGACAGGAGCCTGCGTAAGACTAACGTTCTCCATAAGGAAGACATTTGTGAAAAAGGAAAAGCCAGAGCTTGGAAATGGACACGGCTAGAAATCCTGTCCAAAGAGAGAGATACTGTATTGGCAAGAGATAACTTCCTGTGTCTCAGAACAAGAATGGCATCTGGCAGGGGAACGGAATCAAAGGGAGGCTGCTGTCTTCAGGGGAAGGCATGCAATCGTGTCCTCCCGGGAGGGCGGTCTTTTCCAGTTTGTTGGACCAGAAGTGGAGATCTCACGTGGGGATTAACAGAGTGACCTGAGTGGAGGAACACCGGGTCTCTTCCCTCCACATCCACCCTCCCCTCCTTCTCTTTACAGATTTAGAATTCTCAGGAAGGGCCATTTGCCTCACTTCCCCACTCCCTTCTGATGAGGTCTTACTGGAAGGTGTCCAGTTCTCCATTTGGGTCCGCAGAGTCGATACTTTGTCCCCAGGGTCTCGGCAGGAGGAGGTGAGGGCCATGATAGTGAGGGCGAGCTGACCAGCGGTCAGGTCTGTGGAGGAGAGAACAGTACCATTAAACAAAGGCATTCTCAGAGGGGAGAGCTCCAGCGGTCAGGCTGAGCTCTGTGCTTCTTTCCAGATCATTTTGATTTTTTTTTAAATAATGTGATCAGATAGTTTTTTGACCTTTCTTAAGGAAAGAAGTGTTGGAAGACACTGCAGGAATGTTTAACCTGGTGACCTCTATGTGGTTTGAACACCTCTTTCGGATTTCCTGGTATCTGTTTAGAAAAGCAGCAAGAATACCTCTGCAAGTTCATATGGAAACATGTCTAGTTTCAAGACACTTTTAACTCTACTCAAGTTTCTCTAACTTGGACCTCAGGCAACTCCTGTGAGGTAGGCAGAACAGATTTTATTGCTTTTGTTATTATTGCTGTTCCTGTTTAATGTATCTATTCTTTTTGGTCATGCCATATGGAATATGGGGTCTTCAGTTCGTCCCCAACCGGGGATTGAACTTGCATCATCTTGCATTGGAAGTTTGGTCTTAACCACTGGACCATCAAGGAAATCCTGCTATTAGTGTTATTGTTACTCGAGTGACCTGCATTTTGTGAATGACAGAGGTGAGGTTGGTGGGAATCTGTGAGCCCTTCAGGGTCACAGAGTTAGTAGGTGGCGGAGTCAGACCTGGAAGCCTGCTCATTTACGTTTAATCTAGAGCTGTTTCTGCTTTACTGCCCTCCTATGTGAATGCGCCGACCCGCAGTCCCGTCCTTCCGGGGATGCAGGGAAAGGTGTTTGGGTGACTCAGGCACCGTCACAGGTAGCGCTGAGGTGGAGGGACTTGGGGAGGGGGTCTGGGAGTGGAGATTCAGGGAGCCCGCTAAGGGGCTCTGGTTTCTCACCGGCTGTGTCGCTGGCCATGAGATCGAAAGTCAGGAGCTTCTGGGCCTCCACGTTGTAGGCTCCTGCCAGGTTCATGGCGATCAGGACACTGGGATTTGGGAAGGTGGAGTTGATCACCGAGTTCTCCATGATCACTTGGATGCCATCGACCCAGGGCTGCTCTGCTGAGGGAACGGCTGCGAAGGGCAAAGCCATTTGCTAAACCCCTCATCCTCATGCTCTCTTCTCAGAAACGTTTGCGTCTCTTAGCTTTGGGGATCCTTGGGGATGCCCCCATTGGGGTGATTATTAAAGAGAAATGGAGAAAACGCTGCGGTTTCCTTTTGAGGCCAGTTAGTCCCTGCACGCATGCTCAGTCACGCAGTCGTGTCTGACTGTGACCCCATGGCTTGTAGCCCACCAGGCTCCTCTGTCCATGGGATTCTCCAGGCAAGAAGACTGGGGTGGGCAGCCATGTCCTCCTCCAGGGGATCTTCCCGACCCAGGGATCGAACCTGGGTTTCTTGCATTGCAGGCGGATTCTTTACCATCTGAGCCCTCAGGGAACCCCAGTTAGTCCCTACATCTTTCCAAAGAACTCTGATCTTTAAGAAAGTGATTTTTTACTTAGCGACATCACACGCTGCGCTCACAGACATTTTGTGCTGTTTCTAGCATGTTCCCAGAGATCACTGATCGCCTTGCGTCCATCTCTTCTCACTTTTGCATGAGATGTAAGAAGGATCTGGGCTACGACCTATCTGTAAGAAGGATCTGGGCTACGACCTATCCTCAGCAGGTACCCAACCTTCTCACCACCAGGGGCACATGGTCAGAACAGTCACTGAGGGTCTCCCCCCAAATCATCAACCATCATTCCCGCAACAGTATTTCAATCTCTCTTAATGTAAAGTGCAGAGACTTGCCTCCCCAAGAACTCATGCCATTAGCGATGAACCGTACAGACTCACGCCCTGTACGGGAGCCCCTGTCAACGACTGCTGCTTTCAGGCCTCTCATCATTAGACGCCAGTGTCTGAGCTTTCTGCCTGTCCCCAGGGTAACCGCTTCCTTGACCTCCTTGGAAAAAATGCCCTACTCACAGCACGAGCTTTGGGTCTGGGTGCTGGTCCTCGTCACAGCCCAGAGAAGGGTCAGGAGCTGGAGGGCAGCCCGGGCCATGCCTCTGTCTCCTGGTGTGTCCCCGGCCCCTGTTCCCGAGTCCCCATGTGTGCAGGCTTCGTGTTTTCCTGCTTCCCCTTATATATGCGGCTCTTTGTAAAGCAGTCTGCCTGCTCCCCAGCCCAGCCACTCCTGAGTGCTTATCCTGATTTCCATTTGCTGACGCAAGCTTGCCTACTCCAGAGCCTCCAAGACATCTGAAGGTCATGTCTTGGCAGCACGGTCAGAGGAGACACTCGGGACTTCGTATGCGATGAAGGCCAAGTGTCCTTTACTAAAGTCCCGGGAGGCTGGCTAGTGTGAGAGTCTTAAGGGAACTTTCTCCTAAGCCTTTTCATACCCAGAAACCTCTTGGCTATTTTTCAGCAACCACTTCATTGAGGTTGGGGTGGTTCCTAAGGCCCCACCTCACAGTTCATGGGGTTCTCATGGCAAGAACACTGGAGTGGTTAGACATTCCCTCCTCCAGTGGACCAGATTTTGTCAGAACTCTCCTCTATCACCCATCCGTCTTGGGTGGCCCTGCACAGCATGGCTTCATTGAGTTACACAAGCCCCTTCGTCACAACGAGGTAGTAATCCACGGAGGGGAAACCTGGGCAAACTCTGGGAGGTGGTGAGGGACAGGGAGGCCTGGCGCGCTGCAGTCCATGGGGTTGCAAAGAGTCAGACACAACTTGGTGATGAACAGCAACACCCCACTTACAGTCGGAGGCACTTGTTTTATGAGAAGTGCTCTGAGGCTCTCAGGTAGCATTGGCCAGGTGAGGGCTGGCTTTATGCAGTGAACTAAGCCGTCACGACTTGGGTTCCAGCCCATGGGCAAACAACAGACTGCAGTTCCCCAGAATTTTTTATTTTTTAATTTCTCTTTCCTACCTAGGGAAGAAAGCAGTTTCAAACAACCAAGGATTTCAGATATTGTCTTTTAAAGTAAGTAATTGGAAAACGTGGGATCAATGAATTATATTAAGCAATATGTATATATTAATTTTTTTAGGATTGTGGCTGTATAATAAAGCAAAGTAAGCCTCCCTATCATGGAGAACTGAAAATGATGAGATTATGAAAGAGTTCAGTTCAGTTCAGCCGCTCAGTCACGTCCGACTCTTTGCGACCCCATGAATCACAGCACACCGGGCCTCCCTGTCCATCACCAACTCCCAGAGTTCACTCAGACTCACGTCCATCGAATCAGTGACGCCATCCAGCCATCTCATCCTCTGTCATCCCCTTCTTCTCCTGCCCCCAATCCCTCCCAGCATCAGAGTCTTTTCCAATGAGTCAACTCTTCACATGAGGTGGCCAAAGTACTGGAGTTTCAGCTTTAGCATCATTCCTTCCAAAGAAATCCCAGGGCTGATCTCCTTCAGAATGGACTGGTTGGATCTCCTTGCAGTCCAAGGGACACTCAAGAGTCTTCTCCAACACCACAGTTCAAAAGCATCAATTCTTCAGCGCTCAGCTTTCTTCACAGTCCAACTCTCACATCCATACATGACCACAGGAAAAACCATAGCCTTGACTAGACGGACCTTTGTTGGCAAAGTAATGTCTCTGCTTTGCAATATGCTATGTAGGTTGGTCATAACTTTCCTTCCAAGGAGCAAGCGTCTTTTAATTTCATGGCTGCAGTCACCATCTGTAGTGATTTTGGAGCCCCCCAAAATAAAGTCTGATACTGTTTCCATTGTTTCCCCATCTATTTCCCATGAAGTGATGGGACCGGATGCCATGATCTTTGTTTTCTGAATGTTGAGCTTTAAGCCAACTTTTTCACTCTCCACTTTCACTTTCATCAAGAGGCTTTTGAGTTCCTCTTCACTTTCTACCATAAGGGTGGTGTCATCTGCCTATCTGAGGTTATTGATGTTTTTCCCGGCAATCTTGATTCCAGCTTGTGCTTCTTCCAGCCCAGCGTTTCTCATGATGTACTCTGCATAGAAGTTAAATAAGCAGGGTGACAATATACAGCCTTGACGTACTCCTTTTCCTGTTTGGAACCAGTCTGTTGTTATGGAGGAGGGAGCTACCTTTTTTCTTTTCTAATGACCTATTTTTAAGTAGCTTCTTTTAGGAGGCTATTCTCCAGTGACTCCCAACTTAAACTAAGATTCAAAGGCCTTCAAACAACCTCCCGCCCTGTGAGATCTGTCCCCTGGCTGCCTTCTGGACCTCACCTCCATCCACTGTCTCCCTTGCCCTGGCAGCTTCTGCAGCACCTCTTGTTCCTCGAACCTGTCGGTCCCCTTAGCTCTTGCTGTCCCCTCTGCCTGGGACATCTTTACTCCAAATACTGGCACGGTGGCTCCTCACTTCTTTCATTATTCTGCTCAGAGGTCAGGTTTTTTTGGTTTTAATTTTATTTATTTTTTTACTTTTGACGGTGCTGGATCTTCGCTGATGTGTGGGCTTTTCTCTTGTTGCGTCAGGTGGGGGAGCTCGCTGCTCGTGGCGTGTGGACCCCTCACTGTGGCGGCTCCTCTTGTGGAGGGCGGGCTCAGTGCTTGTGAGCTTAGTTGCTCTGTGATGTGGGGGATCTTCCCGGATCAGGAATTGAACCCGTGTCCCCTGCGTTGGCAGGCGAATTCTATACCATTGAGCCACCAGGGAAGCCCGAAGGCCAGCTTTTATTTGTTTTCCTGTTTCCGTTTCATTTTTTATTCCTTTAATGTTAAACTTTGAATTGGAGTATAGTTGCTTTACAAGGCTCTGGTTCCTGCTGTACTGCAAAGCGAATCAGCCACGTGTGTGCGTACATCCCACCCTGGGGTCTCCTTCCACAGGTCACCACGGAGCTCTGAGTGGAGTTCCCTGTCAAAGGTCAGCTCTCAGAGACGCCTTCCCAGACCCCTGAGTGAGAGGCAGCCTCCCCCGACACCCACCGCCCGTCTGCCTGCCGCAGGTCCTACCCTCCGTCACACTGTGCGCCTCGCTTCCTGTCTGCCTCCCTCCCCACGGGAGTGTCGGCTCCCTAGTGCCAGGGGCTTCCTCCGTTCTGTCCACTGCTGTGTCGCAGGTACGTGAGATGCTACCTAGCTCCTAGTCGGAATCAAAGGGACCCTTTACAATTCTTTAGTTTTGTCTTTTTGTTGAAATGTAGTTGATTAACGATATCGTGTTAGTTCCTGGTGCAGGGCAGAGCTTAGACGTATGTGTGTTCTTTTTCGTATTCTTTTCCATTGATTTGTTACAGGATGTTGAATACAGCTCCCTGGCTACACGACAGGACCTGTATCTGTTTTATCTATAGCAGTGTGCATCTGCTAATCCCAAGCTCCTAAATTGTCCCTCCCCTACCCCTTATCCCCCTTTGGTAATAGTACGTTTGTTCCCTAAGTCGGTGAATCTGTTAATGTTTTGTAAATAAGTTTATTTGTATCACATTTTAGATTCCACACATAAGTGATCTCACGAGCTATTTGTCTTTGTGACTTAGTGTGATCATCTCTAGATCTCTCCATGTTGCTACAAACAGCATTATCAAATGAACACTTTTTGAATGAGTGAATTAAGAACAAATATATAGCATAGGTGATAAAGCATTTTCTTTTCTTTCTTGGAGAATGTCGGTGGTGGTGTGGGGTGAGAACACAGGACACGTATTAGGGTGTGATACATGTCTAACATCATCTTATGTTTCCACCTCCTGGCATTCATGCCCTTATATAATCAGTCCTCTTGAGATGGTTGGATGGTTTCACCGACTCAATGGACATGAGTTTGGGTAAACTCTGGGAGTCGGTGATGGACAGGGAGGCCTGGTGGGCTGCAGTCCATGGGGTCGCAAAGAGTCAGATACGACTGAGCGACTGAACAGAACTGAACTTCTCTAGCGTATGAGTTGACCTTGCTTCTGATAATTATAATACAGCAGAAGTGATGGGATGAGGTTGCAGAAGACCAGCTCCATCTGGCTTGCAGTCCCTGGCTCTTCTTGCTTCTTGCTCTGATGAAGCAGCTGCTGTGTTGTGAGCTTCCTTATGGAAGAGCCTGTGTGGGGAAGAGCTGAGAGCATCTTCCAGCCCACAGCCAGGCAGGGCAACAGTCACATGAAAGAGCTTGAAAGCAGATCCTTTCCCAGCTGAGCTTTGAGATGAAGGCAGACCTAGCCAGTATATTTTCTAATTTTATTTTTTTAGTTTATTTTTTAAAGTTGATATGTTATATTTTAATTTTTATTCAGTTCAAGTTTTTTTTTTTTTTTTTTCCTGCCTCACAGCATGCTAAATCCCAGTTCCCTAATCAGGGACCAAAACCGTGGCCCCTGCAGTGGAAGCTCGGAGACCCAGCCACTGGGCCCAAAAGTCTCTCCAGCTGACATCTTGATGCAGGGTCATGAAAGCCAGAGGACCCAGGCAACCCGTCCCTCCACTCCTCACCCAGAGAAACTGTGAGATAACGTGTTGTTGTTTTAAGCCATGAAGTTTTAGGGTGACTTGTCATACAGCGATATATAACCAATGCACAGCATTTGGTGGTGATGAAGCAGTTTTGGGCTGCATGGTGGAGAGCCGTGTCCGCCATGTGAGGGAGTAGTCGTCCTCACACCTTTAACATGTGTCCGTCCTAATCCTGGAAACTGTGAATGGATTAGGTCAGGTGGTAAAGGTGAGACAGCCTGGGCCCTGGGACCCTTTGCTGCGATGTCTGAGCCTGGACAAAGTCTCCTCAAGCCACAAAATACAAAGAAACTGTAAAGGACTGAAAATAGCTGTGTGCACACACAACTGGGACAAATTCTGGACGAAAGATACATAAAGATCAAAAAAGCTCAGCTCGCACTTCTAAAGAGCTGGGAGCAAAAGCAGGGCACTGTGTAGGCCCCTCTGTGCCCCTCCACAAGGAGGTGGGCCAAACACCTGCGCTGCCCCTCCTGCCTGGCCCGTGGGCACACACCACCACCTTCACCCCCACGTAAGGAACCAGCTCGCCTCTGCTGGGGGTGCCAGCTAGCGGGGGACTCTATTCTTTGTTCCCGTTGCCCCTGCTGTTGCAGGAGTCCCAGTAAAGCCTTGTCTGCATTTCTTTTCTGGCCTCTGATCAACTTCTTTTGATTAAAGAGACCAAGAACCCTGGTTAGTAATTATTTATATTTTCTTTGTATTTTTTGCTTGAGCTTCCTTATTTTTATTGTGGACTATCTTGATGGGCGCAGTATCATCACAGGGGTCCTTGTAAGCGGAAGAGGGAGGCAGGAGACTTAGAGTTGGAGAAGTGATGAAGGACGCAGAGGTCAGCATGATATGATTGCTGACTTTGAAGATGGTGGGGCTGAGAGCCTAGGAACGCAGGATTCCTGTGGGAGCTGGAACACACAGGGAAAGTGATTCCCCCCTAGAAGCTCTAGAAGAACACAGCCCTTTTTTGACACTTAGATTTCAGCTCAGAGAGTCCCAGTTCAGACTTCTGACCTCCAGAATTGTGAGAATAATACTGTCTTAAGCCAGTACTCTTGCCTGGAAAATCCCATGGATGGAGGAGCCTGGTAGGCTGCAGTCCATGGGGTCGTGAAGAGTCCGACACGACTGAGCGACTTCGCTTTCACTTTTCACTTTCATGCACTGGATAAGGAGATGGCAGCCCACTCCAGTGTTCTTGCCTGGAGAATCCCAGGGACGGGGGAGCCTGGTGGGCTGCCGTCTATGGGGTCGCATAGAGTTGGACACGACTGAAGCGACTTAGCAGCAGCAGCAGGAGCAAGCCAGAACAGTTGTGGTAATTTGTAACAGCAGCAGTAAGAATCTCATACAGGATTGGGAGCCAGCAAGATGCTGACCTTGGGTCCCAGAGCCTGCCATAACCATCCTGAGATAACCCATGCACCCTTGATGCATCTTCTCTTTGAACATCCACTTTCTTGTACATTACCTCTTACAGCCATGGTTGCTTCATGTTGCCACAATTGTTTCCATTTGCAAATAACTTCCAAAACAGGAACCACAGAGTCTACAGTTTCTTCAGCAGCATGTTTTGACAGTCTTTGGCTAACTCTTGACTGGACTTCTTTCTTTCTTTGTTTTTTCCTGTGCCTCATTTTTTGGTATCAAAGTACCCAGGGTCTCTCTGGATATCTGAAAGGTTTATTTGTGTTAATTACTTCTTTGCAGGCATAAATTTCTGCCTTCAGACTCAATCTAGGTTCTGATATAATCCCAAACTATAAGAGCTTCTCAGAATGCAAGTGTGGCCAGAATTAGGTTTCACTTACCAATATTAGTGAAATGCTAAAGGAATGTTATTCCACTGGCCTTCTTGTCTGTTTCTGAGACTGAGGCCGTTTCTATTAGACAGCAGTGTTACTGCCTTCTACTTGGAGACCACTGACTGGAAGAAACGCATCTTTATCTGCCAGAAACCGAGGCCAGCTGTGCTCCAGGGAAGTGTTGGAAAGCAGAGTGCGTGAGGCGAGGTCTGACACTTCACCCACGCAGAACTAAAAGAGAACTGCAAAGAAAATGGCTTTCGTGCTGTGACGGCAGAGTATTTGATTCCATGTTGATATACTGAGGAGATTAATTTCTTATGCCACTTTCGGAAAAATCAGTCTAAAGAAATTGGGTAACAGGAAAACTTGGCCGTGGAGTACAAAACAAAGCAGGGCAAAGTCTAACAGAGTTTTGCCAAGAGAACACACTGGTCATAGCAAACACCCTCTTCCAACAACCCAAGAGAAGACTCTACACATGGACATCACCAGATGGTCAGTACTGAAATCAGATTGATTATATTCTTTGCAGCCAAAGATGGAGAAGCTCTATACAGTCAGCAAAAACAAGATTGGGAGCTGACTGTGGCTCAGATCATGAACTCCTTATTGCCAAATTCAGACTTAAATTGAAGAAAGTAGGGAAAACCACTAGACCATTCAGGTATAACCTCAGTCAAATCCCTTACGACTATACAGTGGAAGTGAGAAATAGATTCGAGGGTTTAGATCTGATAGACAGAGTGCCTGAAGAACTATGGATGGAGGTTTGTGACATTGTACAGGAGGCAGTGATCAAGACCATCCCCAAGAAAAAGAAATGCAAAAAGGCAAAATGGTTGTCTGATGAGGCCTTACAAATAGTTGAGGAAGGAAGAGAAGTGAAAGGCAAAGGAGGAAAGGAAAGATACCATTTGAATGATGAGTTCCAAAGAATAGCAAGGAGAGACAAGAAAGCTTTCCTCAGTGATCAATGCAAAGAAATAGAGGAAAACAATAGAATGCGAAAGGCTAGAGATCTCTTCAAGAAAATTAGAGATACCAAGGGAACATATCATGCAAAGATGGGCTTGATAAAGGATGGAAATGGTAGGGACCTAATAGAAGCAGAAGATCTTAAGAAGAGGTGGCAAGAATACATAGAAGAACTGTACAAAACAGATCTTCATGACTCACATAACCATGATGGTGTGATCACTCACCTAGAGCCAGACATCCTGGAATGTGAAGTCAAGTGGGCCTTAGGAAGCTTCACTGCAAACAAAGCTAGTGGAGGTGATGGAATTCCAGTTGAGCTATTTCAAATCCTGGAAGATGATGCTGTGAAAGTGCTGCACTCAATATGCTAGCGAATTTGGAAAACTCAGCAATGGCCACAGGACTGGAAAAGGTCAGTTTTCATTCCAATCCCAAAGAAAGGCAATGCCAAAGAATGTTCAAACTACCTCACAATTGCACTCATCTCACAAGCTAGCAAAGTAATGCTCAAAATTCTCCAAATCAGGCTTCAACAGTACTTGAACCATGTAGTTCCAGATGTTCAAGCTGGTTTTAGAAAAGGCAGAGGAACCAGAGATCAAATTGCCAACATCTGTTGGATCATTGAGAAAGCAAGAGAGTTCCAGAAAAACATCTACTTCTGCTTTATTGACTACGCCAAAGTATTTGACTGTGTGGATTACAACAAACTGGAAAATTCTGAAAGAGATGGGAATACCAGACCACCTAACCTGCCTCTTGAGAAACCTATATGCCGGTCAGGAAGCAACACTTAGAACTGGACATGGAACAACAGACTGGTTCCAAATAGGAAAAGGAGTACGTCAAGGCTGTATATTGTCACCCTGCTTATTTAACTTATATGCAGAGTACATCATGAGAAACATTGGGCTGGAAGAAGCACAGCTGGAATCAAGATTGCCGGGAGAAATATCAATAACCTCAGATATGCTGATGACACCACCCTTATGGCAGAAAGTGAAGAAGAACTAAAGGACCTCTTGATGAAAGTGAAAGTGGAGAGTGAAAAAGTTGGCTTAAAGTTCAACATTCAGAAAACGAAGATCATGGCATCTGGTCCCATCACTTCATGGCAAATAGATGGGGAAACAGTGGAAACAGTGTCAGACTTTATTTTCTGGGCTCCAAAATCACTGCAGATGGTGACTGCAGCCATGAAATTAAAAGACGCTTACTCCTTGGAAGAAAAGCTTTGACCAACCGAGATAGCATATTGAAAAACAGAGACATTACTTTGCCAACAAAGGTTCGTCTAGTCAAAGCTATGGTTTTTCCAGTGGTCATGTATGGATGTGCGAGTTGGACTATAAAGAAAGCTGAGCGCCAAAGAATTGATGCTTTTGAACTGTGGTGTTGGAGAAGACTCTTGAGAGTCCCTTGGACTGCAAGGAGATCAAACCAATCAGTCCTGGGAGATCAGTCCTGAATATTCATTGGAAGGACTGATGCTGAAGCTAAAGCTCCAGTACTTTGGCCACCTGATGCAAAGAACTGACTCATCAGAAAAGACCCTGAATCTTGGGAAAGATTGAAGGCAGGAGGAGAAGGGGATGACAGAGGATAAGATGGTTCAACAGAGATGAGTTTGAGCAAGCTCAGGGAGGGAGTGAAGGACAGGGAAGCCTGGTGTGCTGCAGCCTGTGGGGTTGCAAAGAGTCAGACATGACTGAGCCACTGAACAACAACAATCTTAAGCCATTATTCTCCAATTTCACGTAGACTGTATAGTCTATAAAGATATCTGACAGCGGGCACCCGGTCACAGAACTGTGGAAGTCCCCCTGCCTCTAACTGAGTTTTCAGGATGTCACGCAGACCCCAGAGGATGGAATCCATTGCTGTCCAGCTGAGAAGAACTCTTTCACATCTGGTTTGTGAAGACCAGGGCAGGGTTGGACCTGAGAGTCGACGATCAGTGCCCGCAAGCAGTGAGCGGGAGGAGCGTTCAGCCCCTGACTGTGAAGCAGGGTTGCTGGTCAGGGGGAGGAAAGAAGAGAATCTTGAAAACACAAGGAGAAATGAGGGAGATGTTGCCGCACCGAGTTCACATTTCGACCTGCAGGCCTCTTCCTCTTGGAGGCTATTATCACATTTTTTAAAGATTTTTTTTTTTTTGATGTGGACCGTTTGTAAGGTCTTTATTAAATCTGTTATAATGCCGCTTCTGTTTTTGCTGTTTGGCCGTGAGACATGGGCGGCCTTAGGTCCCACCCAGAGATCGAGTCTGCACCGCGGCGCTGGGAGGTGACGTCTCAGCCTCGGCCCGCCAGGTACGTCCCGTGCAGGCGACTTTAAGTGGGTTGCTTTGTGCTTCATCTGAAGCACCTTTGGCATCTCGAAGGCATCTCTGGTTCGTACCTGGATGTGCCCATAGCTCAGGTACTCAGTATACGGTGTAATCCAGTTCATGCTTAGACATGATTCAACTTTTTTTTTTAGGTGCGCTCTGCTGAACTGAACATTGAAGTCATTTCTTTTTTTGCATATGGATTTGGTAATGTGCCTATGAGAGTGATTTTCATGGTGAAATAAGAGAGGTGGGACCTCTGGGAGGCAGCTGGTGATGGGGATGAAACGCTTCCTCAAACCTTGTGTGCTGACTTTTATGGATAGGCTTCCCATTTTACTTCGTCTAGGGCAGTATTTTTCTCTACCCACCCGCTGCCTATATGAGGCCAATGTGCCTCCTCAGTTCCTCCCTTGCCCCCGGGGCTCAGAGAGCTCAGTCTCCCCAGAGACGCCTGCTGGACCTCGCTGGTTGCTGCTGCACCATTTGACTTAGAACCTTCTCTCCACCTCCCCCAGTTGCCCAAGGTCACCCAGAGAGCAAGCAGGGGAACCGTGAGCAGAACTCAACTTCTTAGACAGGTGGGTCTAAGCTTTTCCACTTCGCTTCTTCCTGAGGTAGTCTTCCCTCTAATAGTAATTCCCTTTGGTATTAAATGATTAGAACGTGCTCTTTTTGTGTAGCTGTTGGTCTTTTATTGGACACTCAAAGAGAGAAGTAGAGGTTATTGATGTGCTGTGAGGATTGAGATATAAATGAAAAGGAACGTGTAAGATCAATTTCCACATAGAACTGTACCACAAAAGGCTCAGACCCAGCTGAGGAAGGTTTGAATTATTAGTATTTGCTCCAACGAACCTCCAAATTGTCTCCATTTTGGACAACATGACTCCCGGCTCCTGAAAAGGAAGGAGATGTGGGTCCAATGATTTGATCATCAAATCATCAAATAATGGATTTGGCTCTCCCAGACCCTTGGGGAAGGAAACGGCAACCCCCTCCACCACGTGTTCTTGCCTGGGAGGTCCCACGGACAGAGAAGCCTGGCAGACGACAGCCATGGGGCCACAGAGAGTCAGACATGACTACGAGACTGAGTACACTCTCATACCCTTGGCGCATTCCCCCCCGAAGCGCACACTCACACGTGATCGCTCCAGGCGCCTCAGTCTGCAAGGCTGTATCTCGTCCTCCTCCTTACCTTGGCTCAGTGGCTGGCCATTGCTCAGAAGTTTCCAATAGGTTCTGTCATTATTGTTGGCCCTTATGCCCTGAACAGAGGTGACGTAGGGGCCCCACATGGTCTCCTCCACTGTGAAGCTGTGGGGAACAGCGAGTTGGTACATGGATTCAGGATGTTCAAAGGCAGCTCTCCCATGGGCACTTCTTTTATGCACCTAAGAATCACTGGAAGACATTACACAGAGCGCCTGGCCTTCTTCCCAGATTCCTTGATTCTGGAGATCTGGGCTGGAACCAGGAATCTGCATGTTTTATCAACATTCTAGGTCATTCTGAGGCAGGCAGTCTACAATCCATGCAAATTACAGGAGCAGTGCCGGCGGTTTCCGCCCTCTCTCCTGCCACAGTAGACACTTTGCCATCAATGGTTCCTAATCTTCTACCCAAGACAGTAACGGTTTGAAGACGCTAACAGTACTAGAAAGTGTTAACCGGTTGTCCTAGAGGTTCTCAGAAAAAAGGAAAGGCTCATTTAATGGTTCATGTTTACTGATTAAGAAGTGACGTAATTGATATTTGTTTCATATTCTTTAGTCAGATTTTTCTACCTTCCTGGAAACACTTGAAAACAGGCTTTATAATGATATATACACACAGATACATATTTTCTTGTATATGATTTTCTCTGTTGCATCTTAGAGCATGTTATTAGACACAATAAATGCCAGTTAGGCTTAAGGATCCATTTAAGCCATATTTTTCAGAGGTGAAGTCAATATTTTCATTTTAATATTTAACCTCTCTAGGCCAGGGAGCCTTGACTGAGTCCCCGAATCTCCTCTAAGGTGGAAGCGGCCCGGAGAAGCTCCCCAGTCTCTGTGAAACCTCAGATTTAAATGACAAGTCTTGCACTCACAGATCTAGAGAATGAACTCATGGTTACCAGGGGGAAATGGTGGCTGGTGGAGGTGGGCGGCATAGACTGCGAGTTTGCAATCGACAAGTACATGCTGCTGTATGTGAAACAGACACCCGACAGGGACCTGCTGTGCAACAGAGGGGACTCTGCTCGACAGTCTAGAAGAGCCCAAATGGGAGAAGAGTTTGAAAAAAAGTAAATACTTTTATGGGTATCTGAATCACTTCGCTGTATACCTGTAACTAACACATCACTGTTAATCAACTGTACGCCAATATAAAATAAAAAACAACAAATGACACATTTTATGCATTTGTTCATTTTCTGGGATGAGAATTCCATTCATCTGACTTTCAAAGGGGTCAGTGATTAAAAACCAATTAAAAACCACTATTCTGGACACAAAATGTCTGACTTAGATTCTGTTAATTGAAGGAGTTCTACTGACAGAAGAGAGATCCCTGGTACTTACTGTCTATCTATTAATATCTGCTATGTGCTGGAAGAGGAAGCATTTCACCTCCCTTTTTAAAATCCATGCTGTGCCATGAGGATGAGCAGCAAAGCTACTAACTGAGAAGTGTTTTAAATGTACATTGCACTCTGGTGCAGATGTATTCCTGCTGAGTCATAATCACATTAAATTCCTCAACCTTAGGTTAGCTATTGGGCTTCCCTCATAGCTCAGGTGGTAAAGAACCTGCCTGCAATGCAAGAGACCTGGGTTCTATTCCTGGGTTGGGAAGATGCCCTGGAGAAGGCAAAGGCTCCCCATTCCAGTGTTCTGGCCTGGAGAATTCCATGGACTATATAGACATACCGAAATAGGGTCTCATTTTTCTCCTGAGCAGCCTTCATCACGTCGAGGAAGACAGAACCCTTTCTCACGGTGACTTCGGTGTGACTCGTCTCATTGATTCGCACGGAGTATTTGACTAAGATGTTCCCGGGTGCACTTGTGGGTGCCACAGTACCCGGCTTTTCAGTGCAGGTGTTGAATTTGACTGGCAGAGACAGAAAAGTAGAGGAGAAATATTATTCAGAAGAATAAAAACTATGTCCGAGTCTGCACACCTCTCCAAGGCTATGCAACGACTCTTTACCCGTTAATGAGGAAGAGGGTTTATACCAGAAGCCCGGATCAGCAATCGGGGGGTGGGGGTGAGTGGGTATCTCGCAGACGACGAAAGTACAAATTAAAACCAGATACTCGCCGGCTTGTGAAGGCTTGTGTTTGCCTCAACTTCCAGCTGTTGCGGCAAATCAGTTGCCCCATTTCCCATTTCTCACAGAGGCTCCTGATTGTTCTCTCTCTTTTTTTTTTTGCATTGGTGCAGCATACAATAATGCTTCCCCCTTTTCTTTTCTTTTTTTGTGTGCTTTTTGATTTTTTTCCTTTTTGTGGTTTTAAAAGATAAGTCATTTTTATTAATGTGCTTGTTTTTGGCTGTGCTGGGTCTTTGCTCCTGCGGGCCTTCCTCTAGGTGCGGTGAGTGGGGTGGCTGCCTCCAGTCGCAGGTGAGACCGCGCCCTGCTCCTTGCTGTGGCTCCTCTGGTTGTGGACACAGGCTCCAGGGCGCGCGGGCTGCAGGGCGCGCGGGCTGCAGGGCGCGCGGGCTGCAGGAGTTGCGGCTCCCGGGCTCGAGAGCGCAGGCTCAGGAGTCGCGGTACGTGGGTGCTCCTCAGCACGTGGGATCGTCCCGGGTTGGGGATTGAACCCGTGTCTCCTGCACTGGCAGGTGGATCCCATATGAGTGAGCCACCAGAGAAGCCCCTGGGCCTTTTAATTTTTTACTGAAGTATTGACACACAACCTTATGTTAGTTTCACATGTAAAACACGATTCACCATTTATCTGCGTGAGGAATTGATCAGCACTGTGACTCTAGTAACCATCTGTCCGCATACAAAGCTACGACAATGTTGTTGACTATGTTCTGGACGCTGTACACTATATTGCCATGAAGTATTTGTTTTATGACAGGAAGTTTGTCTCTCTTAGCATCCTTCCCCTATTTTTCCCAACCCCTGCCTTTTTATTTATTAACATTTATGGAGAACATTACGTGCCAGGCACTGTGTGCTATTTTGCATGAATTATCCTCTTCAGTCCTTGTTAGTGCCTGCTACATACTATTATCATTGGCATTTCTTATAGTAGAAAACTTTTAAGCTTAGGGTTTTGTCCAAGTTCCCTAAACCTATATGTGGCTGAACCAGAAATGACCAAGACAGAAGGAAAAGTCTCCTCTCTTTATACCTGTTGCAAAATTAGTGGTTTGATTAATGGTTCAAGATGTAATTTTCTTATAACACTGCCACATTCTTTCCCCATTAACGTCACGTCTCTGGGTGCTCACGCATCGAGCCTAATGAAAAGCCAGAGACGTTATACTTTTTGGGTTGGGAATGGTGCTCAGAAAATCTCTCTGCATCCAGCAATCAGAAAGCTCCACTTGAGAGACTGACACCCTTTAGTCACTTTCCAGCTGGCTTCGTGGCAAAGAATCCACCTGCCAATGCAGGAGACGCAGGAGATGCTGGTTTAATCCCTGGGCAGGGAAGATCCCCTGGAGCAGGAAATGGCAACTCACTCCAGCATTCTTGCCTGGGAGATGACATGAACAGAGGAGCCTGCTGGGACAGTCCAGGTGGTCCCAGAGGGTGGGACACGACTCAGCAAGCATGCTTATCTGTTAATCAACGCTGCCCTGTCAGTGTTTGAACCAAGAACAGCGTCTACTACCCTAATAAGGACAAGTCCTCTGGCAGTTATGGTCCCTGATGGCATGGAGGACTGAGCTCTGTCTGGGACCTGTTATACTGTTCCCAGACATGTTTAACTGGTTCCTGAGGACATCTCAGTCTTACACACTTTGGGTGTTATGCTGAAAGGCAGAACAGTTTGTTCATTAGTGCTATACCTGAATTGTGGCCGCAAGAAGGGTTGGTGACATCCAGATAGGTCTTTCCCATCAAGGCAGGTAAGATCTGGGCTGCAGAAATCGGTGAGTAAAATGCTCCCCGAGAAATGTTGTCAAATACTGCACGTAGAGTTTCTCTGCAATTTGCTTCATTTTTGTAATAGTCCGATGAGACAAAGAGAGCCTAGTGTGTGTGTGTGTGTGTGTGTGTGTGTGTGTGTGTGTGTGTGTATGAGAGAGAGAGAGAGAGAGAGAGAAGGGGAGAAAATGAGAATGAATGGGAGAGACTTCACATCATGGGAAAGCTTGAATCTAATTTAGTAAATCTTTCTTGGACATTGACTACATGGGAACCACCTTAGACCACTAAGGTACCTTTTAAGAAGCTTATAAGCTAGTTTGGGTGGGGAGGTGGGGATTGTTTAATCATTCAAGCTTTCACAGCGTCAATGAGAACAGTCTTTCTCTACCATATTTACTCTTTATTTTATTGCTGACACTGAAACCATACGAGAGTCTTAACTATGAGATAGTGTTAACCAAATAGTGTTAACAGATTCTTGTAAAGGAGTCCCTAAGATGAAGGCTCTAAGACCAGTGTCTCCAATCCCCAGTCCCACCCTGGGGACTGCACAGCAGGGGGTGAGCAGCAGGCAAATCAGGGAAGCTTCCCTTACCCCTCCCCATCACCCACCTTACCTCCTGAACCTCCATTTGGGTTACTGTCTGAACTGTTCCCCCACCCTCTTCCATGGAAAAATGGAATTGTCTTTCATGAAACTGACCCCTGGTGCCAAAAAGGTTGGGGACCTCTGCCTTAAGAGAAGGGCTTCCCTGGTAGCTCAGCTGGTAAAAAATCCGCCTGCAATGCAGGAGACCCTGGTTCGATTCCTGGGTTGGGAAGATCCCCTGGCGAAGGGATAGGCGACCCACTCCAGTATTCTTGGGCTTCCCTGGTGGCTCAGCTGGTAAAGAATCTGCCCGCAATGTGGGAGACCTGGGTTTGATCCCTGGGTCAGGAAGATCCCCTGGAGGAGGGCATGGCAACCCACTGGCCTGGAGAATTCCATGGACAGAGGAGCCTGGCAGGCTACCGTCCATGGGGTTGCAGAGTCAGACACGACTGAGCAACTAAGCACAGCACAAGCCTAAGAGAATCGTCTAGCAGCATGGTCTTTCTGAAGGGGAAGAGCTCTTAAACATTAGTGAGACAGAGGAAGGTTCGGCAGAGAAGGTGATAGGTAAACAGGGCTCGGAACTACGATGGCATCTCAGTAGGAACATGCGGAGGTGAGCATGTGACTGAAGGGGACAACGTAGGAATGGCCAGGGCCAGGCCTCTTTGTGGTGAGAGTGTCTGAGTTTCAGTAAGACCCCCAGAGGATGCCTCCTGGCTTCGGAGGACCGGTGTAGAGAGGACATGCAGAGCATGGCGGGAGCCAGCCTGGAGAAGAGGGCTGGAGCCGGGTTGGCAGCCCTGGAAGGTCCTGGGGTGGTTTCTGGACAGTGGGAAGTCTAAGAGGTTCTTGAACAGAAACGCTCCAGGCAGCGGGTGTAAACTGGACTCAAGGGGCAGCATTACAGGGTAGGAACATTTAAGAGGGTATTAATTAATTTCCTGGGAAATCCCATGGACGGAGGAGCCTGGGGGTTACAGTCCATGGGGTCGAAAAAGAGTTGGACAGGATTCAATGACTAGACAAAAACAACAAGAGTAAGACAAGGACTCAGATGGACTGAACTTGAAGATATTGTTCTGTAGTTTCTCGAGGAAGGACAGTTCCCCTTTCCATCTTTTCTTGAAGACTCTTAAAGGTAACCAAGTGGTCAATCAGGTTTATTTATTAATTTTTTTTCGTGAGTTATTAAAAACAACACACAAAGAAAACTCATTAGGGACTTCTCTGGTGGTCCAGGGGTTAAAACTCCATGGGGTGGAGTGGTTGAACTTCCATGCTCTCAATGCATGGGGCACAGGTTTGATCCCTGGTCTGGGAATTAAGATCCCACATACTTTAGGACATGGCCAAAAAATAAATAAAAATTAAAAAGGTCATCCTAAAAACACTCATCACATTATATCTTCTTTTATAAACAATGTGGTGGGTAAGCAGCTCTTGATCCTGCCATGAATGAATACCACCTGTAGGCTGACCGAGACCAAGCCCATGCTCTGCACCCGAACTTGTATATTAACCAGTTGGTGTGGGATGTAAACATTAGCATTTTCTAAAAGCTCCTCTCCTCTAGGTAAATCAGATGTGCACCCAGAACAGGAAACCACTGCTTTATATTAATGTCTAGCATAGCAAGTATAAAGAGGAACAGCAACACGGACAGTCTTTAAGACTGGACCCTTATTTACGTGGTCATCGTCTTGTTGTTTTCCTCAGGAGCCCTGTGCCAGCTGGGCTGAACACGCTGATCTTCCTGAATTGCGGGACGCACCTCTGCGTTTTTGTCCTTGCTGCTTCTCTCCCTGTGAAAATCCTCTCGTCCCGGGTCAGCCTGGCAGACCCCAATCATACCAAAGACTTGGTGAAATCCCTTTTTCCCCCATGTGCTTTTCCTCATCTCTTCTTGTATCTACGCCTTAGAGTTGAGCTGATCAGTGACTAAACTCAGGAATAAATTCTTGGTCTTCAAAGAGCATATATAGGACAGTGCAAGCACTGAGTGTGAGTTTTGACACCAACTATTCTGGACCCATCGCCTCTCCAACACTCTTTGGCTTTGTTCTATTAGGCGATTGACTGGTACTCTGTGATTCATGCTCTTATTCCAGGAAATGGAGGTAATAATTCTTTCTCCATTGGGTGGTTGTGCTTTAGTGACTTAATGTCAATAACTATCAGCTGCTGTTACTGCCGCTGCTACTTCTTATTTTCATAACAACAACCTACTTTGGGAGGTTAGAAGAAACACTGAACAGTGGTATGTGGTAAAGCAGGAAATGACATGTTAAAGAACAACAAAATAGATTGCAGTAGGCACCAGAATTTCTTAGTGCAGGCAGGAAAAGCTGCGCAGAAACACTGGATGTGGAGGGTAAAGCAGAGGGGGTACATTTCAGGCAGGGAGGGAATCACGTGATTAAAACAAAGTCAGGTGGATCGTAAGTCCTCAGGAGACCAAGAGGGAAGGAGGAAGATGCTGCTTTCTGCCATGACCCCGTTCTCTGTCTCCTGGTTTGCCTTCTGACTTACCTGCATAGCGTCTCCCGTGCTAAATATGTTTCCAAAGAGACCCTGTTTTCCCTCAGCCTGGATCTTGTTTGCCAGTGATGCCACGTAATTACTGATTTTACCCTCTGTATTCACATCCATCTTCTTTTGTGTATTCCTCTGCACACATGTTAGAGCAAGAACAGCCATCGCTCCAGTATCTGTCAGGAAGTAAAACACTGGTGACCGAGTGACTAATCCTCCTGGGTTCCCCCTGGACTGAGTGGTTTCCTGGTATGTGGGACTTTAAAAATTAACAATAGGAGAACTCCAGGCAGAACAGGGTGCTTGGTCATGCTAGTTAATGATGCAAGAGAAGACTTTCCAGATACAGTAGCCATCCTCTCGCCCTGACCTCTCAAGTATGTTGAGATTCCTTCCTTATGTGATAATCACGAGCTTTGCAAGAACTCACATCTTGGTCATAGAAACACATATCGATTTGTCGGTGCAAACGCAGAAACAGTCTGCTTTTACGTCGTGGGTGTTCTCATCTTTTTCGTCTTTCAGCCACGTTGGCAAAAAAATGAGAAAACCGAGGATAATATACCAAACAAAAATGTCTCTAAATTTCCAAGTTTTTCATTAGACTGATTTGAAAATAGCACTTAGGAGAACTGTTTATTCAAGAAACATCCTTAATGGGGGGGATATGGTGAGATATTAGAAGAATGAGGATAAGACCTGTTTTTCTGGCTCATTTCTTGGTTCCTTCTGTTTTCTTTAGGTCTGGTGCCTTCCCTCTCATAGAAAGAGAAATACAGGAAATTCACATTCTCCTTTTTACTCTGAGACACTGGATGGTGACTTTCTTAGAGCTTCTTGGAGAAAAATGAGTTTGTGGATCTATCAAAAAGGGCCTTCTTTTTGGACGTGTAAGCTGATCCAGTGGGAAATTTCTGGTCCTTTCCCATGATGGATACACACTTTATTGACCAAAATATTGCATCTTACCCCTGGAGAGAGTGTACTGTTCAAGTGAGCTCACACATCCCAATGATCCCAGTGGGTTAGAGAAAGATGCAGGGTTGAGATAGGTGAATTCCACCACATTCCCTTTCTGTAACATTTATGCTTCCTAAGATGTCTTATCTGATAATCCCCATGATCTATCCTCATTTTACAAGTGGGAAAATTAAACTTGAGAGCTAACATCCATTGGCTACTCAGAGAAAAGGGGGAGAAGGAACTGGGCCCTTTTCCTGTACTGCACATCTACAAAGAGGCCTAGAAACCATCCAATATCCATTCTTCTAAAAAAATCCTCTTCTGAGAAGACTAGGGTAGTGAGGAAAGAAAAAACTCACGTACTTATTGGTAGAAAAATATAAAAGACAAGGCCTCCTGGTGCCCATGTCCTTGAAACCAAGGGAATTGGGTTTAATGACTTACCTACTGAGAACTGGTCCTCAAAATAATAGTTCTTATTTTCAGGAGTGAAGTAATCAGTAACACTGGTGATTGAGTAGCTGCCGTTGAACAGACACAAGGCCAACAGGGCCAGGCTGAGCTGGTAGTAGTTGGTCAGTGGGTTGCCGTCGTGCGCCTCTGTCAGGGAGGGAAGCGACACCTTATTGATACAGGTGGTCCTGGAACAGTACATTTAAAGCTTATTTCTACTTACTCTGTCTCCATTTCTTTACATTTAAAGAGAGGTGAATAAGAGAGGGGAGAGATTGTTCAGAGAAACTGCAAACTTGAGGCACTTAAAGGCTTTTAAGGTCCACCAAGGGCTCCCTGGTGGCTCAGACAGTACAGAATCTGCCTGCAATGCAAGAGACCTAGGTTCGATCCCTGGGTCAGGAAGATCCCCTGGAGAAGGGAACTGTTACCCACTCAAGTATTCTGGCCTGGAGAATCCCATGGACAGAGGAGCCTGGCAGGCTACAGTCCACGGGCTCGCGGTGTCAGACACGACTGAACAACTAACACTTTCACTTTCTAGGGCCACCAAATTCAACTCAACTCCTTTTGTTTTATGCCTGAGGCAATTCGGCATTAAAGAGATAAAAATACTGTTCTCCCAGCAATCCCACTCCTGGGCATGTATCCTGAGAAAACACTAATTCAAAAAGATCTGTGCACCCCAGTGTTCGTTGCAGCACTATTTACAACAGCCAGGACAAGAAGCAAGCTGACAGAGGAGTGCATAACGAAGATGCGGCACACACATATGATGGAATATTACTAAGCCATCAAAAGGAGCAGAATAATGCCATTTGCAACAACGTGGATGGACCTAGAGATTATCATACTGAGTTAAGTCAGACACAGAGAGACAAACAGCATTATCATATCACTTATGTGTGGAATCTGAGGAAAAGGTACAAATGAACTTACTTACAGAGCAGAAGTAGAGTCATAGATGTAGAAAACAAACTTATGGCTATACCAAGGGATAAGTGGGTGGGGAGGGATAAATTGGAGACTGGGATTGACATATAGACAGTCACGTCCAACTCCTTGCAACCCCATGGACTGTAGCCTCTGTCCGTGGAATTCTCCAGGCAAGCATATGGAGCAGCAGCAGCAAGATTGCACCCGGGCCTGGCACATGGTATGTGCCCAGTCGCTCAGTCGTGTCTGACTCTTCAGGACCCCCTGGACTGTAGCCCTCCAGGCTCCTCTGTCCTTGGGATTTTCTAGGCAAGAATACTGGAGTGGGTTGCCATTTCCTTCTCCAAGATTAAGGCGGGTCTCCTGCATTGCAGGCAGATTCTTTGCCATATGAGCTACCAGGGAAGCCCATATACACACTCCTGTATATAAAATAGATAACTAATGCGAACCTGCTGTATAGCACGGGAAAGCCTACTCAACACTCTGGAATGGCCTCTAGAGGAAAAGAATCTAAAAAAAGAGTGGGCAGATGGCTACTAATATATAATCGATTCACTTTGCTGTACACCAGAAACTAATACAATATTATAAGTCAACCACACTCCAATAAAAATGAAAAAAATACTATCCTGATGTTCAGATGGTTACAGAGCTAGAACTAGAACCCAGAAATGTATCTCACTAGTAGCCGTGATGATCAACCTATGTTTCAGTGCTTTTGCCATCTTTGTTCTTGTACTACAATCATTAAGTGTGCACTTTGGTGCTTATGACACAATGTCTCATCTTGATCAGCTATTTCTGGTGTAATTTGTCCAAAAGCCAAGCTTCTGAAGGACTAGAGACCTGTGACCTGTGTGTTTGCATGTGGGTGTGTGTATTTATCATCCAGTGCAAGGTAAGCTTGATGTAGGGTCAATGCTTAATTGAACATATTGGAAAAGAAAACTCAAGACGCATCTGAAAGAAAGAAGAAGGGAAAGTGGTCTTCAAAGGTATAGTGAGATGAGTGGAGTGAAAAAGAGAAGGAACGAGTAGGTAGAAACTTCATACAGTTATGAATCAGTGGAGGAGAGACAAAGACATCCAGGGCCTCTGAGCATGTGATTCTCACCCATATTCTGAATTTCTGCTTGGAATTTGGCTTCAAGTTTGCTAACCAGACGAGCACCATGTATAAACTCTTCATCCTGATTTTCACATGCTCCCAAACCCAGAATACCCAAGGCAAGCTCTCCCGAGGTTAACTCCATCTCTGAAAAGAAAAGTATTCAAGTTAAACAAGGTACATGCGTACGATTTTTTTGCCTCTTGTCTCCCTTGCGATTTATATTGCTGTCACTTTGTTGTCCTGTTCTACTCTTTATTAATGTTTTCTTGTCCTCTTCTTCGTCCCTGGAAACAGAGCCTTTTCTAGCGGTACTGTATGAGTGCAACCTAGACCTTGGTCTTTCCCATGAAGCTGCAGGCTCTTTCTGGAATCAAGAAATCCTTAAACAAAGAATAGAGATAGATAAATAATAAATCCCTGGGATCTTCCTCCTTGAGGGCACCATCTCACCAGGATAGGAATAATCGACTTGTATTTAAAATATCCAAATTCTCAGGCTCCTCCTATCCTCACAATAATATTGTTGGGTAGGTAGGGGTGGCTGTATTTTCCCCTTATACTCATTAGAAAGCTCAGTGTTGAAATGAAAGTTTCAGTGTGGAATCTGGTTTCGATTCCAGTCCATGTCTCCACAACGCTATGGTCACCTCTCTGCCGTCAGCTTTCTTGGTTGTGGCCCACGCTCTTGTCTGGTCATGAACTCAACTCAATGATGTAAATCTTAATGGATGAGAGTGTATGATTTCTTTTGCTTTTCCTATTTTCAGGGCCCAAAGAAGGAAAGCTTCACTCTACAGTAAGTGGCAGGGGGTTGAGAATTTGAGGTACCTTTTTGTCACCTCAATTAAAAAAAATTTTATGTGAACTTTATTTTTAAAAAACACCACTACATACTTGAACTAGTTTTTTTTTTTAATTTAGGTAACATTGGTTTATAACATTATATAAGTTTCACGTGTACAATATTTTATTTCTACTTCTGTTCATCTCAAGTTTTCTACAGCTAAGATGGATGTACCAGGGATGACTTGGACACACAATTTCTAGGACTCACTGGAGATCATCTTTATAGATGGGTAAGTCTTTCCCTAAATATTCCGGGGAATACAGGCACTCACCTCCGCTGTTTATGTCTTCTTTGATTTGTTGACTCAGCTGTTGTTCTAGGCTTTGATTCTTAATCCCAACAAGTCTGAAGGTCAACAGAACATTGAGACCTAGGGTTCCTTTGGGGTAGTTTGCATTTAGCATCCTGTTTATCAGAGGTTCTAGACGCCAGAAGTTCGTTTCATTTACCACTATGGAGGGGAGAGAGGACATAAGAAACGCATAGAATATTAGGGCTAAGAACAAGAATGATATTAAAATATTTAGTAACAGATCTGGCACAGACACAGACCCACTTGGTAGCCCCTGGCAATGTTGCTGGAATGATACAAGGGCGGTCTGGAGCCCCACTCTGCCATGTATTATTTTTTTGCCAGCCAGCATGGAAGTGTTAAATATTTAAACAACTGGATCAGCCTTACCATTGTGTCCTGCCTGGTAGCTCTAGTGTGTGTGTGCGTGTGCGTGTGTGCGTGTGTGCATGTGTGTTAGCCACTAAGGCCCAGAGGGTGTCCTTAAGGGGCCTTGGTAATTGGAGCTTTAACTGAGACTGCAATGCACATCTTCCAAGTCCCCGCCTGTAACCTAGTCTGCTTTCTGGATTCAGTCATTTTCTCCTCCATCTTCTTCTTATTCAGCTGGGTTAATGCTGACAAGAAGGAGAGAGAAGAGGAAGAAGGCAAAAGTTCTACGTGTCACTAGTGATTGACCCCAGAGCTGCATTGTCTGATTGCCCAACTGGCCGGGCATCAAGATCAAGGCATTATTCAGCAGGGAGGACCCTTTGAAAAACCTTCCAGTTTTAGCCCTCAGTGTGTCCAAGTCCCAGGGGCAAGGATGGAGGGAGTCCTTCTACACTGTGGAATTAAAAAGAGAATCCAGAGCTCCCAAGAAACCTGGAGGAGGAGAAGAGTTAACCATCACTGAAAATATTTCTCAGCATACTTTGACCATCACCTAAGAAAATCCTTCCCATCTTCAGATTGTCTCATGGGCTTGGGGAATAGTGGAAAGAATGTGAACCTTGGGCTCAGGAAGATCTTTCCTGGGGTCTTCATTCCTTAACTTACAACTGGGGGTAAGTTATGTAACTTTCCTGACTTCAAGAAGTCAAGAAATAGCCAAAGATAATGGACAAGTAACCACCAAATAAGCTATAAGATATTGTTTGTATTATTACTTCTAGCTCAACTCAAATTTCTGTCACTATCCTTAGCGACTCCAGGAAATGTTGTTTTTATTGCCCACCTGCCTTTAATAGAGTCAGGAAGATCTGAATGGCGTGATTGAGAAAGGTCATGGTTTGTTACGGGCATAATTGGACAATTGTGAGTCACCTCTGAGATTCGGCTCAGCAGATTTTTTGGCACTGAAATAGACTTCTTTAGTTCCTGGTAAAGGAACAACTCAGGTCAACTTCCTTAACTACTAAAAGCAAAGTTAATTATTTTGCACTGTGAATGAAACCTCAAAAGCTCGATGGAGAACCCCTGTTCTTATGCCACAACTGAGGAAATGACAGGCCAGGAGAAAGAATTAAGAGTTGGCAGGTTCTAAGCTTTCATCTTTCCGCTGTGGGATGGATTTCTTCTTGTAGGCTAGAGAGACCAGGGAGATGTAGCCGCAGCTGGTACCACAGAGTAGCATCACCTTTGGCCTGGTTTGAAGCTCAATTCCATGGTAAAGAATTCTAATAGAGAAATCATGAACCTGTGAGCTATATAATACTTTAAAAAAGCACCTGTTTCAACAACCTTCTCTGGTTATTCTTCATTTATGGATGAAGCTAAAATGATTCATGGGACTTCCCTGTTGGTCCAGTGGTTAAAATTCTGTGCTTCCAAAGCAGGGAGTCCAGGTTCGATTCCTGGCTAGGGAACTAGATCCCACATGCCACAACTAAGACCCAGCACAGCCAAATAAACAAATAAATAAACGTTAAAAAAGCATTGGTTCATTCAGTTACTAAGGGGTCACACTAGACCTGAGACCAGCTTTTCCTTTTTCACTTAGTATTTTTTAATAGAATCACACACTCTCTGGAGCCTCTACCCAAAGGAGAGATGATGGGTTTTTACCTGTGTCCTGTGGGGAAGAGTTGAAAAGAGGAAGATGTACAGCATAGAATATCTAAACTCAGTAAGGACAAGAGAGCAATCTTCATTATGTGAAAGACGTTATTAACATTACTTTTTTCTGTGTGGTTACAAAGGAGTTAACCCAAAACCTCTGTGTTGAACTTCCTAAAAATAGATTGTATCTCAAAGTCACAAGGTATCTTTCCATGATCTGAAAACTTTTCTGAGATCATGAATTTTTTGTTCTTAAAAATGAACGAGAAAAGACAGTTTCTTGACAGGGCTGTTGTGGTAGAAAGGATCTTAGCCTAGGAAGAAGAGTGAAACAAGTTAATACTGAATCTCTGAGCCCTCTTAGAACAACATGCATCGTAGAACTGTCCTCCGCATCTCCCGCCACCCTGTAGGTTACTCACAGAATCCAACGACATCCAGCGTTGGAACCGGGTCTTTTTCTCAGGTAAGTACACGGTAGCCTCCAGGAGACTGCCGTGCTGTGTTTAGCTCATAGCTCAAAATGCTCAAAGTTTAGAGCAATTTTAGCTCAAAGCATACTCACCACAGATCTGGCATAGTTGACTTGGAATAAGAGAAAAGAATAGCAGCCCCGTTAGGGGGAGGTGGCGTGATGGTCTCATCTCTCCAGCCGTGCTCAGGAATGGTGAGGCTGGGCTGGCTCTTTATGGGTGATGGACAGAGGGTACTGGGAGCTCCTCCTTCTGTTTGCCTCAGTCTCTTTTACTCAAGCAAATATTGAGTAATGTCAGGAGGTGTGGTCAGGTGCATTTGCCCAAATAACGTAATAAACTGGGAAGACTTGAAAGATATGGCTAGGGAGAATGAGGAAATAATATTTCTTTGTTTCCCATCTTAAACCATTAGGGTTCAAATTCCCTTCAGTCCAATGAGAATAAATTATGTGAATGACTCTTTTCAGTAATGTTCCCTCTTTCCCATTTCACTCTAGATGTATAAGCAAATTATGTTTCCTAAGAGATTAAATGTGATGGGGGCAGGACTTACAACATATACAAATGGAAGCAGAAGTTGTAATTCTGAAGTTGGAGCAGGCAGGATGGGGGAGCTTGGCACATGGGAAGGTCTTTGGCATAGTTTTTTTTTTTTTTTTTAATTTTAGGCATAGTGGTTTTTGACCTAAGATTTCTTTTTTTCCCCAAGAGTTTTCCCTGAGAGTTTTCTGGCCCAGGAGGAAAACATTGAGATATACATCAGATGTGGAATTTGAGTGTGCCAGGAAGGATGCTACATGCTACGTGTAAGAAATGTCCAAAAACTATTAATGAATACTCTGGCTTTAAAATGTTTGCTGAGGGTCAGCAAGGTGGTGGAATACAAACTCTCCGATATATCCCCCCACAGAAATAGTAATCTTAGCAGTCATTCATGGACAAAAGTTCCCACCTGAAAACTTTAGGTTTCAGGTGGGATGTTGTAAAACCCCAGTGGAGTCCTTGAGGAGGGCTGTGTTGAGAAAGCAAACCAAAGGAAAAGGACTTGAGCTTCCAAAGAAGCCAGCAAACACGACAGCACCAAATGAAACCGGTAAACAGCCCTGGCGGATGTACACGAGACACAGGGAGGAAGAGGCTCCTTGACATTTGTCTTGGCAGTGATCTTTTTGGATATGACACCAAGAGCATAAATAGTAAAAAGAAAAATAAACAAGCAGCACTATATCAAACGGAGAAGCTTCTGCATAGCAAAGGAAATCATCAGCAAAATAAGGAGGCAGCCTAGAGAATGGGAGAAAAAATATTCATTAGATACTTTCTATCTGATAAGGTTGTTGTTGCCCTTCAGTCGCTATGCTGTGTCTGACTCTTTGCGACCCCATGGAGTATAGCACGCCAGGCTCCTCTGTCCTCCACAATCTCCAGGAGTTTGCTCAAATTCATGTCCATTGAATCAGTGATGCTATCTGATCATCTCATCCTCTGCTGCCACCTTCTCCTTTTGCCTTCAATCTTTCTCAGCATCAGCCTTTTCCAATAAGTCAGCTCTTTGCATCATGTGGCCAAAGTATTATAGCTTGAACTTCAGCAATAGTCCTTTCAATGAATATTCAGTGTTGATTTCCTTTAGGATTGACTAGTTGGAGCTCCTTTGCAGTCCATGGGACTCTCAAGAGTCTTCTCCAACACCACAGTTCGAAAGCATCAGTTTTTTGGCACTCAGCCTTCTTTATGTTCCAATTCTCACATCTGTATGTGACTACTGGAAAAACCATAGCTTTGACAGACAGATCTTTGTCAGCAATGTAATGTCTCTGCTTTTTAAACTTAAATGCTGTCTGGGTTTGTCATAGCTTTTTGTTATGAAAAACAGTATGACATTTTCTTAAGAAATCAAAGATAGAACTATTGTCTGATTCAGCAATCTCAGTTTTGGGTATACATCCAAAGGAAATGAAATCAGTATTGTTACAGAACTCAGGCTCTGTTGCTTGTTGCTCAAGAAACCTTACTGAGAGACAAGTGTTGGGTAAAGGAAAAGTAGCTTTATTTTAAGGAAGTTTGCAACCTGGGGAGATGGTGGACTTCTGTCCGAAAGAACCAACTACCAACCCCCCAGGTGTTATCCGGGATTTACAGAAGAAGGGAAGCAGGAAACGGCTGCAGGCCATGTGCTGGGGCTACGCTGCTCTTCTCATCACGAGAAGCCTTGCTGATGTTGGAACCGAGTATGGTCTTTACACTGTCCAGATCAGCACATTTGTTCTATGGGCCAGTGGTCATATATTTCCCGAAAAACAGGAGCAAAGGCAGAAAGAGAGCAAAAAGGTCTAAGAGAAACAGGAACCAGTCCAGCAAACCCCTGAGCTTTAACTATTAGCAATTCTTTGGTTGTGAAACAAGCATGATTACAGCACCTCAAAGTGATATCTGTATCCCCATGTTCTTTGCAGCATTGTGGACAATAGCCAGGATTATGGCATCAACCTAAGTGTCTGTCAACTGATGAATGAATAAAGAAACTGTGATACACACACACACACACACACACTGGGATATTTTTCAGCCATGAGAAAGAGGGAAATTCTGCCATTTGTAACAAAATGAATGGATCTTGAGGGCATTATGCTAAGTGAAATAAGTTAGAGAAAAACAAGCACTGTGTGATATCAGTTAAATGTGGCATCTAAAAAGAGTCAGACTCTTAGAAGTGGATGGTAAAATGGTAGTTGCCAGGGGCTGTGGCTTGGGGGAAACAGGGAAATGTTGGACAAAGGGTACAAGCTTTCAGCTATAAGATGAATATACTCTGGGGATCTAATGTACAGCACAGTGCCTATAGTTAATATTATCTTGTAAGCTTGATATGTTGCTAAGAGTAGATCTTACATGTTCTCCCCCTCACATACAAAAAAATGGTAGCCATATGAGATGATGGATATGTTAATTACTTGATTATGGTGATCATTTAATAATACACATGTATATCAAGTCATCTTGTTGGTCACCTAAATATATATACACAACTTTTGTCAATAAAGTTGGGAGAAATAGAATCTATCAGCTTAGCTAAGGACTTAATCATGACACCTTTTCCTCCATTTTCTCCCTCTGCTAGTGCTCATGTGTTGCTCGTCCCTGGGTTTGCCTCAGTTGTCCATTTTCAATAGAGAGATTCACTTACTGGTCATACCCTACCACCTCTGTGTTTTGTCTGTGTTACTTGCACAGTTCTCCAGCCTCTTCAAAATACAATTTTAAAAATGTGTCATGCTTTCCTAGTTACTATATCAGGAACGATGAATCCTCATTTACCTCACCTGACAACTGATGACTCTTTTTCTCCTTAAATACTCACTCTAATAGTCTGGAGCACCATCCTTTTATGGAGTTCCCCCCTAACTTTCTGACTGGTCCTTTTTGGTTTTCTCACGCTGGTGTACCCTAGGGTGCCTGATTTTCTAAAAGCTGTAATATTCTAGGGTTCAGTTCCTAGAATTCTTCTTTTTCCTTTAGTGATCTCATTAAATATCAAGGCTTTTTTTTTTTTGATGTGGACCATTTTTAAAGTCTTTATTGAACTTGTTACAATATTGCTTCTGTTTTATGTTTTGATGTTTTGGTCACGAGGCACGTGGGAATCTCACTTCCCTGAATAGGAATCGAATCTGTACACCCTCCACATTGGAAGGTGAAGTCTTAGCCACTGGACCGCCAGGGAAGTCCCTAAATCTCAAGGCTTTAAGCAACACCTGGATATGAATGTTTGTAAAATTTATATCTTCATACCAGAGACCTGCTTAATTCTAGACTTGAATTTGAGCTTGGTCATGTGAATTACTTGGGTCCACAGGAAGTCAAAGCTATGGTTTTTCCAGTAGTCATGTACAGATGTGAGAGTTGGACCATAAAGAAGGCTGAAAGTCAAAGAATTGATAATTTTGAACTGTGGTGTTGGAGAAGACTCTTGAGAGTCTCTTGTACAACAAGGAGATCAAACCAGTCAATGCTAAATGAAATCAACCCTGAATATTCATTGGAAGGAATGATGCTGAAGCTGAAACTCCAATACTTTGGCCACCTGATGAGATGAGTGCACAGTTGCACTCATCTCACATGCTAGCAAAGTAATGCTCAAAATTCTCCAAGCCCAGCTTCAACAGTATGTGAACTGTGACCTTCCAGATGTTCAAGCTCGATTTAGGAAAGGCAGAGGAACCAGAGATCAAATTGGCAACATCCATCTGATCATCAATAAAGCAAAAGAGTTACAAAAAAATATCTACTTCTGCTTTATTGACTACGCCAAAGCCTTTGACTGTGTGTGTCACAACAAACTGGAAAATTCTTAAAGAGATGGGAGTACCAGACCACATGACCCACCTCCTGAGAAATCTGTATGCAGGTCAAGAAGCAACAGTTAGAACTGGACATGGAACAACACACTGGTTCCAAATTGGAAAAGTTCGTCAAGGCTGTATAATGTCACCCTGCTTATTTAACTTATATGCAGAGTACATCATGAGAAATGATGGGCTGGATGGAGCACAAGCTGGAATCAAGATTGCCAGGAGAAATATCAATAACCTCAGATATGCAGATGACACCACCCTTATGGCAGAAAGTGAAGAACAACTAAAGAACCTCTTGATGAAAAGAGAGAGGAGAGTGAAAAAGTTGGCTTAAAACTCAACATTCAAAAAACTAAGATCGTGGCATCCAGTCCCATCACATTATGGCAAATAGATGGGGAAACAGTGGAAACAGTGGCTGACTTTATTTTTGGGGGCTCCCAAATCAGTGCAGATGGTGACTGCAGCCATGAGGTTAAAAGACACTTGCTCCTTGGAAGAAAAGCTATGACCAACCTAGACAGCATATTAAAAAGCAGAGACATAACTTTACTGACAAAGGTCCATCTAGTCAAAGCTATGGTTTCTCCAGTAGTCATGTATGGATGTGAGATTTGGACTATAAAGAAAGCTGAGTGCAGAAGAATTGATGCTTTTGAACTGTGGTGTTGGAGAAGACTCAAGGGTCCCTTGGACTGCAAGGAGATCCAACCAGTCCATCCTAAAGGAAATCAGTCCTGAATATTCTTTGGAAGGACTGATGTTGAAGCTGAAACTCCAATACTTTGGCCACCTGATATGAAGAACTGACTTATTGGAAAAGACCCTGATGCCAGGAAAGACTGAGGGCAGGAGGAGATGGGGATGTGAGAGAGGATGAGCTGGCTTGAGGGCATCATCAACTCAATGGACATGAATTTGGGCAGACTCCGGGAGATAGTGGAGGACAGAGGAGCCTGGTGTGCTGTGGTCCATGGGGTTGCAAAGAGTCAGACATGACTGAGTGAACACCAACAAATTCTGAAGTCTTTATTGAACTTGTTACAAAAGTGCTTCTATTTTGTGTTCGGTCTTTTGGCCTCAAGGCATATGGGAGCTTACCTCTCGGAGCAGGAGTTGAATCCACACGCTCTGCACTGGAAGGCAAAGTGTTAGCCATTGAACTGCCAGGAAAGTCCCTAAATCTCAAGGCTTTAGGTGATACCTGGACATGAATGTTTGTAATGTTTATGTCTCCATACAGGAGATCTGCTTAATTCTAGGCTTCAATTTGAGCTTGCTAATGTGAATTACTTGGGTCCACAGGAAGTTAGAAAATGTGATGTTAAGAGGAAGATTGAAAAATTGCTTTTGCACTGAGTTCTGTTGTGTGAATCTGAAGACCTACTATGTGTGGATAAAGCTGGCCTACTGGAAGGACCATATAGTGAAGAACTGAGACAGTCTAGCTGTC
The DNA here is from genome assembly GCF_029407905.1 of Bubalus kerabau. Classification (NCBI taxonomy): domain Eukaryota; kingdom Metazoa; phylum Chordata; class Mammalia; order Artiodactyla; family Bovidae; genus Bubalus; species Bubalus kerabau. The sequence continues at coordinate 84,565,030 of NC_073638.1, forward strand.
CGTCTGCCAACTCCTGACTTGGAGAGAGGAGATTTTAGATCATTTCACATCAGCTGAGCCACCAAATGAATAAAATAACATGAATAACTATTTAGTTAAACCCAGAGCAAATTGCTGACCCATACATTTAAGAAAATGATTGTTAATCCACTAGATTTTGGAGTAGTTAGCTATGCCACAGTATAAAACCGATATGATGCTTAGAATTTTTCCAGTTACATAGTTCAAGCAATACTTTTGTAAGCTGACCATCCATTTCATTTCTAGCCACTTCATTATTCATTAAATAGTGTCTATTAGGCAAAACACTCTCATTGTCACTCTGGTTCTGTTACTAATTATAGTAATTGGTCCAATCTTGTCTTTGATGGTTCAGATCAGATCAGATCAGTCGCTCAGTCGTGTCCTACTCTTTGCGACCCCATGAATCGCAGCACACCAGGCCTCCCTGTCCATCACCAACTCCCGGAGTTCACTCAGACTCACATCCATCGAGTCTGTGATGCCATCCAGCCATCTCATCCTCTGTTGTCCCGTTCTCCTTCTGCCCCCAATCCCTCCCAGCATCACAGTCTTTTCCAAAGAGCCAACTCTTCGCATGAGGTGGCCAAAGTACTGGAGTTTCAGCTTCAGCATCATTCCTTCCAAAGAAATCCCAGGGATGATCTCCTTCAGAATGGACTGGTTGAGTACTGTCATCTAATCTTGGCTAATTTAGGATCCCCTAATGCTTTCAGTTTTCTCCTAACTTGACCACATTTTTAAAAAACAGATTTCTTTTGGGGATATAATTTACAGCCTATGCAATTCAGCCACATAGGGCAGTCTCAGTGGCTTTTGGTTCTGTGATCTTCCGCATTCAGACAGTGCAGCCAGAACCACAATCGGTTACAGAACATTCCCCCACTCCAAAAAGATCCTTTGCCCATATTTAAATTGGATCATTTACCTTTTTGGTATTTTGTGGCAGAATTCCTTGTATAGTCTAGATACAGGTCCCTTATCAGACATATGATTTGCAAATAACTTTTCCCATTGTGTTGGCCATCTTTTCTACCTGAACTCTAAAAGCCGTGAATGTAACTGATACTCCAGTTTGAGACACATTTCCCACATCACTTCTTTAGCAAGAGCACCAACCTCCACCCCTGACTGTCCTCCTTTTTTTTTGACTGCTGCTTCTTTGTACTCACTATATATAGTTAAACTTTAAATGCTTTATGTTCTCAGGGCTTTGTATTAAACTATCACTTTTTCTCATGCTACAAATTCTAGTGTTCTCACATCCAGGTTGAATCCTTCAAATATTCAAGTATTTCCCAAATTTTTATTCCTGCCTTAGATTCCCTTCTGAGCCCCAACTTATAGCCAGATGTTTTCTCCACATTTCTGCTTGCGTAACTCATAAGAATCTCAAAATTAGAATACCCAGAGTTGAAATCTATTTCTTCTACTGCTAACTTGCTCCTTCTTTAGTACTAGCGTCTTTGCTGTGCAGCCCTCAGACAGTAAAGAATCTGCCTGCAATGCGGGAGACCTGGGTTTGATCCCTGGGTTGGGAAGATCCCCTGGAGAAGGGAACGGCTACCCACTCCAGTATTCTGGCCTGGAGAATTTTATAAATAGAGGAACCTGGTGGGCCACAGTCCATGGGGTCACAGAGAGACAGACACATGTGAGTGATATCATTTTCATTTCACCATCTTTGCTGTGTGATGTTAGGTACTTGCCTTAACCTCTCTGAGTCTCAGTTTCCTTGTCAGTAAACTGTAGATAATAATAGCTCTTGTCTCCTAAGATCTGTAAAAGTCTGATTGGTTACCATAAGGGTGATTAGAATAGTACCTAGTACATAAAAGGCGGTGCATAATTGTTAACTTGTTTTCTCGCTAATAACTATCAACTCAGTTGTATATACCTGGAATTGCCAGGAGCCGGCGAGAGAAGTTCCACTCGTGACAAAGGTCATGAGGAAGGGGGCTCGGCATACGCAAAGGCGGGATCGAGCCTCGGGAGTGCCCCCGGATATTCTCGAGCACCTACCCCCAAAAACCAGAGTCTGCCTACTTTATTGCTTTGTGCTCTCACCTCTGACTTTACTGGGGGCTGTCCCCCACCACCATCTTGCTCTCTCTGTCAAAGAGTTAACTTACAGCTCCAATTAATAAAGTTCCTGGGCAATTAGGAGTGTTTAAATCCAAACCCCTCAGATGGCTCTCTAACTCGCCTGACAAGTTTACCCGGACACCTACAGCTATGCATACGATTGTTTACAGTCTCCCAGCCTCGAGAGGCAGGGGAAGCCTAAGATATTCAAATAGCTTAGAGCCTCTCAGAGAATTAGAAACTGTCAGAATAAAACTAGTAAAAGATTTCATTGATGAGCCAATGCTTGTTGCGAAGTTTCCACATCCCCTGTATTGTATCCTTGAATATGTATTAATTAATAGTTGGTATGTAGAAGAAATAAGTAGTGGCCTTGGTGTTAGTAACTTTAGACCCTTAAGGTAATAAATTCTTTCCTTTGTTGTAAACCCATTACACATCCGCCCTATAGGAATGCAATTTTATCTTCGGAAGATGGCGCCAAACCTTAAAATAATTACTCTTAGAGAAAATAAGCCTTTGTTGATAAGTCTTTATCAAGAGTCATAAAATGTTAATAGGCCTTCTGGCCAGAAGATGATGTAAATCACGTAAACCATTTGTATACAATAAATTTGCAGGAAAGAAACTCTAGTTTTTGATAAGAATCAAAGACTGCTGACTTTGCATCCCCTATTATCCTCTATGTGTAACTTAGGGTATAAAAGCCCCTGTTGAAAATAAAGCTACGGGCCTTGCTCACCAACACTTGGTCTCCCCATGTCATTCTTCCCCTCAATTTTCAGCTGAGTGTCCATCTGGAGCGCGGATATCCTCTGCGACCATTTATTTGTCTGGGCTTCTAAGACCCACTCGAGAAAGTGTCTAAGGTGGGGCACCTTCCGCTATTCGAGAGGGCGCCTGTGGCCTCCGTGGTCAGAGCTAACCTGGTGTCACGGGTTATATTGATTTTCCATGTAAACCAAGCTACTCAGCTTCTTTTCTCCACTGAATTTTCCTACTGAGCTATCCTCATTCTATTATTCTTTATATCTTTGATGAATAAATAAATAAATAGTCGCCAACGCCGTCTCCCCTTCGAATACCCTGGATCAGTCGGGGCTGGACCTTGGCATGGAATCTCGTTGTCAAGCCTGATAACCTCTGTCTTCCTCAATCACTGATCTTATCAGTGTCAAACATTGTACCTTTAGGGACCTGCATCTTTCAGCCTTTACTGCCATGACGCTACTCTAAATTACCATAATTTCTGCACCCTCACCATAACTTCCAAATTTTTGTCTTAGCCACTTGTTCAGTTCAGTCACTCAGTCTTGTCTGACTCTTTGTTACCCCATGGACTGCAGCACACCAGGCCTCCCTGTTCATCACCATCTCCTGGAGCTTGCTCAAACTCATGTCCATTGAGTCGGTGATGCCATCCAACCATCTCATCCTCTGGCATCCCCTTCTCCTCCAGCCCTCAATCTTTCCCAGCATCAGGGGCTTTTCCAAATAAGTCAGTTCTTCACATGAGCTGACCAAAGTATGGGAGCTTCAGCTTCATCATCAGTCCTTCCGATCTATATTCAGGACTGATTTCCTTTAGAATGGACCAGCTTGATCTCCTTGCAGTCTGAGGGACTCTCAAGAGTCTTCTCCAACACCCCAGTTCAAAAGCATCAATTCTTTGGCACTCAGCTTTCTTTGTACTCCAACTCACATCCATACATGACCACTGGAAAAACCATAGTTTGACTAGATGGACCTTTGTTGGCAAAGTAATGTCTCTGCTTTTTAATATGCTGTCTAGGCTGGTCGTAGCTTTCCTTCCAAGGAGCAAGCGTCTTTTCATTTCATAGCCACTTGCACACACTTCCAATTCATTCTCCATCCAACTGCTAAAGCAGCAATTCTCAAACTTGGCTAATACATAGACACCATTTAAAGGAAAGGAATTCTCAAGGAACATAGTTTGACATACACTCCCCAAAGACTTTTAATCTATGAGAATGTCAGTTTTGAATTTTCCTTGTTGAAGAGATATTTTATCATTGTGCTGATCTAGTTTGAAAAAGTTCTTTAAATCCCCTTACAATTGAAAATATGTCTGTTATCTTTGGGCTTTGAGTATTCAGTTTCATACCTCAACCCATAACTTTTCAAAACCATGTTTCTGATTATTTGCGTCCTGGTTAAAACCTTGAAGGCTTCTGTTGCTCTTTGAATAAAACTCCATATTTTATTTTTTCATTTTGAATCTGTTTTTATTGAAATACAGTTATTTACAATGTTTTATTAATTTCTGCTGAACAGCAAAGTGACTCAGTTTATATACATGCAAACATTTTTTATGTCCTTTTCCATTATGGTTTATCCCAGGATATTTAATATAGTTCCCTGTGCTATACTGCCGGAGAAGGCAATGGCACCCCACTCCAGTACTCTTGCCTGGAAAACCCCATGGATGGAGGAGCCTGGTGGGCTACAGTCCATGGGGTCGCTAAGAGTTGAACACGACTGAGCGACTTCACTTTGACTTTTCACTTTCATGCATTGGAGAAGGCAATGGCAACCCACTCCAGTGTCCTTGCCTGGAGAGTCCCAGGGACGGGGGAGCCTGGTGGGCTGCCGTCTATAGGGTTGCACAGAGTCGGCCACGACTGAAGCGACTTGGCAGCAGCAGCAGCAGCGCTACACCGCAGGACCTGTTGTTTATCTATTCCGTATATAATAGTGGCTTCCACTAAACCACACTCCCACTCCGTCTCTCCCCTCCCCGCCCCCTTGGCAGCACAAGTCTGTTCTCTGCATCTGTGAAAGCTCCGCATTTTACGTGGTCTCTAAAGAGCTGTGCCTTCTGGCCTCGGCCTGCCTCTCCCGCGTTGCCCCGCTCTTCGGTAGGTCGTGGCCTCACTCTCTTCGGTTTTTCTATCGGCCACGTTTCTTCCTGCCTCAAGGCGTATTTGCACGTGTGCCTTTCCTCCTTAGAATGCTTGCTTTCACGTGGTGATGCCTCCTGTTCTCTCCACTGGCCCGCTCCTGCGTGAGTGCCTGGTTGCTCAGCCGTGTCCCACGCTTTGGGACCCCATGGACTGTAGCCCGCCAGACTCCACTGTCTGTGAGATTCTCCAGGCAAGAATACTGGAGTGGGTTGCCATGTCCTGCTCCAGGGGATCTTCCTGACCCAGGGATCAAACCCACGTCTCCTGCATTTCCTGCTTTGGCAGGCAGATTCTTTACCACTGAGCCACCTGGGAAGCCTAACCTTCAGCTTAACTACCGCAGTATTTAACCCCCCTGTGGTTTCAGTTGTGTCTGACTCTTTGTGAGCCCACGGACTGTAGCCCACCAGGCTCTCTGTTCATGGAATTTTCCAGGCAATAACACTGGATTGAGTAGCATTCCCTTCTCCAGGGGATCTTCCAAACCCAGGGATCTAACTAGTGTCTCCTGCATTGCAGGTGGATTCTTTACTGTCTGTGCTACCAGTATTTTCAGTTACCTGTGATCCCATAGTATAAAAATGTTAAATGGAAAGTTCCAGAAATAAACAATTCATTAGTTAAAAATTGTGTGCCCTTCTTCATAGCATGATGAACTCTCACACCAATAGCTCTAGCCTGGGACCTGGATCACCCCTTTGTCAGGTGTATCTTGCCCATCAGTCAGCAGCTGTCAGGGTTCCCAGACAGACTGTCATGGTATCACAGTGCTCCTGTTCGAGGAGCTCTTAGTTGATTTAATGGTGGCCCCAAAGGGCCAGGGTAGTGATGCTGGCCATTCCCACATGCCAAAGGGAAGCTGTAAGTGCTTCTTTTAAGTGAACAGATAAACGTTCTCAGCTTAATAAGGAAAGAAAAAAAAATCGTATGCTGAAGTTAAGACTGACAGTAAGAACAACCCTTTTATGGGTGAAATGGTGAAGAAGGAAAAAGAAACCCGTGCTAGTCTGGCTGTCACATTTCAGACTGCCAAAATCAAGGTCACAGTGCCCGAAAAGTGCTTCGTAAAAATGGCAAAGGCATAATATTTGTGCAAGATATTTTGGAACAGAGAGAGACAGCGAGACCACATTCACATACTTCTTTCTTTAGTATGTTGTTATAATTGTTCCATTTTATTATTTCTGTTCTTAGTCTTTTATTGTGCCTGACCTGTACATTTAACTTTATTCTACGTGCTGTGCTTAGTTGCTCAGTTGTGTCCAACTCTTTGTGACCCCAGGGACTGTAGCCCCCCAGGCTCCTCTGTCCATGGGATTCTCCAGGCAATAACACTGGAGTGGGCTGCCATGACCTCCGCCAGGGGATCTTCCCGACCCAGGGATCGAACCCAGGTCTCCCACATTGCAGGCAGATTCCTTACCAGCTGAGCCACCCGGGAAGCCAAACTTTATTCTAGCAATATACATATAGAGAAAAAAGTATATATGAAGTTTGATACTATTCTCAGTCTCGGTCCTCCACTGGGGGTATGGAACACATCCCCTGTGGTTAAGGGGGACTGTACTTCCTCAGGGTCGCTCTCTCTGCATCCCAAGACTTGGTTATGTTCCCCTGTTATCGACTGTCTGGGTAGTCTGTGCTTTCCTATGCAGCACTTATGAGAATTACTATTAGTTATCTGCAGAATTATTTAACTGTGTTTATTTAATGTGTACCTCTCTGCCAGACTGTGAGTTCCTCAAAGGCAAGGATATATCTTTCTTCTTTTTCTAATTTTATTTTTAATTGGGAGATAACCACTTCAGTGCTGTGCTGGGTCCCGTCACACAGCAGTGTGACTCGGCCACCAGTGTGTGCGTGTCCCCTGCTGCTTGGAACTCGCTCCTGCCTCATGCCATGCTCCTGTCTAGGTCTTCACAGGGCCCCGGATTCGAGCCTCTGTCCTGCAGCAACTTCTTGTTAGCTAGCTTTTCACACATGGCAATGTGTGTGTCTCCATGCTACCCTCTCAGTTCCCTAGGCCTCTCCTCCCCACACCATGCCCACAAGCCTGTCCTCTACGTCTGCATCTATATTCCTGCCCTGCAAATAGGTTCAAAATCTTTCTGTTCACCCTTGTATCTCCTATTGCACCATTCAAAATACCTGCCATGTGAGAGGTTGTCAAATATTTGCTGAAAGGAACTGCCCCAGATGCTTAAGCCAAATAATAAACTAATAACATGTATAGGCTGATAATCACATGAGAATAAATGTTTTATGTTTACTAGAAAATAAAAGATTGAGGTGGCTTCCAGCAAGACTGAGAGAGCATTCAGGCTTCAAGCATTTGACGTTTGGAGTCAAGGTCACCCATTAAGAGTCGTCTATCACTTGGTATTTGTTTATCTAATCAAGCAGATCCACTTGAGATAATCTGTACTCTGTACTCCTTTTGTTCTGCTTCTGTACATGTTGATACATAGGACTTATGTCATTCTGGTTATTTGCTTGATTGACTAGAGGTGAACATTGAGGAGTGAACCCAGATATCTAGTAAAACCCAGCTCCTTCAAGGTCATTGGCTGAGCTACACAATATCTTAAGAGCCTCCAGGTTCAGTTCAGTTCAGTTCAGCTGCTCAGTTGTGTCCAGCTCTTTGTGACCCCATGGACTGCAGCACACCAGGCCTCCCTGTCCATCTCCAGCTCCCAGAGTTTACCCAAATTCATGTCCATTGAGTCAGTGATGCCATCCAATCATCTCATCCTCTATCGTCCCCTTCTCCTCCTGCCTTCAATCTTTCCCAGCATCAGGGTCTTTTCCAATGAGTCAGCTCTTTACATCAGGTGGACAGAGTATTGGAGTTTCAGCTTCAGCATCAGTCCTTCCAATGAATACCCAGGACTGATTTCCTTTAGGATGGACTGGTTGGATCTCCTTGCAATCCAAGGGACTCTCAAGAGTCTTCTCCAACAGCACAGTTCAAAAGCCTCAATTCTTCGGCACTTAGCTTTCTTTACAGTCCAACTCTCACATCCATACATGACTACTGGAAAAGCCATAGCTTTGCTGAAGAAGCTGAAGTTGAATGGTTCTATGAAGACCTACAAGACCTGGAACTAATGAGAGAGTCAATTCCTAGGCAGGTTGATAAGTAGTCCAGGGGTCCCCAAGGAGAGAGGGGTCTGAGGTTCTCAAGGAGGAGGAAAGGACAAACATCTTTTTTCCCTCTATGTTCCTTAGTCACATAAAATGGTTTTTTTCTTTAAGTCTGAAACTGATGATTACACAACAGACAACTCTGTTAAACTCTGTACTAGGGATTATACAACAACAATGTATCCTGCTTGAGGACAATTTCTCCTTCCTGAAAACCCTGATATTTTAGAATGTATATTACGGGAGTGGGTCTGGTAGGATCTTTCTATTGTTAAGTTCTAATGCTATTATCTGAAAATGTAAATTGTGGGAGTGGGTCTGGTAAAATTTTCATAAACTTGAGACATTCTTTTCATTTATTGTAATAACTAATTAAAAAGTATATAACTGTCTTGGTAACACTAGCTAGAGGGGCATTCTCCCCCTTCTGATGTGTGTGTCAGAAGCTTTCTTTGTCCCTTTTATACTTTAATAAAACTCTGCTATACAAAAGCTCTTGAGTGATCAATCCTGGTCCCTGGTCCCGAAGCTAAATCTTCTTCTTCAGAGATCAAGAATCTGACACCTTTCACCATTAGCTATCAGTTCAGTTCAGTTCAGTTGCTCAGTCATGCCTGACTCTTTGCAACCCCATGACTGCAGCACGCCAGGCCTCCCTGTCCATCACCAACTCCCGGAGCTTACTCAAACTCATGTCCATTGAGTAAGTGATGCCATCCAACCATCTCATCCTCTGCCACCCTCTTCTCCTTTTGCCTTCAATCTTTTCCAGCATCAGGCTAGTGTGAGAGACTCTTTTCTTTCAACCATAGATAATATGTAAATGAATGAGAATGTCTGTGTTTCAGTAAGAGTTTTTAAAATTGACACTGAAATTTGAGTTTCATATAATTTTCATTGTGGGGCTTCCCTGGTGGCTCAGAGGTAAAGACATGGGTCTTTACATGTAATGCAGGAGACATGGGTTTGATTCCTGGGTCGGGAAGATCCCCTGGAGGAGTGTTGGGAAGCCCAGTACAAAATAGCCGGTTGGAGGAAGTCCTTGGGAAAATGGCGAAGGGCCAGAAATACCCTGGCTTGGTGTGCTCAGGCAGAAAAACATCTCCTGCCTTTGGTTATGCCTGGCGCCAAGATTTAATAATAAATATTAAGGATGTTGCTTGAGAAAACGGGTTATGGGATAAGCACATGGGTCACTTAGAGCGCGCTGTCCTTGAAATATTTTTACTGATTAGGTGTTAACCCTGTACACGCTCTGCTGGCTGTATACTCTAAGCTCTTTGTTCCTACTTCTATAAAAAGGCTTGACTGCAGAAATAAACTTGTCAGTCCTTGCAAGAGACTGTCCGAGTGTCCTTCTTTCAGGTTCGTCGCTTCCAAGTCCTGGGGAGAAAATCCCCAACAAGGAGGGCATGGCAACCCACTCCAGTATTCTTGCCTAGAGAATCCCATGGACAGAGGAGCCTGGCGGGCTGCAGTCCATGGGGTGGCAAAGAGTCGGACATGACTGAAGTGACTGAGCATGCATAATTTTCATCTGTCATGAAATACTCTTCTTTTGGTTTGGTTTCACCCACTTAGCTTACAGTTCTCCTCTCTGCATAGGCTAGTTCTATATTTTATGCAGTACATCTTTGTAGGGTGAGCATCTGTGCCGAGGTCCAGCCCCGGCTGATCCAGGGTATTCGAAGGAGAGACGGCTAGGCGACCTATTCAAATGTTAATTAGAGATAATAAAGAGTAATAGAATGAGGATAGCTCAGTAGGAAAATTCAGTGGAGAAAAGAAGCTGAGTGGCTTGGTTTACGCGGAAAATCAATATAACCCGTGACACCAGGTTAGCTCTGACCACGGAGGCCGCAGGCGCCCTCTCGAATAGCGGAAGGTGCCCCACCGTAGACACCTTCTCGAGTGGGTCTTAGAAGCCCAGGCAAATAAATGGTCGCAGAGGATATCCGTGCTCCAGATGAACACTCAGCTGGAAGTTAAAGGGAAGAATGACATGGGGAGACCAAGCGTTGGTGAGCAAGGCCCATAGCTTTATTTTCAACAGGGGCTTTTATACCCTAAGTTACACATAGAGGATAATAGGGGATGCAAAATCAGCAGTCTTTGATGCTTATCAAAAACCAGGGTTTCTTTCCTGCAGATTTATCGTATACAAATGGTTTAGGTGATTTACATCATCTTCTGGCCAGAGGCCTATTAACATTTTATGACTCTTGACAAGCACTTATCAACAAAGACTTATTTTCTCTAAGAGTAATTATTTTAAGGTTTGGCGCCATCTTCCGAAGATAAGATTACGTTCCTATAGGGTGGATGTGTAATGGGTTTACAAAGGAAAGAATTTACTACCTTAAGGGTCTAAAGTTACTAACACCAAGGCCACTACTTATTTTTTCTACATACCAACTATATTAATTAATGCACATTCAAGGATACAATTCAGGGGATGTGAAAACTTGGCAACAAACATTGGCTCATCAATGAAATCTTTTACTAGTTTTATTCTGACAGTTTCTAATTCTCTGAGAGGCTCTAAGCTATTTGAATATCTTAGGCTTCCCCTGCCTCTCGAGGCTGGGAGACTGTAAACAATCGTATGCATAGCTGTAGGTGTCCGGGTAAACTTGTCAGGCGAGTTAGAGAGCCATCTGAGGGGTTTGGATTTAAACACTCCTAATTGCCCAGGATCTTTATTAATTGGAGCTGTAAGTTAACTCTTTGACAGAGAGAGCGAGATGGTGGTGGGGGACAGCCCCCAGTAAAGTCAGAGGTGAGAGCACAAAGCAATAAAGTAGGCAGACTGGTTTTTGGGGGGTAGATGCTCGAGAATATCCGGGGGCACTCCCGAGGCTCGATCCCGCCTTTGCGTATGCCGAGCCCCCTTCCTCATGACCTTTGTCACGAGTGGAATGTCTCTCGCCGGCTCCCGGCACATCTGGCAGGTTTGTTTGATTTTATTATGTTGCAAGTGCATTAAGCTTTTGATAACAGAGGTATCCTCTTCAAAGACAGAGATCTCGAATGAACACATTGCAGATGGAGTCAGTCCTCATCTGTGGTTGACTTAAATAACTGACCATTTGGCTGCTTCAATTCCTGCTCTTATGCTATAAATTCATCATTAAAGGGCGTGTCTGAAGAAAAACCTGGGTCCCCATCAGGGATCCCAATAAAAGCAGAACCCCAGGTCCAGGCTCTCTTTCCCTTTCAACTAGATATGCTGAGTTCCCTCCAGGACCTGTGAGTAAGAAGCCTCATCTTTCAAGCTTTCCTGATGGTTACTGCTGAGGGAAACTCGCAATCCTAAGAAAGACTGCAGTGGTGGGCCAGCCTCCACCTTGGCTCTGCAAGGGGAGATGCCCATGGGAAGCGTGTCTAGCCATCTCCGCACTGTCCTGGGGTGAGGGCAGAGGCAACCGGGCTGCAGGCGTCACCCTCAAAGCTAACGAGGGACGTGCGTTCATCCCACAAAAAAGAGTAGATGGGTGTGTCCATGAACCGAAACGGAGACATGTCAGAAATGGAAAGCACAATAAATACTTTATAGTAAGACCTTTGGCATTACTACTGCTCTTCTCTCAGGTCACACCCAAAATACTCATTTCAAACAATAGTTTGACTTTGACCAACCATTTTGTGGCTGTGTTTTATTGGCATCTCTAAGCTCAATCTTTCTCTCTCTTTTTTTAAAGTCCTTCTTCATAGCATTTTATAACAGCTAATTTTCATTCTAAACTTACTCTTGGGAAGTTGTTGTTGTTGCTCGGTTGCTCAGTCGTGTCCGACTCTTGGCGACCCCATGGATTACAGCATGCCAGGCTTCCCTGTCCATCACCATCTCTGAGAGTTTGCTCAGACTCATGTCCATTGAGTCGGTGATGCCATCCAACCATCTCATCCTCTGTTATCCCCTTCTCCTCCAGCCCTCAATCTTTCCCAGCATCAGGGTCTTTTCAAATGAGTCAGCTCTTCACATCAGGTGGCCAAAGTATTGGAACTTCAGCTTCTAATGAATATTCAGGATTGATTTCCTTTAGGATTGACTGGTTGGATCTCCTTGCAGTCCAAGGGACTCTCTAGAGTCTTCTCTAGCACCGCAGTTCAGAAGCATCAATTCTTCAGCATTCAGCTTTCTTTATAGTCCAACTCTCACATCCATACATGACTACTGGAAAAACCATAGCTTTCACTAGCTGGGCCTTTGTTGGCAAAAGTGAAAAACCTTTGTCTTTCCTTTTTAATATGCTGTCTGTGTTTTTCATAGCTTTCCTTCCAAGCAGCAAGTGTCTTTTAATTTCATGGCTGTGGTCACTGTCTGCAGTGATTTTGCAGCCCCCCAAAATAAAATCTGCCACTGTTTCCACTGTTTCCTCATCTATTTGCCATGAAGTGATGGGACTGGATGCCATGATCTTAGTTTTCTGAATGTTGAGCTTTAAACAAACTTTTTCACTCCCTTCTTTCACCCTCATCAAGACCTGATTCATGTTAATGTTTGACAGAAAACAACAAAATCCTATAAAGCTATTATCCTTCAATTAAAAAATAAACAAATTTTAAAAATAAAAAAAGAAGGTCTTTAGTTCCTCTTCATTTTCTGCCATTAGAGTGGTATCATTTGCACATCTAAGGTGGTTAATATTTCTTCCTGCAATCTTGATTCTAGCTGGTGCTTCACCCAGCCTGGCATTTCGCATGATGTACTCTGCATATAAGTTAAATTAGCAGGGTGACAGTATACAGCCTGACGTGCTCCTTTCTCAAATTTGAACCAGTCTGTTGTTCCGTGTTTGGTCTGAACTGTTGCTTCTTGACCCACAGGTTTCTCAGGAGACAGAGAAGGTGGTCTGGTATTTCCATCACTTTAAGAATTTTCCACAGTTTGTTGTGATCCACACAAAGGTTTTAGCATAGTCAAAGAAGCAGAAGTAGATGTTTTTCTGGAATTCCCTTGCTTTCTCTATGAGCTGAGGAATGTGGACAGTTTGATCATTGGTTGCTTTGCCTTTTCTAAATCCAGCTTGTACATCTGGAAGTTCTCAGTTCATGTATTGCTGAAGCCTAGCTTGAAGGAATTTGAGCATAACCTTACCAGTATGTGAAATGAAAGCAATTGTCTGGTAGTTTGAACATTCTTTGGCATTGCCCTTCTTTGGGACTGGAATGAAAACTAACCTTTTCTAGTCCAGTGGCCACAGCTGTTTCCAAATTTGCTGACATGTTGAATGCAACACTTTAACAGCATCATCTTTTAGAATTTTACATAGCTCAGCTGGAATTCCATCACCTCCACTAGCTTTGTACATAGTGATGCTTCCTAAGGCCCACTTGACTTCACACTCCAAGATGCCTGGCTCTATGTGAGTGACCACACCATCGTGGGTATCCTGATCATTAAGATATTTTTTGTATAATTCTTCTGTGTATTCTTGTCACCTCTTCTTTATCTCTTCTGCTTCTGTTGGGTCCTTACTGTTTCTGCCCTTTATTGTGCCCAGTCTTGCATGAAGTGTTCCCTTGATCTCTCCAGTTTTCTTGAAGTGCTCTCTAGTCTTTTCCAGTCTATTGTTTTCCTCTACTTCTTTGCATTGTTCACTGAAACAGGCCTTCTTATCACTCCTTGATGCTCTCTGGAACTCTGCATTCAGATGGGTATATCTTTCCCTTTCTCCCTTGCTTTTCACATCTCTTTATTCAGCTACTTTTAAAGCCTCCTCAGACAACCACTTTGCTTCTTGCATTTTTCTTTGGGATGGTTTTGGTTACAGCTTCTTGTACAATGTTACTGACCTCTGTCCATAGTTCTTCAGGCACTCTCTCTACCAAATCTAATTTCTTGAATCTATTCGTCACCCCTACTGTATAATCATAAGGGACTTGATTTAGGTCCTACCTGAACGGCCCAGTGGTTTTCCCTAATTTCTTCATTTTAAGCCTGAATTTTGCAATAAGGAGCTGCAGTAAAGATCCATCCCCTCCATGGATCACAGCCTTCTAAAGGGGCTTACAGAACTCAATGAAGCTATGAGCCATGCCATGTAGGGCCACCCTGGATGGATGTGCCATAGTGGAGAGTTCTGACAAAACATGGTCCACTGGAGGAGTGAATGGCAAACCTCTCCAGTATTCTTGCTGTGAGAACCCCATGAACAGTATGTAAAGGCAAAAAGAGCTTCCTAGACCCTTTAGTGAAAAGATTGAGAGTCAACAGACATGAGGATCATTTCAAAGAACACTCATATGGTGTCAATTTCTTGGTTTAAATATGCAGAAGCGTCTCATGACATATGAAACAACTTCCGTACAGAATTTCTGTGTTCTATCAGGTGTCTGAGATAGACATTTTTAACTGTCCTGCAGTACATTCCAAGGAACCAAACATGGATTTTTAAGTTGTATCTGACATGTAAGACTTCCTAGTGAGTCCCACAGAGCAATTAGCTTCTTCTTTAACTGTCGGCAGCCTCTGATTAAATGTCAAATTTCAGAGAGTGCCGGGTTTCAGCTGCAGATGGTGTGTAACAGAGTAGATTGTACATCTCTTTAGTTTGTTCCCAATTGAAGTTGAGTTGATTTACAATGTTGTTAATCTCAGGTGTACAGCAAAGTGATTCAGTAAAACACACATATGCTATGTATATTTTTTTCAGATTCTTTCCCCTTATAGATTATTATAAACTATTGAGTATAGCTCCCTGTGCTATACAGTCAGTTCAGTTCAGTCGCTCGGTAGTGTCCGACTCTTTGTGACCCCAAGGAGTGCAGCACGCCAGGCCTCCCTGTCCATCGCCAACTCTGGGAACTTGCTCAAACTCATGTCCATCAAGTTGGTGATGCCATCCAACCATCTCATCCTCTGTCGTCCCCTTCTCCTGCCTTCAATCTTTCCCAGCATCAGGGTCTTTTCCAATGAGTCAGTCATGTGCTATACAGTAGGTCCTTCTTACACTAGTCTGTATACTAGATATATACTATTCTATACATAATGTATACAGCCTCATCTGCTAGTAGGCAGGATGCCTTAGAACCCTGAACCCATAACCTCCCCTGGACATGGCTCGGTCCACAGAGAGCCGGGACCTGGCCTCAGACACCAGTGTGCATGCACTAGACCCAGCAATCATACCTATCAAACCCAGCTGATAAAACAGACTAATCAAAGGGTTTTGGAGGAGGGAGAGAGAAAAGCAGAAAAGGCATGGACGTACAATATTAGGAATAAAAGGAGCATGATAGAATAAAAAAGAAGACACTACTTTGATATCTATACTTCCAAAATGATTAGCATGAGAAGCAAATGTTTCCTAGAAAATATTGCTACAGCTAACATAAGGAAGTATAGAAAATCTGAACCTATAACACAACAATGTCACTGAAGAGAAATGAAAGTACTGTGTCTATACAAGAATAGATGAAGAAATGTTCATAGCTTTATTCATAATAATCCCAACCTGGAAACAGCTTAAATGTTTACCAGCTCACAAATGATTAAACAGCCAGGGGTGCAGTGATTCCATGGAAGACTACTCAGCTGCAACGAGAAACTACTCTTACCTTAACAGTCCAGATTGAGTGACTCTCAAAAGCATCGTGCCAAGAAAAGGAAATAAGACACGAAAGAGTACAAACTATGTGATTCCATTTAAATGACATTTTGGAGAGGACAAATTATAGAGACGGAAAACAGAGATTGGCTGTGGCCAGGAGATGAGCTGGTGGCAGTGAGGTACTGATGCCTGGGAACATTTGGGGTGATGGAGATGCTCTGTATCCTGATTGTTGTGGCGTTAACGGGAGTGTATACATTTGTCAAGATTCTTGCAACTGTGCACTTTTTCAAGAGCGACTTTTATTATTTGTGAATTTTACCTTAATTTTTAAAAAGTAAAAAGATTATAATTAATATTTAGACTGAAAAAGAAAGTTGAGGGCCAAACTTTAGTACCTTACAGAAGAGTAAAGGAATATGATAACCGCAGCAGGGCATCAGTGGTTATGGTATCAGAATATCATGCGCAGTAATAAAGAGCTCCAAAGAGACATGCTGAGGACAGCTAGAAAACCTTAAATCTGTCCTGTAGTTTACACGGTCACTCCAGTAAGTCTGGGGGCTTCTAGAACTTCCAGTGTAGTAGATGAGGAGGAGAAGGTCTTGTTTCACCTTCCTGCTGTTTGCTATGCTGCCTCTTGACCTATTTCATGCCCCATATTGAAATATATTCTCACTAAGATATCCATATTAATGTACTTATTTTTTTTAAGTGCTTAAAATGTAGTTTAAATGTTCCCCCCTGCCCCCACCACAAAGTACTTTGGGACTTCTCCGGTGGTCCAGGGGTTAAGAATCCATCTTCAATGCATGGGATGTGGGTTAGATCCCTGGTCTGGGAACTAAGATCCCACATGCCTTGGAGCAACTAAGCCCACGAGCCACAAGTACTGAACTGCACATTCTGGAGCCCGTGTGCCACAACCAAAGATTCTTCATGACACAAATGTAGAACTTGTACGTTGCAATTAAGATCTGAAGTCAAATAAACAAATAAATAAACATTAAAGATACTTAGAATAGAAAAGGGAGATTTTTCTCAGGGTATGGAAAGTTAGGGATTTATTACAAATTAAAAAATAGAGAAAAGGTCATGAAAACCTGAAGATAGAGGCTCAAAAGGAGAAGTAAGAAAAATTATCTAGAGATCACGGAAGCCACTTTTCAATGCCTCCATCCTCACCTGGGGATGACTGCTCTCCTAGAGATTTAGTCAGATGATTTTAAGATTTAAAGCACATATTCCTTTACCAGTTTGCTAACAGTTTGCTAACAGTGTTTTTGCAGATTGGCATGTGTGAAAATTGGAGACATTGACCTACCTGTGCACAAGCCTTGGTCTTCATTCATACTGGCCTTCAGCACTGCCGATCTGGTTGGCAATATCTAGGAAATGATGTTTTAATGTGCTTTTTATCCTATTGTACATAAAATTTCACAAGCATAATTATTAACATTGTAGATATTTGTCTCTATTAATACTCTCAAGTGGAACATAAGTATTTGGTAAGCTCTTAAGTTGAAAAAATATTAAAGAATTATATTTCTTTTTTATTTCTCTCCCCATCCACTTCTGTTAGCAGGTACCAGGTCTGCCAAGTTCTGGAGATATAAAAATAGAGGGAGATGGTCCTGCTCTTGAAGATCTCATCATTTAGTGGTCTTTACTTTTAGAAGAGATGGTGAATGTAGTGACAAAATCAACATAATATCAAGGACAGTTAAATGCATGCACCTAATCATTTCTAATCTCTGTAAATTTCTGCTTTTTATGTTCTAGTAAAACAGCACAAAACAATCACTGAACTTGAGGAACCAGTGTTCTAGAGAGAAAAAAAAAAAATAGAAAGCATTTGAAACATTCATTCAGGCTCCTTTTCTTAGAGACATTTTGAATTTCTTATTTTCATTTTCATCTTCTCTCTTGAAGAAAGGAACTTGAATGCCATGAGAATATCTTCAAGCCTTGCTAAAAATTATTTACAAGATAGCATCACTGGTAATGGCCGAGAGTTTGCAGACTTTCGGCTGCACCCCAGGCCTCTAAATCATTATACGTGTTGTAACATGATCTCCAGGTGATGTGTTGGCTCATTAAAGTTTGAGAAGCACTGCTGACGGCACCCCACTCCAGTGTTCTTGCCTGGAGAACCCCAGGGACGGCGGAGCCTGGTGGGCTGCCATCTATGGGGTCACACAGAGTCGGACACGACTGAAGCGACTTAGCAGCAGCAGCAGCTGATGGGCATCAACTCAGCATGTACTCTAAAGGCAAACCCTTTAGAGTAGTGATTCTCAAAGTATGGTCCCTGGGCAGTATCAGTATCATCTGAGAACTTGTCAGGAATGCAAATTCTGATGTCTTACCAAATCAGTAAGATGGGGCTCAGCTAGCTGTGCGGAGCTTCAGTGGGCTCTACAGGTGGGCCTGATGTCTGCTAGTTTTGAGGACCATTGTTTAGAAGTTGGTTGGTAAATTAGGTTAAAGCAGGAGAAATCAGTCTTGTAAATCCTCACGCCTAATTCCTCAGGGCTTCGCCTTCTGAGGTGCACAGGATAATTGAATTCTCTTACAGTCATTATTGTTTTAGTGCTCAAACATGGAGATAGAAGTTATACGATCATAGGGAGTTTTAATAAAGTAAACGTTAGTGCATAAAAACAACCCCATAATTGAAGATTTAGACTCTAAAGAAAATGAAATAGAGCCTTCTACCAATCTTCTAATCATATCTAAAAGACCTGCCTCCTGCTTTGATAGTCACATTACAATTTGTGCGTGAGTTTTACAGGCATTAATGTAAGCTTTCAAAATTCACTGTTCCAGGGGAACAAAATATTTGAATAAAAAGTGTTAGGTTTCAGGCAACGAACTACCTTGATGATATATTTATGAATACTGATATATTATTGAACTAAATAATATATATAATAATAATATATCATTATTATTGATATATTAACAAACTAAAATGATGATATATTTATGGCACATGTGTGCTGCCCAGAGCTGGTAGTTGACTTTTCACACCTGAGTGTGTCTTTAGCTATTTTGGCATATAAATCCGCTGCTCCTAACTTCCTGTTTCTCGAGTAGGATTTCATTTCCAATCTCAGCCAATGAAGCCTTCCTCGGGATTAAGAGGACTCTTAGTCCTTTTCTCTTTGACATGGACTTGTGCTGGGGATTGGTCAGGTATAACATATTTGCAGAGGAGGGTATTTTTTAAATGTTGAAAGATGGAGCTTTCAACGTGACTTTTGAATTATTCATGATTTTGGTCTCACTGAATCCTAGCAATAGCTGAGGATACATATAGTGAAGGAGGTTTATTTTAGATATTTGATCTTAAGATGTTTTCTGAGACTCAAGAGTCTGCCCCAACTTGAGAGTTGCTTTTCTCAACTCCCCTTCTCTTCTGACCCCTTTCAGAGCATGTCAGATTCCTGGGGCTCAAATACTTGAAGTGGGTTAAATGTAAGGAGCGTGGGGTGGCCGGGAACATAAGGAGACTTCCATGGGCTGCGGCAGGACCTCAGGACTCTGAGTGTGACATGCTGGAAGGAAACCTTATCTAGGACTCTGTTGTCCTTGATATTATTCTTCATAAATCCATTGTGTCTGAGAGGAAGAATTCAGCCCTTCCTATGTGGAGTGATCAATTGCCTTGGTTTTCCTTATGCTTTTCCTGTTTTAGCACTAAAAATCTTCCTTCCTGAGCAAATGGGATGGATGATTGCCCTATGCATGAACTTTGGTTTGTCAGTTTCTGATGTTGAACTTTCAGAGTTTCTGTAAGAATGTACATGTTCTCATCAAGTTACCTGTTTCACAAGGCCACCCAGATCTGCTGTGTGAGCACTGGGAAGGGTCGTGGTGTGTTTATTGTATGCTTTTCTTTCCTTTACTTAGGAAATATTTAAAAAGACAACAATAAAATCACATAAATACTCATTGACCCACTCTCCAGCTTTATGAAATCCACAATAATCGGCTACACTTGCTTCCATTTTAATTTCTGGTAGAATCAAAGTTCAGGTAAAGTTGAAGTCCCCATGGCCACCCTTGGTTCTGTTCTCTTCCCTCTTTGTCCAGATGGAAGCTTGGTCATTTTGCATTTCTCTATGCATTTTATAATTCTATGTCGAATAGATGGATCCATAAACCTATGTTTTGCAGGCACTCAAAACTTTTATTTGTTCCATCCTACAGCTTTTGTTGTTCTTCAACACTATTTAGAGATTTAT
Source organism: Bubalus kerabau (assembly GCF_029407905.1). Lineage (NCBI taxonomy): Eukaryota > Metazoa > Chordata > Mammalia > Artiodactyla > Bovidae > Bubalus > Bubalus kerabau. The sequence continues at coordinate 84,585,010 of NC_073638.1, forward strand.
AAGTGTAGGCTTGGTTTAACTCTTCTCTGGTACGCTATTGAGTGAATCCATCATAAATCGTCTTCATTTTTCTGTTGATGGGTAGAACATGTCCATGTTTGTCTGTTACATGTAATGTCTGTACTTGGGCGTTTTTTTTTGCATGCCCAGGATCATGAGGCCACAGGTGTGCAGGTCGGAAAACCAACTCTCTCTTACCCCATTGTTCTCTAACGAGGTGTGACAGTGGAGTTTTCCCAGCAGAAGGGCAGCTGTTCTCATTTTCACCAGCACTTGCTGCTTGCAGATATCTTACTTTTTGACAATCTGAGGGGAAGATAAGACTAACTCAGGCTGAATTTTTTTCTGAACTTTTAAATTTTTAGGTGATAATAGATTCATATGTAACTGTGTAATACTTGGCAGTTGTATAAGACATGCTACAGACAGATAAGTGTACCTTTTACTCAATTCCATCCAATGGTAACATCTTGCAAAACAGTGCAATATTACTTTAGGATGTTGACATGGGTACAGCCAAGCCACAGAACATTTCCGTCACAACCCCTCAGGTTGCCCTTTGACAGTCACATCTACACTCCTGAATTCATCATGCCACCTCGCTTCCCTCCCACCTCAGTCTCTTATCTCTGGCAACTATACATCTATTCTCCATTTCTTGATTCTTGTCATCTCAAGATGCTCCCTAAATGGAGTCATACAGTATGTTAGTCCCAGGGACTGGCTTTTCATTCAGAAAATTCCCTGGAGGTCTGCCTACATTGTTGTGTGTATCAATACTTCATTCCTTTTTGTTGATGAGTAGCATTCCATGACATGGTTATACCATCGTTTAACCATTCACCCATTGAAAAGCATCTGGGATGTTTCTAGTTTTTTGTTATTATGAACAAAGCAGTTATAAACATTTGATTAAATTTTGTGTGAATATACATTTTTATTTTCCTGGGATAAATGGAGTTCGATTTCTGGATCATATGGTTGTTGTTGTTTAGTTACTCAGTCATGTCTGGCTCTTTTGCGACCCCACAGACTGTAGCCCGCCAGGCTCCTCTGTCCCTGGGATTTCCCAGGCAAGAATACTGGAGTGGGTTGCCATTTCCTTCTCCAGTTCATCTTCCCCACCTGGGGATCACACCCACGTCTCCTGCACTGGCAGGCAGATTCTTTACCAGTGAGCTTCCAGGGAAGCCTGGGTCACATGGTAGTCATATGTTTAGGTTTTAAAGAAATCGAGAGACTAATTTCCAGGGTGGTAATATTTTACATTGCCACCAACAATGTATGAATGGTTCAGTTTCTCCACAGCCTTGTTAAATACGACTTGATGTCATATTTTTATTTTAGCTACTCTGATAGGTATATAGTAATATCTCCTTGTGATTTTAATTTATATTTAAATAATGGCTAATGGTGTTGGCTAAGATCTTTTCATGTGCTAATTTGCAATCTGTGCATCCTCTTAGTGAAAAGATTACAGGTTATTTAATTTTCATTTGGTTGCTGAGTTTTCAGTATCCTCTGAGGCTCCTTTTAGTATTCCAAGTCAACTAAGAAGATTTATGTTAAGTGAAGACCACATAAATTGCCAACTTAACTCTTTATATCTCACGTCCTACCCAATCCAGTAATTTTAGGGTATTGTGACATTCTTCTAGAGCCTAGCCCACATAGAAAATTATATTAGAAAATGATTCCCTTTCTCAGATACAAAAATTACTGTCCAGTTATATTTAGCAGGAAAAGAGGAAGCACCACAGACACTCAGTTTCTGTAGAAGCAGAGTTGCTCAGTTTTAGTCTTTTGGACAAGTCATTATTGCTTCATCAGCCCTTACTTCATCCTTTTACACATCACTAAGCTGTGCATTCAAACGTAGAAACAAAGGCTTGCTTAGAGGAGCTTCAGTTGAGCGTGGGAGATCAAAGGTGCTCTATACTGCCCAGCAACAGTGGTACGACATACTGGTATTGCAGTCTCACGGCCCAGCTCTTCAGTGGCTTTGGAGAACTGGGTCAGAAGATTTTACTTCATATTGAAGGATGTATGTGTAGTATGGGTATTTTCAGAGGATGAAGTAATATGCTGAGACCGTCTTTAGCAGAATTACTCAGCTCTAAGACTTTTTTTTTTAATTAGCAGAAGAATGATGCTGCAGTTCATGGGGTTGCAAAGAATTGGTCATGATTTTGTGAGTGAATAACAGAAGGATGTTCTCTTTGTTTATATTAACTGTGCTAAAATTTTCTGGGCTGATCTGTGAAATAGCAACACTAACAGAAAATGTTTCTTTTCTACTTCTTAGCTGTGAAAGTATGCTGCAGCTACTTTTGGTTCTATGCCAAGATTAAACCCACACTATTTCACAATTTGTACATGAATCCTGATGAAGCATTTTTAGGAGATGACTGCCCTGTAACCTACGTTTCACCAGATGCTCATTATGAATTTTTCTACTATTCTAATAAATGTGGCATCGTAACCAAAGTAAGAAGAATGGCTATTTTACCTAAAATCTGAATGTTGTATGGTTCCTTCAACAGCCCCCAAACCAGAAGTCATTAAGTTTTTATCTATAATAAGGCTGGACTTATTTCTCTAATAGTCACATTCAGGACAGAGGAAATTAATGAAGGAGATGATAAATACTTATTTTCTTGTTGGGTAATAACTGCAAACTCTAATGTGAACCTTGTAGATATAAAATTCAATTAGTGACAGAAAAGTCAGGGAGATGGCAAGTTAGAAAGTTTCCACATCTCACAAGCTTATCATGTTACGTTGCAGCGTATAAAGTGATATATTACAGTTTATAACATTTGGCCTGGTGCAATCAGAAGGAGGAAATAACATAGTTAAGCATCAGAAGGTTTTTCAAAGTAGATGTCTCACATTCTCCAGCCCCACCCAATCCCGCTGACCAGAGACTTTGACGGGCCTTACTGGGCACAGTGAATGATCAACTATACCAACTGCTCAAAAAGTCTGATTGGGATTTTGGCTTAATTTAAAAAATGTTAGCAGCCTACAAAAGTTTGCTGTAAAATTACTTGCTATTTTGCTCCCTATCCCAAATGGAATATTAAATAATAGAATTTTCCCAGTCTAGCTGAATGTCAAATATTGGGTTCCACAGAAAGCAAAATTTAAGGTGGAGTTGAGCATGCAGGATGTTTTATTAAGAAGTGTCTATTTTTATGCCAGTACCATAACGTTTTAATTAATATAGCTTTGTAGGGTAGGTTTTTTTCCCAAGAGGAAACAGTTCCGTTGACACAGCTATAGATTCAGTGTGTCTGTGGGAGGGACCACATTGAGGATCATCTTACGCTGCCATTCTGAACCAGATGGAGTGTGACTTGTGATGCCCCCAGCTTTGCTTTTCTCTCTTGCTTTGACTATTCAAGGTTTCTGCAGTCAATACAGCTTCAGGGTAGTTTCTGTTTCCTGTGAAAAGTATCACTGGGGTTTGGATAGGGATTGTGTCTACTCTGTGGATGGATGTGGGTAGTATGGATATTTGAACAATCTTAATTCCTCTGATCCACGATCATGGGGTAGCTTTCCACTGTTTGCCTTCAATTTCCTTCACCAAAGCCTTATGATTTTCAGTGTTAGATGTTCTACTTTCTTAGTTAAATTTATCACTAAGGATCTTATTTTTTGATCTATTGAAAAAATGGGACTTTTTCCTTTATTTTTTCCATGTATTTTGTTGTTGTACAGAAACACAATTTCCCCGGGATTTATGTGAGTAGAGGCAGCTCCCAGGTTCCAAAGTGCATTCATACGGGCTTAAAGCTCATACTCTCTACGACTAAGCAGTATTCCAGTTACAGCAGTGTTTCTCAAAAGGAGGTATAAGCAAACTTTCTTGAATTTGAATCACAAAGATCCTTTTTCTTTCGGTTCACGAGTGCTGACTGCCTCTTCTACACAAGCATTCTGCCAGACTTTAATGCTTGTGTCCACTTAGAAGATGGCTTAGTTTCTCATGAATGGAGGTTGACTGTGGTTACTTTTAGAGAGCTTGCAGGACCCACAACTTCCTATTCAAATAATTGTTGAGTTTCCTGAGGCTCTTGAGACAAACATCTGCTTAAAATCGTTCTTTGTCTCTTTAGACTTTCCAGGAGACTCTTCTGCTTCAGATTAAAATCAAGTATATGTCAAGTAACTCTGGAGACACAGCTGAAATGCCCGTGTCGTGTGTCGTCACAAAACAAGCATGGTATGCCAGACTCCTGCCCTGGTTCTCGGCTCCATCTTAGTTTCCAAGATGAGAAACCGACCCTGAGAGATTAAAAGTCATAACTGGGGGAGGGGAGAAAGGACACAATCCTATTGGTAACATCAGTTTGTTGATTCCTGGCCCTATATATTTCAGAGTTATTTCAATTGTCTTCTAGGAAAAAGAGTAGCCTGCTGGGCTCCTCTGTACATGGAATTTTCCAGGAGAGAATACTGGAACAGGTAGCCATTCCCTTCTCCAGGCGATCTTCCCGACTCAGGGCTTGAACCTGGGTCTCCTGTCTTGTAGGCGGACTCTTTCCCATCTGAACCACCAGGGAAGCCCTGTATATAATACCAGGAATACTGAAAAATGGAATGACGATTTTTTTTTTATACAACTGTCAGAGTCGCTGAAAATCTGATGTATCTTAACCAGCTCTTAATCAAATCTAGCTATTTTGAAGTGTGAACCCACATTCAAGGTTCCTGAAAGAAATAAGAAAGTCTAAATGATAGTATATGAACTCACTGAAGATTCAAGGTCAGCATGCTGGACTCAAGATGTAGGGAGAGAGATGGAACATGCTAGAACAGAATCCATAGGTTAAGATTAATTTTTTTGGTATCTTACCAACTTTTAAGAAAGCCGGTAATAATCAAGCTTTTTAGATCATAGCAACTTTGATCAGGTCTTGGCAAACTTCTGATTGTTGGTAGGACTTTATCTGGATAATTTTTCTGTTAGGTTCTTCTGGTTAAAACCTTGAACTGAGTTTTTATTTCCTCTCAGTGATTACAGAAGAGCCTTACTACATAGTGTTCGTCTCATAGATAATAACGACAATAAATAACAACTAGCAGTTATTAATCACCATATTCCTGCACTGTTCCAACACTTGTATAAATAGATTTGTTCTCCGTGACAGCTCAACGAGATAGATACTATTATGCCGATTTAGGGGTAAGGAGATTGAGGCACAGGGAAATTATTTACCTGAGGCCATTTTCTGGTAGATGGTAGAACCAGGAAGTAAACCCAGAGTTTGGTTTCTAAGCCCATGTTACTCAACACCACAAACACCGCCTGTGATGTTCTGGAACAATAAGCAGAAATCAATCCATCTACTAGTCATAGGAATTTGGTCTGAAGTTCAGTCTTGGAAACAGTAAGGTCTGAATAGATCTTAGATTCATGTGATATTTCTATATTTTCTTCTCTCACTTTAGTATGTACCCTTTTAATTTTTATTTTATTTTATTTTTTTTTAGCATGTACCCTTTGTCAAATGAAACTGAAAGTGGAGATGATGAAACCAGCTCTGAAGACATGGAAGTTTCTTACATAATGCAGTCACAGTAAGGGTCCTCGGAACTGGCGTTTTGTGATTTTGTCCACGCATGTCCTAGACAGGAGCCAATACAGTTGGCAAGGAAAACAAATGCCCTATTTGTATTAAGGCATTTTGTGCCTAAAAAGCTTCCAATTCAGGAATGGGCAGTTCATGCATTCCTTCCTGTGTTTGTTGGAGGTGTTGCTGATCATGTGCTTTTGTTACTATGTCACTAACTTCCAGGGATCCCATTTAAGTAAGAGCTGTCCTTCTGGGGTATCATATGAAATTCCATGATAAATGCAAAGATGAAAGAAATATCCATCAATTCCAACATCAATGGAGTTCTAAATCTTAAAAAAAAAAAAGTGTCAAACTGAACCTACAAAGTGAAGGCTTAGATGTGTTGGTAATCCCTGGTGACGTGAGCTCCGAAGTGCCATAATGCTGGGTGGTTACTTCTTCCAGGAAGGACAGAATACCTTCAGGCAGTACAGTTCTTTCTCCTTGAGCCACATCTGAAGGGATATTAAGATAAATCCACAGGCATGTTGATTTGGGGTTATCAATAAAGAGGTGGAGCTATGCAACAGAAAGTATCAGGATAGTCTTAGAAAATTTCGGTTGTACCTCATGGTTTAGCGAGGAATCATTATACACTTAAGGATATTGTCCCAAGGGTAAAATGTTTTCCTTTCTCTTGAATTCTCCTCTTTTACTTTTAATCTACACCCTCTCTCCCATCCACACCCCCACACATATAAACTGCTTTACTGATGAATAGCAAGCTCATTGAAATAGTTAAATAATGTTTATATTGGGACTAATTTTAAATTTTCTTCTATTTCAGGAACGATCTGAATACTATATTCTCTCTGTGTGCCAAATGATGTAACTTACTGGAAGAGAAGAAATGAGATCTATGTTCATAGGCAACTTCTGAAATGACTGTTTAGGACTGAAGATATAGTGTGCTCTTTTATAGAAATAAGAAGAGCTGGCATGGAACTGAATGATACCCAATTGTCTATTTCAAAAAGCTAATTTTTGATTTTAAATCAAATGGCATGTTGCCTTCTTATCTTTTTGTTTTTTCAAAAAGACACTAACCCCTGCTTTTAACTCCATGGAGACTTATTTATGAATAAAGGGTGTTCTATTACCTGTCTGTAATTATTGAAGGGCTGTGTCATTTTAAGCTTTGACGCTCACTATAAAGAGGTTTTTAAAGGCAGAATGACTAATTCTTCCCTGCTAGGTGGCTGATTCATAAGCTTAGCTAAGATTTAGAACTAGTTGGATCATTTATTCATTTGATGAACATGCTTTCATGGAATTTACATTTTGGTAGGGCACAGACTATTAAAAAAACACACACACACACACATATTCTATAAATTCCAGGAATGGGGTAAATGCTCCTTAGGAAAAACGCCTGGCAGAGAAGGGAGGCTGGTAACATCCGGGTGAGGCTTGCTCTTCTGCGTGGCGTCGGGAGATGCCTGCCCGGGAGCGGGCTGGCAGAGACCTGAAGGGCGTGAGCAGTGAGCCGTGCAGACCCGGGAGGGAAGGTCCTCCACGGGACCCCAGGCCCAGAGGGCTCACAGCAAGCCGGACAGTGCGGTCGGAGGGGGGGAGTGCTAATAAACCAGGAGAGACCCCCCTCCCCAGAACAAGGGGAGTGCAGAGCGGTAGCCTCTCAAAACTGACCTGACAACCTTGGTTTTACTTGAAACGGAAGGGCGCGTCACCGGGAAGTCTCGGGGCGACCTCGGATCGCCCAGGCTGCCGCGCGCGGAACAGACACAAGGGGGCGCGAAGGCCGAGCCGTGGCTCCGCCGCTCGGTCGCGTCCGACTCGGTGACCCCATGGGCTGGAGCCCGCCGGCTCCGCTGTCCACGGGATTCTCCGGGCAAGAAGCCTGGAGTGGGCTGCCATTTCCTCCTCCAGGAAAGGCTGAGTAGGGAAACCAATGCTAATGCTGGTACTCTTCAGCGGGAGGGTAGGAGGGCTTGCTAGACCAGTTCTCAGCGTTCTCATCTAGGGGCGACCTTTCCCTCCAGGGCACTAGACAAATCCGGAGAGGTTTTTTTCTTGCAGTGAGAGGTGGTGTTAGTGGTGGTGTGTTCCTTAAGGCTACGGGGTACCGGCCAGTGATGCCACTAAACATCCTACAGAGAGTAAGATAGCACTCCCTACCTCCGCCCCCGCCCAGCATACACAACTGAGAATTTCCTGGGTTGAAGTTGAGAGCCCTGGGTTAGATAGAGCAGTGGAATAAACAAAGTGCTCAGATTTTGAAGAGATATATACCTGTATAGATATATCAATATAATCTGAGAAAGATTTGCAAAGAGTTGGATATGGGGGTATAAGAGAGGAATCCAGCAGACTTTACGATATTTGAGCTCCTGATGGGAATACCAGACCACCTGACCTGCCTCTTGAGAAACCTGTATGCAGGCCAGGAAGCAACAGTTAGAACTGGACATGGAACAACAGACTGGTTCCAAATAGGAAAAGGAGTACGTCAAGGCTGTATATTGTCACCCTGCTTATTTAACTTATATGCAGAGTACATCATGAAAAACGTTGAGCTAGAGGAAGCACAAGCTGGAATCAAGATTGCCAGGAGAAATATCAATAACCTCAGATATGCAAATGACACCACCCATATGGCAGAAAGTGAAGAAGAACTAAAAAGCCTGTTGATGAAAGTCAAAGAGGAGAGTGAAAAAGTTGGCTTAAAGCTCAACATTCAGAAAACAAAGATCATGGCATCTGGTCCCATCACTTCATGGGAAATAGATGGGGAAACAGTGGAAGCAGTGTCAGACTTTATTTTTTTGGGCTCCAAAATCACTGCAGATGGTGATTGCAGCCATGAAATTAAAAGAAGGAAGGAAAGTTATGACCAACCTAGACAGCATATTAAAAAGCAGAGACATTACTTTGCCAACAAAAGTCCATCTAGTCAAGGCTATGGTTTTTCCAGGGGTCATGCATGGATGTGAGAGTTGGACTATAAAGAAAGCTGAGTGCCAAAGAATTGATGCTTTTGAAGCGTGCTGCTGGATAAGACTCTTGAGAGTCCCTTGGACTTCAAGGAGATCCAACCAGTCCATCCTAAAGGAGATCAGTCCTGGGTTCATTGGAAGGACTGATGTTGAAGCTGAAACTCCAATACTTTGGCCACCTGATGCAAACAGCTGACTTATTGGATAAGACCCTGATGCTGGGAGGTATTGGGGGCAGGAGGAGAAGGGGACGACAGAGGATGAGATGGTTGGATGACATCACTGACTTGATGGACATGGGTTTGGGTGAACTCTGGGAGTTGGTGATGGACAGGGAGTCCTGGCGTGCTGCGATTCATGGGGTCACAAAGAGCTGGACATGACTGAACGACTGAACTGAACTGAAAGTTGGAGGTGCCACTAACTTGATAAGAATGTGGGAGATCCTGGCTTAGAAGCTCTATTCGGTAGATGTCAAGTTTAAGATGTTCATTAGATTTCTAAGTGGAGAGAGCAAGTGGGTTTTGAACATATAGGTCTGGGGTTCAGAGGAGGTGGTCCAGGCTGGATGTAGAAAATTTGTATTCATCAGCAAAAATTTAAAGGTGATAAGACTGGATGAGTTCAAGCAAAAAAAGTGAGGAAAAGAAGATAATGGGCTCAAGGCTCAGGTCTTGGGGTTTCTGATATTAAGAAGTAGCTGAAAGGAGACAGAAACCTCAAAGGAGGAAACCAGTAAGGTAGACTGGAAGCAAATCTGCCAGAGAGTGGAGTCCAGACAGCCACACAGATGGAGGTAATGATCACATCACTTGTTTCTGAAAGGTTAAGTAGGATGGATGAGAACTAAGAATTGACTATTCACTCTAGCGAACAGGCAGAGCACTGATGATGCTGGAAAAAGCGGTTTTGGTGGAGAGGCTATGCTCAAAAGTCAGGTTTAGGAGAGGATGGATAAGAAGTTGGAAAATGCAGAAACACTAATTTGAGAAGATATATGCATAACAGTGTTCATAGTGGCATTTTTTACAAATGCCAACCAATGGAAGCAACCTATCGACAGATGAATGGATAAAGATGTGATACACACACACACACACACACACACACACACACACACACTGAGATACTACCCAGCCATGAAAAGAGCAAAATCTTGCCATTTGCAGCAAGATGGATGGTTTTAGAGGGCATTATGCTAAAGTGAAATGTCAGACAGAAAATGACAAATGTCATACAATGTCACTTATATGTGAAATCTAAAAAATATAACCAACTAGTGAATATCACAAAAAAGAAGCAGACTCACAGAAAGAACAATCTAGTGGCTATCAGTGGGGAGAGGGAAGAGGGGAGGGGTGAGCCTCCGGTAAGGGGTTAGGAGATATAAACTGTTAGGTATAAAATAAGCTACAAGCATATATTGTACCACCTGGGGAATATGGTGAATACTTTGTAACTGCAAATGGAGTATAACCTTTAAAAATTGTGCATCACTACATTATACACCTGTAATTGATATAATATACAGCAACCATACTTCAATTCAAAAAAACAGAGGATAAAAAGAACCTGAAAGAGTATAAATGACTTTTCCTAGGAGTATGGCTGTCAAGAGAAGAATAGAAATTGGGTTTCTCACAAACACCAGTCAGTGTAACTTGCTTAACTTCCCTGTGTTGATACAATTGCTTCCTCAAATGAATGCGTGATTTCTTAGATTTTCCATTTCAGTCTCAGGGCCTTCCACTTCCCCCAGCCATCTCTGCAGCCACCCCAGAATATAGATAACCTCTCCAGTCTTTCAAATACAAGAGTGATCCATAGATGAGCAAGGTTATTACCTGGGGGCTTATTAGAATGAAGTGTTACATATCAAGTCTAATTCAGTTCAGTTCAGTTCAGTTCAGTCGCTCAGTCGTGTCTGACTCTTTGCGACCCCATGAATCGCAGCATGCCAGGCCTCCCTGTCCATCACCAACTCCCGGAGTTCACCCAGACTACTCAATTGAACTCTGTCTTTTAAGAAGATCCTTGCAAGATTTAAAAGCAAAATGCAAGTTTTTTTTTTTTTTAAGTAAATTGGGGGTAAGAGTGAGTCCACACGTTTACCTGGACCCTAAGAGATGAAGCTGAATCTCTTCTATCATAAGGGAAAGGATTTCAGGTGGGTTCTGTGGTATTCATTTCCCTCCCACTCCAACACCCTTTAGAGCTGGGATCCTTTCAGTATCTCCAGTCAAGAGAGACTTATTTCACTGTCCTTTTGTGGACAAGCTAAGACATAAGAAATAAATGGCTAGCCAAAATTGATTCCATTGCCCTCCCCAACTCATTTAGATAATTCTACACAGGTGCTTCTGTATCTAGGAGAAGGCAATGGCAACCCACTCCAGTACTCTTGCCTGGAGAGTCCCAGGGATGGAGGAGCCTGGTAGGCTGCTGTCTATGGGGTTGCGCAGAGTCGGACACGACTGAACGACTTCACTTTCACTTTTCACTTTCATGCATTGGAGAAGGCAATGGCAACCCACTCCAGTGTTCTTGCCTGGAGAGTTCCAGGGACGGGGGAGCCTGGTGGGCTGCCGTTTATGGGGTCGCACAGAGTCGGACACGACTGAAGCGACTCAGCAGCAGCAGCAGCAGCAGCAGCAGCAGCTTCTGGGTCTAGTTTCCTTTTGCCTAGCTAAGTGAGAAGTTATTAGCAGAACAATCTCCATTTTAGGTAACTCTTCAATTTCCTAATCAAAAAGAATATTGAATTTTCCCTGTATCATATGGTATGATAAATTGTGAAAAGGTTAAAGCACCTGGAAATACCCTTGATTCATCTAAAACTTCTAGACAGTTAAAGTAGCCCAATCCTTTCTGGAGGAAAGCCTCTTCCCCTTGCATACAGAGTCTGCAAATATCTTCTGTGAGGCAGGATCTTCATAAAAAGACACTTGTCTCCTTAAAAATCTGCTCCAACTATCCTTAATCCCATCAGACTGATAATAAGGTCAGGTCTCAGCAGAGCAAGAGGGGAAATAGAGTCTCTAGGGAGGAGACTTAGTTAATCGAAAAAGAGAAGACATAAGTGTCCATCAGATTTTAGATATTTCATGGTTTTCATATGCAGCATGAAATTTTCATTTTCATGGTTTTCTAATGACTATGCTGCCATTCGAAAGGAAGTGTTAGATGCATAGGCAATGATATTTTTTAAAAACAGTGATTTATGATCCAGCAATCCCACTGCTGGGCATACACACTGAGGAAACCAGAATTGAAAGAGACACGTGTACCCCAATGTTCATTGCAGCACTGTTTATAATAGCCAGGACATGGAAGCAACCTAGATGTCCATCAGCAGATGAATGGATAAGAAAGTTGTGGTACATATACACAATGGAGTATTACTCAGCCATTAAAAAAAATACATTTGAATCAGTTCTAATGAGGTGGATGAAACTGGAGCCTATTATACAGAGTGAAGTAAGCCAGAAAGAAAAACACCAATACAGTATACTAACGCATATATATGGAATTTAGAAAGATGGTAACAATACCCCTGTATACGAGACAGCAAAAGAGACACTGATGTATAAAACAGTCTTTTGGACTCTGTGGGAGAGGGAGAGGGTGGGATGATTTGGGAGAATGGCATTGAAATATGTATAATATCATATATGGAACGAGTCGCCAGTCCAGGTTCTATGCACGATACTGGATGCTTGGGGCTGGTGCACTGGGACGACCCAGAGGGATGGAATGGGGAGGGAGGAGGGAGGAGGGTTCAGGATGGGGAACACATGTATACCTGTGGTGGATTCATTTCGATATTTGGCAAAACCAATACAATATTGTAAAGTTTAAAAATAAAATAAAATTTAAAAAATTAAAAAAAAAAAAAAAAACAGTGATTTCCTTTTGGCTGTACTAGGTCTTCACTGGTGCACTCGGGCTTTCTCTCGTGGCAGCAAGCTGGAGCTGGACTCTAGTTGCGCTGCACAGGCTTCTTGCCGCGGTGGCTTCTCTCGCTGCAGAGAAGGGCTGGAGGCGCGTGGGCTTCGCTAGTTGCCACAAGTAGGCTCAGTAGTCGCTGCTCCCAGGCTCTAGAGCCCAGGCTCAACAGCTGTGGTGCACGGGCTTAATTACTCTGTGGCACGTGGGATCTTCCTGGACCAAGGATTGAACCCACATCTCCTGCTTTGCCAGGCAGATTCTTTACCACTGAGCCACCAGGGAAGCCACAGCCAATGATATTAAAATTCTCTGAGACAGTTTATATAAATAAACCTGTCAGTAATTCAATATAGAACAATACAAATTCCATTTGTTATGAATAACTAGATAGAGATGCATCCATGAAATGAAATACTTGTAAATAAAATTACCATGATGTCCTACAATAAAATATTATCTGGCTTGCCTGAGCATGGGGGTAAAGAATGTGTGAGTTACTGGTCAATAAGACATTTCAGTGTTATTCTGCATACTTCCTTACTGTTTCAATTGTTTGCCATACATTCCTATCTTGCATAATTAAGATAATTACCAGCTATAGTTCACTGATACTGTCTTTGTAAATTTAAATCTACTGAAGTTCCTTAATTCCTGGTTATTACTTAACAACACACACTCCAAAATAAAAACTCATTGATTTTATGAGACATAAAGTATAATTAAAATATTTAGTGGAAAGAGCTTTCCCTTGTGGTCTCTCATGATCACAGGTATATCTTGCAGCTTGTTCTTTGCTACATCACTGCATGGTCCTGGAAATTTCTATACTTTTGATAATTTTCACTAGCAATTATCCTATAATCAGAAGCCATCTATGAAACATGCTATATAATTTCTAAAGGTAACATTAAACTTTTGCTTTTGAGATGGAGCTTCTGTAGTTTCTTGCTAAAATACCGAGCTAGTTTAAACTGTTAGTTTCATCCACGATCTCTCCTCCTTTCAGGTTTTACATTCCTATATTTTACTGGACAAAAATGCTCTCATAAACTTTTCTTCAGCAACCTGGACATGTATGCATTTATGATAAAATACACTTGGGAAGGCTAAATTAAAACAGAAAGCAGTGTTTTTTTTAAAGCTTTGACCGCAGTTTTGCAAATTTGTTTACTTGAATTAGGATCTCCTGGAGCTCATTAGAAGGATTAGTGAACCAACTGGATCAGAATGACCCCAGCATGGTTATGATAAACAGTATTATCAATCAAATCATAAATAATTTCTTCTGCGTTAACCACCTGAATCTCCTCAAATCATCTTGTAAAGCTCTGTTCTTCATGTTCCAATAGACACATATCAGATATTACTTAAGACACCATTTCAGACATGTCCTCAAGCTTGCAGAAGACACAGCTGGAGGGGTAGAGTCTAGAACTACTTTCTCACATTTACATTCTGATTTTCTGAATCACAACAGAACACTTTCAGCCAGTAAGAGAAAAAGCCAGCAGCGTGTGTTCCAGAGTGGTGATGGGGCATTGCGGCAGCTGAGCAGATGCGGGGCCTATAAGCAGTTCTGAGCCCACTTTCTTCCGCTTCCTGCTTCCTGTGACGCCTTGGCTCCAGGTCTGAAGAATGAAGGCCTCTGCTGTGTTAGCAGGACTCCTCGTGCTTTTTCTGTTGATCCGTAGTTTGGATAATTGTAAGAGAAAAGGGGGGTTCTGAAGGGTGGCATGTCAAGCAGTGGTGTGCTTTTTTATACCGTTGGCTTTGGGGTGAATATTTATGATTTGGTGATCATCTGCTAATACCTAACGGCTGTCTATTCTCACTGAGCTACGTAGTCATATCTGTGCATCTTTAACGCCGTGTTTTCTCTTGAATCCATAAGTGGCTTCAGGATGCTGTTATCTTTTTCCTTACTTGCCAAATATTTCAAGGTTCTTATTTGCTTTTGTGTTGGACATGCTTGTCGCTTGTCAGAAATACTCGTGCTGAATGGATGAGTCAGGAGGCTGCCCGCTGCCTCGGAAAGGAGGTTGCTTAGGTTCCGAGGACTTGGACCGTGCTCCTTGAGGGTGGGACATTGGACCGCACTCCTTGAGGGTGGGGCAGAGCAGTCTGCTGCTTAGTGATTCCTTTTTAGACCAAAGGCTCTCAACAGGTTCCTCCTGTGTCCTAATCCTGCTCAGCCACTTAGCAACATGACTTAAACGTAGTCATCTGAAGTGTGGGAAACTAATCAACTGATGTTAAATGGGTATAATGAAGAGTCCATGTTTAAAGACAATCTTAAATTTTTTTTGATCCACATTATTATGCTTCAGTTCAATTCAGTCGCTCAGTCGTGTCCAACTCTTTGTGACCCCATGAATCACAGCACGCCAGGCCTCCCTGTCCATCACCAACTCCCGGAGTTCATTTCAAACTCACGCCCATTGAGTCAGTGATGCCATCCAGCCATCTCATCCTCTGTCATCCCTTTCTCCTCCTGCCCCCAATCCCTCTCAGCATCACAGTCTTTTCCAATGAGTCAACTCTTCGCATGAGGTGGCCGAAGTACTGGAGTTTCAGCTTTAGCATCATTCCTTCCAAAGAACACCCAGGACTGATCTCCTTTAGGATGGACTGGTTGGATCTCCTTGCAGTCCAAGGGACTCGCAAGAGTCTTCTCCAACACCACAGTTCAAAAGCATCAATTCTTCAGCACTCAGCCTTCTTCACAGTCCAACTGTCACATCCATACATGACCACAGGAGAAACCATAGCCTTGACTAGACGGACCTTTGTTGGCAAAGTAATGTCTCTGCTTTGCAATATGCTATGTAGGTTGGTCATAACTTTTCTTCCAAGGAGTAAGCATCTTTTAATTTCATGGCTGTAGTCATCATCTTATCTAATCCTATTGGACAATAACCAAATTAGCCCCTAGAACTCAATAATATTTTATTTATATGAAGATATTATTTGTGGTCAAGCTTATGATGCCTAATTTTTATAACTGTTTTGTAGCCATTAAAAGGGATATTCTCATTTGCATATTATACTATGTTGCTTCCTTTATTAACAGTGAATTTCATACTAGAATTAGGAATCATAACTAAAGCTGATGCCTATTTTATTTTTAAACTGTGTCATAGAGTCTTAGTAATAAGGCGCCATTTTGCTGACTAGGAAATTGAGAATTAACCTGAAGTAGAACATGAGTATAAGTGACTTTCCTTACCAGATATCAGAAAATATTATAAGCCATGGTAATCAAATCGATATGATCTATGTAACTGCAGAACTGAATGTATGTAAATCACATTAAATAATGCACTATTGCTCGAAAACATAGTAGTGTTAATCGCTCAGTCGTGTCTGACTCTCTGCGACCCTGTGGACTGCAGCCCGCCAGGCGCCTCTGTCTGTGGAGTTCTGCAGGCAAGAACACTGGGGTGGGTTGCAGCCCCTTCTCTAGGGTCCCCCACCAGGCATGGACTGTGGGCCTCCAGCATTGGAGGCAGAGTCTTTACCATCTGAGCCACCAGGCGCCTCTGTCTGTGGAGCTCTGCAGGCAAGAACACTGGAGTGGGCTGCAGCCCCTTCTCTAGGGTCTCCCCACCAGGCGTGGACTGTGGGCCTCCAGCATTGGAGGCAGAGTCTTTACCATCTGAGCCACCAGGCGCCTCTGTCTGTGGAGCTCTCCAGGCAAGAACACTGGAGTGGGCTGCAGCCCCTTCTCTATAGGATCCCCCCACCCAGGACTGTGGGCCTCCAGCATTGGAGGCAGAGTCTTTACCGTCTGAGCCACCAGGAAGATTGCTTTGAAAACAGGAAGCACATTTATTTTGAAGAGGGCCACGTATGTGCTACTTAGTGTTATTAATGCTGAAAAGGGATACCATTTCAATTTAAAGGTAGATGTTCATTTGTTTCTCTAGACAGTGTGTACAAATTGGGGAACAGTTTTAATATGTAAAAAAAAATTTGTCAGATAAAGGGCACTTTTTCCATTACTGAATATCCCCAAGGTCCCATGTTCCAGTGAAAAACTATCAGAGCCTTGTCTAATTTAATGTTCGATTCCCAGGAAGTAGCTCCATGACTTCACCCAATCCAGAAAAGGAAACTGAGTCTCGTAAAAATTAAGTCATTCACCCAAGATTTCACGGTGGAATAAATAGAAATGGAACCAAGGCATTTTTTTGCTCTGGAACTAAGCATTTCAGCTAAGAGGCTGAACATTTTCTGAGCTACTGTTTAGAGATGACATGTAATCTGAACTGTTCCCTCTTTTTCTTCCACCAGGGTCTGTCACCTGTGCTAAAAACTGGCTCCAGGTCAAAGTGAGACGAACGCCATTTGTGGATGAGCTGCTATTCCAGGTTCACGAGCTCTTTCTCGGAGATGGCTGCCCCGTCACCACAGAGCTGCCTGATTCCTTTGAGTTCCTTTACGGTCTTACTACTTGTGGCATCAGGACTTACGTAAGATGAGTCATTATTTTAATACGAAACAGTCTTTTCTTATTTGTGGGTATAACCCCAATTATTAACTCTGTGTAACTGTTTTTGTCGATTGATTTTATAGCTCATGTAACACTGTGTGTTAGATGTTCAGTCACGTCCGACTCTGTGACCCCGTGGACTGTAGCCCGCCAGGCTCCTTTGTCCATGGGATTTCCCAGGCAAGAATACTGGAGTGGGTACTCATTCCTTTTTCCAGGGGATCTTCCCAACCCAGGGATCAAACCTGGGTCTCCTGCATTGCAGGTGGATTCTTTACCATCTGAGCCACCAAGGAAGCCCAACCCTCTGTCTTAAATTTTTGGGTAATTCTACAATAGGAAAAAAAAAAACAGATAAAATATGGGATTTAAAAAACCAGGCATTCATTTTTGTCTGCCTTTTCCTAATACATTTCCCCTGTTTTTGATGGAGAGATTTTATAGTCTGTAGGGAAAAATCAAACCTGAAAAAAACATTTTATTTTGAAACAGCTCCACAATTTCCCACCCTTTTGTTGTGTTGATTTAAATATTCACCTAAAATAGGGGATATCAGGATAGTAACTGCTGTATAATTAAGAAAGAATTCAGTCTTCCCAGGCCAAAAGACTTGAGATTTCATTAGTTATTTTGAATAAGACGGATCCTGACATGAGAAAGTTAGTGAGCAGTTTGTCAGTTGTGCAGATGAGCATTTTAGAAGCTTTAATTGTCTCATCATGTTTTACTGATTAAATAAACAGTCATGATCACGTACCAGACAGCTTTCTTACTTAGCCCTCATGTAGCCCTGCCGGAGGATAGTGTCACACAGAGAGTGGGGCGTCTGGGATCTGAATTGGGCACCCGTGCTCGTAGTCCATTAAATTATGTTGTCTCATGTTTACTGATTTTTTTTTTTATCTCCTCGATGTCAATGGAGATGGCATCTTGGTTTTCCTTTTTGAACCCACATCTGTCCTGGTTTAGTACCTGTGGCTTATGTGGAGTCATTTTACTCCTGGCTCCAGACACAGGAGCCAATCATCTGTTGCATGCTGTATTCCCAACACCTAGAATAATGCCCAGCGTTTCGCAAGCACATGGGGTCACGAAGGTTGGAATGACTGAGTAACTAACACACACTCACATACAGGTGTTTGTTAAATAAAATGTAAGCATTCAGATATTTATGAAATGAAAAGGTCATGCCAGTTGTCAGTTTACGTAACTATAGTAGGGCAAATGTAACTAAGGAATTTTATGGGATTTATAGGGAGGGGATACACTCTTTTTCATTGAGATAATAAATGGTTAATCTTTAAGCAGATAAATGCTGAGATTTCTATTTGTCATTCATGAAGAGAGGTTCCTTCCAGAGGAAGGAAAAGATAGTAAGTTGTTGGGGAGAGAGCAAAATGGATATTTGACAGTGTGATTGCGTTTCTGTTATCCAGCTATTTCTGAAGCAGAATTACCTGGGGACTCCTCAAGTATATGAACAAATAAGTACCATTTGTGCCAAATTCAAATGAAGTTGAATGTTCCTCTTATGTAATACTACTGTCCCATATAGTGCTCAACCCTACGAATTCTTACTGTAGCCATGGAATATTAAAAAGCTTAGTCCTAGTTATTGTCACATGAACATTAAGTGCCAAAAACGGTATTTGAACCTGAGCAATCTGAATTACTAGCAAGCATCCTGAAGACTATACTTGCAACATGTTAAATTGGTATAACTAAAGTTGAAACATATATCGAAATATTGATCAAGACTAACTGCATCAGAGAGTTGAATATACTTTTTGATACTGGTAGTGTTTTCTAATTCTATAATATAAATATTTGAAATTATAACATATGATGTGTTGTATGCCTAGTGGTTTGTGCATCCGTGTAATTCACCATAACAGAGATATGGCTGTATACGTAGTTAATTGTTTTTCTTTAAAAATGTGTGTTAGTTGCTATTTATGACGGATGGACCATACTCTCCTTTACAAACAATAGCTCATAATTGGAGTTGTCAGCCATGCCCTGTGGTCCAACAAATCCAGCCAACTTCTTAATGCCTGTGAATTGACTTGCTGGAACATAAGCACATTCATTTAGGCAATATCTGACAGCTCTCATGCAACAATGTTAGAAACGAGAGTTTGTGAGAGAATATGATTCACAATGATGAAAATAGTCTCTGCTCATGTTTTGAAAATTTACCAATCCCTGGTATGGATTGAATGGTGGTAGTGGTTTAATCGCTAAGTTGGGTCTGACTCTTTGTGACCCCATGGACTATAGCCCACCAGGCCCCTCTGTCTGAGGGATTTCCCAGATGGGAATCCTGGCATGGGTTGCCAAGTCCTCCTCAAGGGGATCTTCCCAACACAGGATTCGAACCCAGGCATCCAGCACTGCAGGCGGATTCTTTACTGACTGAGCCATCAGATCCATCCCATTTTATGAATGGTGGGGGGACCTTGCCCTGAAGTCATCAAAACTGTCAAAGTTCACACCCAGAGTAAGTTGCAGAGCTTGTTCTATAGCCCAGGTCGGCCTAAATCAGGCCCTCATCCCAAAACAAGTGTGGTAATTAAAAGTTGTCTGTGCAGACTCAATTGTCACACAAATACTATGTCCTTGGCACAACGTCAGGAGCTAGTACTTGGGTCTTTTAAAAATATAGACATTTTATTATTTAGCTCTGCTGTCCTGCTACTTTATATATTAAGGTAATGTGATTCCTATATTTTTCTAATTGTAAGTTTTAGTGTATTTTTTTTTTTGAACTCTCAGATTTAACTAAAATAACTACACATTTTTCCCCCTTCAGGAAAGCTCGTGGGGCATTCTCATTGAAAGCTCAGTCACATATGGATCTTTGTTTATAAACAGAGGAGGTGTCATGCCAGTGCTGTGCTTTGTTAAAAGGTAAGTCTAGCTGACCACAGACACTACTGTGTAACATGTTCCTGGCTGCCAGGAGTTCCTGATGGGTCTTAGTCAGGTTGTTACAAGACAATACCATGACTGGTTGGCTTACAGACATTCATTTCCCTAACCTCTTGAGTCTGGGAGGTCCAGGATCAAAGTGCTGGGCAGATTCAGTGTCTGATGAGGTCCCATTTTCTGGGCTAGATAACCAGCTGGGACCTACTGACTGTCACCGCATGGACTGTAGACCACCAGCCTCCTCTGTCCATGGGATTCTCTAGGCAAGAATACTGGGGTGGGTGGCCATTTCCTTCTCCAGGGGATCTTCCTGACCAGGGAATGAACCCAGGTGTCCCACACTGCAGGCAGCATCCTTACCATTTGAGCCACCAAGGAAGCCCCTTGTACAGCGAAGGGATATATATAAGGATATATACATATTTAATACTTTGCAATGACCTACAGGGAAAAGAATCTGAGAAAGAGTGTATTATAAATATAAACTGAATCACTTTGCTGTACACCTGAAACTAATACAACATTGTAAATCAACCATGCTTCAATAAAAAAAAAACTTTTTAAAATTACCATCTGAAAAAAAATTCTTGTCTCTTAAGGTCTCTCTTCCTCCATACTAAATAGGCCTGCATGGAAAATACACTAGTCTAAACAGTCAATTTACATTGGGAGTGAGGTGACAGTCTTTAGTGTAGAAATTTTTGGTGTTTAAGGGATTCTTTTAAAACACCCTTACTTGGCTTCATAAAGAAGGGAAATGTCTTCCTTACTTGCTCACCATATTCTAGGAACTCAAAACCTTATCTCTCTAATCATTCCCTATAAACTATGGGTGAGACGATTGGAGATGACAAAGCTGGTTAAGCAGCTTTTTAAGAGTTTCTGGTATTTGATGCTTCTTTGGTCTCAGCTTTGGGTCACAGTAACTAATTCTGGGAGGATGGGCAATCCTAATTAACATTCTGTTACAAACTTTTCCTTGTGTTTTCCTGAAATAACAACCTTCCATTTCTGTGTAAGCTACTTGATTTGGCATTCCTCCCCTTACAACTCAGACCTGTACAATTTAGTTTCTATTCTTGCATTTCCAGTCATCACAAAAAAAGATAGTGAAATATATACCAGCCTAGTTTTTTTTCTTCTTTTTTAGAAATGATCCATTCACCTTTGGGGAAGAAGACATAGAAAGTGATAATGAAACATCTGGGGAAAACGCCCAAGGGCCAGGCAGACAGAAAAACACACCACCACCGGAAGCACCATCCTTGGAGCCCCCTCCAGGAATGCCATGCAAGTAAGTCATCTTTTGACTTAGTACTATAAATGCTTTCCAAGCCACAAAAAAGCAAAGGTTCAGTACATTGGTGATGTACACCACACACTATGTACCAGGTATCCATGCAGATTCATTTAGAATTGTCTTTGTGATCATGAATTTGTGGTGATTAGGGTTATAATTTGTCTTACTGTTTCTCATTATTCTCTCAGGGAAAACAGTTTTGCCAGGAACACTCAATAGCTACTCATGTTATCAATCCCAGCCCAGCCAGAGGAAAAAGCCCTTCAGTTATAACATGGAACATATATAGGACAGAATTTAGAATTTCTAAGAATTGCCATTAAGATAGTACCTGATATGTTGTTAACTCTTACTAACCACATTTTGTCCTGGAAGGACTAAGTGCTTATAAGAGAAAACTCTTTTTAAATGTGAAAGACAGACATATTAATAGAATTATTCAAATGGCCTATAGCCCTTCGACTTCAGCATCCCAGAAGGCACAGACATTGTGAACTTCTATTTCATGGATCTACTAATCATCTTGAATCAACATTTCAGATACTACTGTCATGTAAAATTCATAACTTTTCCAACAAGGGTCCATCTAGTCAAGGCTATGGTTTTTCCAGTGGTCATGTATGGATGTGAGAGTTGGACTACAAAGAAAGCTGAGCCCTGAAGAATTGATGCTTTTGAACTGTGGTGTTGGAGAAGACTCTTGAGAGTCCCTTGGACTGCAAGGAGATCCAACCAGTCCATTCTAAAGGAGACCAGTCCTGGGTGCTCATTGGAAGAACTGATGCTGAAGCTGAAACTCCAGTACTTCGGCCACCTCATGAGAAGAGTTGACTCATTGGAAAAGACTCTGATGCTGGAAGGGATTGGGGCAGGAGGAGAAGAGGACGACAGAGGATGAGATGGCTTGATGGCATCACTGACTCGATGGACATGAGTTTGGGTGAACTCCGGGAGTTGGTGATGGACAGGGAGGCCTGGCGTGCTGTGATTCATGGGGTCACAAAGAGTCAGACACGACTGAGCGACTGAACTGACTGGTTTCCTCTAAGTCCTTGTTAAACATTTCTTTCATCTTCTCAGTCCTTGTCTCTAGTCTATTTTTCTGTAACTCCATTTTGTTTTCAAGATTTTGGACCATCTTTACTATCATTATTCTGAATTCTTTTTTCAGATAGACTCCCTATCTCCTTCTCTTTTGTTTGATTTGGTGGGGCTTTATCATGTTCCTTTTTACTGGCTGAATATTTCTCTGCCTTTTCATTGCTGTGCTTGTTTAGATTGCTGTTTAGATTACAGAAAGCGTGCCCTTTCTGTGGGGTGGAAGTTTGTGGTTCCACTTTATTGTGGAGTCTGCTCCCTGTGGGTGGGGTTGGACTAGTGGCTTGTCAAGGTTTCCTGGTTGGGGAGCATTGTGTCTGTGTTCTAGTGGGTGGAGTTGGATCTCTTTTCTCTGGAGTGCAATGAAATGTCCAGTAGTGAGTTGTGGGGTATCTATGGGTTTGGCATGGAACAACAGACTGGTTCCAAATAGGAAAAGGAGTATGTCAAGGCTGTATATTGTCACCCTGCTTATTTAACTTATATGCAGAGTACATCATGAGAAACGCTGGACTGGAAGAAACACAAGCTGGAATCAAGATTGCTGGGAGAAATATCAATAACCTCAGATATGCAGATGATTCCACTCTTATGGCAGAAAGTGAAGAGGAACTAAAAAGCCTCTTGGTGAAAGTGAAAGTGGAGAGTGAAGAAGTTGGCTTAAAGCTCAACATTCAGAAAACGAAGATCATGGCATCCGGTCCCATCACTTCATGGGAAATGGATAGGGAAACAGTGGAAACAGTGTCAGACTTTATTTTTGGGGGCTCCAAAATCACTACAGATGGTGACTGCAGCCATGAAATTAAAAGACGCTTACTCCTTGGAAGGAAAGTTATGACCAACCTAGATAGCATATTCAAAAGCAGAGACATTACTTTGCCAACAAAGGTTCGTCTAGTCAAGGCTATGGTTTTTCCAGTGGTCATGTATGGATGTGAGAGTTGGACTGTGAAGAAGGCTGAGCGACAAAGAATTGATGCTTTTGAACTGTGGTGTTGGAGAAGACTCTTGAGAGACCCTTGGACTGCAAGGAGATCCAACCAGTCAATTCTGAAGGAGATCGGCCCTGGGATTTCTTTGCAAGGAATGATACTAAAGCTGAAACTCCAGTACTTTGGCCACCTCATGCGAAGAGTTGACTCATTGGAAAAGACTCTGATGCTGGGAGGGATTGGGGGCAAGAGGAAAAGGGGACGGCAGAGGATGAGATGGCTGGATGGCATCACTGACTCGATGGATGTGAGTCTCAGTGAACTCCGGGAGTTGGTGATGGACAGGGAAGCCTGGCGTGCTGTGATTCATGGGGTCGAAAAGAGTTGGACACGACTCAGTGAGTGATCTGATCTGATGGGTTTGGCATGGCTTTGGGCAACCTGTCTTTTAATGCTCAGGGCTGTGTTCCTGCTTTGCAGGAGAATTAGCATTGTATATCTTGCACTAGAACTTGTTGGCTCTTGGGTGGAGCTTGGTTTCAGTGTAGGTATGGAGACTTTTGGGTGAGCTCTTGTCTATTAATGTTCCCTGGAATCAGGAGTTCTCTGAAGTTCTCAAGTTTTGGAGTTAAACCTCCTGCCTCTGGCTTTCAGTCCTTCTGTTACAGTGGCCTTAAGACTTCTCCATCCATACAGCACAGATGATAAAACATTTAGGTTAATGGTGAAATAGTTCTCCACAGCGAGGGACACCCAGAGAGATTCTAGGGTTATATGGAGAGGAGAAGAGGGAAGAGGGAGATAGAGGTGACCAGGAGGAGAAGAGGGGGGAATCAAAAGAGGAGAGACCAATCTAGTTAGTAATCAGTTCCCTAAGTGAAAATGGATACTGAAGATTAGATTCTTAAAGGTACAAAAATGATAGCAAATACAAAAAGCAAAGATTAAAAATCTAGAATAGAGGTTAGACTGTCAAAAGTACAATATAAAAAATACAAAAAAAAATCAATCACAAAAATTAAAACATATATGTATGAAATTTGCTTTAAAAATAGGGTCTTTTTTGGTAAGGTAATAGTAGGTTATAAAAGTGAAAATTAAAAGAGTAATAAAGAACTTAATTTTTTTAATTAAAAAATGATAATAGTAAAAATACACCTGGGAATTTCTCTGGACTGTGTGGGCAGTGTGGTGTCACTTCAGTTTCAGATATTTCCTTGTTCCAGCTTGTACTTGTTCTCAAGGTCTAGAGGTCCCCTCCAATGCACAGTCAATGTTAACTACAGGGTTTTAATCCGTTGCACCTGTCACTTCCCAGCTGTTCCCTCTTCTTTGTTTATTTTGGCTCTCTCTGTTTGCAAGCCTCTTCAGTGTCTAATTTCTGCCCTGACACAAGAGGGCGAAGGTGGTCACTTATTTAGGCTCACTTGTTCAGTTATATTGTTGGGAGGGAGGGACACTGCAAACAGATATCACTGGCGTGTTTATGTGGGGAGTGCTCCCAGTGTGTGGACCACACTGGGTTTGCCCCAGCTCAAGATGGTATGTGCTTCCCGGGTCTACACTGCTCAGGCTCCAGGTTTCTCTGCAAGGGTACTGTCCCAAGTGGGCCCTGAATTTCGTGCACATCTCAGGTCTAAGCTTCTCAGGTTCTTGGGTACTCCACAAAGGCACAGACCTGGTTGGGAATGTGTTTTGTGCCCTTCCCAGGTCCGAGCAGCTCAGGCGACCAGATGCTTGGCGAGTGCACCATCCCAGGTGAGCTGTGTGTCTTAATCAGCTCCCCGGTCCTGGCCACTCGGTTTCCCAGGTGTGCTGTGAGAGCACTGTCTCAGGTGTGCCGTGTGTCTCCTCTGGGGAGCTGATCTTCGTCTGTGACCCTCCTGGTGGGTGTCTACCGTTCAGGATCCAGGAAGATGTGGTTAGCAACTAGGAGCCTGCCCACAGTTTGGTGGAAGATGCTGTCTCTGGAGCCGAGATTGCCCCTCGCCTTCTGGCTCTGGCTGTCGCCTGCCCACCCCTCTGCCTCTGGCTGGCTCTCTTTTGGTATTCTCTCATCCTTTGTTCTAATATGGGCCAGCCTAAGCGTTAGAGCCCTTCATGGGAAAGTTCTCTGTCTCTATTTTGTTTTGTCTCTCTGGCCATCCCTCAGTGTGGGCTGCTATCTCACCTTAGGTCCCTCAGATTGTCCTCAGGGCATTTAGGCCTGGTCCTTACACTAAGTGTGAAGCCCACGCTTCCCTGTCCAGCCCCCAGTCACTGGTGGCGAACTCAAGCACCTGGGCTACTTCTCCGCTGGCTGTTGCAGTTAGAAAACTGTTTTTATTCTGTGGGTTTTTTTTTTTTCCCTCCCAGCTACGTTGCCTTCTGAGATTCCAAAGCTCCCCACAGACCTACCTATGAGAGGGTTTCCTACTGTGTGGAAACTTCTTATCCTCACAACTCCCTCCCAAGGACAGGTCTCCATCCCTAACTCTTTTGTCTCTCTTCGGAGAAGGCAATGGCACCCCACTCCAGTACTTTTGCCTGGAAAATCCCATGGATGGAGGAGCCTGGTAGGCTGCAGTCCATGGGGTCGCTGAGGTTCAGACACGACTGAGCGACTTCCCTTTCACTTTTCACTTTCATGCATTGGAGAAGGAAATGGCAACCTACTCCAGTGTTCTTGCCTGGAGAATCCTAGGGACGAGGGAGCCTGGTGGCTGCCGTCTATGGGGTCACACAGAGTCGGACACGACTGAAGTGACTTAGCATAGCATAGCATTTGTCTTTTTTATTTTGTCCTACCTCCTTTTGAAGAGAATGGGCTGCATCTCTGAGTGCCTGGTGTCCTCCGCCAGCATTCAGAAGTTGCTTTGTGGAAGTTGCTCAACATTCAAATGATCTTTTGAGGAATTTGGGGGGCGGGGAGAAAGTGTTTTCCCCATCCTATTCCTCTGCCATCTTGGGCCAAACTCAATTTATAAATATTTATTAAAATTTATAAATATCTTAAAATTTGACATGTTATTTTGTGAAATTTATAAACATATAAACCAATAATGGCTATAGGTAAGGAATGCATTGGCTACACTTGAGTCATTACAGTATTTTACAGATATACCTCAGAGAGATTGAGATTTTGGTTCCAAACCACTGCAATGAAGAGAATTCTCCAGTGAAGTGAGTCACATGGATTTTTTGTTTCCTAGTGCATATAAAATTTATATTAACCCTACACTTTAGTCTATTAAATGTGCAATAGCACTATGACTAAAAATAAGTACATGTGCCTTAAATAAAAAATACCTCATTGTTAAAAAACGCTAACCGTCATTTGAGCCCTTACCAGGCATAGCAGTGACTAAAGATCACTGATCACAGATCACCATAACAAATATAATAATAAAGAAAAATCTATAGATACTGTGAGGATTACAAAAATGTGAAACAGAAATGAAGTGAGAAAATGCTGTTGGAAAAATGGCACCAACAGACTTGCTTGGTTTAAGGTTGCCACAAAGCTTCAATTTTTTTTTTTAAAGGTAATATCTGCAAAGTGCAATAAAATGAGGTATGCCTGTAATAGGTTCTGTGGTGGAAAATTGCTGCCCTATTTCCCAACTCCTGTAATTCCTTCCTACTTAAGCCACAGTGAAATATCTCAAGAACTTTTATGTAACAGTTTCTTTTCATTTCTCTTTTTTATTTTTAAAATTATGAAAGTATAATAATACATTTATAGGAGATTTGGAAAATACAGAACAAGGTCACATGTTGTTCCACTATGTATTGAAATCATACAGAATCTGTTCTCATCGCTGTGGAATTATGTTAGGAATCACTATCAGAAGCTATTTGAGAATAACCCACATACTTTCAGGTACAATGTGACATTTACCAAGAGAGATCTTTGACTCAGTCATTGAAAGCCTCAATAAAGTTAGAAGACTAAAAATAACTCAGGATGGTTGCAGAGAAGAAAGAATTTAAGTGCAAAATTAATACCAAAATCAGTGAAAGAAAGTGAAATTGTTAGTCGCTCAGTTGGGTCTGACTCTTTGTGACCCCATACTGTAATCCTCCAGGCTTCTTTGTCCATGGGATTCTCCAGACAAGAATACGTGCCTGGAGAGTGGATTGCCTTTCCCTTCTTCAGGGGATCTTCTGATCAAAATCAGTAATTAATATCAAAGATACTTTAAAAATTCCATGTATTTGGAAATTAAATGTCCACTTTTAAATCATGGGTGTATCTAAAAAAGCCATAACAAGGAAAGTTAGAGAATATTTGTAACAGAATACAAATGAAAAGATTTTACCAGAATTTGTTGCATGCAGCTGAAGCTGGTCAGTGTAACTAAATTATGTAAGTTTCTTATTTGTATGACCACTGTTTCTTTTCCTTCCTTACAGGAACAGTTCTTCTCTTGTTGGAGTATGTAATTTTTTTTTTAATCCTTTGGTTTTAAGTGAAAGAATTAACCCTTAATTCTAGTGCATAAGACAGTCTTACTAATCCTGGTACTCTGGCTTCCTGAGGATTGCTCTCCTCTTACAGAGCTGAACTTAGTGCCTACAGAGCATCATGTGCCTTTTTAATAAAGTTCTTTTTAAAATGAATTTGTTCTCCTGTGCATGTTTATGAGAAATTTGGGGAAAAAGGAACTTCCCAGACTTTTAACTTCAGAATGGAAGCAACTTTTAAAAATGTTTATATATCTGAATAGTTTGTTCTCTTCTTTGAGGAAACCTGAGGTCCTGACTTGCAAGGCATTGCAGAGTTCTAGGCAACTGCATCTCGTGGAGTGCACAGGCTTGCTCATCACCTAGTGCTCTGGGTGGCAGTGAGTAATAATGGTTCTCTAATTAATCCCTCTGTCAGTTCCTTCCAATAATGCATGTAAAATAAGGTAAAATCAGAGGTCTCTTTGCAACTGTCTCAGAATAGTTTTCTTGTTGTTTAGTTGGTAAGTTGTGTCCAACTATTTTGCGACCCCATGGACTGGAGCCTGCCAGGCTCCTCTGTCCATGGAATGTTCCAGGCAAGAATACTGGAGTGGGTTGCCATTTCCTTCTCCAGGGGATCTTCCCAACCCAGGGATCGAAGCCAGGTCTCCTGTATTGCAGGCGGATGCTTTACCATCTGAGCTACTAAGGAAACCCACTGATAACCTGCTTAATCTTAACTATATCTGTAAAAACCTTTCACAGCAGTACCTAGATTAGGTACTGTTTGATTGGACAAACTGCTGGAAACATCTTTAGAATTCTTTCTAATACAGATACTAATTAACTCTAGATGAAGAAAAATACAGGAGTCTTCATTTTGAAAATTCAGAGACATACAGAATAGATTTAAAGATAGCAGATTTGAGACTGCTAGCCTAAGAAAATCCTATTTGCAAAGTTGGCCATTAACCTGGGAACGTGGGTTTCGGGAAAGTTCCCACGGCCTTCACTGGTAAGGGGGCTCAGCATGCCTGAACTGCTTGTGCAAGATGTTGACAAGTACTTGTTTTGGGAACTGGAGTTTTGGTGGGTGCTGGCCAGAGGATGGTTAGGTGATCAGCTCCTGATACAAAGCCTCAGCACTGGATCTGGGATGACCTTCCTTGGTGGCTAACATCTCACACACTGTCATAGCCGTTTGCAGGAGGAGTTAGCACGTTCTGTGTGCCTCCTCTGGGTGTTGTTCAGCTCACAAGTCAAACAGTTGCATCATCTCCATGCTTTGATGCATAGTAGGAGTGCTTCATTCGTAACTTTCCATTTTTCTGAAGTTTTAAAATCTTTTAATAGTTCATTACACAGTATTTAAAGAAACACTTGGGCCTTTTAACTTTGTTGATCTACAGACAGAATTAAGAGTAATTTCAAGGGAAGAAATGTGCTTAAGTTATGGCTAGGTAAGATACCTATTCCAAACAAAGTTGTTCCTACTATAATCAAGCAAATTTTATGCACAACTAGTTTTGGATATGACCTTTATTGAGCTTATCCACCAGAGTGGAAATAATGTCTGTACAAAACCAAATGTTTGTTACTATAACTTCTGCATCACAATTAAAATCCAAACAGTTTTTTTAAAACAGTCAACTCAATCAAAACCACTACTTCAGAATCAATAGCTTCTTTGAAGCCACAGCAGCACTTAAATATGGTTAAGATTCCAATGCAGAAATTTGGTTGGTTGGAAGGCTAATTAAACTTCCAACTTGCTCAAATAGAATTATAAAAAGACAGAAGTTGTGCTTTTCACAGAGAGACAGTCCTCTGGAGTCACCAGCACTGGGCCGCTGTTAGAGTGTTTAGAGTCCTGCGATAACGAGGAACCCAGGCATCCTGTGGACAGTCTTCCGTTGTCCTTTCTTCCCAATCAGAGATTTGTGGATGTGCGGAATGACGCCACCACCAATTGTAGCCTTGAGGAGAGAGTCCAGTTCTTCATCTCCACGAACAGCAAGTTGCAAGTGACGAGGGGTAAGGCGCTTCACCTTCAAGTCTTTCGCTGCATTTCCAAGGACCTCTGCAGGAGGGACTCCAGGACGGCTGCGCGGTGCACAGCAGCCGTCGCGCCCACACGTCCACGGCTGGCCGTCCTAGATTTCAGGTGTCGATGGAGACAGCCCCCCGGGAACACCCTGAATTCTGCTGCAGCTCAAACAAGCAAGGCAGAGAAAGGACCAGACACCGAGCGAGAACCGCCGCCTGCTCCTTCCTCACCCTGCGATTCTAACTGCCCATACTTCCCATTTTTTTCATGCAGAATATTGAACAGACATGTACTCAAGAACCGATCAACAGTTAGTAAAAGGAATAATTTTTACTGTTTTGACTCTTAAGTGAAACTGGCTTCTCCCCTTTCTACCTTGAGTAGTATGTGGTGGTGAAGAAGAGAGATGACTAACAGCTCGTTGCCACAGCCACGATTCCTTAGGCAGTGATGCCGACCACTCCTGTTTTTATCTGTGCAAAGGTCAGCGTGGTGAAAAAGGCATTTCGTGTCTTATTATTATAAAAATAATTTGGATCCTGTGGGCCCACAGCATCCAAGGAGAATGTTCTTATTTGTAGGAAATACACACTAAAAAACTTATGAATGACGAAGTATCCTATCAGCGACTTACTCCCTAAAGGTCCAGGGAAAGAAAAATTCTCATATTTGTACAATTTTTCTAAGAATGTTTTAAAAACGACTTGCATACTCTCTCTGCTTTATCCACTTTACATTAAAGTTATATTGAAATTCCATTATCTTTTCACAGCAACATTTGGTATTAAAATTGGAATACCAGGAAAATGAACTTTGTTCATTTCTGTGGCTTCGAGTAATCCTTGGAACATTGCCCAGAGCTTCCCTGGGGGCTCAGGCGGTAAAGAATTTGCCTGGTGTGGGGGAGACATAAAACCCTGGAATTCACTGTGCTCAAGTTTGAGAAAAATAATCATATGTTATATATTTTTTGTAAGCTATTAATTATGGCCAGACTGGTTACATTTATCTCTTTTAATATTCAAGAAAAACTTGAAAGGTGGGTAATATTATTATCGCCTTTTCACAGAATGTGAATTTGAGCCTTTACTTGTTTAACCTTCCCAGATTTACGTAAACCGAGAGTGAAGAAATTAGACTGTGATTCCAATTAAGCTCTTAGCTGAAAAAACTAGATGTTTATAAAAATGAAAGTAAAGTCGTTCAGTCGTGTCCGACTCTTTGCGACCCCATGGACTGTAGCCTATCAGGCTCCTCCATCCATGGGATTTTCCAGGCAAGAATGCTGGAGTGGATTGCCATTTAGTGGACTAATTTAAAAGATAAATGTAAAGTTTATGAATTTTAGATGGTAGAGATGTTAATAGCATCAGGAGAAAATTTTTTAAAAAAGAAAACATTGTAGGGACTCATCTTTTTCTTCAGGTCTCCTTCACCTTTGTGACAGGAGTCTCCAGGCTGTCTAGATGCGGGGCACTGTGTGAATCCCACTCTGGGCTTTCATCGTCCACTGGAGAGCATGTTGCTGGAAACAAAAGTCCTTTTCATGACACGTAGGGAAGCCCTGTGCAAGCGCTTGCTCGAGAGCAGATGGTAACATTAAGAGGGCTTCCCAGGCGGTGCCAGTGGTAAAGCACCCTCCTGCCAATGCAGGAGACATGAGACTCGGGTTCGATCTCTGGGTCGGGACGATCCCCTGGAGGAGGGCATGGCAACCTGCTCCGGTGTTCCTGCCTGGAGAGTCCCGTGGACAGAGGAGCCCGGTGGGCTACAGTCCATAGGGCCGCACAGAGTCAGACACGACTGAGCGACTTAGTGTGCACACACACGTGTAGCATTAAAAATATAATTTAGATGTCATTAAAAACAATCATATGCCTTCAACTCAGATTCTTTGAATTTTATTTACTCTGAGCCTTGATTTCCAAGTTCACTTTAAAACTAAAAATGTCACAATTGATATTTTTAGAAAACATTGATATTTTTAGAAAATATCAATAAAAATGGATATTTTTAGAAAAATCTTTAGCTGGAACTTTGATTCCAATTATTAAAATGAATGTATATTCTATATAAAATTATGTATGTAAAACATAAAAGGACAAAAATATATATTTAGCCTTATTAGATTAGCCATGGGGTATAAGCAAATAATTTTAAGGCTTGACCTGAATACTGTAACTAAAACAATCTATGGAAGAATCAGCTGAGATGAATTTGTGAATTTTCCTGAGGCCAAGAAAGATGCTTTTTCTTAGATCTCTGTCTCCTCCTAGTACTCCCTGGAAAAGACCTTGATGCTGGGAAAGATTGAAGGCAAAAGGAGAAGGGGGCAGCAGAGGATGAGATGGTTGGATGGCATTACTTACTCAATGGAAATGAATTTGAGCAAACTCTGGGAGACACTGAAGGACGGGGAGGACTGGCATGCTGCAGTCCGTGGGGTCACAAAACGTCGGACATGACTTAGCGACTGAACTACAACAACAACTCCTCCCAGGAATTTAAGTCACTTTATCTTCTTTGCTGCTAATTGTTCTACAGCCAAACCCATCAAAATTAAGAAATAACAGTCTTTTGGTTTCAAAAATGAACGATATAGACTATTCAGCCTACTAAATGACACCTGGCAATTACCGAGTGAACAGTTTTCTGTAATTAGCTTTTATTGGCAGTGTGTGCCTTGCCAGTCTCCTTGGCGATTTTACAGGCCTCAGGCGCGGTTATCAATTAGCTCTTTTCCACCACTGCCTCTTTGAGCATCGGCATTTGCATAAACAGGAGCATCTCAGCCTCTAGGTTGTAGACACAGTGGAAACCACCCCATGCGTGATCTAACTAAGTAGCAAAATGTGGCACGGGTCGCCACGTAAAATCACGTAAGCCATTACCACTTCCTGTTTCCCGAGAGTTCTGGGCAGGGGTCTGCTTACATGGAGGTCTCTGTGACTTTAGAAATCTCCATTCTCCTTGATGCCTGGATTTGGCCGTGCACTGAGAATATCCGTGGTAAGTGCCTGGTCTTGGAGAACGCTCTTGGAGGGTTACTCAGAATGATTCTCCATCTTTCCGCGCAGCCTCTCTCCTCTCCCTGCAGATATCCAATACTACCATTTGCTAGAAGAGAAGTAATGTCAGGCCAACTGGTCTTGAATCTGTATACTGAGGACACGTTTTAACTTTCTAAACATCTGAGATGTTTCTTTCTTCTGTGTTATGGTCTTCCCTCTATCTGAATTCTCATTTGCAGCGATTCCTCAGAAACGTTCCTGGATCTGTTTCAGGTTGTCCTTTCGAGCCCGCTGCCAATTACTAGTACTTGGTTGTATTGTCAGATACTTGATTGTATCTTTACTGGCCTCCTGCTTCCAGACCCCTCATAGCTCCCCCTGAGGATGATACTGCTCTTTTTTTAAAAAAAAATTCTATCTGACCTTCACCCACATTCATCAGTAGTTTTGCTAGCCAACAAGATAAAGCTGAATCAGTGTTTGTTCTGTCTGTAGATTGATTTGAATACCTTTCCTGTTTTCCTGGAGTATTCTGGATGAGACAGCCATAGCAGCAGACATAACATAACTGCGTACAACCCTGCCTGGCTTTTCCAGGTGAAGCTTATATATTCTCACAGAACAAAAGTAGCCCAACGGCCAAACGAGTACCTCCTGACGTGCATGCCCATTGGTACAAGTGAGCTCAGCTGTTACACAACCGTGCAAAGTCATTATTTACAGAACATGGGGCGAGAGGGCCTGGCGCCAGCTTGTTAATTCCCTGACAGATATGTAAATAAGCACTGTCATATAGAAAAGTGAAAAGTGAAGGTGAAGTCGCTGAGTCGTGTCCGACTCTTTGCGACCCCATGGACTGTAGCCTATCAGGCGCCTCCGTCCATGGGATTTTCCAGGCAAGAGTGCTGGAGTGGGTTGCCGTTTCCTTCTCCAAAGGGGATAGTAAATACGGTCAACCCCTTTGATGCATGACTATCTTACTCAGAGTCAGGTTAAACTTTCCTGTGAGAAGTATGAGATATTAAAATATTGGTGGCAGATGGTCATTTTTAAAAGTTTATTTTTTTTACACAATTTAAAAAGGTTATATTACATTTACAGCCATTACAAATTAGTGGTTCTATCCCCATGTTGTAGCCTGTCTTACCCCCGACAGTTGTCCCTCTCACCCCCCTACCCTGTGTGGCCCTCCTCCTGCCCCCGTAACCACCAGTTCTCTGTATCTGTCAGGCTGCCTCCTTTTTGTTATGTTCACTAGTTTGTTGTATTTTTCAGGTTCCACATAGAAGCGATATATGGTATTTGTCTTTCTACGTCTGACTTACTTTACTTGGCACAATACCCTCCAGGTCCATCCATGTTGCTGGAAGTGGCAACGTTTCATTCTTTTTTATGGCTGAGCAGTATGCCTTTGAGTATATATGACACCTTCTTTACCCATTCATCTGTTTGTGTGCATACTCAGTTGTGTCCAACTCTTTGAGACCCCGTGGACTAGAGTCTGTGGTTCTCTTCTGTCCATGGGATTCTCCAGGCAAGAATACTGGACTGGGTTGCCATTTCCTCTTCAAGGGGATCTTCCCAACCTAGGGGTCAAACCCGCACCTCCTGTATCTCCTACATTGCATGCGGGTCTTTACTGCTGAGCCACCAGGGAAGCCCAGTTCGTGATGCGGAGGTTGCTCTCATACCTTGGCAACTGTAAATAATGCTGCTATCAATGCTGAGGTACCTGTATATTTTTGAATTAATGTGTTTTTTTGTGTGTATATATATATATATCAGATTGTTATTTTTAAGACACTTGCTTGACTAGCTCTTCCAACAACACTTACAGGGAGATAATTTAATGAGTTCTTGTTGTGGAAAAATTATCTGATTCTTAGCATTTTTATAGTTACCACATAAGGAGAGTTTACTAAGTATATCTGTCAAGAGTATCGAGTTGAGGTCAATCATGATTATGATTTGTGACTTACAGCATAAGTAATTAATTTTTAGATGATATACAAATTCTAATTATAATGCATTATCAAGGTTGGCATCAGTGACAAGCTATCTAAATTGCATTAGGAAGAAAATCTTGCTTCCTTATAATTTTTCTGATCATATACTCATCCACTGCATACTCATTCACCACGTGTTTTCCAAATGCAGCCTTTAAGTACAGCTTTAGACTCCGAACCCCTTACCAATTACTCATCACCTTACATTCTTTGGCTTCCCTGGTGCCTCAGTGGTGAAGAATCTGGTAGGCCTGGGTTTGATTCCTGGGTTGGGAGGATCCCATGGAGAAGGGATGGCTACCCTCCCCAGTATTCTTGCCTGGAGCAGAATTCTCCTCCTGGACAGAGGAGCCTTGTGGGCTGCAGTGCATGGGGTCACAGAGAGTCAGACATAACTGAGCAACTCACTTCTCACTTTCTTACATTCTTCAGGTAGGAGATACTATTAGTTATCACTCCTATGATTGCTGCTTTGCTATTTGACTTTTTTCTTCCTCCTTTAAAGACATTCTGATGAAGGACTGGAGGCATTGGTCAGACTTCAGTGACTGAGTTACTTATTTGTGGAATGAGAGAGTACTACCTTTGCTTATTTTCTGGGGTTTGTTAGGTTCTCAGGAGAGAATTGATACAGTAACTAAGGAGACCTATGAGAGTCTAGGAAATTTGTCTTAAATGTCACTCCAACCCAGTGCAGCTTAACTTTCCAGTTGCTTTTCCAAGGTAGAATCCTTCCCACAAGCACACTTTCGTTTAGCCATTTCAGCCCACATCTTGGTCTGAAGCTTCAAGCACAATCAGCCTGGTTGTCAGAACCTAGCATTCTAGCTGACTGTGGGTCTTCCTTCTGGAGGCATTGGCTGGCTCGTAAATATACTGTGTTGCAGTTTGCCAGTTTATTTTAAGCTAACAGTTGAGTGTCTGCAGCATTCAGGCCCTGTCTAGCCAGCAGCAAGAACTCTGTCTTTCTATGCATGGGATTGCCAGCCACACTTTCACTCTCCTGCCCTTCCATTTTCTTCTTTGTTTTTAATTTCTTACTGGAGTATGGGAAATGAAAGTGTTAGTCACTCAGTCGTGTCCCACTCTTTGCAACCCCATGGACTGTAGCCCGCCAGGCTCCTCTGTCCATGGGATTCTCCAGGCAAGGACACTGGAGTGGGCAGCCATGCCTTTCTGCATTTGTTGGAGTGTAGCTGCTTCACAATGCTGTGTTAGCTCCTGCCGTGCAGCAGAATGCACCAGCCATACACACATGTGTACCCCCTCCCTTTGGACTCCTTCCCACTCGGGTCGCCACAGGGCACTGAGGAAGGCCCCAGGTCTCTACAGTAGGCTCACACTGGTTGTCTGTTTTATGCCCAGTATCGGCACTTCTTCTTTAAGCAAGGGGAGGGCTTCAGCTTCTGCTCCTGTAGCAGTCCTGCATGCAGACAGCACTATCAGCAGGGCTCCAGTTAAGGTGTGCATATGTATTCTGCTTCACTGTGAATACAATGAAGAAATGAAACCCATGTTCAAAGCATTGGTTTATTCTGGCTTGGATGATGGGTTTATTACAGCTGCTTATTTGTTGTCTAGTGGCTCAGTTGTGTCTGACTCTTTGCCACCCCATGGACTGTAGCCCGCCAGGCTCCTCTGTCCATTGGATTTCTCAGGCAAGAGTACTGGAGTGGGTTGCTATTTCCTATTAATGTCAAAATAAGAAGATAAGATGAAGGCCCTGTTACTCTAGCTTTTGTAAAACAGGAGGTTGTATCAGATGAGCTTGAGAGCCATGTTTTGGGTTGTGATTCTAATGCCTTAATAAATATAGGATAGATACTGGCTGTCTAAGAATAGTCTATTTCCTTGAAAAAAATCTTTAAAAAATGTTTCTCTTGTTGGTGTCAATAGATATATGTTTGTATTGTGATTTGCTTCCTTTTCACAATTGTTTTTACATTTGTATATTTATAGGTATAGCTATAATTTTCCATGTTGTATAGAAGTTGATTGCATAAATACATTATAATTTTTAAAATTTATTTACTTATTTTAATTGGAGGCTAATTACTTTACAATATCGTGGTGGTTTTTGCTATACATTGACATGAATCTGTCACGGGTGTACATGTGTTCCCCATCCTGAACCCCGCTCCCACCCCCCTCCCCATCCCATCCCTCTGGGTCATCCCAGTGCACAAGCCCTGAGCACCCTGTCTCATGCATCAGATCTGGACTGGAGGTCTGTTTCACATATGGTAATATACATGTTTCAGTGCTATTCTGTCAAATCATCCCACCCTTGCCCTCTCCCACAGAGTCCAAAAGACTGTTCTATACATCTGTGTCTCTTTTGCTGTCTCACATATAGGGGCATCATTATCATCTTGCTAAATTCCATATATATGTGTTAGTATACTGTATTGGTGTTTTTCTTTCTGACTTGCTTCATTCTGTATAATAGGCTCCAGTTTCATCCACCTCATTAAAATGGATTCAAATGCATTCTTTTTAATGGCTGAGTAATATTCCATTGTGTATAACTACATTATAATTTATTTCTTCATTCTGCTGTTATTCATTTGGCCTGGAGCATTTTGTTCATTCATTTTTTTTTACATTTCATTTAGCTTTGAACATTTGTTCATTTACATTATGATTGCTAATATACTTGCAACATATTGCTTTTATCTTTTTTGGTTTGTTTTGTCTTCTCTGGGTTATTTAAAATTTGTTTACTTCTGTCTACTCTATTTCTTTCTTC
The DNA here is from genome assembly GCF_029407905.1 of Bubalus kerabau. Lineage (NCBI taxonomy): Eukaryota > Metazoa > Chordata > Mammalia > Artiodactyla > Bovidae > Bubalus > Bubalus kerabau. The sequence continues at coordinate 84,622,536 of NC_073638.1, forward strand.
AGTTTGGAAGCTTTGCAATCTTGTCTGTTATGCCCTCCCAGCTACTTATCATACATCTTTAAATACTAAAGCTAGTAAGTCTTTGCTGTCCTTCTGAACAGTAGAAGGACTTCTGAAACGCAACTCTGGTTATCCCTGGAAAACCTCTGGTTAACGACTGTCTAGCTCAGTAGTCAGAACGCAGTACACTTTTGCTTCATTTCCAAAGGAAAAGTGACTCAACTAGGAATAGTGATTATTATTGATTTACTGAAGTTCTCAGTGCAGAGAAGAAGAAAGGGTTTTACATGAAAACTTTCATGAAGCTTCCAGACATGGGTTTTCCCTATTCAGACGATTTCCTCTTGTGAACATGACTGTATTTGGTTCCAATTGCTGTAAATATGAATCTTGCCTTATCCTTTTCCCTTTTTAAACTTATTACTTGGAATGCATCACTCCTTGTCTAATGCATTGCAATTTATCACAATCCTTCTGTCCCCTTATGTGTAACCCTAACTGTATCATTCTCTTTGGAATCTAATTCCTTTAAGAAGAGACAGAGAGCTAAAAGATAATGATGTTCTTATGCACTGATTTTTTTTTCCCCTGTGAAATAACTGAAATTTACATATTTGAGGACATAATTATGCAGATATTTGGGAGAATTGTGTTAATATGAAAACCCTTTACATGCTGTTCTCGAAGTTATTACCTTTACCATAGAAAGAAACATTGTTTAATTAATCACAAAGTATAGTTCAATATTCTTTGGGCTTTCCCTTAAGATAAATACACAGCTGACATTTTCTTATATGATTCTTTCTGCAGTGAAAGTAAGCTGTTCCATGGACTGGGTGATGGTCTCTGTTAGCCCGTGTGTGTACAGAAATCGGTATATATTTGCTGATGAATTATATCTGGGATCAGGCTGCCCTGTGACTCGGATACAAACATATGTGTATGATTTTATATACCCTGTCTATGAATGTGTGATCAGGATAAAGGTAAGAATAATGCTTGTCTGTTAAAAAATAACTTCTAGATATATTTTCTTTCAGAATTTTCTGCCTGGTGCTAAAATTATTGTCCTTTTTTTTTTTAATAACAAATTTTGCTTCCAGTTATAGTAAGATAGTGGAGAAGGAAACGGCAACCCACTCCGGTGTTCTTGCCTGGAGAATCCCAGGGACGGTGGAGCCTGGTGGGCTGCAGTGCATGGGGTCGCTAAGAGTTGGACACGACTGAGTGACTTCACTTTCACGAATTGGAGAAGGAGATGGCAGCCCACTCCGGTGCTCTTGCCTGGAGAATCCCAGGGACGACGGAGCCTGGTGGGCTGCCATCTGTGGGGTTGCACAGAGTCAGACACGACTGAAGCGACTTAGCAGCATAGTAAGGTAGAGGACTATGTAATTCCTCAGTTACTGAATATTGACCCTCTCCAGCCGCAAGACCTTATAGCACAGATTTCCAGACTGGTCAGTGAACTGATTTTAAGTTGTCTTTGGGCCACTGTTGTATTTCACTAAAGCTTAAGAGACGGTCTAAATTCCATTCACTGTTCCTAACGTGGGAGGCCACTGGTTCTGGGAAGATCTTTTGTATTCAACAATAGATAGCCATGCTCTGTGAGGATGTGTGTGTATATGGGGACTAGAATAAAATGTGGAATAAAATCTCTGAAGTATTTTGCAAGGCACAAATCTTAAAACTGTGCTGTTATCCTGGGGTGTTATCTTTTCTTTGATTCCCAGATGTAAACAGCCTACAGTTTATACTACAGAAGTATTTTGGGCCAGTGCCTAATTACAACGGTCACCTATGAAATAGATGTTGTCTTTGTTTTACACATGAGGGAGCTAGAGCTTCGGGAGGTGTTTTAACAATTTGCCCAGGGATGCAGAGCCAGTCGGTGGTTAGTTGATAATGCCAAACAAAGAAGAGTCCCTTTCAAAGCTTATGCTTGAAGCCACTCTGTTATTTGATTTCCAAATCATCTTTCTCAAAAGAACAAGTGAAAACCTTTTCGTTAGTGAATGATAAAGATTTCTGAGTAACAGTTTGCGTGCTCCTACGCACTATTAAGATTTTTTTTCCACGTACGTTAAATCTACTCTCACAGGTAACACTTCTCTCTGGCCCCAGTGGGTTGTCAGATTTTGAACGGGCCTGAAAGTCAGTAGCCGTTGCTGCGATCTTGAATGTTTTTCTGCGTCCTATTCACATGTGTCTATGCCTCCTGTGTTACTAGGGATGTCTTCTGCTTAAGCTTTGTGCTCCTCTAGGTTGTTTCAGAGGAGGCGCTCCTTTTTCAAACAGAGCTGTACTTTCACCCTAGGAATATACGTTATGGCCCTCAGAAAATCCCTCTGGAGTGTTCTGCCTCTAGGTGATCCTCTGAAGGTCAGTTTCGCCTTTACTTACGAGACGCTTCTGCAGAAGCACAGGTTATACAGACTATGACACGACTCACCTGTAAGCATGAGTCCAAACACCAAACTAGCACTTAAAATATTTTGAGTATGTTTAAAATTTTTTCTAATGTAATATTAATTTTAGAATAAAAACTTCATACAATCTTGTGTACCTAGATTATTCTACAGTAACTGACCTGCAAAGCAAATCGTTAGTCACCTTAGTAAACAGAAGAATCAAGTATATTATCTTTCAATGTGTTCTCCTTCTTTTTCCTAAAAGAGAGAGTCTACCAATATAATAACAAAGATCACTCTGATTTCAGGGAGAGTTCTTATATCAGTTACAAGGATTGAAATGTTCCATCTGTCATTCACTTGCACTTTAAAATTTTATTTTTATTTTTTTTATCTGAGTTGATTTACAATGTTGTGTTACTTTCTTCTGTATCACAAAGAGAATCAGTTATCTATATACATACATGCTCTGTGTTTTTAGATTCTTTTCCCATGCAGATCATCACAGTACTGAGTATGGTTTCCTGTGTGCCAACTGCTTACTGAATGTACATTTTGGATGAGATACCCTTGTGAAAATAGATTTTGCCAAAGTATTTGTCATTTGGATTTCTTTTAAAGTGCTGTTATCTTATTGCCAATAAAATGTTGTGTGTAGTTGTTTACATGATGGGAATCTATCTTTGGCATAAGTGTGTGTGTGTGTGTGTGTGTGCATGTATTTTGTCTGCATCTTCTGCATTGGCAGGCCGATTCTTTACCACTGAGCCACCTGGGAAGCCACACACACACACATACACCCCTATATACACACATAAATACACACACACACACACACACACCTATATACACACATAAATATACACACACACAATGAAGAGGAAATCCTTTAGCAAGGCTTAAGTGTGTCAGGCAATGTTACAAGCATGTTGCAACAACTAATTTAATCCTAATAGCCCCAAGACATATATTACTATTCCAGTTTTACAGCTAAGAACATAAGAATTCAATAATTTGCTTGAACCGTGCAACTGGCCTTAAAATGAGTGATCTGTTACCAATCTTACAGAAAAAGGTTTGAGCTCTTCAACCACTAGATATGTTGGTCGCTGTGGGCTTGTCACTTGTGTTAAAGTGCATTCCTTTCTTGTCTAATGATTGAGTTTTTATCATGAAAGGATGTTGAATTTTGTCAAATCTAACCACTTCTGTCTAGTATAATATTGGATATTATATGGATATAAGATAGAAGTTTTCCTTCCACCTGGAAACTGATTCAGACCCCTAATGTTTTCAGATAGAAACCATAAAAGTTATAAGCATACTCACCAGTTCATTCAGTCCTTTTGTTAATCTTTGTGAAGCCATCTGGTTTCTCATTAGAATACCAGGACATATCAGAATTTTAGGAATTCTATATAATTTCTAGGACATCTGTATTAGTAACATTTTCCATACAGTATAACCTGAGATTTATCACTCATTTGACAATACTTCCCATGTAATTCCATATACTAAATGAACCTAATCAGGGGCCTTCTGAAGCACCCCAAAGTTAGCTATAAGTCAAAAGTGCTTCATTAGAATTTGATTTAAGAAGATTTGTCAATAAATATCAAAAGGGTTTAGAACACTCAGTCAGATAGTGTCAAAGGTCATTGTGAATCTTATTTTATTTGGAAATGACCTATCTATTCAATAAACTTTCAACACTTGGTTTAGCATAGCCCTAGAAATTCAAGTTACCCAAATGTGGAGAGACTATTTTAGATAGACATTCCTAAAGCATAACAGACATTCTCAAAGCAAAATTATTCTTAATAGAGTTTATCTAAAATCTCCTCTCTCATTTACATTTTCTTTCCTTAGAAGTTTCTTCACTCAAATTATTTTCCTTGCTGAAAAATTTGTAACAGATATGTTATATTAAAGCTATGCATAATGCTTAATGTTAATGACTCTTAGACATGTCTATATTAGTTAGATCAACAAGCAAACATGAACACTAAGTATTTAATACTGAGTATGTCCCAGTCCACATGAACCTGAAATTCATTTAGGTTAATTTCTTTTGGCAGGTTGATTCTTTGCCACTGAGCCACCTGGGAAGCCTTTCATTGTCTTAAAATTATACTAAAGAATGTCACTTCTAGAAAGGCACAGTTTCCAAGCAATGACTTAAAAACTTCAAAGACCTTAGACGGTTAACTGATTGTCTTCCTCAATTAGAGTTACAGAGGTGTTAAGATAACACAGAGGTACTGTCCCCAGAAGAGCATAATTTCGGTAAGTATGTGCACACCTCAGCATGGGTGGGTATAGGGGAAAAACCAACAATGCAAGTGTTGCTATTGAGCAACTGGATTAAGACAAATAAGCCTTGAGAAATACATCTATTTCCAAATGGATGGTCCCTTGTAAATGAACAACTAGACTGTTGGCTTTACTCACATAAAGATTTATTTTTTCATTTTGGAAATTAGCAAGTTGAAGTTTGAGCATGTTTATTTATTATGATATTTCAGCACCAAAATGTAGCCAGCCTCCTTGAAAACACTTCCTCTTGTAGATAGGGGTAGTTGTACCCAGGGGAAGAAACCTCTATGAATCTTCTTTGGGAAGTAGTTTCCCGTAGTCCTTCTGTCTAAGAAAGTGAAGAAGTTTCTCATTTCATCCTTTATTTTGTGTGCACATGAAGAGCTTAGCTGCTAAGACCTCTGTGTGCATTCTGTCTCTAATCCTGATAACTGTTGTCTGAGGTGGGCTTTAGGATCTGAAATTCACAGGTGAGATAACCGAGCGCCTAGTGTTCATGTAACTTCCGGTCTGAGCTCTTTCTACAGCTCTGAATTTAAACAAGTGCGTTGAAAGGAACCGCTTTTGGGAGGTTTGCTTCCTCATAACTCTTCCTGTCCCTCCTTCGTGGCACTTTTGCTCCTTCTTTTTTCTTCAGTATTCTATCCGCAGTGGCCCGGTTAATATGAGGCAGGGAGGCCACAGCTTTCGCTGCCATCGCTTTGCATTTCTTTATGATTCCCGTTTGGTCTTCTCTGTGTTCAGTCCCTTCCTTCAGTCCCAGGCAGTTCCTTCAGAACCCCTGCTCCAGCCTCCATTGGCAGCTGTCAACTTGAAAAATATTCACAGCCTAAAAGTTGAGAGTTATGTTCTATTTGATGGGAATTTTTAGGACTTCAAGCCTGGGAGGCAGCGTCTCAAGAAACGCTGAGAGAATTGCTCCTCCAAGGAGGCAGGCGGGGAGGGGAAGCCAGGTTACACAGAAGTTTTGCAGCAGAGGCAGGTAGTCTGCACGCCAGAAGACGGTTGTTAATTAAAGGAGAGCCAGATGTCTCAAGTCAAGGCATTTAGTGCTTTTCCACATGTGAGAAAATGCAAGAGTCTGGGCTCACTACAAGCATCCCTTCGGTGTGCCCCTCACCTGTCTGGGGCCGCCATCCTGTGTTTCCCCGTCCTGAATGCCCTCGGGCCTCCCCGCTCACCGTCAGCGGGGGCTGCAGCCTCCGTGACACCCTTGGTTTGCTGCCGTGGCTGCTTCTCACAGCCCTGGCCGCAGAGCTCCTGTACAGTGTGCTTTCCCGGTGCAGGCCCCTGCTCGCATTATATTCCGTGTCCCAGGGTCGCAAGCCCCCTCCCAGACTGTCCCCTCGGTCATGGCATCAGGCCCTCTTGCTCTTACCTGTGACCAGCTCCCCACTTGGCTCCGATTTCTAGAACTAGGACCTCGCCTAGGTGGCTGTGAGCTTTCTCTTTCTCGCAGACCTTCCTGCCCTGACCTGGGGATCAGTCCTGCACCATCCCCTTGGGTCCTGGGACCTCCCTAGGGACCGTGTTTGGGATCCTCCCTTCCTCCCTCTCTCTTTGTTCTAATCTTCCCATCACCGATATCAGGACATTTATTCATTTAGGGTGACAATTTGCCTTCTAAACAGGGACACTTCTGAAAGGGAAAGAAGGTGAAAGCAAAGACCCACAGGGAGAACAGGCATGCCCGTGACCTCACTAGGCCCAGAGCCTGAGTTCTGCACATAGTTCGACCGGTTCCTGTGTGATGCTGGGAAAGCTGCTGACCGGTTCCCATGTGATGCTGGAAAATCTGGCTGACTGGTTCCCGTGTGATGTTGGGAAAGCTGGCTGACTGGTTCCTGTGTGATGCTGGGAAAGCTGGCTGACATTTCTACGCCAGTTTTTGGATGTTTAGTCGTTCAGTCATGTCTGACTCTTTTTGCGACCCCATGGACTGTAGCCCGCTAGGCTCCTCCGTCCATGGGATTCTCCAGGCGAGTACACTGGGGTGGGCTGCCATTTCCTCCTCCAGGGGATATTCTGCCCGACCCAGGGGTTGAACCCACACCTCAAGCTCCCTTCTGTGCCATACTTCTCTATAAAGTTGGGTTAATGGTGACCTAGAAGACCCAGGCACTGTGAGAAGGAAAGGCGTGAATCCATGTGAAGCACTGAGAGCAGCGTATGCTACCTAGCATTCGTTAACTGCATTTCAGCTACAATTGGCATCATTTTGACATCTATGTTTGTGAACTAAGTAACCGTTCTAAGCCTTGTGAACTACTTAACCGTTCTAAGCCTGCATGATTGAATGTGATGAGCACGACCACCCGCCCCACTGCAGACACTCCTGCTCTGTGGCCTCCTGAGGGGCCTCTGAAGAGCTCTGGTGCTTTCCGTCTCACACAGAAAGAACTCAGTGAGCGCAAAGTCACAGATCAGAAGTGGTTTATTAGAATAGGGTGCGTATGAGGCTTAAAGCAGGTGAGTGACAGGGGGCTGCACCCTGAGAACTGTAATGGGCTACAATTTTATCATCAAAGGACAAATGGAGAGGGGAAAAGAGCCTCTTTCTTCCTCATTCTCAAGTCAATGTCACACTTTCATCATCGGCTCCCCCTCCAGGCTGAGCCGGGGCGTTTTCTTGTCCCTACACGGTCAGGCTAGGACGGTCATGGCACCGTGGAGAAATTATCTCAGGTCTCGGTACAATGAGCCTCTGTCACTTTGAAACGCCACCTTTCCATAAATTATTGTTTTTTATGTGTGCAGAGAGCTTGTCCTCGGGACCCTTAACTTACCGAGCTCACTGGGCAGGATGTGGGCTCATGCCGCCACTGTTTCATTGTTTGGGGGCAGGTCTTAGGCTTCTGTTTCAGGGTTTTGTTGCCAAGCAAACCTGCTTGGTTCTGTGGTTAAGCAAACCTACTTTCTTGAGTAATCGTTACCTTACGGGTCTCCCTTATATTTTCTATTTGCAGTCCCCTCTTGGGGCTGAGTATTGAATCACCTACCCCCATCAACACTACTCTTGTAATCTGATTTTGTCTCTTGTTCAGTTGCTAAGTCATGTCCAACTCTGAGACCCCAGGGGCTGCAGTGCGCCGGGCTTCCCTGTCCTTCACTATCTCCCAGAGTTTGCTCAGACTCATGCCTGCTGAGTCGGTGGCGTCTCTTCTTACTATGCAAATAGCTGCGCTGCCTCCAGTCCTCAAGCCTTCCCGTCCATCTCCCCACGTTTCTGCCGGTGTTTCTGGTCCTACTAATGTATTAAGCAACATGTCAAAGCTGGAAGACAGTTACTCCTGACACCAGTGTCCTAATCAACACTTGCCCTTCAGGAAAGCATGGTGAAACCCGAGGGGCCACAGACCCAGATGTGGTTTGCATGCTCTGCAGGCCACCAGCAAAGTATCGGCACTGAGTCCTCTAAAGGTGGTGTAAGGCAAAGTCTTGCATCAAGCCTGAGCTAAAAGAGGCTACTGTTTTCTGGGAAGGGCACCATAAGCGACCTTTATTGAGTGTCTCCTGCTTGTAATGAGATGGGCTTAAGAGAAAATAATTCAACCAAGGTCTGACGCCTCCAAGGTAAATACTGTAGATCCCCTCTCCTTGGTGTCCATGTGTTTGTTCTCTGCGTCTGTGTCTCTATTACTGTTTTGCAAAGAGATAGCTAATAAGAACCTGCTTATAGCCCAGGGAACTCAGTGCTCAGTGGTGAAGGAAATCCAAAAAGAGGTGGGGTATATGTATACAAATAGCTTATTCTCTGTGCTGTACAGTAGAAACTAACACATCATTGCAAACCAACTATGCTCCAATAAAAGTTAATTTTAAAAATAGGTTCCCTCTGCACAGAAAGTCCACTTTTGTTATTGTCTGTCAAAGTTGCCAGCCAGTGGGATGCTCAGAATGTCTTCAGGGGTTTTTGTTCGGTTGCTAAACATTTAACTATGAGGATGCCTTCTGCTTAGAATTTGACTGTTACTCTGATGCCATAGTGAAAAAGTGCTAGACATAATCCTGTAGTTATTTCTTTGGAAAAATGTACGCATGGGCACCCATGCATGCAGACGCACAGGCCTTGTGTGTGTTTGTGATCAGTCGTGTCCAACTCTTGGCAGCCCCATAGAATACAACCCGCCAGGCTCCTCTGTCCATGGGAGATTTTGAGCAAGAATACTGGAGTGGGTTGTCATTTCCTACTCCAGGGGATCTTCCTGACCCAGGGATCAAGCCCACGTCTCCTGAATCTCTTGCATTGGCAGGTAGATTCTTTACCACTGCGCCATATGGGAAGCCACACTACATGCATTTTAGCAAGTCAAATATTCTATCTAAAGTATATACCTATTTCCCAATGGATTTTTTTTAGCCTGAACTTTGCAATGTTAATATGAAATTAAAATTGTGTCCATTTTACAGCTGTAAAAACTGAGATTCCCACTACCAGGTCATACAACTAGTAAGTGGTCGAATTCGGATTTACACCTGGCTTCCCCATGGTAGTTAAACTCTGTCCATTGTGCTTTATTCCATGTATTGCTATATAAATCCGTGACTTAAAACATATTGAACATTAGATATCTCGAGTAGAATCTGAACTCAAGAGCTGCATAAGTTTGAGAAAGTTGTGCAAGCTGTCTATGCTTCGGTTTCCTCATCTTTAAAATAGAGAGAATAGTATTACACCACGAAGTTGTTGGCGGGATTAAGTGCGTTAATACATTCACAGAAACTAGACAGTGCTCGGCACGTAGCTGTGAATATTCAGTAAAAGACACGTATTGTTATCCTAGAATGTGACTAGTGTTATCCTCCTCCCACGAGAGAGCCGCGCTCAGTGAGACCATTTAGTACGTGGATGTCCAGGACTGGAGAGGGCCGCATAAGACACGCGAGCCCCTAAAAGAGAGAAAGGGGCCGTCTGCACGGCTCCAGAGTGAGGCGCTGGGCCCAGGCCTCCTATAACGGTCTGACGATGCCTGCTCCTTCAACATCAAGTGCGATCAAGCAAAACCTCTGCCCCGTTGGTGGAGAGTTGCTTTGATATCTAGACAAAACGGAACCCTTTCGTTGCACTGGAAACAGAAAGCCATTATTAGTTAGCAATAAAAGGGAAGACACAAACGTTTTGTGTTTCTTTTCTCTGCCAGCCATCAAGACCGCAGATGGCCTCGCAGGAAGCGGATCCTACCGAGCTGCCGGCAGCCTGTGCTGGCGAGGCCCCCGGAAGCCTGGGGCAGGCGGCGGCGGCGGACAGCTCCGCCTACCGGCCCGGCGGCAGGTCGCAGAGCCACCCGGAGGTGCTGCAAGCTCTCGGGGTAAGTCAGCCTCCGTGGACACACTTCTGTAGGATGGAAGGCGATAACCATCCACGGGAAACCTTGTTCATGTCTCGATGGGGATTTCTGAGTTACTCATCACTGGATCGGCAATGTGGTTTAAGAAAAGACGGGGGCATGTTTTGCACCTGGGGAGTAGAAACGCAGAGGCATAATCTCACGGGGGAGACGTCCTGTCACTGCAGGAGAGTGGGCTTCACCGTGCTGCGCCCCCGAGGCACGCGGGGGCGTCGTTCCACCCAGTCGGCGATCACCCAGTCGGCGATCAGCCGCGTCCGCTTCACTCGGCGGTTTTCTGAAGGCAGTCTGTGAGGATGGGTGCAGTGGGGCGGGCAGAGGGCACGGTGAAGTGTTGCCATCGGAATCCGTGGGCATGGCAGGAACAAACGCCTTCCAGAGCAGACTCTCGCCCAGTGACCATTTCAAGCACTGATATCTCCTTTTTGAGGAAAATTAAAGTGATCTCTTCTCCAAATACCATATGATGTCACTTACGTGTGGAGTCTAACTCACGTCACGAATGAGCCTGTCTACGAAACAGGAGCACATGCAGACAGACTTGCGATTGACGGCGGGTGGGGTGGCGAGGGTGAACTGGAGGCGGGCGAGCGCCGCAGGCCGCGGTGTTGTATGCTTGTAGGGCGGGCAAACACGCTCCACGGTGGAGCCCAGGGACTAGATTCAATATCCTGGAGTAAACCGCGATGGCAAAGAACAAATAAAAGCAAAACGATCTCTCCCCAGCGTGGACCAGCACGTGGTCGTTCATGCTTTCTCTTTTTCCCTCCTTTCGCAGGTGGTCCAGATCCTGAACGGAGCAGTAATTCTGGCTCTGGGTGGCCTCATGCATTCCTTACAAAACTTGTCCTATCCCTCCAATTACTTGCTTTTCTCGGTTGTTTACACAGGTTATTCCACATGGGGGGCTATATTTGTGAGTATTCAAATTCCACTGACTGCATATTTCTTAGCTACCACTACTAGAAATGTACTTTGGCAACTTCTCCCTCAAATTTTAGGAGTGGCTTGGTAAATATGAGATTTTTCAGAATGCCATGAACATGTAGAGAATTCCGTTTATCAAAATTAGACTCGTGGAACTAACAGTAGGTCAAAATACTAATTTAAACATTAGTAGATACATCCATATAGACATTTAGATGTAGAAAAGCTTTTTAGAACACCTAGTCCAATAAATCAAACACATTATCTGAAGCTTGGGTAAGAATATGAGAATGGTATTAAATATACATGCATATGTAAGTAAATATTATTTATATTTAATGTAAACACAAGCATAAAGATAATTATATTACATTGAATATGTGTATTGTTATATGTAAAACTAGGCATACCCATATAACCTGTAAAAGGCCAGATACAAAACAAAATGAAAGTCTTACACACTTATGCAAAATGTAAACTCATTTAAAATTGTACTTGTATTAAATAATGAGCAAAATCAAGTGTAATTTTGTGTTCTAGAATGTGAATTTGAGAAGTTTTGTACAACTACTGGTAGTTATCTGCTAATGAAGACTTCATATTCCTTTCTCTGCTTCACTTCCTATTTTCAAACAGTTTATTGTTTCGGGAATTTTATCCGTCTTAGCCGGGAAAAAACCCACAAAAACACTGGTAAGTGGCCGTTCGCCCTCTTTCTCTGCGATCACAGGAGCAGAAACAAGTCACCCATTAGCAGTAGGAGAGTAGCGGTTGGTGAGTCCAGCCAAGACCCTGAGTCTTGGGGTGGGGCGTCTTGGTTTCCTGATGTTTCTCCAGGACCTAGGCGGTAGCTGGGTGTGTAAACCCCTTTCAGTGGCTGTTTACCTCGATGACCTGGAGCCGCAGGAGCACAGCGTGTGCTGCCCGTGTGCAGCGATGGCCTCTTCTTCTCTTGCAGCTGGAGAGCAGCTTGGGGATGCACTCTGCCAGTACCACCGTGGCACTAGTCGGGATTGTCTTTCTCTCAATGAATTTGTTTGCTAACGAACCACTACTCAAGGACTGTCAGTCTTCCCGGCCACCTGACTTGTGCATTTACATGGCAGCCTCTTCAAACGTATGTCTTTTAAAATTGTGTGTAATTATGAAGTACTTCAACAAAGTATAGAGGAATCAACTAACATATCAGGCACCACGCTGCCTTGATTTGAATCTTGGTTCTACCACTTAGTAGCTTTGCTTTGAAGGAGCAAATAAGACAGCCTCTTTGTGTTTCAATTTTATTGTCACTGAAATGAGGATAGTAATAGATTGAATTATTATATGTATTTTATGTAAAGATTATATAAATTAATATTTGATAAGTAATTAACACTGCATACTGTATTAGATTATTATTACATACTGCTGCTACTGCTAATAGGCTTCCCAGGTGGCACCTGTGGTAAAGAACCCACCAGTCAATGCAGGACATATGAGATGCAGCTTTGATCCCGGGGTCAGGAAGATCCCCTGGAGGAGGGCAGGGCAACTCACTCCAGTGTTCTCGCCTAGAGAATCACATGAACAGAGGAGCCTGCTGGGCTACAGTTCATAGGGTTGCAGAGATTCAGACAGGACTGAAGTGACTTAGCATGCAGCACGCACTGCTACTGATACTGTTACGTTCCCCAGAGAGATTACAGTTAAAAAGTTTTATTTCACAGTTTTCTTAATGAAACTAACTTGGGAGATTTACAATTTTCTCTGTGGTCCGGGATTTTCAAATAGCGCCTCACTGAAGCTCTGCACGGCTTTACTTTTGAACTTACTTGTGTGTGGTATTGTAAAAGGGAACATTTTTAATAGCCTTTCCAAAGCGTCGTTTCAGCTTGTGTTTACGTGTTCTCCCTCTTCTACAGTCAACTGAGAAATTAATATTTTCCTCCAAATTGTTTATTTTCCCATGATTTGTGAACTGTTTTTTACTGACTTAATCTTCCTGTTTGCTGATACTACTCATAAAAGTCTGACTCCTAACTTTGTCCATTATATTTTTAATAATCTAAGTTTGTATTTATATGGGTGTGATTTTGTGTGTGTGTGTGTGTGTGTATTTTGGAAGTATTTCTCTCCAGAGGGAGTAGCATTTGTTTCTTCTACCAAAGGTGCCTCGTTGATGGTAGAAGGATCACTAGTCCAATAATTTTGTATTTCACTTTTCAGCTTACTATTTTGGTCTGTAGGCATACTGTAAATGCCTAAATCTCTAGGGAGTACAACTAAAGAACTGATGAAAGGTCCCTTTGCCCCTTTTCCTAAGCTGCCTGTACGTCTCCTGGGTTTACTGCTATCCCAGCTGGCAGATGGTAATGGTGATGTCAGCGCTTTCCCTCTATAGCTGTTTCACACGGGTTGATACAGAAGTACCTGTGTCTCTTTCTAGGAAAAAGGTTTACATGCTTTTAGATGGGCCTTGTGTCTCATGTAGAGTGTTGGCGTGTGGCTGTGTATTAAATCTAATTTGTGACTCACTTTGCCCTGTTTTATGGAGGGTAGGTGTTATAGTTTGGTTTCCTGCTGGCCTTTCTTTTTCCTCTGAGCGTTTCTACTGGACTTAATCTGCGGCATCGTACCCCCTAGGGCCTCGTGTCACTGATGCTGATCCTTACCTTGCTGGAGTTGTGCATAGCCTGCTCTGTTGTAGCCCTGTGGCTCAAAGCAAACTGCTGTCACCTAAGAAAGGTGGGTTTGTTTAAATGACCTACAATTCACATGATCTGCACCTTTCTTCTAGGGTTTAAGATTGTCCCTGACTTTTGGAACTGGAGAGAAACTTTCATACGATAATGATTTGTGGGGTTCCTGGAGTTATAGCTCATACAAATGTTAGACTTGGCATGAAGGTTGGAAAAGAATTCTAACCTAAAAATACAAGAGGAAGCAGTGTATTTCATCTTTAAGAGCATATATTTAAAAATATTAATTTTTACTTTTTATATAATGTTTAAAGATGACATTCATTTTATAGTTATTGCAAAATGTTGGCTATATTCCCTGAGCTGTGTAATTCACCCTTGAGCCTGTATTATACCCAATAGTTGGTACTTCCCACTCCCTCACCTCTATATAACCTGCCCTCCCCTCCCTCCCACTCCCTCACCTCTATATAACCTGTCCTTCCCTCCCCACTGATAACCACTAGTTTGTTCTCTACATCTGTGAGTCTGCTTCTTTTTTTTCTTATTTTCATTTCTTTGTTGTATTTTCTAGATTCCACATATGTGATATCATGCAGTATTTATCCATCTCTGTCTAACTTATCTCACTTAGCATAATGTCTTCCAAATCCATCCATGTTGCTGCAAAATGGCAAAATTTTGTTCCTTTTTATGGTTGACTAGTATTCCAGTGAATATATCTATCAGTTCAGTTCAGTTCAGTCACTCAGTCGTGTCCGACTCTTTGCGACCCCATGAATCACAGCATGCCAGGCCTCCCTGTCCATCACCAACTCCCAGAGTTCACTCAGACTCACCTCCATCGAGTCAGTGATGCCATCCAGCCATCTCATCCTCTGTCGTCCCCTCCTCCTCCTGCCCCCAATCCCTCCCAGCATCAGAGTCTTTTCCAATGAGTCAACTCTTCGCATGAGGTGGCCAAAGTACTGGAGTTTCCGCTTTAGCATCATTCCTTCCAAAGAAATCCCAGGGCTGATCTCCTTCAGAATGGACTGGTTGGATCTCCTTGCAGTCCAAGGGACTCTCAAGAGTCTTCTCCAACACCACAGTTCAAAAGCATCAATTCTTTGGCGCTCAGCCTTCTTCACAGTCCAACTCTCGCATCCATACATGACCACAGGAAAAACCATAGCCTTGACTAGACGGACCTTTGTTGGCAAAGTAATGTCTCTGCTTTTGAATATGCTATCTAGGTTGGTCATAACTTCCCTTCCAAGGAGTAAGCGTCTTTTAATTTCATGGCTGCAGTCACCATCTGCAGTGATTTTGGAGCCCAAAAAAATAAAGTCTGACACTGTTTCCACTGTTTCCCCATCTATTTCCCACGAAGTGATGGGACCGGATGCCAAGATCTTCGATTTCTGAATGTTGAGCTTTAAGCCAACTATCTATGGATGTGAATATATCCCTATGAATACAGCTCTGTGTTCTTTCTCCATTCATCTGTTGATGGACTCTTATGTTGCTTCCATATCTTGGCAATTGTAAATGATGCTACTATGAACATTAGAGTGCATATATCTCTTTGAATTAGCATTTGGGGTTTTTTGGGCTATATACGCAGGAGTAGAACTGCCGAGTCATGATGGGTCTGTTTTTATTTCTTTGAGAAACCTCCATGCTGTTTTCCACGGTGGCTGCACCAATTCACCTTCCCATCAGCAGTGTAGGGTGTAGGAGGCTTCCCCTTTCTCCACATCCTCATCCACATTTGTTACTTGCAGACTTTGTGGTAATAGTCATCCTTACAGGCGTGAGGTGACGTCTCGTTGTGGTTATGATTTGCATGTCCCTGATGATTAGTGATGTTGAGTATCTTTTCATGTACCTGCTGGTCATTTGTATTTCCTGTTTGGAAAAATGTCTACACAGTTCTTCTGCCCATTTCTTAATTGTTTTTTTCTTTTGATGTTAAGTTGTATGAGCTATTTATATATGTTGAATATTAATTCCTTATTGGTCATATCATTTGTAAATAGGAGCATACATTTTTCACATGGATAGAATTAAATTATTATTTTTTAAACTTGTCACTTTCTAGTTAATTTCCAGGAAAAACCACAAATTCTTTCTGGATTTTAGCTATCTTAATTATAAACTGAACATGTTCTTGTCCACATTTTTTCTTTACACTTTTGATTTTGTGTTGGCGTACAGCCAGCTAACAATGTTGTGGCAGTTTCAGGTGAGCAGCAAAAGGACTCAGCCGTACATGTCCTATTTTTGTTCATTTCTAATGCTTGCTGGAAGGACTATGTATATAATATTTGATCACAGTGATGATCAGTGAATGAGTATTGTTGGCATTGATCTTGATGATAATAGAAAGGAAGGAGAGGGCCCTGTTGATCCTGTTCCTGGAGTTTGATGTTGTTTTGTTTTCCAGGCAATTTCCTCCCTTTCCAATCCTGGGGAGTCAAGAATGCCTCCGAAAGAAAGCAAGGAAATTCAGTCTTGAATCTCCAGTAAGTCAGTGCTGCATCCAGGAGCTCAAGAGAACACGAGCCTGTGAGCCACGTCTCCACCATCGTGGTGCCCATCGTGAGAAGCTTCAACATGCGGCTCAATCCTTTCTGTCCTGACTATAAACTCCCTCATAAGTCCTGGCAATGGAAGGACAAATGTGCTTCTCTACGCATCCTTTCTTTTGTAACTGCTATGATCACCATGCTAAAACTGTTCCCAGAAATCAGTTCTCTTTCTTCTTACCTGCCTGCTTCATTGTCTTCTAAGGTTTAAAAAAGGCAGGGAGAATCCTCCCTATTTCATGTATTCTTTCTAAACTCCTACTTCCAACCCCAGTGAGAAGGAAAAATGAGTGAGACGTTTCCCATTATGGAAAATGCTTCTTGACTTCAGTTGACACCAACATTGCAAAAACTGTCCAAAAAATCACCAAAATAACATTGAGATAAATTTTTACTATATTTGAGGTAGGAGGTCAAGTCTTGAAGTCTTTTTTGTCAGTGAGGTGCTGAAATTCACACATGTCCGGATCCAAAAATGATGCCTTAGATGGGGGTCTTTGAGAGCAAAATCAATATTTGTCCTTCAAAGGACAGTGAGAATCTGTAATGCAGAGAAGAAAGAATTAAAGCTTTAGAATCTTACAGACCTGAGTGCAAATTCTGATACTGTCTGTGTGAACTTAATCTCTCTGATCTATTTTTTTCTCATCTCTAAAATAGGTATTACAGTACCAACTGTCTTATTCATTGTTATGCAGATTAAGTAAAAATAAAGCAGATGTGAAAATAGAATCACAGCTATTTGATAATGCTGCTGCTGCTGCTGCTGGTCTTTTTGTGCTGGTAAGGCTGAGGTGAGACGGTGGTCAGATAGGTGTGCCTTAAAGATGGCAGAAACCCTCACACTTCCATCGTGGCTGCTCCCATTCCCTCCAGTGACATCCACGACCACCTTCTCAGGTAGCAATTTGGTGTTCTTTTTGATATCTCTGGCTCCTGATTTGTATATCTACTACTGACGGACTTATATTTCTGCTTTATGAATTAATTTCCCTCTCTTGAGAGGTAACTGAGCCATCCACAGGGTCCATAAATGCACACCTGTAAGGTTCTCTTAGCTCCTTGTTTGCCACATGTGCAAAGATTTTTCTGTAGTCTTCTCTACTAACAATTCTCGCCTCTGCAGATAATACATGTATGTAAAATCTACATAATTTATGAAGAAATGCATACACGCACATTAAATATAATTTGTCTCTTTTTCAGTCCATTGAACAGTTATTCGGAAGGTGCCTTGCCAGGGTCCAGCCCCAGCTGATCCAGGGTATTCGAAGGAGAGACGGCATAGGCGAGGGTCAGGAAACAACTGCTTAATTACACATTAATTAAGGATACAAAGAGTAATAGAATGAGGGTAGCTCAGTAGGAAAATTCAGTGGAGAAAAGAGGCTGAGTAGCTTGGTTTACGCGGGAGACCAATAAAACTTCAAGACAAGAAGTTTGCACCACTTACGTAGGCCGCAGGCGTCCTTCCATTCTCCCGAAGGAGAGGAGACACCGAGGCCTCCCCGGTCAGATCTTAGAAGCCCAGGCATAATTAGCAAGCATGGTGGGTTCCGCGCTCCAGATGGAGACTCAGCTAGAATTTGGGAGAGAGAGTGACATGGGGAGACCAAGTTTCAGTGAACAAGGCCCGCACTTTATTTTCCAAAGTAGTTTTTATACCTTAAGTTATGCATAGAGGATAATGGGGGAAGGGGTGGAGTCATGCAAGGACAGCAGTTCCTGGTTCTAATCTAAGCCAGGCTTTCAAACTTATCATATGCAAAAGTTCAGGTGATTGACATCATCTTCTGGCCCGGAGGCCTGTTAACATTTTAAGAAACTTATTTTTCTCTAAAGGTGATTATTCCAAAGTCAGGCACCAGCCTCCAAAAAAGCATTGGACAAAGCTGCATTTTACATTTCTATACACCCATTATATCAATCAATACACTGCCAAGGACACAGTAGGTAAGGAGTATGGAGACTTAGCAGCAAACATTGGCCCAACAAGTGAAAAACCCTTCACCAATACAATTTCTAATCAATCTTTTAACTACTCAAAGGAATCTGTGTTTAGGCAGTTTAGAACATCTCCTGCCTCTCACAGTTGGGAGGCTCTGAACAATCACATGTGGCCGGAAAAACCCATTCAGGCAGGCTAGAGGATTTCCAAAGGAGTTTGTAGGTTGAAACACTGTCACACCCAGGAATTATTAACTGGAGCTGTAAGCTAACTCTTTTTTCAGAGAGAGGTAGTGGGGGACAGCCCCCCGTAAAGTCAGAGGTGTAGGTGAAAGCACAAAGCAGAAAGTAGGCAGACTCTGGTTTGGGGGGTAGATGCTCGAGAATTTCCAGGGGGACTCCTGAGGCTCGATCCCGCCTTTGCGTATGCCGAGCCTCCTTCCTCATGACCTTTGTCATGGGCGGAGTTCCTCACGCTGGCTCCCGGCAGTGATAGAATCCCTGTTGAGCTATTCCAGATCCTGAAAGATGATGCTGTGGAAAGTGCTGCACTCAATATGCAATATGCACTCAATATGCAATATGCACTCAATATGCAATATGCACTCAATATGCAATATGCCGGCTCCCGGCAGTGCCTACTATGTGCCATGTGCTCTGCACACAGTGGCCAGTGAGCCACAGTCTCTGTTCTCTGGTTGCTCTTTGTGGGAGGTACAGGCCCACAGGAACATACCATTATAACATGGAGCAGTAAGGGCTGTGATAGGAAGAGTGTAGGAATCTTTGGAAGCTCATAGAAAGAGTTTCTAAACCAGGTTAAAGAGATGAAAATGACAGTTTTGGGGAGAAGACTTTTCTCCTAAACTGAGATTTTTTTTTTTTTTCAAAAACATTAATAATTTTATTTGTTTATTTATTTGGTTGCACTGGGTATTCATTACAGCATGTGAGATCTTTAGTTGCGGCATAGGAAGTCTTGGCGCACGGGATCTAGTTCTCTGAAGAGGGATCAAACCCAGGTCCCCTGCATTGGGAGTTTGGAGTCTTGGCCACTGGGCCTCCAGGGAAGTCCCCTAAATTGAGATCCTAAAGATGATTGGGAGTTAGCATGATGAAGAGAAAAAGGAAGAAGCTGGACATATGCAAAAGCCTCTAAGCAGGAGAGAATTGGGGATATTCAGGGAACACACCAGAGGCTTTAATGTGTCTGACTTTGATGCATGAGGAGCAGATGGCAAGACCTATTTGGAGGAGACGTGTATGCCTCTCAGGAGACAAGACAGAACAGCAAGCAAGGCACTGTGCACACCCCTGCACACAGCACCGTCTAAGGGAGGGCCAGCCCCCTAGGCATCTCTCCAGGCTGGCCCGTGGACTCACTGCTGCCTCCAACCCGTGGAAGGAACGAGCTTGCCCCTTCCTCAGGGCGCGAGCAGGCAGGGACCTTTGTTCTCACTGCCCTCTGCGGCCGCGGGCCCCAGGAAAGCCTTGCCTGAAAGAGAAACAGAGGAGTTGAAATTGATGCGGTGCTGTTGAACCGGCTTATATTGACTTGTAATTTTCGGTGAGGATGACCGAACATCATTTTGTTAGCTTGAAGTAGGCTATGGTGAAACTGTTTATACCACATGCGGGCTTAGTCATTCAGTCGCGTCTGCCCCTTTGCGATCCGCTGCACTGCAGCCCCCCAGGCTCCTCTGTCCATGGCATTCTCCAGCCAAGAACGCTGGAGAGGGTTGCCATGCCCTCCTCCAGCGGATCTTCCCGACCCAGGGATTGAAGACCCTGCATTGCAGGTGGATTCCTTACTGTCCAGGGCCAAGTTCCACCCTCCAACCCTAGAAAGCCAGTTGTTAAATATTTACCAACACAACGATGAACGAAGATGGACGGGTCATGTACTTGGAATCTAGGAGCATCACCGCAGTCGCAACGCAGAGTGATTTGGAAGGAGTTAAGAGAAGAAGGCTGGTGAGGAGTCTGATACAGTGAACCGAACCACTGGTGAACACACTTCAGTGGAAGGAAAGGTATTTACAGTAACAATCATATTATCATTTTTCATTAATTCTGCTTTTCCTATATAAAGCTCTGAAATATTTTGCAACTTTGATTTTAAAACCATAGACCAATTTGGTGGGAATTGAAATATTATTAATATTAATATATTAAATGGTGTCATTTATATTTTGCTCTTCAGGTCTTATTTTAATAAGATCTTCTTTTTAATTAGGTCTTCTTTTTAATCAGGTCTCTTCTCTTTAATCAGGTCTTCTTTTTAATTATATAATGTTTTCCTTTATCTTGTTCATCTTTACATCTTGCTCTTATTTACATTTACATATGAAAGCAATTTCATTTCTTTTTAAAGATCAGATGAAGGACCCTGGTAGGCTGTAGTCCATGGGGTCACTAAGAGTCGGACACAACTGAGCGACTTCACTTTCACTTTTCACTTTCATGTATTGGAGAAGGAAATGGCAACCCACTCCAGTGTTCTTGCCTGGAGAATCCCAGGGACGGGGGAGCCTGGTGGGCTTCTGTCTATGAGGTCGCACAGAATCGACCTAGCAGCAGCAGCAGCAGCATAGGGCCTGCATGGTGGCTCAGTGGTAAAGAATCCGCCTGCCAGTGTAGGAGATGCTGTTTGATCCCTGGTCCAAGATGATCCCACATACCACAGAGCAACTAAGCCCATGTTTCACAACTATTGAGCCTGTGCTCTAGAGCCTGTGAGCCACAAACAGCCCACAAACCACAACTACGGAGGCATAAGTGCCCGTGCTCTGCAACAAGGGAAGCCACTGCATGACTGACCCACACACCGCAGCTGGAGAGGAGTCCTCACTCACCGCAGCTGGAGAAAAGCCCCTAAGCAACAAAGACCCAGCAGAGCCAAAAATAAATAAAATTCTAAAAAAGATCAGTATCTATCCTCACACTTTTTTCTCTCGTTGAATTGGCGTGGATAACTTCTATAACATTGAAAAGAGGAAGAAATTTGCTCTTTGACCTCAATGCTTGTTTGCTCTAGACCATATGTGCACGTGTGTGTGCGTGTGTGTGTATCAGAGAGAGAGAAAGACTGGGATTCCTTGGAGTTTCAGACAATACCCTGAAGAAATAGCAGTTTTCAATTCGCAACATGTAAACGCGTGCACATTTAAGTGACCTGCACATTCAGTATGAGGAAACAATTGTCCAGATGGGATCTGAAAGCAAATTTCTTTGGAGTTTGGGGAAATAAACCCAGTGTATATCAAAGAGAAGAAATGTTGCTTGTCAAAGAGGAAGCCGGATGATGAGTGGGTGCAGAGTGTGGACAGATGTGCCTCCAGAAGGAGGAAACACATGCGGCGGGAGGGATGTTAGCACTGTTATCTCCTCCTTCAGGCAGAGGCATGGTTAAAACCCATCTTGATAAGTTTGCCCCCACCAGAAAAAAGGCACTTTGGTATACGTTTCAATGTTCACTGTTGTGAAAGATCGAGGAGTGTGTTTATACAAAGACCCAAAGTGAGGGTACAGAGGACGATAAGCGTCTCAATGGGGGAAGGAGGTGGCAAAAGCTGGGGCATGAAATAGTTGAAACTCACAAGACGCGTCTCAGTTACTGATTTGCATTTTGCAAGTTTCTGTTGAAAATTTTCACAAAATAGCCTTGTGTCCAAACACCAAAGACCATTCTCAGTCTCTTTCCTCTCTAAACCTCAAGTTTAGTTTCTGATTATTCTCTGCAAACGTAATGAAGTATTATAGACTGCTCCCAGAAAGCACCATAAGGAGACATTTCTTTGAGGTCTTTTCTAGAAGATATGGTGTAACTTCTCTAAAGGAGACGTGAGAGAATGAAAAATCCCGAGGCTCTATTTAAACTAAAAATAGAGCTACCTTGTGATCCAGCAATCCCAGTCCTGGGCATATATCTGGGGAAAATCATAACTTGACAAGATACATGCACCCCAATGTTCATTTCAGTACTACTTGCAATATCCAGAACGTGGAAGCAGCTTAAACATCCACCAACAGAGGACTTGATAAAGAAGCTGTGGCACATCTATACGCTGGAATATTACTCAGCCATAAAAAAGAAAGAAGGAGCGCCACTTGCAGCAACATGAGAGAATCTAGAGAAAGACAGAAACACTCCTATCTGCAAACAGTGCTTCAGCCTTAGGCTACCTGTGAGGCCCAGTCCTCTCAAGACAATTGGAGGACTTCTGACATAGGAATGGCTGACCTGGGTCACAAACAGAGAAAACACCAGGAGAGAAGAACAGTCTCTTTTTGCCCTGCGGTTCTCTCTCACCTTCGCAGTTCCAACTAAACCCTCTCACTTTGGGGTTCTGTAAATCCTGCTGATTTCAGAAAGAATTATCCTCCAAGAGTCTCAAATCTCCCCAATTCACACTCATCCCAATTCAGTAGCCCATTCAATTTTGCTCTTAATGATAACAAGAAAAGCCCTGTTGATCTTAATCAGTGAGGAAACTTATCTTTCTGACCAATGTCTTAAGTATGAAGATAGTTATCCACGTCATGAATCACCCATCTTAGCTGGCCATCTGGAGACTCTTAAGAGGGAGTCCGCCAAGGCTAACGGTAACACTGCCCTTCATCCCTGGAGAGCTCTGCTAGCGAAGCAATGGAGGCAGAGAGCAGGAGCAGGACAGAGCTTGCTCTCCCCACTCCACAGGAGCCCACCAGGTAGGCGCAAGCTGTTGGTTGTTTCTATTCCCAGTCACTTAATGAACTGGAGATAGTCACAGTGCTGGGGTGATGCCAGGTCATAAACTTGGGCCTGGGCCCACTGGGCTTAATGAAAATACCGAATATAAAGAAGTTATTTGCTATACTTTCCCAGTAGTTCTCTCTGGTCGATGGGAGAAGGTTTTTATTTAGCTGTAAGTTTTCTAACAAAAGAGGCTCATATTCTAGGCTTGAAGTAGGGGCTTTGTACCCTCTTGCCTCTGTGTCTGATGTGTGTGAATCTCTGTGACTCTCAAGCTGCGGGGTCCTGCCCCACTGTCTAGAGGGAAATGTTCGCAGGGTGAAATCTGGTGGAGATGTGCATAGTTTAGTTTCCCTTTGGACACAGAAGATCAGCACGTACGGGGAGTGTGTTAGTCGCTCAGTCTCTCCGACTCTTTGCAACCCCGTGGACTGTAGCCCGCCAGGCTCCTCTGTCCATGGAATTCTCCAGGCAGGAATACTGTAGTGGGTTGCCATGCCCTTCTCCAGGGGATCTTCCTGACCCAGCGATCTAACCCAGGTCTCCTGCATTGCAGGCAGATTCTTTACCATCTGGGAACCCCCAACACATATTAAAACTTTCTTTTAAAGGTTTGAGGAGAAACTGAAGACAGAGCTTCAGAAATCAGTAACAGATTGAAAGTCATTGTAAAATATTAAGTACACTCCAGTGCTTGGGAAGACGTGGTGCTGCCAGTGAGCCTCCTCTAAGGATGAGATAGGAACAGAGATCAGCAGACCTTTCAAAGTCACTCCTTTATGCACATGAAGTTGACTATGTCATTGACAACCTCTTTTCAGATACATTTCTATGCTCAAAAGACTGAGAGTGTGTAGGTAAACATGTTTGATAGTTTTTACTCTTACTCACCAGCATAGATTAATGAGAAAGAAACTGGCAATAACTCTGGACTAAGAATAAGAAGGGCTTCCCTGCTTCCCTGGTGGCTCAGATGGTAAAACATCCTCTTGCAATCAAGAGACCCGGGTTTGATCTCTGGGTCGGGAAGCTCACCTGGAGAGGGGAATGACTACCCACTCCAATATTCTTGCCTAGAGAATTCCATGGACAGAGGAGGCTGGTGGGCTACATTACAGTCCTTAGGGTTGCAAAGAATCCGACATGACTGAGTGATTAAGTACACACAAGCACAAGAATAAGAAGACTTGGTATGGTTTTTGTTCCATCTAACCATGATCAGATACTGATCCTGGCCACTAACTTGGACCCTCTGAGCCTCTGAGTTTCCTGTACTTTTACAGTGAAGATTTTAATTACAGAATTATTTTGAAAAATAAGCAAAACTCTCCTTTCTGTCAGTTGAGATCTTTGCATGGAGACTTAGAGAGTTTTCTCACAGCTGCATTTCTGTGTAAACTTCACAGGGCATCTGAAATTGAACTTGCAGAAATCTCTCTCCAGGAAAGCGTCTTACTGGAAAGGCCTGCCCCAACCGCACCACGCCAAACGTGGCTGACTGTTTTGAAGAGAGAGCTGGAATTCCTGGGGGTGAGTGAGCCTCCTCCAACCTCAACTAGAGTAAAGACTGGCTCTAGGAAAGAGTATTTGGTGGCATCAACATAGCTTCCCTACTCAGACTCACGGAGGGAAAAACCTAGAAGAAAATTATTGAAACTCGCCACACTCTGTTAGGCAGGGTCCTAACAGTGGCTCAGGTGGCAAAGAATCTGCCTGCAGTGCAGGAGCCCCAGGTTCAATCCCTGGGTTGGGAAGATTCCCTGGAGAGGGAAATGGCAACCCACTCCAGTAGTCTTACCTGGGAAATCTCACCAGAAGATCCTGGTGGACTGCAGTCCGTGGGGTTCCCAGGGTCAGACACGACTTAGCAATTGATCCACCACCTCCAGGCACCCTGTTGCGTAGAAAGAAGCATTTCCTCATGAAGACTAGGGTTAGAC
Organism: Bubalus kerabau; assembly: GCF_029407905.1. Classification (NCBI taxonomy): domain Eukaryota; kingdom Metazoa; phylum Chordata; class Mammalia; order Artiodactyla; family Bovidae; genus Bubalus; species Bubalus kerabau. The sequence goes on from NC_073638.1 coordinate 84,647,411, forward strand.
CAGCAAGTAGGATCTGCCAACTCTGTTCAGTTGCCAATGGATCAATATCATCCTGTGAATGATTTATAATCTCTGTCTTCTCATAGATAGAAAGAGCCATTATTAATGTCCACCATGAGCGTGTAAAAAAGGCCCAGGAGATGGCTATGTTTGCATGACCTCATGGCTATGCTTGCATGAGGTCATGCCAGTATAAATTCTTAGAGTGGCCAGACGATACTGGAAAATACTGCATTTGGATCCTTTTGAGGACTGCCTAAGACACCAAAGCAATTTCTCACATTTGGCCTCAATTATAAGGAAATTGATGTAATCTTAGAAAAATACCTTCTGATTTCACAAAATCTATGCATTTTTCTACAGGTAACACAAATTCTGATTGGTTTGATATACGTTTATTTTGGAATAATTGTGAGCGCCAAGATCAATGGTTCAGAGTTTACTGAATACTTTTTTTCATCATTTAAAGCTGGCTACCCATTCTGGGGAGCCCTATTTGTGAGTATATGTCTACAGTTGTCTGAAATAATACTGCACGTGGCTTTTCTTTTATCCAGATCAGATCTAACAATTGTTTATTCTCGTGTTGAGAATATATGAGTGTATTCTAATATGTATATGGATATATATATAAATATAGATGCATACTCACAGTTTACAAGGCACTTTGGGTTAAATTAGCTAATACATGTTTATGTATTGCTCAAGGGGCATTAAGTAAGAATCGAACCTAAACTTTCAGAATCTAACTTGAGAAAAATTTGTGTAACACCATTTATCAGTAAAGCTATCTTAGCAAAGGTAGTGGAGAAGGCAACGGCACCCTACTCCAGTACTCTTGCCTGGAAAATCCCATGGATGGAGGAGCCTGGTAGGCTGCAGTCCATGGGGTCGCTAAGGGTCGGACACGACTGCGCGACTTCACTTTCACTTTTCACTTTCATGCACTGGAGAAGGAAATGGCAACCCACTCCAGTGTTCTTGCCTGGAGAATCCCAGGGACGGGGGAGCCTGGTGGCTGCCGTCTATGGGGTCACACAGAGTCGGACACGACTGAAGTGACTTAGCAGCAGCAGCAGCAAAGGTAGAGGGGAGAGATTGTTGAAATGAGGAGAGCAAGGCTGACATCTGGTGAACTTCGACTGTGCCCTAGAAACTCTGTTAGGCACTTTCTCATTGTATCTCTTTCAGTCATTGTACTAGTTAGAAACCAGAAGGCTGAATGAGCTCATAAAAATACAGTTTTTATTGAAGTATAACAGATATATAATAAACACCACCTATTTAAGGTGTATAATTTGATAAATTTTGACATGACACGTGAGAACCTTTCCACATCAATATAACGAAGATACTCATCATGGCCAAAAATCTCCTGTTGCCCTTGGTCACCCCTCCCTCAGCCTCTGTCCTCCTATCCTCAAGCAGTCGCTTGTTTTCTGTCACAGCAGACTAGTTTGCATTCTCTGGAGTTTTATATAAGTGAATGATAATGCCATCTTCTCTCTAACGCCTGGCTTCTCGCACTCAGCATGCTTGTTTCTGATTAATCCGTGTTGTTTTTTGCATCAACATTTTGTTTCACGAGGATATATTTTAACCCTAAAAATACTGCATTGGCTTGGCCCTCTGCTAAATACGCAGGTCTCAGGTCACTTGTTTAAAACTCTCCTTAAACTTTTGCTGTATTTAATTTGAAACTTTCTTACTGTCTTTTCATTCCGATCATTTAGTTCATTAGGTGTCTCTCAACTCACCACACAATCTGAATCTATGAAATGTTCTGAATGTGTGCTCCTGGTTGATAATCTCACTAAATCCTTCACCATGTGTATTTTCATAATGGCTGTATGTCTACAAGATAGATGGCAGACTCTGGAGACAGACATGTGTTTCTCGCCCAGAGGAACTGACACTGTAATGCACAAGATGCTCGTACGAGCGAATGATCACAATAAAATGCGAGTTGTGTTACAGCAGAGCCACGCCCCAGGGGCTGCTGGACTTCACAGCACTTAGTGGGGACCCATGGACTCTCAGAGTTAGCATTACCTGGCAGCCTGGTACAAACGAAGACTCTCAGGCCACATCTAGGACTTACTGGGTAACAATTTGCATTTTAGCAAGATAATTCACATGGACATTTAATTTAGAGATGCTTTCTATAGGAAATTAGAAAAATAAAATAATAAAACTAAAAAATAAAATGGATTAAAGGACATCCTATAGAATGCCCACAACTACCTTCTATTTGGAAGGTGAGGATGAAAGGGACACAGAGAAGAACAGAGACCCACTGTGCTTTTTCCCCCTCCTTCCTTTTGAACAGTTTGCTATTTCTGGAGTTTTGTCAATCATGTCTGAAAGGAAACCTTCAGCATATCTGGTGAGTTGCATTCTGTCTTTATCCTTGAGAAGGTAAGAAAAATTTAATTTTAAGAGTCTTGAAGGAGACACACTGTTATCTCTTATGAGTGAATGTGGATATGTGATTTTCTTCCGATCTACTTTTGTCTTGGATATAGTCACTAAACATGTAATCATTAAAATACCAATTGTATCACTTAAAAACAATGACTGTATTACTTTGACACTTGTTGAAAAAATACCCTCACACCAGCTATGTCCTCACACTATAGTCCTGTGATCCAACAAATGATTCGTTTCCAATTAAGGAGTCTATTTGATGAGAGACTATGAGTATAGTTTGTCTAGTCAAAGCTATGGTTTTCCCAGTAGTCATGTACAGATGTTAGAGTTGGATCATAAAGAAGGCTGAGCTCTGAAGAATTGATGCTTTTGAACTGTGGTGTTGGAGAAGACTCTTGAGAGTCTGCTGGATAGGTCAGAGATCAAACCAGTCCATTCTAAAGGAAATCAACCCTGAATAATTCATTGGAAGGACTGATGCTGAAGTTGAAGCTCTGGCCACCTGATGTGAAGAGCCCACTCATGAGACAAGACCCTAGTGCTGGGAAAGATTGAAGGCAGGAGGAGAAGGGGACAACAGAGGACAAGATGGTTAGACTCAGTGGACATGAGTCTGAGCACACTCTGGGAGATAGTGAAAGAGGGGAACCTGGGGGGCTACAGTCCACGGGGTCACAAAGAGTTGGACACGACTCAGCAACTGAACAGCAGCAACAGCAATAGGAGTATTCATGTGGGTCTTCCTGCATGCAGTCTTAGAAAGTTGTAGGTCCTTATTATACAAGTACAGTTTCTACATGTCCCTTTGTAATCTGTATTTTGAATAAATGGACTTCCCTGGTGGCTCAGATGGTAAAGCTTCTGCCTACAATGTGGGAGACCTGGGTTCAATCCCTGGGTCAGGAAGATCCTTTGGAGAAGGAAACGGCAACCCACTCCAGTATTCTTGCCTGGAAAATCCCATGGATGGAGGAGCCTGGTGGGCTACAGTCCATGGGGTCACAAAGAGTTGGACACGACTGAGTGACCTCACTTTTTTCCCTTTGCATAAGTGCGGAGTTTGTTGGATATATCCAGCCCTGAAATGCAGGTAGGTTTACTGAACACTGCGGCAGGGGCGGGACCCAGTCTAAATGTTCCCCTTTGTCGTCAGATCCGCGGATGCCTGGGAGCAAATGTGGTTAGCGGCGTGGCCGCAGGAACAGGCGTCGGCATCCTCATCAGTAACCTGAAGCAGAGCGCCACTTACGTCTACGGCTGCGAGGAGGTCTATGTGAACGACAACTGCTCTCTGGCCTGCTTCTCCACCGTGTGTATTTCTCATGGGAAGGCTGAGACCCTGGTCCTGATCTAAGTGGGACGCCTTCTTTCCCTTTCTATGAACACCACCCTTTCCTGCCACCGCATCACGTAATGCAGTGTTCTGGAGGCTCGTGCCCAGCGTCGTGCCAGCCTCCTTCCCCCACCTCGACCTGAATCCCGCAAGGGTGGTGCCGGGGGCTTTGAGTAACCACCTCCTGGTTTCCGCACGTGTCATTCTATAGGAACTGGCCATGTGCTGAGTGGGCATGGGTGATGAAAACAGGGGCCGCTGTAAGGGAATGCGCTTTCCCACCCCTTGACTCCACTTGTGCTTTGGTTGTTGTTGGCTGTTGCTCAACAGGAGGTTGTGGCGATGATCCTGTTTCTCACCATCCTGGGCTTTGGCAGCGCTGTATCACTCATAGCTTATGGAATTGGCGAGATAATTGAAGCAAATCAGGTAGGCGGAGGCCTGATATTAAATCCTAAATGATAAAGGACTTGAGCTTTGTTGCTTATAAGTATGGCCTGGGTTTCCTGCAACATTGCTTCCAGTTTCAATATTCCATTTCTCCAAGTTTCAGGATTTTGGTTTCCAAATCTCATGTTTTGAATGAATTAATTTATTTTAACCTCACTCATTATTAGAGAAAAGCAAATCAAAACCACAATGAGGTATCATCTCCCACCAATCAGAATGGCCATCATCAAAAAGTCAACAAACAATACATGCTGGAGAGGGTGTGAAGAAATGGGAGCCAAATCTCGTGTTTTGAATCAAATTTTCCACTCACAAACCTCATAGTATTAATATAATTCCTTTGGTTGAAGTTTAGGAAAGTAAGATCTTCATCATTTTAGGAAATGCAGATGCTTCAAAGTATTAAGCATATGTTGAGCATAAGAGACAAATATACAGGTAGCACATGTTAGAAACACTTAAATATCTGGGCTTTTAAAAATTTGTTCCTGCTCTCTTTTTCTTGGATTTCACCTTCCCACGTGCTCTGAAGCCTGTATTTTGTTTCCTCTCTGAGTCATGACTACCAACTGCGCTTCCACTTGTCTTACCCAGTTTTATACCTGTGACGTATGAAAGAGAGTTAGAAATACCTGATGCATACACATTTACTCAGATCTTCCAGGTAAAACACACTCCCTCCATCTTTCCACTTACCTGAAGCATTCAAGTCTGCCTGCCTTTTCTGATCCCTTTCCTTCAGAGATAAGTAAGATAAGAGATGTACCAAATTTCAGATACAGAATCATCTCAACAACTTCTCATTGACAATTTCTTTGGAACCCACTTGGCCAGCCAACCTGGTTTGTTGGAGATGGAAGTATTGTTGCTGTTGTTGTTCAGTCGCTCAGTCACGTCTGACTCTTTGCGACCCCATGGACTGCAGCACGCCAGGGTTCCCTGTCCTTCACCATCTCCTGGAGCTTACTCAGACTTGTGTCCCTTGAGTCAGTGATGCCATCCAACCATCTCATCCTCTGTCATCACCTTCTCCTCCTGCCTTCAATCTTTCTCAGCATCATGGTCTTTCCAATGAGTCAGCTCTTCACATCAGGTGGCTACAATATCACAGTGTAATGGCAGGCTGTGAAGAAAGCTGAGCAACAAAGAATTGATGCTTTTGAACTGTGGTGTTGGAGAAGACTCTTGAGAGTCCCTTGGACTGCAAGGAGATCCAACCAGTCCATTCTGAAGGAGATCAGCCCTGGGATTTCTTTGGAAGGAATGATGCTAAAGCTGAAACTCCAGTACTTTGGCCACCTCATGCGAAGAGTTGCCTCATTGGAAAAGACTCTGATGCTGGGAGGGATTGGGGGCAGGAGGAGAAGGGGACAACAAAGGATGAGATGGCTGGATGGCATCACTGACTCGATGGAGGTGAGTCTGAGTGAACTCTGGGAGTTGGTGATGGACAGGGAGGTCTGGTGTGCTGTGATTCATGGGGTCGCAAAGAGTCAGACACCACTGAGCGACTGAACTGAACTGAGCTGAATGGTAGGCTGTGAGATACAAAAAAAGATGAGATATGGCTCTTAAGCAAATATTCTAATGGCAGAAAACTCTTGGTGATTGATCACGTTTTTTCCCCCTCACCTCATCAGATTCCAGAAGATCGTCTTTATGAAGAAGTAAATATATATGCACCAATTTACAGCGAGTTGGAAGAAAGAGAGGAGACAACTTCTCCTGCTGATTCGTAAGACTCATGTGTCCAGAACATTCTGATTCACGGCAAAAGGCTTAGAAAGCCATGGTCTCTGTGTAAGAGGCTACTGGCAAAATTTCAATTCTTTCTATGACTTGACAAGTTTATATTATGGTTTATTCTCCAGACGGCAATATTCTATTTTTGTTGTCTCTGTTCACTTAAATTTACCCCCCTCCATTTGTAGATAAGATAGACTCCTGTATTTCTTGTTTTCTGTTACTATGTCAATCCCATCCCTTCTGGGATGTCCACCTGTAATAAGTAAGCATAACTGTGCAAATAGGAAAAACAAGAGGAAGACTGGCTGAGAGCTGAGTTAAGCTTAACAGTTGGATAATATTTGCCCTTAGCCTTTTTGAGAGCTGCAGATGTGTGTGATCTGTGACCCCTTTCCGACTGCAAGCACCTTGAGGGCAAAGTCCATTCAGCAAACTCAAACTGAGAGCCAGCTAAGTGAAACTGATGGCACCTGTCTCCTTCACATTGTGTATTCCAGTATTTCATCCATGGTGGGTGCTCAGTGTGGGTGTATGGGGTGTAGGGGTGAAGATTCAGAGAAGGTATATCACCAGGTCGAGTCAGGAGTAGCATAGGAAAGGAGAAATTTTGGAGATTATAAGACCAAATTGACATAAATTAAGAATAGAGGCAGAAAGACTCTGTTAGACGGACTATGCATAGAGATTCTTTAGGCATGTATTAAGCATTTGGGTGGATACATATCAAATTAGCAATAGCTATTTCCTCATTGTGTTTGGTCTTATATGAACAAAACAGCATGGTGTGTTAGAAGGATTGCTGATGTTATAAAGTGCCCTGGAATACCAGGCCTATTGCTTATTTATCGAGTGAGCGTTGCAAATCCTTTAACGTTTTACTTAATCAGGGTTTTTTCATCTGTGACATTAAGATATTAGGAATAATTTACCTGCCAGCTCTAAAAGTGTGTGTAGAAACACATGCAAACACAGGATAAATTAGTATATGTGCTGCCAAAGCAAGCGCCACAGTATAAATTAAAAGTGCTCTAAAAAAAGAAATTATTGTGGAATCCATTCATATTAACTCATGAATATTCATTCACGCTCACACACAGCAATCTCCAAATCTTAGTAGTCTCTAATGATATAACATTTAAGTCCATTTTATCTTGAAAGTCCCACTTCCTAATCCCACTTCAACTTTCTCTTGAATATGCATTCTGCTTGACCACCTCACGTCAGCATCCTGGGTTGAAATGTGCTTTCTTCCTTTCTGTTTTTGGTTGACTTTCTCCTTTCCGTAAAACCTGTCTTAAATCCCATCTCATTCTTTAAGTTTTTCTAGTTGATTGCTTCTCTCTCTAGATGATGTTTTTCTAATCAAACACACACACACACACGCACACACATTTCTTATACTCTATATAATTTACTATAGGCAAATATTTTATGTCCCCTCAATGATAATATATTTTTTCAGAGACACAAAATCTCATAAAAATCTATATTTTGCCTGAATCAGCAGCACATTCACTGATACAATATTGCTCAAAATTGTTTGCAGACTGATGAATAAACAGTAGGGAGTTTTATTAAGTTACTCACTATATCTGGTGAGATGTAAACCGTAAAGGGAAAATCACTTAATGAAGAATGTGAAATGGAAGAAGAATCAATTAAGACCTGAGCTAAAATGAAGTCAGTGGAAATGAAGAGAAATGACAGTTTCTAAAAAATGGAGAAAGAGTTATTGGTCTTCCCACTACTGAGCTGAATTAAAGAATGAAACCAGAGAGGCAACCGGTTGCTTAACATGTTACGCGTTTGAATCTAGGATCAAGGAACATTGGGTAATGTTGAAAGACAGAGGAAGTGAGAAATACAAACGGACACGTGAGGAGTACAGACAGAGCCAGATTAAGTTCAGCTTTAGACTGTCATTTTTAGGAGATTGAAGGGAAATGCAGTTTCAGCTTGCCTGATAGTGTTCAGGGCAGAGTGCTGGTAAGCATGGATTTTGGTGACAGAGGTTTACTATTGTTGTAAGAGAGATCAGTATTAAATGAAGAAAATTAACACTCTAAGAGAATTATATTGGGAGAAAAGCAAGGCCCAGTTAGCCTTTACATGCCTGTAACCAGTGGGGACATGCACATCACGGGGTGGCGGGATGGGGCGGGGGGAGGAGAGGAAATACCCAGGGCAGAAAACAAGAGAATTAGGCAGGAAAATGCACCGTGAAGCTGCAGCCAACAGGTAGCCCAAAGTAGACAGAGGTTAGACAAAGAATAAGTAACCTCAGAGACAGTATCTGCTGACTTGAGGAAGAGACAAATCAATAGGGATAGATCCACGTAAGATGTAGAGATGGGACAGAGAAAACAGCAGTAGTGAATGAATGAGAAGGCGCAGAGAAACTCAAAACAGGGCTATGGTGACGCATGAGATAGCAAAACACTTGCAGAAATATTAGAGAGACGACGGGGGCATGTGTGATGCAAGAAGGAGAGACGAGATTGTGAACAGAAGATGGTAAAGAAAACTAAGCTCTCCAAATGAGTTTGTTTCTTTTGACATTTTTAAAGAGAAGGCAAAAATAGTTCACACTTATAGCCTAAATCTTGATAGAAGAGTCCTGGGGAGAGACTGAAGGAATCAGCTGGGAGTATTATTCACAAATTAATTAATGAAATAATTAGGTACATTTTATTTATTTGGACTGCCAAAATTAAAAATTGATAAGTAGGTGTTAATTTCCCCAGGCTAGGCAAGAGACCACATAACCATGCAACCAATGATGACGTCAGTTTTTATGCTTATGTGACCTTAGGAGCCTAGGTTTCCTGTTTTCATTTTTTCTGAAATTAAAATTTTGTTTCCCCAAACTTGACAACAGCTTAAAAATATACTCTTTTACTGCATAGCTTGCCAAACTGATTCACCATTCTTAATCATTCATAGATAAAATCACACACTTTTGAGGAAAATATATTCACTTCCAAACCTGGCCCACCAGGACCTCCAACAGTGACTCTGGTCTACCTTTTTATTGTATAATATTTTACTCTGCTCTTTCCTCCACTCAGTTAATATTTTAACTGCATATTGGCTGTGTATCTCTATGTACATCACACTTTTTTTTTTGTCTTAAGATCATTCTGATAGTTGTTCTTTATCTTCCTGTCTTTTATCACGTGCCTGCTGTAGGCATCCACTGAGAATGCAACTGGAATGCTCTTCACATATTTAGTGTCTCAATTTATCTTTTTTAAAACATCAACTTAAAGGTTATTTTCTCTATTAGGACCGCCTAATGTACATGTATTCACCCAGCCTGCTTCATAATCACTTGACCCCATGAAACAATGTATTATCATGTATTATCAGTGTATTTTTTATCTCCTTGATATATCCTTAATCACTAGTATTTGTTCAATAAATCAGAATCATTTATTTCTTATCTGTGTGTGTGTATCTGTGTATGTGTGTGTGTGTGTGTGTGTGTACATTAGGGAGGAGATTGATCAGGGATAATTGGGGATCAAAATATCAATTCAGTGATGCTAAGGACCAAGAACAGTTCCCGGGTCTGCATTTTAAATAATGCTTTATCAAATGGGATAATCTGTAAACAACCCCACAGACAGAAAATGGACTAAAACAACAATCGCTGGCCTTCTTGCCAATGAATGGTGGGTCAAGTTGAAAGGAACCTGAGCTGTGAGTTGCATTTTACAAGTTAGTCCTGACTCCTATTTGTTTTGCTATGAGTCAGTATTTTCCCTTTGAGGACCTCAGTTTTTCCACCTGACAATGAGCACTTTGGACCAAAAAGCCCCAGCTGAACTTCCTGCTTCCATATTCCCTGCTTTTAGACAGTTCGGATGGCTGGTGATCATGATCACTAAGCTTGTGAGTGGGACAGCAGCCGCAATCAGAGCTCTTTCGTGCTACTTGAGCTATGGTCCGGCAAGACATCTGGGACAGCAACGTTCATTCTAAACTCCTGGGACAAAAGCTAATCAAAGTTCCCTCTTTAAAAATTATCTTAGAAAACATTCTCCCCAGGACTTCCCTGGTGGTCCAGAGGTTAAAATACCCCCTCCCAATGCAGGGATCGGATTCAGTCCCTGCTAAGAGAGCTAGATCCCACAGGCTGGAACCAAAGATCCTGCATGTGTGCTGAGACCCAGCGCAGCCAAATAATACATAAATATTAAAAGTTTTTTTCACAGATAATTCTCATTCTATGAGGTACAGCTCTACTTATGAAACACTGATAAAACGGAGTACCGTTTCATACCTTCAGCTTGGTTTAGACCACTGAGGCCGTCGGTAGTCACCACCTGTGCGACATGAGCGCGTCCCTCCACTGGAAAAACCTCTGCTCATTCCATAAACTGTCAAGAGGGCTCAGCTTGCATCTCCCAAACAACTTCCGTCTGGGAATCCCTGCATAGTGTTATGCTGAACAACACGGAGGAGCAGAGACTGTTTAGAATGTGAACGCTGCATGAAATATGCTGTCTTAGGCTGTGCTAAGTCACCTCTCTTTGTGACCCTTATGGACTGTAGCCCACTAGGCTCCTCTAGCCATGGGATTCTCCAGGCAAGAATACTGGAGTGGGTTGCCATGCTCTCCTCCAGGGGATCTTCCCGACCCAGGGATTGAACCCACATCTTTTACATCTCTTGCATTGGCAGGCAGGTTCTTGGCCATTAGTGCCAACTGGGAAGCCCTGCATGAAATATACCCAGAAGCAAATTGTAGAAGCTACACTAGATGAATACTCAATGGCTCAGTCTTGTCTGATTCTTTGCAATCCTTTGGGACTCTAGCCTGCCAGGCTAGTCTATGGGATTTCCCAGGCAAGAATACTAGAGTGGGTTTCCATTTCCTTCTCCAGGGTATCTTTCTGACCAAGGGATCAAACCCAGGTCTCCTGCAGTGCAGGCAGATTCCTTACCACGGACCCACCAAGGAAGCCCATAGAATATTTCTAGGCAAACTGAAAAGCAAGAAATACATGTTATAATATTGTTTTAGTTCTAAAAAGGCAATGTAGTGGATGGGAAAAGGCTATAGGGAAATACTATCAGATTTGCTGCTGCTGCTGCTAAGTTGCTTCAGTTGTGTCTGACTTTGTGTGACCTCATAGACGGCAGCCCAACAGGCTCCCCCGTCCCTGGGATTCTCCAGGCAAGAACACTGGAGTGGGTTGCCATTGCCTTCTCCAACTATCAGATTTGAGAAACCACCAAAAACGTCTCTTCTCTTCAGAAGTGAGAAATGTTTTAAAATGTATCATCAAAAAAATAAAAATAAAATGTATTATCAGCCTGTTAGGAATGAACAGGAAAACAGAGCAAAATCCCCATCTGTAACAAACACAAGGAACAGAGAGATAAACACGGGCATTTCTTGACTCTAACACTCAGCTGTGCCAAAATGTGCCCAGACAGACCAGCTCACTTCCTGTCCTCATTCACTGGGGGCCCCAGATAAGATTGCTTTCGGTAGGACTGCCCTGTGCTTCTGCAAGGGCTTGGTCACGGGTATAGATTTAATCTAGCAATTAGTGTATGTCAGAAAATTGTTTTTTACAGGGTATAGTAGTTTTCAATTTTTTTTTTTTTTCAAAAGACAAGCTCCAGTCACATCCTTTGCCATTTGTAAATGCATTGGTATTTTATCTAACAGGATTCTAAGAGTATGGCAATAGACCAGAATAAGGGCTGATTTCCTGTTAGGCTCAAGACATTTTGCTAGGACACAGAACAGAAGATACGAATAAGCTATGAATCCTGCCTTTCAGGAGGTCATATTCAAATATACAAAGAGAAAGTTTCACTTGGCAAACTGAAGACGCTGTTAGAACACAGGGGAGGAGTGCCTCTAGCATGGGAAGCACCGTGGGAAATCAACAATTAAATTAAAAGGTTGAACTGGAATTCTGAATTCTATGGGAGAGTAAGAAAGAGTAAAGCTAAAATTAATTGAAGTTCTGTTATGTCTTGACTTCTGCTAGAAGCATAACTTGCGTTACTTCATTGTAAGCCAGACTTCTGAGATAAGCAATTATGTGGCTTTTAAAGCTGCAAGGTTCTTTACACAACCAGGATAAAACTAGGTGGCCCAGGTTTGCTTAGGCAGTAGATCACAGAAGTAGGTTTTAGATCCGGGCCAGTTTGTCTTTAGTATCCATCTCTCTTAGTTGTGGGAGGTGTGTAATAAATGAGTCCTGTCCTCCCAGTGACTGGGCATTTGCTCCTGCTGGCGTGACATCAGCATAACAGCGGCATAAGACAGCCCTCCCTGAGTCCCCCGTTTAGCAACAAATGCTGAATCCATCCCTGAACAAAAGCACGTCTGTGGGAGTTGTGGGATTCAGCGCCACACACCAAGCGACCCAGGAGGGGTCTCAAGCCCCTACCCTCCATGCACCAGCTACTGGGAAGACAGAGCCTTGGTGCGGTGTGGAGCCGGCAGGCGCCCGCTACCTTCCGCAGCCCCTCTCAGCCCCAGCAGGGGAACACCAAGAGAGTGCTGCCTGGGGAAGACACCCATGGGTGGAAGGGACTTTGCAGAAATCCAGCCTTTGAAGCAGAGAGTCCGGCTTGCCATCAGAGAATAAAAAAAATGAATTGCTGCATTGACGACGGCAGGAGAAATCTAGCTCGCGGCCCCTCCCCGGAAGTGGCAAAGCTTGGGGATGACGTCTCCCCTCGGGAAACGGGGCGCAGTGAGCGGGCTCCCAGCTACCGCAGCTCCGGGGGACGCCGCTGGAGGAAACCTGTTTCTCCCCTGCGGCTCCCTGAGTGTGAAGGCAGGGCCTCCCTGGTTGGGAGAAGGAGGAGATCAGGAAAGAGATAAGAATGTCACAGGGCGTTAAAGGGACGTGGTTCAGGCAGGTTGCTTCTAGGACTCCAGCAGGAAGCCCCCCGGGAGACCCTCCCCTGAGGCCCCCCACCTGGCCTCTGGGTACCCACGGCCCTCCGTGCCTCCTTCCCCAACTCTGGGGCTCCTTCTTTGAGCACACTCCTGCGTGTGTGAAGACAGCCCCAGCAACCTCCTCGGAAAAAGGCCGGGGTCTGCGGGCAAGGGAGAAGCCAGAAGCTTGAATGCAGTGCCACTATCTGAGAAAACCCACGAGAGGTGTTCTAGCCAGTTAGGAACCACAGTAGAAGCACACGCTTACGAATTCAGCCCAAAGAGAGAAGTGTGGAGTAGCTGTGTCCATACAAGATTGGAGAGAAAACCAGATAGAAGCAGAGCCAACAAAAAATAGCTCCCTCTGGAGCACAAGTAGAGATTTGAGGCGGTTCCTCTGGCGGCTCAGATGGTACAGAATCCGCCGAGAAGCCAGGAGACCTGGGTTTGGTCCCCGGGTCAGGAAGGTCCCCCTGGAGAAGGGAATGGCTACCCACTCCAGTATTCTTGCCTGGAGAATCCCATGGGCAGAGGAGCCTGGCGGGCTACAGTCCACGGGTCACAGAGAGCCTGGCACAGCTGAGTGACTTACACTTTTACACTGCAGATTCAAATGTGGAAACAGCAACGCAAGCAGCAAGAATTGAGGAAATACGTCACCAGCAGAAGATAACAAGAATTCTCTAGTAGCTGGATTCAAAGGCATGAGATTTTGTGATTTAGCTGATAAAGAATTCAAAATAGCTGTTTTGAGGAAATTCAGGGAGCTATGCGAAAATATTTAAAAATTTTAATGAAACCAGGAAACAATTTGTGAACAAAGAGATATTGAATGAAGAGATAGAAATCATAACAAAGATCCTAACAAAAGCTCTGGAGCTGAAGATTGCTTTTTCTTCCAGTTTCATTGAGATGTAATTGACGTACATCACTGTATAAGTTTAAGGTGTACAGCATAATTATTTGGCTTGAATTCATCATGAAATGATTATCATAATAAGTTTGGTGAATATCCATCATCTCATGTAGATACAAAATTAAAGAAGTAGAAAAAAATTTTTTCCTTGTGATGAGAAGTCTAGATTTGCTCTCTTAACAACTTTTGTATATGACACAGCAGTATTAATTATATTTATCATGATGTGTATTACATCTTTGGTACTTATTTATCTGATAACTGGAAGTTTATACCTTTTGACTACCTTAAAATCTTTTTTATATATTTTTTTTAATTTATTTTGGCTGTGCTGGGTCTTTGCTGCAGCCCCCGAGCTTCCTGCAGTTGTGCATGCAGGCTCAGTTGCTCTGTAGTATGCATGATCTTAGTTCCCCAACTGGGAATTGAACCCATGTCCTCTGAGTTCAAAGGTGAATTCTTAACCACTGGACCAGCTGGGAAGTCCCTTCTTCTTTCTACTGATTAATTAATGTACTCTTTCATCAGGAAGAAGGAAATTTAGAAAGGACCAGGGTGCTAGGGTGGAAGCAGATATCGGTCACCAGAGATGATGCTGCAAAACTAAAACGAGGGGTTCGGTGTGTGTGGAAGTAAAACTATAAGCTGTCGGTTCAATACCGTCTTTCTTCCATGTTTTTGTGAAAGCATTCAACTGTGTTTGTGGATCTACAGTGCTGTGACTCATGTCTGGCCCAACTTTGCATCTTAGAGAGTGGAGTCAGCCACTAAATATAAACATTTTATTTGTGGTTACTGTTAAATATTGGTCCTATATATTCCCAGTGGTGGTGTTGAAGATCATCCCATTTCCTGTGTAAGAGAAGGTGACCTCATAGATTATTACAGAAAGAAGATCTTCCGTCCAAAACAACATTATCTTTCTTGCCTCGCTTCTTTTTCCAGTCATAGTGTAGTAAGATACAGAATCTCTTGTAATAAGTATGTTCTCTTGTTTACGAGGCTTCTTTCACACAGCAAGTTTATTCTGACGGTTGTCATGTTTCTGTGTGTACAGAGTACTTTTTCGTTGTGCGGATGCACCACAGTTTGCTTATCCATTTGGCTACTGAAGGGCATTTGGCCTGTCTCCAAGTTTGGGCTATGACATATTATGAACGTTCACTTCAAATCTTTTTGGGGACACAAACTTACTTTCTCTTAGGTAGACTTCCTTCTGGGCTTCCCCAGCAGCTCAGGGGTAAAGAATCACCTGCAAAGGAGGTGAGGCGGGTTCAATCAGGAAGATCCTCTGGAGAAGGAAATGGCAACCCACTCCAACACTCTTGCCTGGGAAATCCCACTGACAGAGAGGCCTGGCGGGCTGCAGTCCATGGGGGTCACAAAAGAGCTGGACATGACTTAGCAACTAAACAACAACAAATTTCCTTCCACTTAAAGTGAAAAGGCTGAGTTATAGGGAAGATGTTTGACATTTAAGAAACTGCCTAATGGTTTCCATAGTGACTATCATTTTACATTTCCTAATGTTTCCATAGTGACTATCATTTTACATTTCCTAATGTTTCCATAGTGACTATCATTTTACATTTCCTAATGTTTCCATAGTGACTATCATTTTACATCTCCACCAGTGGCATAGGAAAGATCCCATTTCCCAACATCAGTGCCAGCACTTGGTATGGCCAGTCGTTTACATTTTACCATGCTGATAGACGTGAAGGATTACCTCATTGTGATTTTAACTTGTATTTACTCTATAACGAATGCTTTTGAACTTCTTTGCACATCATCATTTGGTGATGTCTCCGTTCAAATCTTTTGACTTCTTTTAAAATGAATTGTTTTCTGATTACAGAGCTTTGAGAGGTCTTTATGTATTCTGCATACAAGTCCTTTATTGTAAATCAGATTTGAAACTCCAGTCTTTGAATCTTTTTATTCTAGAGCAACATCTTACAAAGAACAGACACTTTAAAATTAAATTGCATTTTTAAAAGTGAATCATGCTTGAACTTCTCCAAATTCATCAGGAAACGCAAGAAAGAGCTTCTTCTTTAGGGAGTAAGAAAACCTCTGCCAGTTTACAGCTACAGGGGAATCTGGGAACTCAATTTCTCAGACATATTCATGAATATATCCCCATTTCAAGTCCCAGTATTCCATTTTTTTTTTCTGATCCTTGACAGTAAAGTAAGAGACTTATTAGAGATGTGTATCTGATATCCTCTATATTGTATTATCTTTAAAATTTAAAATTTGAGCTTGATACTAAATTCTTCTCTAGTCTCCTGGAATGTGAGACCATTTTCCTTCCATGAGCTCAAATCATCTTTATCTTATTGATGACTGTCTGCCTTTTCCAACCCCTCCTCCACCACACCCCAGACAGATAACCCCCTCTTAAAATAACTGATGTACATTTGGTAAGCAACACTGGGAATTAAGGAGAGAAAGGGAAGGAGATGACAAGATTCATAAACATATAAATTTCAGGGTAAGAATCACACTCCACAGATGACTTGGGATTTTTCCCCTATTATACTCTGGAGAGTCTCTTGGACTGCAAGGAGATCAAGTCATAAAGTAACTCAGTCCTGAATATTCATTGGAAGGATTGATGCTGAAGATGAAGCTCCAACATTTTGGCTACCTGATACGAAGGGCCAACTCATTAGAAAAGACCCTGATGCTTTGAAATATTGAAGACAAAAGGAGAAGATGGCAGCAGAGGATGAGATTGTTGGACGGCATCATCGACTCAATGGACATGAGTTTGAGCAAACTGGGGGACAGTAGAGGACAAGGAAGCCTGGCCTGCTGCAGTCCGTGGGCTTGCAAAGAGCTGAACACAACTTAGTGACTGAACCACATTCTCCATACAAAAATTTTGTATAAGATTGATGCTATTTTCTTTAAAAGTTTTTATATTAATATATCAATATAAGTCACAATTACTTGTCTCCATGTGACCGAGGCTTTGATATGAACAGCCCTAAATGTAGTACTTCAGAAAACTGCTTGGGAGCCCAATCAAGATCTAAAAGCAAGTTCCTGCTGTTAATTTGTCCTTAGCTTCGGAATGGAGATGGATGGCTATCTAAGCAAGTACTGGTCGGTTCATGACGGTTTCTTTACTGTTGCCCTCTGTAGGCTGGTTCGGATGACTCACAGGAAATAGTGACCACACAGACCTGAAGATAAGTGTTATGTTACTCTTCCGCTATAACCAGACTTTTCAGTGGGAATGGTTCAGAGAATGATGGCCGAGAGGAGCCCTGTGGTGCCATTCTGGAATGACGCAAAGAGAACTCATGCTGTTTCCAGCTTCTGGGAAGAGTTCTGCGTCCGGCTCAGTGACTGATATGCAGGAAGAGCATCTAGCATGGGCTGAGGTGGGAATGAATTGGGATGAGTAAGGATTCTTGTGATTGGGCTTCCAAAGGACAGATTCTAGTCTCTGTGGAAGGTGAATATTCAGGCTATAGAGCGGTGCCCTTCTCAAAATCTATCTCAAAAGGAAAACACTAACTTCCAGAATATGTGAAATAGCAAAGTCCCATGGCACTGGTGGGAACACAGGGAAGGGGAAAGAGTAAAGGCTATTAATTCAATAATCTATTTTCAAGGGTAATGTAACCCAATTAAAGTGGACTGAGAAGGCCATTTTGGCATGCGTGGCACTTATTGGACTTCCCAGGTGGCTCAGTGGTAAAGCATCCACCTGTCAAAGCAGGGGATGGGGGTTCCATCCCTGGGTCAGAAAGAGCCCTTGGAGGAGGGAAATGGCAATGCACTCCAGTATTCTTGCCTGGGAAACCCCATGGACAGAGGAGCCCGGCAGGCTGCAGTCCGTGGGGTCCCCAAAGTGCCCGACATGACTGAGTACACACACGCATGACTGAAAGCATAACTCAGGCAATTGAACTCACCACCTCACCAAGCTGCTTCATGGCACCCATTCTTTCCAAGGTCATTTTTCAAGTCTACAATAAAGGAGTAGGAGCGTGAGTCTGTTCTTTGCAAAATACTTATATTTTACAGCACTGAAGATTGGGTCAAGATGCCAGAAGGAACAAATGGATGATTCTTCCTGAATTTTCTCCAGAGATATATCATGCAAGTAAGCCAAATGGACAAGGTGAGGCTTCCTGAAGGGGAGCCCCAAACACTGCGGGTGAATGAACTTGACCTACAAGCATGATATTTTGGGAGATAGCCATTTCCAGAAAGAAGAAGGGATATCCCTTCTGGTGCCTGAGGTGTGAGTAACCTGACCTCCATAAACGTCACAGGACCAAGAAATAAATGAAAAAATAAAATGAAAAATCAGAAATGCCATAATCTAAAAGGAAAATGAATTTCTTTAGAGAGAGGAAGAAGAAAATTATCATGAAACCTCTTTGCTGCTGCTGCTGCTAACTCGCTTCAGTCGCATCCGACTCTGTGCAACCCCATAGACGGCAGCCCACCAGGCTCCCCCGTCCCTGGGATTCTCCAGGCAAGAACACTGGAGTGGGTTGCCATTTCCTTCTCCAGTGCATGAAAGTGAAAAGTGAAAGTGAAGTCTCTCAGTCGTGTCCCACTCTTCGCGACCCCATGGACTGCAGCCTACCAGGCTTCTCTGTCCATTGGGTTTTCCAGGCAAGAGTACTGGAGTGGGATGCCATTGCCTTCTCTGTGAAACCTTTTTAAACAGCCCTAAACTACAGGAACAGTGATAGATTGCCAGAGTGCTTTCCTGGGAGCCCTTTAAAATAATCAGGAGATGGGAAACAGCTACGTGTAAAGATCACAGATTCGTCTTCCTTCAAACCCTCATGCTTCATACCCTGAGCATCTTCTTTTTCTCTCCCCAGGTGGCTCGGATCGCCATTGGTCTCATGAAAACATGCCGGTTTGTGGCAGGTCTGTGTTTTTATTATCCTCTGATACTTACATTCACTGGTGCTATCCCTTTATCATGCTCCCAGGATATCCTTATGTGGGGACTCTTATTTTAAGTATGTTAGAGTAGCTCCACTTTCTCAATGGTAGAATTTTTCAAGTCTTGCCTCCGGCTCTCTTTTTCAAACACCAGTCATTTCAATATGGTCAGGGCCTTTATAGCAATTTACTCCTTAGAGCAAAATATTTGGCCTAAATACTCTGGGCTCTCATGGTGTCTGGTATAGGTGGAAGGGCAGTTGCCAGCTCCTCGGGTTAAGTGAATTCTTCCATCTTCATTTCTTCACACCTGGAGCTCTGTCTGTTGCTGCTGTAAGAAAAATGACACCGAACCTGGTAAGTATTTCCCTGCGCCTGAAAGCAGAATTAGAAGTGCTCCATCTCAAGGCAAGAGAAGTCATTAAATATTTTTTTTTTAACTGGAGCATAGTTGATTTGCACTGCTGTGTTAGTTTCAGGCATACGGCACAGTGACTCAGCTATAGACATGTTCACTCTTTTTTCAGGTTCTTTTCCCAGGTAGGTTACTGCACAGTGTTGAGCAGTGTCCTCTATGCTGCACAATATGGCCTCGTTGGTTATCTCTTCTGATGTAGTAGTGTGTTTACGTTCATCCCAAGCCCCTAACTTACCCTCCCCACCGTATTTCCCCTTTGGCAACCGTAAGTTTGCTTTTAAAATATCTGAGTCTGTTTATTTTGTAAATAGAAATTTTTAATTTAAAAATATTTAATTTTTAAAATTTAAATCTAATTAAAAAAATTAGATTCCACATGAGTGACATCATATAATGTTTGTCTTTGTCTGACTTACTTCACTCAGTATGAGTCCTTTTTGATTCTCTGAATCATCTGGGCTCTAGGAGGTCACTGCAAATCCCTCCATCAGGAAACTGAGGTTGGACCTCCTTTTCCTATTCCTATGGCCTGAGACTCCAGCCCTGGTATTTTCTGTGAATATAAAATCCATTATTTCGGCAATACTCCTCTGTTCTCAGACCTTGGAAAGTTATTTGAGAATGAATCTTCAACCCCTTCAAAGTAAGTAAATGTGTTTTTGCTCTCAAAAAGGAGGAAAGACATGAGACAGAGAAATGTAATGAGCACTTGTTGTCTTCCAGATCAAAGGCAGCGTGGGCATGAGCATCATTAGAGTCATTCTAGCAGACACAGGGACACTCATCCCGACTACAGAGCTGACTACTGTGTCCACCCCTGGAACCAAGTGGCTCATCCTGGTAAGTGTTTCTGAACAGCTTTTATTTTCCTGCTTACTTTTTCCCTAAATTTATATTTATATTATATACATGTATATTAGCCTGAGATGGTTGTCCCTCAATTGATCCTGCCCAGCGATCACAAAGAGATCTGGGACTTCGATCTGCTGGGGAGAATGTTCATCCCCTTTCTGACAGACCTACTAGAATGGTCACCTTGTGTTCTAACAGTCTTCTCTGAACATGTTGATGTTAGGAAATGAGTCACTAGGATATTTCTTCAAAGACTACAGTTTCACGTTAAGATAGTCAGGCACTATTGTGGTGGTTAAATTAGCTCCTTGATCCTGGTGGGTGGGGGTTGAGGAGCGGGGAGTGGGAACACCAAGCCAGGATGGTTAGAGCTTCTTGTATATATGCATATAAGGAAAGGATGGTGATATAACTTTCATAGACCTGCTTCTTTGCTCTTTGCTCAGTCATTCGGTTGTGTCCCACTCTTTGCAATCCCATGGACTGTAGCCTTCCAGGCTACTCTGTCCATGAAAAAAGGGAGGGAAAGAAAAATATTGTGATAGGTGGATACCTCCATCGGCCTTAGATACTGACTTCAATCTGACCCGTTCTCCATTACAGAAATAGATAAGTTCTTTCTCATGCCAAAATAAAAAAGAAGAATTAAAAGAAAATCCTAGGATGGTTCAGAGGAATTCTACTCTGGAACAGACAAGAATACTGGAGTGGGTTGTCACCTCTTCCTCCAGGGTCGTTGCTCTTTCAGTTCAGTTCAGTCGCTCAGTCGTGTCTGACTCTTTGTGACCCCGTGAATCGCAGCACGCCAGGCCTCCCTGTCCGTCACCAACTCTCGGAGTCCACCCAAACTCATGTGTATCAAGTCGGTGATGCCATCCAGCCATCTCATCCTCTGTTGTCCCCTTCTCTTCCTGCCTTCAATCTTTCCCCTCATCAGGGTCTTTTCAAATGAGTCAGCTCTTTGCAACAGGTAGCCAAAGTATTGGAGTTTCAGCCTCAGCATCAGTCCTTCCAATGAACACCCAGGACTGACCTCCATTAGGATGGACTGGTTGGATCTCCTTGCAGTCCAAGGGAGTCTCAAGAGTCTTCTCCAACACCACAGTTCAAAAGCATCAATTCTTCGGTGCTCAGCTTTCTTCACAGTCCAACTCTCACATCCATACATGACCACAGGAAAAACCATAGCCTTGACTAGACGGACCTTTGTTGGCAAAGTAATGTCTCTGATTTTGAATATGCTGTCTAGGTTGGTCATAACTTTCCTTCCAAGGAGTAAGCGTCTTTTAATTTCATGGCTGCAGTCACCATCTGCAGTGATTTTGGAGCCCCCCAAAAATAAAGTCTGACACTGTTTCCACTCTCTCCCCATCTCTTAGATAACAATAACTGTTCCATCTGCTTTCTGACAGCTGCATGTACACATTTGTGTGCATGCACACGGGCATACGTGCACACACACACACACAAACTACCACCACAAATGAGGGTGCAGGTGGAACAATAAGAGGCCCCACCTGTTGAATTTTGCAACCTACAGGGACCAGGGTACTTTTTACTACTGCCCAGCAGATGGCAGCAAAGGAAGGGCCATTTCCTCTGATCCAGCCCCAGACTGCACTGTGAAGCTGGGGACAGATTGTCCATTCGTGGGTAATGGGGCTTAAGCAGGAAGGACGCTCTGCCCAGTTCATCTGAGGCCCAGAGACAGTAGATAACACAGTGTCATACCAAAGACAGGCGGTGGGAAGGATGTGCCCCGGGAATAGGCCATTTTCAGATTAGACTTTCCTGGAACAGTATTTTATTATCAGTATTTAGAATTGCTGCTGATGATAAAGGTTAGATGACAGTTCAGTCATTGTTTGAAAGCTTCTCCAGACCATGTTCTTCCTTATGGCCTGCACCTGGACAGGCCACTTCCATCACCCTGTTCTTGCCACTGACAATCACTCCCAATTTACAACATGAAACGCATTCACCCAAGAAAAAACTACAAAAGAACAGCCAGGTGGTTTTCTCAACTCGCCCAGAAAATAAATTTGAAGACTGAGAAGGAACCAAGAGAATGTCATAAGAAACAGTCTTTTATTTGAAAGGGCTTCCCAGGTGGAGCTAGTGGTAAAGAACCCGCCGGCCAAATGAGGAGAGACAGGAGACCAGGGTTCGATCCATGGGTCGGGAAGATCCCCGGAGGAGGTCATGGCAGCCCACTCCAGTATTCTTGCCTGCAGAATCCCATGGACAGAAGAGCCTGGCGAGCTACCGTCCATGGGGCCACAGAGTCAGACACCACTGAAGCGACTTAGCACACACACACATATCATTTGAAAACTTTGCTGCAGAATTCCATTGAAGGAAACTTACTGGAGTTCTGTGGGGCTTTACCCCTCCTCAAGGCTAAGCTGAGTGAGAGAGGCTGCAGCGGGACCACGATCGTCACCCTAGACATGAGTCTAGCACACGGAGGAACCAAAACAGGCACGGCCGGGACTTCCAACTCTGATGGCCAACATCTGTTCCTCTCGCTGCAGGACCCATTGCACAGCCCCAGAGGTTTGCAACAGCACAAGAAACTGGCTGTGGCTTGACAGGCTCTTATGCTTCCAGGTCTCACAAAGCCGCAGACAGGTGTCAGCTCGGTTTCAATCTCAACTGAGGCTTGGCTGGAGAAGGATTCACGCTCAAGCTTCCCCTGTTGTTGACAGAATCCAATTCCTTGCAGCTGTAGGACCAAGGACCCCTTGTTCCCGCTGGGTGTTAGCTGGCGGTCTATGCAGGCTGTTGGCTAAGCCGCCCTCAACACCTAAAGGCTTCCCCAGTTCCCTGCTACGTGGAGGTCCCCAGCCTGGCTGCCTGCTTCCTCAGAGCTGGCCGTGGAGAGAAAGTGACCCAGGGGGCTTCTCTTGGAATTCAGGGGTTAAGAAACTCCCTACTAATGCAGGTGACTGGGTGGGACCCCTGGTCTGGGAAAGTTCCAGACGCCACAGGGCAGCTAAGCCCATGCGCCACAACCACTGAGCCCGCAAGCCGAGACGACTGCAGCAGGAGACGTTAGCACAGCGAGAAGCCGGAGAACGGCAGCGCGTGAGGAGCCCCACCTGCTGCAACGAGCGGAGGCTGGAGCACAGCCACGGAGACGTGGCACACTGAAAGATAAATTTAAAAATGAAAATAACTTTAAAACTATTAATTAAATAATTATTTAATAATAATAAATAATTAAAAAATAAAAATAGAGAAACCAGGAAGGCAGGTGCTACGGTGCTCTGTAATATCATAAGGCACTCCCACGCACACACATCTTGACCCCTTGGCCATTCTGTACTTATTCAGAGCAAGTCACAGGTCTTCCTGTCTATAGTCGAGGGGAAGCTTTCACCAAAGGGCCCGAGCGCCAGGAGGCAGGCGTCATCAGAGCCACCCCAGAGGCTGTCTGCCTCCACTGACTGAGCAGGAGAGGAAGGTCTTCCTGGGATAGCCTCCCGCTACAGGTAAGCCACGGGAGAAAGACAACACCTGGGTGGTCCTAGACTTTGCCCCAAAAGGACATCAGGAGGAGAAGACCTCGAAGAGAAGGAGGCTGGAAAATGCTGATGGACACTCAGGGTGGGACATGGGAGGAGTTGTGAGCACTGAGTAAGTGGATTAGAAAAAAAGGATCCACAGCGAAGGAATCTCAGCAGTGGAGCGACAAAGCCGTCCGCTCTATCAGCTGGACAGCAAGCTGAGGAAGCAGCAGTCCAGGAGACACTTCCTGCCCCTCAGTGGTCCTCGTTCTACCCTGCACTCTGCAAGGACTGGAAAGTCCTCTCAGCCAGCTGCAGACGATGGTTAAAAACAAAACCATGCTCTCCTCCTCCCCATGATGGGACTGCTGTCTCAAGCAGCTCCAGCTTCCCTATAAATAGCCAAGTTTCTATTCTTGCATAAGATACTACATTTTAAGGCTAAAGTGACAAGAGTTCTCCACTTGCTGACAGTAACTTATCTTAAATTTTAAACAGAAAGCTGAGGAGAACTACCACACTGAGGGTGTTTACGAAGGACAGTTGTGGGGAAAGAATGAGGTTGTTTTCTTTGGATTCTGTGAGCCCAGCTTTAACTTATTATTTAACTATTAACTTATTATTTAACTATAAGCCCAGCCCAACTTATTCAGTTACAAGTTGCAAAGATTCTGAAAACCCAAATAGGAGAAAAAGAAGTATATTATTTTTCTGTTCTTCATATTGCCTATATTCATGCTTTAGGAATTCAGCTATTAAATTCCTTAACACTGTGTGATACTCCTTAAAAATAAAATGGGATTTTTCAAGGGTTCTGTCTTAGAAAAAGTGTTCTACCCCTAAATTCCATACTTAAAGAGCCATAATTTTAAACCAGTTGTAATATTATTTACTTGCTTTAATTAACCCATTTTCTCTATTTAAATACATACATTTAAAAATAAACCAAATACCACCATGGCACATTTTTATGCAGTATTTTTTTTTATATAATAAAAGTTAACCACAAATAAATGTAATTTAAATGAAAAAAATCATTGTATTTTAAGTAAATAAATATCTGTAATAATACACCTAGTTGACAAATGACAAGAATAAATGTGATTATAATTGGTTAGAAGTGAAATGATTTTGTCTGAATATTTCTTACTTAAAATGAAGGTGACATTTCATAACAAGGTCTTTAAAAATTTGCCCACTTTTCCTTGGTGGCTCAGATGGTAAAAAAAAAAAAATTGGCCTGCAGTGCAGGAGACCCTTAACCAACACTGAAAATCTCAAATCACACGTGGAATCAGAAGCCTCAAAACATTTTAATCCTGTTATCTAGTAAGATTTGACATGTGTGTCAAAGAGTCAAATAAATATCACTACAGGGCACCCAAAATAAGGAAATAAATAAAGCTGAGTTTGTGTGTTTATACACGTGCCCAGAGAGGAAACAAACCAGAGAGGAAATTCATTACTCAGTGAAGGGGAAGTCAGGAGCTTGTCAACTGGGGGTAAGAAGGACATTTCATACTGTTTATGCAGAGTAGAGACTGAAAACTAAAACTATGGGTGGGAAATATGAGTTGCTTAGAACAAGTCCTGCTGTGCATAGGTGATAATCATTTATCAGCTTCAGGAGGTTGAATCAATTGTAATGAGACATACTCAGCTTTATTTCCTAGAGATATTTACCTTTTATACTCAAAATTAATTGCTAGCCAAAATGATGGGAAACACTGACAAACAAATTTTGGGTTTTAAAATACCATTAAAATCTGACATAATACAGGTGTTTTACATTTAAAAATGAAAGATACAATTCTTCCACGTGTATTTTAATAATAATCTGTAAAGTGATGGTAAAATGGCCCCATATCTATTCACTGCCACTAGCTTGTTTAAGAAAATACTTAGGGAGTAGGCTTATTAAGTCTTCAGTGTTTCATTTCATAATTTTGCAAACATTTTCAACTAAATCTTCAAAGGCAGGTGATTTTGTCAGTTTCGGTCCATTGATGCACCCTGACATTCTCAAATGCCACAGACAGTGTGGTGTTAACAAGACGTGCAGGTTTCCCACGCCTCTGGACGCTGGGAGGCGCAAGGTCAGGGTGCCGGCAGGCTTGGTGTCTGGAGAGAGCTCTCCTCTGGGTTTGCAGGTGCCAGCTTCTTGAGTCCTCTGACGGCAGAGAGAGAGGGTTCTGGTCTCTTCCTGTTTATAAGGACACTAATCGCTTCATCTAAAACTGATGGCCTTCCAAAGCTTCCACCTCCTAATACCATATAAATCAGGGGAGCACAAACATTCAATCTGTAGAACACAGCCTGGCACAGAAAAGGCACTCAAAAAAACTAGGTGCATGAAAAGCAAGGTCCATTATTTTTCCATTTGGAAATTTCTTGGAAGGATTACTGTGTCCCTACACCTCTCCAGGAAGATTTTCTGGAAAGTTCCGTGGCCTGACAGAGCTGCTGAGAGTGGTGTGACATGAGACTCCACCCTCCGCAGTTTCCCCACCACTGTTCTGTCTGGCCTCGAGTGTGCCAAAGATACAGGTGCTCAGCCCTGTCACCACCGGAGGCAATCGCACTCTTTGTCCCATTTTGCACCAGTGGATGGTCCGTCCCAGTGGCTGTGTTGATCCAGGCCATCACCAAATAACAATTTGTTCACATCTCACTTGGAAGGAAAGTTGTCACAAAAGAACTGAGTTCAGCTGTCCAAGTCAAGATATACATGCTACTGTATTTAAGATAGAAAACCAACAAGGACCTACACGGGGAGCTCTGCTCACTATTCTGTAATAACCTAAGTGAGGAAAGAATCTGAGAAAGAACAGACGCCTGCATGTGTGTCACTGAGTCACTTTGCTGTACGCTTGAAACTAACAGGGCACTGTTAGCCAACACACGTCAACATAAAATTAAAAAAAAAAAAGAAATACAGTGCCTAATAAAAATATATATTTAAAAAAGAAAAGAGGATCGGGAAAGCAAGTTCCCAGCAGTGAGAGCACAGCAGACTAGCTGGAGTTTGGCCCCTGACATCTGATTACCTGAACTCAAATGTAGACTCCACAAACTACCACACGGCTGGTCGTAAGTTACATATCTGATATAACTTAGGCTAACAGTCAGGAGACAAAAATCTCCCAATGTGAGGCTGTTAAAGCTCCTTTAGCTTTCCTTCTGCCGTCATGATGTGAGATTCTAAGAAGCAGCAGAGAAAAACCCATGCGTAGAGTCAATAGCTGGGCTTCCCAGGCAGTGCGACTGGTAAAGAGCCCGTCTGCCAATGCAGGAGACGTAAGAGACTCGAGTTCAGTCCCTGGGTGGGGAAGATCCCCTGGATGAGGCATGGCACCCCACTCCAGTATTCTTGCCTGGGGAATCCCACGGACAGACAAGCCTGCTGGGCTACAGTCCCTGGAGTCGCAGAGTGTCAGACAAGACTGAAACGACTTAGCACACACCCAGAGACAGTAACCGAAGTCAGACCCCAAACAGGTCAGTGAACTACGCCCCGGGAATCACTCCTGGACGGTAGGCTCTGCATTCCCTATTTCTAGAGAGAAAAAAGTCTCAGTCACCTACGTTCAAGGTCAGTAGAAATCTGAGATGCATGTCACCTTTACTAGACTCACTGCCAGTTAGAGGGAGGGGGTGAGTGGGAAATTGGTAAATCCCCGGGCAGTCAGTTCAGTCGCTCAGTCGTGTCCAACCCTAGACTGCGCGCCCTCAGAGCAGACTTAACACCAGGAGGTGCTTGCCAGTGTGGAGCACCAGGGAACATTGAAAGGACTGAGAATGTCCCAATCAATGCACAGGAGAATCAGAGAGTAAATGTGAAAAAAAAAAAAAATTCCCCATAGGGACCAGAGATCAATCTAGGGATAAAATACGCTTTTCTACAAAGGGGGTGGGACAAGATACTGGACACGGAATACAGATTTTTCTCAATGTTACTCTATGTCAGATTCGATGCTGGGCACTTTACATGTGACTTTACAGGACTTCCCTGGTAGTCCAAAGCTTAGGAGTCTACCTACCAATGCAGTGGACCCAGATTCAATTCCTGGTCGGGGAAGATTCCACCTGCCACGGAGCAGCTAAGCCTGTGGGCCACAGCTGCTACTCTAGAGCCCACGGACCACGGCAAGAGACGCCGCGACAAGAGACGCCGCGACAGCAAGAGCCCCAGAGCTGCCTCCAGGAACAGCCCGCACTCACAGCAAAGATGCAGCGTGGCCAGAGACGACAAATAAACGAAGGAGTGAACATGGCTTTATGAACGACAATCATACAAACTCGAGAGACTTTGTACTCTCATTTAATATATGAGGAAACTGACGAGAAAGTCAACTGATCTTCCTATAAACTCCTAGACTCAAGGAGGATGAGACTATCCCAGATGCCTGAGATTCTTCTTTGGCAAATCATTCAAAGCAGATCACAGACTTGGAGAGAGGCCTGGGCAGTGAGGGTTTTCTTAGATTAAGAAGACATTGGTCACGGGGATGAAGACGATGCTGACAACATGGCAGACTGTCGTAAAGGTGTCGGCCTGGACCTTCGGCCAAGACTCGTCCTACTTCTTCACCAGCTTGACCTGGGATCTGGGGTGAGTTCCCTCTGCAGTATCACCTCATTTGGAGTGATAAAAAAAAATGGACTAAAGTGATTTAAAAAATTGGACTTAAATTTTACGAGTTTCCTACAGCCCTCCTGGCTGAGACCTCCTCCTCTCTCGGGGACAGCCTCGTCAGCCTGGGGAAGTTGAAAAGCATGAAGCACGTCCCCTGTCAGCTGTTGTCACTGGCTGCATGTCCCAGAGTCATCCTAAGCCCTCCCCTCCGTTCTCCAAGCAGCCTTAAAAGGAGGTGAAAGCGGCAACAACGTCCCCAGCAATGCACCTGTGCTCAGTCGCTCAGCCGTGTCCGACTCTGTGACCCCGTGGGCTGCAGCCTTCCAGGCTCCTCTGTCCATGGGATTCTCCAGGTAAGAAGACTGGAGCAGCTTGACGTGCCCTCCTCCAGGGGATCTTCCCAACCTGGGGATCAAACCCAGGTGCCCACATTGCAAGTGGATTCTTTACCGACTGAGCAACCAGGGAAGCCCCTGGCAATGCATACCTCCTGGAAAATGAGCTTGCTTGCAGCCCTGATAGCTTTGTCTTTGACTCCAGTCTACTGACATCCTTTCTGAGATGTGCCTGAACTTTTCTGAGCCTGAACGTAGGAAGATATGAAGCTAGGAAATGAAGAGACATCCAAAGGAAGCAACAAGTGGGCAGTGAGACGCCATAGGTTGCTTTCACTTTGCCAGCAGCTGGGGCAATGGGGAAATATATCAGTTCTCCCAAGTCCAAAATTAATATCAGTATTATCACAAGTTATGGAATGTCTACATTCTGTAAACTCTTTCTGGCCTCTCCTTCTAATTTTCCCAACAGCCACAGAGTGGAATTAATATTGTCTACCCACATTATTATTGTCTACTTTCCCAGGTGCTCAGTGGTAAAGAATCTGCCTGCAATGCAGGAGACACAGGTTCAATTCCTGGGTTGGGAAGATCCCCTGAAGAAGGAAATGGCAACCCACTCCAGTATTATTGCCTGGGAAATCCCATGGACAGAGGAGCCTGGCGGGCTACAGTTCATGAGGTTGCAAAAGAGTTGGACATGATTTAATGGCTAAACAACAAGCCTCATTTCAGTTCAGTTCAGTCACTCGGTCATGTCTGACTCTTTGTGACCCCATGGACTGCAGCACGCCAGGCCTCCCTGTCCATCACCAACTCCCAGAGTTTACTCAAACTCATGTCCATTGAGTCAGTGATGCCATCCAACCATCTCATCCTCTGTCGTCCCCTTCTCCTCCTGCCTTCAATCTTTCCCAGCATCAGGGTCTTTTCAAATGAGTCAGCTCTTCACAGCAGGTGGCCAAAGTTTAGCAGATAAGAAAACTCAGGCTTAAAGGAATTAGCTGAATGTACCCAAGGAAAAGGGAAATGAATTCTAACTGGGGTTGTGCATCTCACAAATCTTCACAAGCTCTTTCTCTTATCTGTTACTTCTCCTTTGTGTTATTTCCCAGACCTTGAAATTCAGAAAGAGGAAGAAGTATTTTTCACACATCAATTGTCTGTAAATATAGCAAATAATTTCTTGTGTAATCAGAAGTACTGCTATTCTGAAGAAGGGACGGGAAGTGTCAGAAGTGGGAGGGCAGAGGAGCAAATTGCTGCAGCAGGAACAGCAGTGGGAGGTTCTGGCTGAGCTCCCCAGAGCAGAGCTGCCCCACCAGCCACAGCACACAGGACTGGGCTGCAGGAACAGGTAGGCACCTTGGTTTGGGCTTCCCAGGTGGCTTGGATGGTAAAGAATCTGCCTGCAATGCAGGAGACCCGTGTTCCTGGTCAGGAAGCTCCTCTGGAGAAGGGAATGGCAACCCACTCCGTATTCTTGGCTGGAGAGTTCAATGGAGACATGAGCCTGGAAGGCTGCAGTCCATGGGGTCGCGATGAATTGGACACAACTGAGCAACTAACGCTTTCACTTTTTCTTTTGACTTGGATCATGAATTTGCAGGGCGAGGACCGTCCTTTAAATGGGCAGCCAGGAACAGGACTCTCATTCTGTCTCTGACCCCCTGCTTGGCTTGCTAAGCCTTCCCAGGTTTCTGTTTATTTACTTTCCAAATCAGAGAATGGAGTAAAATGATCCTTAGATTTCCTTCAAGATGTTGAGGGGATGATTTTCTATAATTCTCTGCATTTCCTGGTGTGTCAGTCTTATACAGAACACGCTCTCTGTGTTCTGTCTAACACTGTGCAGTTAGATTGAACTCTGAGCACAGAGCCCCACTGCTCTGTTCTAATTCTGTAAGAGAGAAAATTGCTCTTTGCAGAGCAGGTGGCCTCCAAGTGGTGACTTGTCTTCAAAGTTGGGGTTTTAGAAGTGTTTTGCAAAATTGGGAGCTACCACAACTTTATCTCCCCTTGATGAATGTGGAAGCAAAAAGGAGCTCTCTCAGACAGTGGAGCTTGGAGACGATTGCATCAGTCTGGAGCCTTCTTGCAAAGTCATAAAGAAACTTGGTGATACAGAATTCTTCCTAAAAACCAGCCATATGTGTCAAAATTCAACTAGTGTAGCCTTAAACTCCTTAAAAACACTTCTAAATGTTACTCTCAGAAGGTAATCGAATAGACGTGGCCCCACAGAGGGGCAAAGATATTCATTGTGGCATTGCTCATAATGGTAATTGTTCATAATGGGCTTCCCAGGCGGCTCAGCTGGTAAAGAATCGGCCTGCAATGTGGGAGACCTGGGTTCAATCCCTGCGTTGGGAACATCCCCTGGAGAAGGGCATGGCAACCCACTCCAGTATTCTGGCCTGGAGAATTACATGGACAGAGGAGCCTGGCAGGCTGCAGTCCATGGGGTCACAAAGAGTCGGACATGACTGAGCGACTAAGCACAGCACAGTATTGAAGTTTCAGCTTCGGCATCAGTCCTTCCAATGAATATTCAGGATTAATCGCCTTTAGGATGGACTGTTTGTATCTCCTTGCAGTCCAAGGGAGTCTCAAGAGTCTTCTCCAACACCACAGTTCAAAAGCACCAATTCTTCAGTGCTCAGCCTTCTTTATAGTCCAACTCTCACATCCATACATGACCACAGGAGAAACCATAGCCTTGACTAGACGAATATTTGTTGGCAAAGTAATGTCTCTGCTTTTGAATATGCTATCTAGGTTGGTCATAACTTTCCTTCCAAGGACTAAGCGTCTTTTAATTTCATGGCTGCAGTCACCATCTGCAGTGATTTGGGAGCCTAAGAAAATAAAGTTTGTCACTGTTTCCACTGTTTCCCCATCTGTTTGCCATGAAGTGATGGGACTGAGCCAGAACTGTGTCTGAGTGTCTCCTGCAGAGGTCTGGGTCAGCAGTGGCCTGCCACAGGGGCAGGGGCTCTGGGTGCAGTAGACCTGGGTATGGCATAAACCCTCTTGGAGGAGGTCACCATTAACCCCACCATAGAGCCACCAGAACTTAGACAGGACTTGGAAACAGACTCTTGGAGGGCACAAACAGAACCCTGTGCACCAGGGCCCAGGAGAAAGGAGCAGCAACCCCACAGGAGACTGGCCCAGGCTTGCCCGTGAGTGTCCACGAGTCTCCAGCAGCCATACACCTGAAACTCACGCAGCATTAGAATCAACGGTACACCTCTGTAAAATTAAAGTTTCAAATGGTGAAAGACAATAAACACACATGGTATATGAGAATACAGCGAGGCAGAGGCACCAACTAGGAGTCCAGCCCCAGTCTCAGGCTTAGAGCCAAGCATAGGCTACAGCCCTTGGCTACGAGAACTGACAAATATAGCAAGGAA
Organism: Bubalus kerabau; assembly: GCF_029407905.1. Taxonomy (NCBI): domain Eukaryota; kingdom Metazoa; phylum Chordata; class Mammalia; order Artiodactyla; family Bovidae; genus Bubalus; species Bubalus kerabau. The sequence continues at coordinate 84,679,294 of NC_073638.1, forward strand.
TCCAGAACCACAAAGATCTTTTTTTTTTAAATCTTTAAGTTGAAGGTCAATTTTTTTTAATTTCTTTCGAATTTAAATTTTAAATTTTTTATTGTGGTAAGAGCATAGAACATGAGCTCTTTGTAAGAGAATTTTAAATGTACAATACAGTATTGTTATCTATAGGCAAGATGTTGTACAGCAGATCTCCAGAGCTTATCTTGCATAACTGAAACTTTGTACATATTTTACATCAACTCCTCACTTCCTGGAAACCACCATTCCATTCTAGTCCTGGCTTTTGTGAGTCTGACTGTTTTAGATACCACATATAAGTTGAACTGTGCAGTCTTTGTCCTCTGTGACTGGCTACTACGCTTAGCCTTCCCTAAGAACAGTCTTAGAAGGAAATTCCACACAATGTGACAATATGAATGAACCTTGAGAGACTGGTTCCTAAGAGTGGCCCCAGCAGGTAATCATGGGACTTCATTCAAAGTGTGACCTGAAGAAAGAGAATGTTGTTCTGAGAACAGATCTGGGGGCACCCCAGAGGCAGGGGCGCTGCTGAGCTGGTGGACAGCAGACAGCTCTCTCCCTGAGTCCACGCTGAAGCTGCTAGTGTTAGGAAGAAGGAAAGGGAAAGATAAGGATGCATGTGGTCACAGGTCAGATGGCCCTGGAGCTGCCACTTCCCAGGAACGAGAATGCACGCTTGCACCAGTTATGTCGGCTGTAGGACGGCAGGCCAAGTACTTTGCATGACACTTCCATTCAATGAAAACCACTTGAACTTATTATCCCTACGTTTCTAAATGTGTAAAGTGGATTTAATATCATCTAAGTTGTTACAAGGATTACAGCTACTGCAGCCCAGTGCCTAGAATTCAGTGGGAGTTAATTAAAAGTGTTCATACTAACAATTGTTAAACTAAGAGAGACAAGGGGCTTGTTCTGGTGTTTCCATCATGCTCATGTCTGGCTCTTTTTGACCCTGTGGATTATAGCTTGCCAGGCTCCTCTGTTCGTGGGATTTCTTTCTGGCAAGAACAGCTGGACTGGGTGACATTTTCTCCTCCAGGGGATCATCCCCACCCAGCGACTGAATAGGCAGATCTTACCACCAGCACCACCTGGGAAGCCCCCGTTCTAGGTGAGATAAGTCATTTGCTGAAAGGGGTGTGGAATAGGATTGATCAACATCTTAAAGGAAAGAAAATAAGACTATGACGGAAGACTGGGAAGAATAGATGTAGCATAAAATTACAATACGGGGGGACTTCCCAGGTGGTTCCGACTCTGTGCTTCCACTGCAGAGGGCCTGGATCTGCCCCCTGGTTGCTGCAAGGTCTGGCCATACCATACAGGCAATGTGGTTGGGAATGTTCCACAGTGAAGCCGAGGTACAGAGGGGTAAGGAAGAGGGGTGAGAGCAGGGCGGCTGGAAGGAGAGTGAAGCGGGTGCGAAGCGCGCTCCTTGTGGGCTGTTTGCCTCCGCACCGTGCGACTCCTCAAAATCTTTCCAGCTTTCTCCCCGCAACATGCGTCCTGTCCACAGCAAAAGCACCGCAGCAGGCTTGCTACAGGCCAACACTTCCACTGCTCCCTGTACTCAGTTTGGTTCCTAAAGGACAGGTCACCTCTTGGACAACGGGGAAAAATCTTAAGCTCCCGCAAAGTCTGGTTTCCTGTCTTTAAGTCAAACCTTGGGTCCCAACTGGGTTCACTTCTTTTTCCAGCATCACCAGCACCATGCCATCACCGCTCAAGCTCATGGCCAACCGAGCCTTTGATGCCTTCACTCCAAAGGGCGTTGTTATTTCCAAAAGAGAGAAGCCTGGACATGTCTACCAGAAAGATGACCTGCCAAAAGGTCTGCCAAAAGAAGCCATAGTTCTCGGAGTAAGTCCATCTCCTTACAAGGGGAGCCCTGGGGAAAATATTATGAATGTATCCAGACCACAATCTACAATAGACCTGAGAGAATGTCTCTTTTTACCCTCCTGACTCCAGGCTTATTGGGACATGAAATGCAGCTTTATAGGAAGACTGCATCTTCCTCAGGCCCTTCTGTAAACTAACTGAAACCATTAGATCTTTCCCACCAGAAATCTACACGATAAATCCTCTTATAATTTATCTTTACTATAGTAGAGACTTAGGATTTAACCATTTGATTTTACTCAATATGTTTCAACTTGATTGTATTTTGAGCATATTTCTTAAACATTTTGAAATGAGACAATCTGGAGTCATCTCATTGCTCATTTTCTCCCGTTCACGGGAGGAACTATGAGACGCCCAGGCGTCCTAGGTCACCCCCCTTCATATTCAGGACTGAATTCCCACATGCTCCTTAATATCGCCTCTAGAGACCTCCCACTCATCCCCAGATTTGGAAATCTGCCAAAAATCGGAATTCAGGGTTAGTTAACAGCATCATGGCGCTTCCCAGGTGTCGCTAGTGGTAAAGAATACAGCTGCCACTGCAGGAGATGCAAGACACGCAGGTTCAATCCCTGGGTCGGGAAGATTCTCTGGAGAAGGAAATGGCAGCCCACTCCAGTATTCTTGCCTAGAAAATTCCATGGACAGAGGAGCCTGGCGGGCTGCAGTCCACGGGGTTGCAAAAGAGTCGGACAGACCAAGTGATGGAGCACACACAGATCACACACAGCACAGCAGCATCATGTTCTTTATCCCTCATTTTTTTTTCTCGAGGCCTCTTCTGAGGGCTTGTGCAGACAGAAATCTTGTTCCCAAGGGCACAGTTTCCACCAACACACTCACTGCTAGGCATGGAAATGAAGGCAGTATCTTCCTAGCTTCTCTTGGAGACTTCCAGATCAATCTTTTCCTTTCATTTCTAGAAACTTCTATTCTAGAATCTCCTGTCATCCTGGTAGGTTATTCACTCCAACTTTTAACAAAGGACAATGCAACTGTCCTTTTCATTTATTACTTTAAAAATCCTAATTTCAGTCTCTTACCCGAAAAAGATATTTTTGAAATCTTAGTTGTGTTTTGAACAATGGAAGAGAACAATTATTTCAAGCAATTGTAGACAGTCATGAACTTCAAAAAGTATTTGTTAAAGGTAATTCTAATATTAGGAATAATTAAGAATTGATAGAATAAAATTTTAAGAAGATTGAGTTTGGTTTAAAAAACCTAACAATAATCAGTGTTTTAGAAAATAACAGTAAATGATATACTGAAAAGTTTGAAACATAATCATCTTTAGGATAACCGTCCGATGAATACGTTGCTTGAAAATAAAACCAATTAATGTTTATTATTTACTATCATTTACCAGTAGTCACTCTCCTAATTTACTTCTTTCAAATAGCTGGTTCTGAGCTGACTTGCCTTTCTCCTCGTTTTGCCCATGCAGCCTATAATCTAGCCTACAGGTAGCCTAGAATCACAAACACATTTCACCATTTGCTTCAGCAATCAATGAGAGATATCAATAAGAGATAAGTTTTCATTCATACATTCACCTGTCATTTATCGAGCACGGCAATGTGCCAGCTACTGTTTCACACACTGGAGTTAATCAGTGAACTATACACTTCAGAGCTGTTGTGTTTTTTTTTTAAGCCCCATTCCCATATTCCTTGAAGGAATTGGAGAGACAAAGACAAATTGCAGTGAGTTCCCACTTCATTCACTCTCCCAGGTAATTCACTCTTTCCCTTTCAGATTTTGACTGTTCCGTCACTGTCACTCCATACAGTAGAGTTTCCATCATAAGCCATTGCTGCTTCAATATTGGTGTTTGTGATCTTTCCCAACGCCGTGCCCTCTTAGCTCCTTGACCTCTTCTCCCCAAGGATCTTGTCCAGCCTTCCTTAGACAAACATTCCCTGGGTCACACCCTGTACCTTATCAATACTAAGAGCAGGAACCCAGTTGAGAAGGTAACAGGCAGGAAACCTCCGGGCCCCCACACGGAGGAAATAGGCGGCAAGCATCAGATGATTTTTTATCTCTCTCTTAAGCAGCAGGAGAAAACAAACTACAAATGTAAGTTTTTTTCCCTTTCTCTATACAAATTTAAAAGGTTTCTTTTAAAATTCTGTGTTGCCATGACGACACCTGGTTCCACCTGAACTTTTTTCTCAAACCTTGAGCTAGCCAATGCGGCTTTTCTTATGGAAATGTTTTTCTTAAGCTTTGTTAATGAACTACGTATTTACCTTAGACTCTGTCTTTCTTCAAGTCCATTCTTCCTAAGACTCAGAACGGATTAGGGCTCAACAAACCATTATGTTTTACTCATGGAAATGATCTCTTAAGCTATGTTAATGAGACTATGTATTTGCTTGGAAACCTGCCTTTCTTCAAGATTCATGTCAATTGTCTTATGGCCTGGGATGACTCACCTGGTGCCAATGTTATCTCAGAATGCATGTTGTGGGTGAGCAGCCTGGTGCCACTCTCTGAGTTTTGAGACATTTCCTTTCTCTAATTAGCAACCTACTAATAGGTGTATAACTTCTTGCTAAAAACTAGCATGGGGCACTCTTTCTGTCCCCTTCTGATGTCTATGTTGGAAGCTTTCTCTACCACTTTTATGCTTTAATAAATCTTTATCACACAAAAGCTCTGAGTGATCAAGCCTCATCTATGGGCCCGGATCGAATTCCTCTCCTCTGGAGGCCAAGAACCCCGGCATCTATCATGGCTCAGCAACAACCTTTTGCAATCATTATCTATTTTTCAAGAATCTCATACTACAGCCACAAATTCTAATCTCTCAAGGTCGTTCCCTCTGACTTCCATTGACTCTTTGTTTAACCTTGCTGAAACTTATTGATAATAACCCTTCTTCACAGAGCCTTCCTCTCCCAGCCACGACCCCCAGAGTCCACTCTCTTGTGATGCCTTCAACAACCTCATCCTTGTATCCTTATAGCACACTCTCCAGAAAAAAACCTATGACATTGATTTAACTCTAACGCTGCCCATTTGCCTAATCTGTACTTGAATTCATGCAACTAACTATGCCTGAAAACATGCCCACACTCACATGCACACATACATATCACTCTTATTTAGGACCATAAGCCCAAATGGACTGTCAAAGCTGCCTAAAATGTGCATGGTATTTGTTTCATCTGTTCACTTTCCTATGACCCCAGAAAACCACTTCATACATTCTTTCCCTCCCCCACCCCCAAAACCTCTAGAGTCTTCCTTTTCCATTGATCACCTTGCTTCCTAAAAGGCTAAGAAAGTTGAGCCTATCTGGTGAGAAAGTCTGCAAGCTGCTACACATATATAATTACCCACATCTGTGCTCATGTATTCTTTATCTCCTCCCCATTGCTGAAAATAAAATAAATGCCCACCTTCTAATTAAGATATTCTTCCCTGGGGGCAGTAGATCCCAACCCTTTTCACTTGCTCCAGTAATTCTCTGAAAATTTTCTAAATCAATTCCATGAGGGCAGAATCTTATTGCAATTCCTCCCCATCTTGAAAACAAACAAACAAAAAGCAAAAACAAATACTTTTAACTTCACACACCCTCCAGCTGATGCCCCCTTCTCCCCTTACATTCCCAGGAGCACTTCCTAATGGTGGTAAGTCAGTGTCTGTAATTACACTTGGATGATACTCTCTCTTGAGCCATATCTGGTGGTATCTGTCCCCTTTGCTCCATGCTGCTAACACAGTTCCCAGGCCTTTGGTGTTGATTTTCTGAAGCTAATAGAAAGGTTTGATGCAGCTGATCGCTCTCTCCTGCTTGAAATACTGTATTCTTGGATGGGCTTCCCTGGTGGCTCAGTTGGAATTTGCCAGCAATGCAGGAGACCCCAGTTTGGTTCCTGGGTCAGGAGGATCAGCTGGAGAAGGGATAGGATGCCCACTGCAGTCTTGTTGGGTTTCCCATGTGGCTCAGCTGCTAAAGAATCCACCTACAATGTGGGAGACCTGGGTTTGATCCCTGTGTCGGGAAGATCCCTTGGAGAAGGGAAAGGCTACCCACTCCAGTATTTCGGCCTGGAGAACTCCATGGACTGTATAGTCCATGGGGTCACAAAGAGTCAGACATGACTGAGCGACTTTCACTTTCTTTCTATTCTTGGACATCAATCCTTCTGGTTTTCCTCCTTCCTTCTGGGTCTTGCTTTTTATGTTTCTATTTTGCTGATCCTAAATTTGGGGTTCTGCACAGCTCAGTCCTTGACTCCATTCTCTTTCCATATCTGTTATAATGGAGAACTCATCTGGTAATAGGGATTAAAATATTATCTTCACTTACAACTTGGAACAAAAAGGCTATATCTGTTGCCAGGATTTCCCAACTTAAGACTCACATATGCAAAAGCCTATGTACATCTCCACTTGGGCATCTACTCGACACCTCTCCCTAGTCTGCCCCGGGCTGAAATCCTGATCTTCCACCCCCAAGCCCAGTCCTCATACAGTATTGCCAATTTTAAATCAGTGTTGACTCCATCACTTCAGATACTCAAGCCGAGACCCTTGGAGGCACACTTCATCCCTTTTTCATAATCCACATTCACACCATCAGCAAGTCCGATAGGTTTAATCTCCACAGCGTGTCTAGAACCGCCTCTGTTATCCACATCTTCCTCCAGGCTGGCGCCATCTCACGTGTGAATTATGGAAATGCCCTCTCTACTCATGCCCCTGCTCTGTCTCCTTACGATCTACTCTCAACTCAGCAGACACAATGATCTTTTAAAAACGTGAATTAGACCGTGTACTATCCTTGCTGAGAGGTGTCCAGTGGGCTTACCTTTTCACTGAGAATGACGGGCGACACTGGAGAAAGAGCCACAGTGCAGTGCACGGTTTGCATCACACCCTTGGCACTTCTGAGGGCTCACTTCCCAATACTTTGCTCTCAACTCATTTTGATCTCCAAGGAATTCACCAGGAAAGGACGTAATACACGTCTGGTGCCAGTGCTTTTTTGCTTGCTCTATCCCCCTGATGTCTGGGACAGTCAATAAATACTGAAACAGTGAGTTTTAAAACAGTGTTTAATAAATATTAAACAGTGAGTAAAGCGAGTAAAGCTCAATATCAGATGAATAGGGCTGAAAACCTAGTTCTTCCATTTCGCCATTGGCATGGGTTTTTACAAGTTATTTTAACTCTGGTGCCTCATTTTTCTTATCTATAAGTGAGACGAGATGAATAGCTAAGATGTAGAAAGTGTTCAACAAATGTAGACTATTTCACCACCTTTGGTGCCATTAAGAAGATTAATAATTATTAAAATTCGATGATGAATAAGATGAATCATGGCGCTAAAGACTTTCTGCTCTACTTCAATTGAAATTGAGCCTTTTATTAACATTCCCATGATAAATTTGCTTTCTATAGCCATCTAACTGGACCATTGTCTAGAAAATTTTCCGTATCTATTTGCCCTAGACCAAACCAAACCAGAGACCTATAAACTACCTTTTGCAAAATAAAGTTAAAAATGCATATATCACTTCCTGATTTGCTAGGTTAATAATTCTATCAGAAATAAAGAGGTTAGTTATATATGAGTCTCTAATAGAAGGCCTATTGGCACCTTGCGACACTGCCCCGGCCCTTCTAATGACCGACGGTGGCGTGTGCGCTGCAGGCTTCAGCATTCACAGTGTGCGCGCAGTGACGGCTCTCCTCTGTTTCGTGTTTACAGTTTTCCCTCTTATTTCTTTCAGACCATCCAGATCCTGTGTTTCCTGGTGATTTCAAGTTTGGGGGTCATTTTGGTTTCTGCTCCCAATTCTTCCCAGCTCAGCCCAGCAATTTCCAGCATTCTGATGACTGGGTACCCATTTTTAGGAGCTCTGTGTGTGAGTAGAGTGGGGTCTCCAAGAGGGGATATGCTTTATAAGTGCCAGCTGGGTGCTAAGTCATGGAATGACTCAATCCCAAGAAGCAGGAGAAGACTGAGTTCGCCACCTTCCCTGTGTTACTATTGCACATCGCATGTCTCTGGTTCAGGAAAAGCGGCAGAGGGACTTGGTCCATCCTGCATGAGCCTCCCACAGAGTGGCTGGATGGGGCAGGAGGCAGTATGGTAACACAGTGGGCATGCCAGTGCAGAATTTCTTACCTGGCTTCATGACATACTTCCAGAAAGCGGAAGGTTTTTCATATCCTTCTTTGGCCCTTTGGTGAGGCCATTGGATTCCCTCCAGTTTAAGAGTAATCCACCTGTCAGCAGAAAGTGAAAAGCTCGTTTTTTCTTAAATAAAATGAGCACCGCTGGTAGATGCCACAGATCTGCCTAGGATTAAACTAACAATGGTAAGATTCATGGGAACCAGGGACACTCTTGCTACATAAAGTTTTTCTGAGGCCTTCCATGTAGTGGCTCATGGAAAAGGGCCCAGCAGATCCTTTGCCTTGGAGATTCGCCAGGACCTCCCCACATCTCCCACAAAAGGCCACTTCTTCTCCATGCAGCATTCTGACAGAGGAGGAAAAGGCACGTTCTGGGCACACAGACTTTTACCACGGTGCCTCCTCTGTATGGACACCATCCTCGTGTGGGCAAACCGTGCATTGAGGCAGGAGGAGCCCTGCTTCTGCCCCCAGAGCACTGCTTGTCCTTGACTCCTCTATCTCACCCACAGTCTGGGCTCCTACATTCTCTAACGAAAGCCAGAAGTGACTCATGCTTGACCATCTTTGTCTGTGACCACCCGATCCCAAGTTTAAACCACAAGCTTAACCCATGTTTCAGATTCTCAGAACATTATCCCTCCACCAACTGGACTCTTAATACCACTGGGATCAAATGCAGACTTGAAGGGCTTTAAAAGACTCTTCACGTAAAAGACTTTCACATCTGACGCTTCCCATTTTCCTCAACTCCCAGCCTAGCTCAGGTTACTGACACCAACGGCTCGATGCCCATGTGTTTCTGCACTTTGTGCCGTTGGAGCCTGTCTGCTATGTGCTTTAGGTGGCTGCTCCTGCCCTTCTGAGCCCTCAAGTCACGGTCGTTCTCAGTCTCCTCTCTTTCCACCTCGTCATCTAGCAATACTCGCCTCCCTCCATGTGTAGCTCCTTCCCAGACCTCCTCAGCTCCTAGCGGTTGCACTAACATAGATTCAGCTCCCTGTGCATCCCGCGGATTCTTCAAAGTCAATGGAGGCATCCTGGGCGTGGATATCAGGGGTCTCTATCCATATGGATCCTTATGAATTGACATGATGTATTGATTGAGCTGGGGCTTCCCGGGTGGCTCAGTGGTAAAGAATCTTCCTGCCAGTGCAGGGGATACAAGAGATGTGGGCTTGATTCCTGGTCAGGAAGATCCCCCAGAGTAGGAAATGGCAACTCTCTCCAGTATTCTTGCTTAGGAAGTTCCACGGGCAGATGAGCCTGGCGGGTTACAGTCCATGGGGTTGCAAGGAGTTGGACACAACTGAGGAACTCAGTGTGCGCACACACGCACACACACACACACACACACATTGATTGCCTGAGAGTAACATGGTGGTCACATTTCTATAAGTCAACTGAACTGATCATTTCTCTCTTTTCTGAGCAGTTTGCCATTACCGGAACCCTCTCAATTATCTCTGGGAAAAAATCAAGTAAGCCTTTTGTAAGTATGAGAACCATTGATTCTTAGCTGACTGGAATAAAAAGAACTTCAGTTAACTCTTCGGGGGGAATTAGGGCTCTTCCCTCCTAGACTAGTGCTCTTTGCCCTACAAAGAGGCCTCCAGCATCATATTCTAAGCGCGGAGGAGGTTTACCTCATTTGCTTAAATGGTAGAAAATTTTGAATATACCACGGGCTCTTTACGACTTGCTATCTTGGCCCCGAAGGGGACAGATGCCCATCTTGCTAGAGCCTAGAGGTCCTTTCTAGGACAGGGAGACCCTTTTCTAGAAGCAGAAGTGTGTGGGCGTAGGTCCTGTGGCCATCTCCTCCACCTGCTTAAAAACAGCTGTCAGACTGCAGCCACTTTGCTGACAAGGTCAGGAGGGGCCGAGGGGAGCAGGCGCTGAGGCCTTTGATCCTCTCCATAGCAAGCTCCCCTTCACACAGCCACACACCCACAAACATGACCTCGGGAGAAGCCACATCCCGACTCAGGAAGATCCACAGTCTGGTTAGCTATGGATGAGGGCACATCAGACGGTGTATGAGAGACGGTGTAGAGGCCAGAATAAGCTCCTGATGCTTGAAGCTGAACGTCTTAACCCCACAACCAGTGGACAGAAAAATGAAGAGTTCACAGCCTCGGATGGGGTCAGAGCTCTGCTGCTGACACTTCTGCGTACTTCAAAAAGTTCCTTCCTTCTCCAGCCCCCGGTTTTCTCATCTACAAAATGTGGAACAGAAACATGTGGCTCTCAGAGCTGGTTTTCCCAAGTGCCCTAAATTCACTGAAAAGGCAAGCCACAACCAGGATGACCTAATGCCATGTGACTCGCATGTGGGACCCAAGACGGTACGTGGGCTCCACTGCCTACACTCGGCAACTCTGGGCAAAGACTCTGCCTGTTCAGGCTGCTCTTCCTTCAGGGACTCAGCACACAAAGCCCTGCAGCTACGGGGCCAAGAGATAAGAAGGCAGGGCAACCATCCTCCCTAACAGCCGGTATCCCACTGTGATGTTAAAACAGAAAAGAGCATGCACTGGGAGCCTGACACCAAGCCTGGCTCATTTTTGTGGAGGAATCATATCCTGTGGAAGCCCTTTTCCCTGAGATGTAGAATACGCCCCAGGAGAGAGTGTGATGGATGTGGTTCTCATTGGTCTGATTCGTCTCCAGATGGGTATTCCAACTTCTCCAGCTGGTTTCTGCCTTTTCTCTGAAGCTGCTTCTTGATGGGAAGAGAGTCACAGAATGATCCTCCCAGGAGGGACCAAAGGCCACATTCCAGAAGCCCTTAGAGCAAAAGAATGATGCTAAAGCTGCTGAGGAAGTCAAGGAGACCCTGGCAGTTGCCTGAGCAGCTCCTCCTCCGTCTTGGTGGTCCTGCAGAGTCAAGGAGCCAGACCTCTTCCCCTAAGAAAGAACCGTTCATACATTTTCTCATTCAACAAACTTTTACTGATTATATCAGGTGACAAACCAGGTAGTGAGAAGGGCCTACAGAGTAAATAAAACACAGTCTGTGTCCCCAAGGAGCACACGGGTTGGAGGAGAACAGACGCAGGGAAGCCCCATTGCAGAGAGTGGATGGAGGGTGAATGGCCTCACGTGCTGCGTCCGTGATGAAGCCCCAGTGCAGAATTTTTCTTCCAGGCCATGAACAGCCTCACCTTCAGTGTGGTGAGCTCTGTGGCTGCTGGAGTGGGCCTCGTCCTCCTCGCGGGCAGCCTGGTAACCCTGAGGACGGCCTCCCAGCAGTGTGAGTCCAGAAGGGATTACCTAGCCTCACTGCCTGATTCGACGTACTATTACTCGATATATGACGTCAAGGACTGTCTCCTGACCAGTGCCGGTCTAACGGTAAGTAGACTGCACTTCCTGTCATGTGAAATCTCAGTGTCCCTGCTTTGCAGACTTTTCTGCCTTTTCAGCAGTGTCCAGCCCTGTTGGTTTGAATGTCTGGAAGCAAACAGGAAAGACAAAAAATTATGGTTGAAAGAGGTTGGTCAGCAGGCTGCATAATACGGGCAAAGCACTGTGAGAGGTCGAAACAGGGAATCAAGAAGGGCTGTGCGTGGTGGCCCATTTGGTCGTCCTTCTTAAATGATAAATACCCCATTCTCAGTAGCTTTAGCCCTCAAAGTGCCCCCTTCGTTGAACAGGCATTCCCACCGCCCCCAACACGGACAGAAACATTTCCTCTCGATTTGAATTTGATTTGATTTGGGATTAATGCATCATATGATAAGTTGGTATGGAACTTGAGCCTTAAGCCCAAGCACAGAACTACTAGACTGGCCCGGCAGGGCTGCAGACAATGAGAGATGGTCTACCCAGGGATGTGACTCTTAGCAGGAATGCCAGCATCCCTTGGCACCGTCTTTTTGCCATGCTTCCCCCAAACCTGATGGTCACCACCTGTTGATTATGACCATCTTGGCTTAGTCAGTCCTCTATATGCAGGCTCAGAGTTTGGAAACCACAGACTCTGGCCCTTTTAGGAGAACGGTTACTCCCTTTGTACTCCTCCTTGTCTGAGCTGGGGAGACAAAGGCAACCTGTCTCATTCCCTTGGATCTGTCTCTTGAATCACAGAGAATGTGTGTGCGTTTCTGAACTCACAGCCTTCTGTGAGGTTGCCTGTGGGACCCAGAGGTTGCCAAAAGCATCTGCTTTGAGGAAGGAGCTTGAGGAAGTAGAAGGGTACAGAGACTCATCTGGCTGGAACTCAGCTTGAGGAAGCCCAGCAGGCAGAACAACCCTGGTGCACGGGAGAGGTCAGGCCCAGCAGACAGAACAACCCTGGTGCACGGGAGAGGTCAGGCAAAGCAAGGAGAATGGGAGAGGCATTCTCCCTCCGTGGGTAATCAGAGCTTAATTCAGCGAAAACGCATCTCCAACTGCCTCCCCTGCTCAGGTAACTAGAGCCAAAGAGAACTTCCTGCAACATCAGAGAAGCTGCGACTCGGCAGACCGGGCAGACTTCAAAGCCCACTCTCTTTATTAACGTAAAGATTACCTTGGGAAAGTAACAAAGTTAAAGTTAAAAATACATATCGAGAGATGGAAGACAGAAAGAAGGGAGGGTGGCAGGAAGGTCATCTTACATCCTAGAAAACTAAGAAGGATATTAAAGCCAGAGCAGAGGTCAGAAGACCATGGCGGCCTGGAAGGAACATAGGTGTTGGAGGCTGGGCTCATGGAAGTTTAATTTCCATGATAGGATCTGAGGTTCTTCAGGCACGCTGGATGCAGGAAGCTCGCACCGAGTGCCCTGCAAAATGTTAGGAGCTGAGACTAAATATTTAGCCTATTTAAGAAATAAGACAAGGAAAACACTCTGTCCTGCATCTCAAGAAGCTTCCAGAAACTTTTCCATAAAGGTTTATAGGATGAAATCATCTCACCAAGCCTTGTGCAGATAGGGTACCCAAATCCGAAATTACATATAAAATAGAGGAACCTTGACTAAAATGACTAACTTAAAATTGTCCCTGGATCTGTGAAACTCCTAAGGTACTATCAGAATCAAACCCAGCTCCCATCAGGAGCCATTGTTGTTCCATCACTAACGCAGGTCCTACTCTTTGCAGCCTCATAGACTGCAGCACGCCAGGCTCCTCTGTGGTCTACTGTCTCCTGGAGTTCGCTCAGGTTCATGTCCACTGAGTCAGTGATGCTCTCTAATCGCCTCATCCTCTGTGTCCCCTTCTCCTTGTGCTGTCTATCTTTCCCAGCTTCAGGGTCTTTTCCAGTGAGTCAGTTCTTTGTATCAGGTGGCCAAACTATTGGAGCTTCAGGTTCAGCATCAGTCCTTCCAATGAATGTTCAGGCTTCATTTCCTTTAGGATGGACTCTTTGCAATCTAAAGGACTCTCAAGAGTCTTCTGCATCAACAGAGATGTTCGTAAGTCCAAATTATGAGTCTCCTACCTACCATGAACTCTCCAACCATCACCGCCCACACACTGAAGTTATCTAAGAATGAAAATATTTTGAAAAACATTAAGGGAAAAAATGAGGGATAGCAGAAAATAGGACAAACATAAAATGTAGTTACCTGAGAGTTAGAGATTACATCATAATTTGAAAAAATGCTATAATGAAACTACATTTTAAACAATTAAAGATATTTAAAAAGGAATTAAAACCAAAATGAAAGAATATGGCAATGAACAAAAAAAAAAAAGTGGATTTGAAAAAGAGCCAAATAGTATGATTAGAAATGAAAATTAAACTATTTGAAATTAAGAACTTAGCATCAGTTAAATAGGAGATACAACATATAGGTCTGATTAAACCACATAGAACACAATACACTAAGATAAAAAATTTAGAAAATATCAGTGAGAAGTTAAAAGACATGGAGGACACAGTGAAGGGAGAAGGTTCAACACATCTCATATGAGCTCCAGTGGGACAGCGTGGTAGACAGGGAGGATGCAAGAGAAATAAGCGAGAATTTTGCAGAATGTAAGAAAGATATGAGGTTTCAGACTGAAGGACTGCACTGAGATTGTTGCAGGATGAATAAAAACAAGCCCACACCTAGAAACAGCGTGGCAACCAAAGGCACTCAAGAAAAAAGAGAAAATAATAGAACACCTATAGGTAAGTGAGTGACTTCCCTGGTGGCCCAGCTGGTAAAGAATCTGCCTGCAATGCAGGAGACCTGGGTCAATGCCTAGGTTGGGAAGATCCCCTGGAGAAGGGACCGGCTCCCCACTCCAGTGTTCTGGCCTGGAGAATCCCATGGACTGTATGGGGTCGCCAGGAGTCGAGCACGACTGAGCGACTTTCACACACACACAGGTGAATGAAGGATGACTCTCATCTCTGAGTGTGGAATACCGAGGTCTTGAGTGGAAATCCTTGCTATTCATTTCCCTGCTTTGGTTCAGAGATCCAAAAGAAACGGCAGGAAGAGGATGACGTGGTCCTCACCGTCCCTTCTTCTCTCCACTGTAAGAGTCCTCGCTCGCAGTCTTGCCTCCTGAACGAGTCGGGCCCCAACCATCCCTGTGTTGATTTACAGGGTGTCCTGCTGGTGATGCTCACCTTCACGGTGCTGGAGCTCTTAGCAGCTGCATACGCGTCTGTCTTTTGGTGGAAACGGTCGATGGACAGCCCTGCGTTCATCCAGTCACGAATAAGAAGAACTGGGGGACCGGAGCCGACATACGCACATCACGACGGATGAGATAACTAGTAAGAACCTGCTGCATAACACAGGGCCTCTTCTCAGCGCTCTGGGCTGGCAGAGGGAGCGCGTGTACATGGACGGCTGACTCGCTCTGCTGCGCTGCCGAACAGCAGAGACTAACACGATGCGGCAAAGCAGCTAAACTCCAGTAAAAACCAAAAAGACGAGAGAATGTGTGCTCTCACGCTGGAGTGAACTGGCGAGTCGTGCGGTTTGTAGGCCCTGCTTCTGTAGCGCTTTCATATTCACATTGCTTACATTTTAAACATCATGGATTCCAAGAACATTTCAATTAAAAAATACTTCTACAACAATACGGCTCTATTTCTGTCAGTTAAACATGCCTCTGTTCTCTGTCTCATTTAACAACTTTATTCTTAAATATCTAAACTCAAAGATCAAATTTAACCAGAAGGCTCTCTCCCATCTAAGTTCTAGACCAAACAAGAAATTAGACACATAGAAATATAAATAACTTTGTAACTGTACTGGAGTGAACAACATGAACTGCCCGATAAAGAGGCTCCTAATGCTTCCCCTGGTCTAGGCTTAGGCCTTATCCTAGAGGGGAACGTGCAACAGAAATTCACAGCATGCTTTCCGAATGACACGTACAAAGATGGCCACAAAGTGATACACACAAGAGCCCCCAAAGGAAACTCTCCAAATGCCAAAGAGCAGGAGAGACAAATAAAAACCGTGGTGTAGTCGAACAATGGATGGGCTTCCCGGGTGGCTCAGACGCTAAAGAATCTCCCTGCAATGCAGGAGACCCAGGTTCAGGTCCTGCATCAGGAAGATCCCCTGGAGAAGGGCATGGCAGCCCACTCCAGTATTCTTGCCTGGAGAATTCCATGGACAGAGGAGCCTGGCGGGCCACAGTCCCGGGGGTCACAAAAGGTACAACTGAGGGACTAACACACACAAACAATGGCATGTGATGTACCAACGCAAGTGGACAAACAGCAATTACATGCCATATGGACGACTCCCACAGTGTATGATTCCACGTGTACACGTGGAATCTAATTGAGAGTTTCAGGATACTGGTTACCTTTGCAGGTGATGATTGGAAGGGGACCCAGAGGGCCTACGGGTTCCTGGAGACACGGTTTTTCTTGATCAGGATACTAGTGCTCTAGAGTGCACTAGAATGTTTTCAAGTGTGTGTGTGTGTGTGTGTGTGTGTGTGTGTGTGTGTGTGAATATTTTACATTGGGGCTGCAGAAACTTTGAGATTTCTTTTTACCCAATAAGCCAAGCAATGCAATAAAATTGTATGTTATCCAAGAGCTATTTCTTATTTACTTTCTACTGTTAATAGAAAGTTTCTTCAGAATATCTAGAGGATTGTATTCAGCATTATCTAGGTTAATATTGCAAACTGATGGGAGGATTGGTAAGGACATTTCACCTTTCATTTCTAACCTCTCATCCAAACCCTTACCCCTAGCCTGGTTGTCTGTCAAAATTGGAGTGAGCATCTGCTCAGTTCTAAAGTCAGAAATTTGGGAGTCTGTCTTGGCTCCTTACTTTTTGCTTCATAACCACATTCAGTTTGGGAAATCAATTAGCAAGAATCACTAACAGGAAGATCTAAGAAACTTGTGGCAAGAAAAGGTGTGAATTGCTTCATAACCACATTCAGTTTGGGAAATCAATTAGCAAGAATCACTAACAGGAAGATCTAAGAAACTTGTGGCAAGAAAAGGGGTGAAAAGTTTCAACCAAGGCCAAGAAGACACTGCAGACATTTATCATACATATTAGAAGTCCAAGTTGTCAGCCCTGATTTTCTAAAAATGCATCTTCCTCAGAAACTTAACCCAGAATCACTGGCTGAGTCACACATACTCAGATCCTCATCACAAACTCCCGGATCCTTCTGATCTTAGCCAACTCCAGTGAGAGTCTCCTTGCTGAAGTGAGTTAGCAGCCTCACTGAGTAGGCAAGGAGCTGAAGGCATCCTCTAACCTCCAGCCCTGGGAGATGCTACAATGCACAGAACAACTTTCTATGGCAAAGAATCTTCAGGCCCCACATGCCAGCAATGTCAAGGTTAAGAAACCCTGCTATAACTAGGAAATACTCAAGGTAATATTTGAACATTATGGGAGGTTTTGTGAAACTATTTGCTTTATGGTTTAATTGTTAAAATCATAATAAACGTAAGAATAGCAAGGAGTAACACGGAAAATGGGGCTTCCCAGGTGGTCAGTGGTAAAGAATCCACCTGCCGAAGCAGGAGACAAGAGTTCAATCCCTGATCCAGGAAGATCCCACAGGCCACATGGAACTACTAAGCCCATGCTCCACAACCACTGAGCCCGTGCTCCAGGGTCCGGGAGCCGCAACCACTGAGCCCACGTGCTGCAGCTACTGAAGCCTGTTCACCCGGGAGCTGGTCCTCCACAAGAAGAGAAGCAACGCAGTGAGAAGCCCATTCACCGCAACTAGAGAGAACTCCCATTCACTGCAACAGAGAAAAGACCGAGCACAGCCAAAATAAAGTAAGTAAATGAATAAACGTTTTTTAAAAATTAAAAAAAGGGGGCTTCCCTGGTGGCTCAGATGGTAAAGAATCTGCCTGCAATGTGGGAAACCTGGGTTCG
This sequence comes from Bubalus kerabau, assembly GCF_029407905.1. Lineage (NCBI taxonomy): Eukaryota > Metazoa > Chordata > Mammalia > Artiodactyla > Bovidae > Bubalus > Bubalus kerabau. The sequence goes on from NC_073638.1 coordinate 84,696,695, forward strand.
ATCCCTGGGTTGGAAAGATCCCCTGGTGGAGGGCATGGCAACCCACTCCAGTATCCTTGCGGGGAGAATCCATGTGGACAGAGGACCCTGGCGGGCTACAGTCCCTGGGGTCACAAAGAGTCAGACACGACTGAGCAACTAAGCACAGCACTAGACTCAGACACCCTTTCTCTCCTACCATCCATCTGCTCTTCACTACAGTGGTGATAATACCAACACTTACAGAAATGTGCTCTGCAGATTATCTCATTTAATTCTCACTACAGCCCTATGTTGGGCTTCCCTGGTGGCTCAGATGGTAAAGAATCCTCCTGCAATGCGGGAGACCTGGCTTCGATCCCCGGGTTGGGAAGATCCCCTGGAGAAGGGAATGGCTACCCACTCCAGTATTCTGGCCTGGAGAATTCCACGGACAGAGGCGCCTGGAAGGCTACAGTCCATGGGGTTGCAAAGAGTCAGACATAACTGAGTGACTTTCACACATGCACACACAAACACGGAACGCAAAATTCCATACAGAATTTTACATTGTTTTAATTGTATTTGCATAGCTTTAACCAGGAAGACTCTCACTTGACTTCATCTTACCTGTCTTTTTGAAAGCTAGAATCACACCCTATGAAAGCGGCACCTACATCTGGTCCAATACCTGTAGGTACTGATTTTCACGCTGGAAAGAAAGAGGGCTAATCAGTAGTGGGACAATCAGCCAGCCACAAGTGGGAAACTCCTTTGGAAAGAGGGCAGCAGCACGGCTGAAGCAGAGTTTGGAGGCAGGCGGGCAGAGTCTGACTCCTTCCCCGGCCCTCAGTACGTGGCCTCGAACAGTTTAACCTTCTGTACCTCATTTTCAGTATGGTAGAAATGTTAAAAGAATCGATGCGAATACATGTTAAAACAGAACCCCTTCCACAGTGCCAGGAACACCGTGGGTGTCTCCTCATTTAGTTCCTTTCTAGCCCATAAACACAGGCCCTGGGATTTGTTGGTACACCACCTGTTTATTTTGTGTTGACCACCTGTTTACAAACAAGTGGACAATAAAGCAAGTCTTCCAGATAACCGGATCCTTCATCAGGAAGACAGAAGAAGATGCTCTAGAATTCTAGGACTCTGTGACTCAATGACTGTGATTCTGTGGTTCTAGTGCTGGGTAATCGCTAAGGGCTCATTGCCAAGGACTCCATGTGAGACTGATGGCAGACCATGATTTTGGCTGCAATGGTTACTCACCCATTTTTTTTTCATAGAGTTTTGCCACTGAATCATGGAATCATCATCTGAGGTCAAAAGATCAACCCACGTCATCAGTGTACAACCAAATGAAACTGTATTGACTGCGCTTCCCTACGGCCCTCATAGTTCTCTGCTGGAATTCCTGAAGGGAGAGCCAAAAGTCTTGGGGGTAAGTCCTCGCCCACTCATGGGTATTCTTGGGAAGGAGACTATGTTATTTCTCCAAGTATGTTTGCAGAGATGCTTTTCAGAAAAGACATTGATCCCCTCAGTTTCCCCTCATCTGTCATCTAAAATACATCCTTCTTTTTTATACTCTTTTAAAAAGAGATAGCCCGTCTATTTATTCATTTATCTGTTACTATTACTGCCTTGGCCCTTGGTTTCAGAGGCGGGATCTTTTTGTGGTGCACGTACTCTTAGTTGTGCCTCGTGGGCTCAGTAGCTGTGGCATGTGGGCTCCGTTGCTCCTCGGCATGTGGGATCTTAACTCCCTGACCAGGGGCCGGACCTGCACCCCTGCACTGCAAGGCAGATTCTTAACCACTGAACGGCTAGGGAAGTCCCTGCAGCCTTCTAAGTCATGAGCACGTACACATAATTGGATATTCAGTAGAAGAGCTAACATGTAGCCTACAAGACCACTTCCCTACATTTTACAAATTATTTCAATTCCGTTCAGTCACCCAGTCATGTCCGACTCTTTGTGACCCCATGTACTGCAGCACACCAGGCCTCCCTGTCCATCACCAACTCCCGAGTCCACCCAAACCCATGTCCATTGAGTTGGTGATGCCATCCAACCATCTCATCCTCTGTTGTCCCCTTCTCCTCCCACCTTCAATCTTTCCCAGCATCAGGGTCTTTTCAAATGAGTCAGCTCTTCGCATCAGGTGGCCAAAGTATTGGAGCTTCAGCTTCAGCATCAGTCCTTCCAATGAATATTCAGGACTGATTTCCTTTAGGATGGACTGGTTGGGTCTCCTTGCATCCCAAGGACTCTCAAGAGTCTTCTCCAACACCACAGTTCAAAAGCATCAATTCTTCGGCACTCAGCTTTCTTTATAGTCCTACTCTCACATTCATACATGACTACTGGAAAAACCATAGCCTTGACTAGATGGACCTTTGTTGACAAAGTATTTATTTATTTTTAACTGAAGGATAATTGCCTCACAATATTGTGCCAGCCTCTGCCATACATCCTGCCATGCAGAAGACCTGAGTTTGATCCCTGGGTTGGGAAGGTCCCCCTGGAGAAGGGAGAGGCTACCCACTCCAGTGTTCTGGCCTGGAGAATCCCACGGAGTGTACAGTCTAGGGGGTGGAAAGAGCCGGACACGACTGCGCCGCTTCCACTTTCACTGCCGTACATCAACACGAATCAGCCTTTCGTGCACGTGTCCCCTCCCTCCTGAAACCCCTCCCACTCCTCTAGGTTGTCACAAAACGTCCCTATGTTTTGATCAACAAGGGAATTAAAGTTCTGTTTAGAAACATGCAGGGTTTGCTCATTTCTCAGCAATGCTTCTGAGGGCTTATTTAACTCTGAGAAATAGAAAGCTCAACTGTCACGAATAAGACCACTAACTGAGGAAATCCCTGGCCTGTTTCAGGAGGAGCTACTGATCATCTTTGAATCCTAGCAAGGGGGATGGAGGAAACCGGGGCCACTTTTCTAAATATTTTATTAAAGGAGTGACCCTGGGCTGTGGGAGCACCTCTCTCGGAGCTAAAAGCCTTTGGAGGTGAAGTTAAACATCGCCTTTATGTTGTTACAGGCACTGGGAGCTCTTTGAAAACCACCCTCAAAACTCATAGTGAGCTGCAGTGTTGATACACACACAATCTGTCATAAATAGACTAGAGCAAAGCTGTGTGCACAGCTCCCATCCTTAGTACAAGAATCAGAACACTACGGGGACAGTTGTGACCTAGGGCCATAGACGTGTGGCCTGGGGGAACCCAGACGCCTGAGCGGAAGCAGAGACGCTCTGCGCTGAGGAAAGCCGCGGACCCCCAGGAACCACCACGCTCCCCTCTCCCTGTGACCCCCAACGGGCTGAGGGGCCCACGGGGTCACTCTTGGCTCTGGACAGGGCTTCGCATCAAGAGGGGAGGCATAACCTCCCCCCAGCTTCTCTGCTCCAGCTCAGGGAACTTCATACACTTTCAGAGCACTGGACTGAGGCTACAATTCTCAAAAAAGAAAGAAAGAAAAGAAAGTGAAAGTGAAGTCGCTCAGTCGTGTCTGACTGCGACCCCATGGACTGCAGCCCACCAGGCTCCTCCGTCCATGGGATTTTCCAGGCAAGAGTGCTGGAGTGGTTGCCATAATTCTCAAAGGCTATATTTAATGTGGAAAATGTGTGTGTGTGTTGGGGTGAGGATGGTAACAGGAGGCTGGTTCTACAGAAGGGGAAAAAATGTCAAGGTGAGTAGTTTGGAATGGGCGTCCCCGAGAAGCTTGCCGTCTAGGGCAGGGGTCCGGGGCAGCCCGTGGTCTGTGAGAAACGGGCGGCAGAGCAGGCGGTGAGCCCCGGGCGGGCGGGGGGGCGGGCGAAGCTTCATCTGTGTTCCCAGCAGCCCCGGCTGCTCACGGCATCACCTGTCAGATCAGCAGCAGCTCTAGAGTCTCATCGAGTGTGAAGGCGACGGTGAACCGCGCTGTGAGGGATCGAGGTTTCACGCCTCTTTCGAGAACCATCCCCAAACCATGCTGCCCAGCCCCCCACACCCCACCCCCGGCTGTGGAAGAACTGTCTTCCGCGAAACTGGTCCCTGGTGCCGAAAAGCCGGGGACCGGACATTTAGAGGGAGAGGCAGACACATGCTCAAACCCGTGAGATGCAAGATGGACTGATAACCCCAGAGACACCGTCAGCAGGGAAGGGTGAGCATGAAGGATTCGGACACGGACACAGGGGAGTGAGGGCAGGAAGGCCGCCGGGCCTCCTGAAAACCCGAGTGGTGGGTAAACAGGAGGGGAAGGCACGCAGGCGGAGGGGCGACATTCTAGTGGCGATGCCCACGCGCCTGGGAGGCTCCAGAGAGCCCGGGCACGCGTGGCCTCACCGGCCCATTCTTCTCTTCACAGGCTTGCCAGGTCCTGCTTGCCCTGATCATTGCCGGCATCGGAGCTATATTTGCATTGAATCACTTCAACTTCGCCCAAAGATTCCCCCTGGTTTTCTTGACAGGATACCCATTCTGGGGAGCATTCATTGTGAGTACTGTTAGGCACTTCGGAGGAATTACCATAAAGACTGGTCTGAATTGACTCCAGTCCTGAGACAATGAATCCCATGCAGGTGGTCCCCAAGGAGACCAGATAGCCACCCCCTCCCCGGGAAAAGAAGTGACTCCATTTGGGTCATGACAGTACCACCGTCCTCATGGTGATAACCGCTCTTACCGTGTTGAAAAGTTTTCCAGCCCTCGTGTGTATAGTAAGTCATTTGCTCCTTACTACCAATCTGGGAGATTAGATGGGCATATATCCTACTTTTCCCTTTGCAAATAAAAAAAATGGAATTTGGGAGTAGGTAGCAATTTAAACCTGCCTGGCTAACACTCACAATCACAGCCTCTCAAAGCTTAAGGAGAATTTTAACACATTATTATGGCTCAACTGCTTCATTATGCCCAGAGACAGTTTATGAATGTCATTCATCCAGCCAATGAAAGAATCGTAAACAGAATTCCTAGTACAGACCTATATCTGTCCAATCCCCACAGCCTTGGTTCCTAATCTTATGCCATCATATGTAAGGCTAGACTCATTCGAGCTTCTGCTATTAAAACCTAGAGTCCCAAGAGGGCAAGAGTGTTGTCTGTTAGCGTTGTCTTACATTCTCAGACCTCAGTCATGCTTGCTGCATAGCAGGCGTGAATGAATCACTCAGTGAACACATGGGTGAAGAAATGAAGAAATGAGACACCGTCTCTATGAAAGCCCTGTCCTCTCTTGATGAGCACAGTGAATGAATCGCTCAGTGAACACATGGGTGAAGTAATGAAGAAATGAGACACCGTCCCTATGAACGCCCTGTCCTCTCTTGATGAGCACAGTGAATGAATCGCTCAGTGAACACGTGGGTGAAGTAATGAATGAGACACCGTCCCTATGAACGCCCTGCCCTCTCTTGAGCACAAACACTCCGCACCGTTTCTGAGACACCCAGCAGCGCTGCTGGCTTTCACTTCCCAAATGTCCATGGCATGACGTTCAAAGCGCACATATGGAAAGCGGGCAGACCAGCTCCTCACTTCCCCACGTCACGAGAGGACGCTCCTGGCGTGATACTGTGTGATCGGCATGCGTGAACGACAACGAGGCTCTGGCACATTACTTTTTAAAACTCCACTCTTCACTGAAGACATATTTACTGAGCACCCATCCTACATCTGCAGGAGGGTCCTGGGTGCTCAGGGCACTGGTGGACAAGGCCCTCTGACAGAAGTGATGAGCTGCGCTTAGAAACAAACAGGGTTAGGCATCCGATGGGTAGGCTATAAATGAAAGACTGAAAGTAGCTGCACAGGCACATTTTTACACTCATGGTGCGCACACTGAGGACTTCCAGGTGTCAGGTGAACATTTAATGGGAAACTCACCTGTGCTGGGAGGCCAGGGAGGTGCTCTGCACACGGGTGTTCAGCGCGTAAAGTAGAGAGAAAGCTCACTCTTGGCAACAGTGAAGCATGAGCTGAGGGCTTGATGTGGGCAAGAGCAACAGAAAGAAGACCAGTGAGTCTATTGCTATGGCATAAAAGGAGGCCAAAAATGTAGAACCAGGCCATGCCAATCCTCGTGGTCGGAAAAAGAATGTGGTGCTTTAATACGAGAGCAAGGTTAGTAAGATCGGAAGACTTGTTATCCCTAAGATATTATGTCCCCTGAGTGGGTAATGAGCTGATGCATGATAAGAGCAGATCTGGGAGAATCAGCTGCGGGGAGGCTGCAGGATTCCAGAAATGGAGAGGTGGTACCTTGAACTCTCTGGGCAGCAGCAAAGATAAAGGTGGACCGCTTCGAGAATGACCTGGAAGTAGAGCTAGCCTGATCAGTGACCCAAGCTGGGAGGTGAAGCTGAAGGAGGTATCAGAGGTAACATTCTGATCCCTACATGTCTTCTCAAGGTCCTTGACTCCAAGGCCCAATATCCCCAAAGTGGAAAACCAATTCCCATCGCAGAGGTTCTCATTATTGGAACATTAAAAAAAAATATGGACCCCACGCTGGGGGACACCGGTCTCATTTTTCCTGTGTGGTTCTAAGCTCTCTGCGCTTCCTGGGAGCTCAGTGGTAAAGGATCCACCTGCAATGCAGAAGTTGCTGTTGTTCAGCCGCCCAGTCGTGTCCGACTCTCTGCGACCCCATGGACTGCAGCACGCCAGGCCTTCCTGTCCCTCATGATCTCCTTCACATCCATTGCATCAGTGATGCCATCCAGCCATCTCATCCTCTGATGCCTTCTTCTCCAGGAGATGTGGGTTCAATCCCTGGGTTGGGAAGATCCCCTGGAGAAGGAAATGGCAACCTACCCAATATTCTGGCCTGGAGAATCCCATGGAGAGAGGAGCCTGGCGGGCTACAGTCCATGGAGTCACAAAGAGTCGGACACAACTGAGCGACTAAACAACAGCCAGGCTCTTTGTGTCTCATATAAATAAGTGGTAAGATAAGACTAGATTCCAGGCCCCGCACTTACTCAGAGCAGACAGAGCTCACCTTCACTATTCCAGGCCCAGAGCCCAGGACTGTCTTTCTTTTGGAGCCCAGCAGGGTGGTACCTTTTGGACCTTATGCTGGCAAAGAGCCCTTGTTGAGTTGACAAGCACGGGCAGCACAGGATTTTTTTCTTACGTCAGGGCCCACTGTCCTTCCCTGATGGAAGAGACCAGTTACGGAAGGGTCTGGGAGGGTCACAGACATGTCGGTTATGATACAGTCTCCAAAGGAAGTTACACAGTAGGGCAGTCAAACAACCATCACTGTTAACTTTTCTCTTTTCTTCTTCACAGTTTACGGTCACAGGGTACCTCACAGGAACCAACAGCAATGACAAGTGTGTGGTAAGTCGCTTTGTGACTTCTGGGCAGTTTGAAACTGTCTACTTCTTTTAGACCATCTTTGGGTAGAAAGCCTTGGGTAATAAAGGACCTTCCAGGGAAGTCTTTGCACATCAAGTGTGCAGTTTGGGTCCCTGCTATTTGGCGGCCAGCATGAGCCCTGCACCCTTCCCCTGGGTGCCACTGCCTTGGTCAAATCAACCAAAGGAGCTGCTTAATAAAGACCATTTTACACTCCTCTAACTCAACAGTGCTTAACTGGGAGTAATTTTGTGCCTCCCCCAGCTCCACCCCCAGGAATATTAGACAAAGCCTGAAGACACTTTTTTTTTCCTGGCTGCCAAGCACAGAGCGCAGGATTTTAGTTCCTGACCAGGGATGGAACCCACGCCCCCTGCAGTGGAAACACGCAGGCTTAACTGCTGGACCGCCAGGGAAGCCCCCCGCTGAGGGCATTTTGGCTGTCACAGCCAGGGGGTGGGAGGGTGAGGAGGACTGTTATCTAGTGGGTAGAGGCTGGGATGGTTCTAAACATTTTAAAATACAAAGGACAGTAAAAGAAAAAAAAAAAACTGTATCTGGCTCCAAATATTTATTGTGTCAAGGTGTATAAACCCTACTGTAACCAAAACCAATCCCAGGGTCCCAGTTGTTACACCCCCACCCCAACAGTGGGCTCCCCAGGTGGCGCAGGGGTAAAGAGTCGCTTGCCACTGCAGGGCATGTGGGTTAGAGCCCTGGGTCGGGAAGATCCCCTGGAGGAGGAATGGCAACCCACTCCAGTGTTCTCGCCTGGAGAATCCCATGGACAGAGGAACCTCGCGGGCAGTCCATACGGTCACAAGAGTCAGACATAACTGAGTGACTGCATGCACACACACACACACACACACACACCCCAACAACGACAGAGTCTTCTCTTTGGGGTCTGCCCAAAGTCTGTAGGAAAGAGTCTGGCACTGATGCTGATTGTTCTAGGGCTGAATCCAGGCCACCACTCATCGCTGTGTCAAATCTGAAGGATTATTTTGAGGAATTAATAAGATACCACATATAAGACAAAATGATACTTAAATGTTTACATGCCTAACCAGTCTGATGTTTTTAAGGCCCTGGAGAAGTAGACCTTCTCTCAAAGCCATTTTACCTCTTTCTTTATGGTCCTCTGCCAATATCCCCTAGAGATAGCTACAAACCACAGGGCCTTCTAGCAGGGACGAAGGCCTCCGTCTCTCTCTACCTGTGGAGATAGATACGGACAATGCAGACGAAGCCTCAGCTTTCATTCTTCTCTTGCACTGACTTCCTTTTGGACCAGAGGGATAGACCATAAGGCAGACCTGCCCACGACTCACTGAGCTGGAGGCAGACCGTTACGTCACGGGGACAGCAGCTCTAACCTGGGAGCTGTAAGACCTGGCTCCATCAGAGCTCTTCCTCCGAATTCACAATCACGTGACCCCAGAATCCTATTCACCTGTGACGTGGGGATAAAAGGGGGTTTGCCGACATCATAAAACTGTCATGAGGATGAGAGGAGACTAAGCTGTGCATGCTCTTTGTAAACTGTAAAGCAGAGTACACCCGAGAGGTTGTTGAGCTAGAGATATTAGTCCATGAAATGTCCTCTGGGAGCCAAAACAGAGCCTTGAAGGGACAAAAAGACTTAGGGCTGAGCGAGACGGTATATCCGTGTGCCCCTGGGTATTTTCTGCCAAAATCCCTGTGGGCAGAAAAAGATCTGCGTTTGGGGCAAACATTAAAATCATAGGTGTACTTCCAGGTTACACCACAGAGAGTCACACGTCCTCCTGGATAGGACAGGCTGTGTAAATGCATAAATGTATCACTGCACTTCCAACAGACGTAACAAAGTCGAGCATAGTAACCATCCACGGAACTGAGATAGGAGACTTTTCCATTTCTCTTTTAAAAGAGGACTGTCCATGCTGGGATTAGGTAATGAATGGCACCTCTCTTCCTTCAGAGGAACTCAAGAGTTATATAACAAAACAAAACAAAAATAAAAAAAAAAAGGAAGTAAAGGAAATAGGAAATTGGTGGGGCTATCTGAACTTTTAATAGCTTGGAGTTTCGAAAAGTGAGAGCAAAAGGAAGGAAACCGTTAAATCTCAGTCCAAATTCATTGCCATCTGTAAAGATGTTACTGATTTGGTTGCTTACGGTTTGAATCCTCTAGGGGGTGAGGTAAGCACATGGAGGCAGGACCTCATCTTTCGTGTTCACCTTTGTGAATCACGGGCTTAATGCGGCACCTGACACATAGCTGACCTACAGGAAATATCTATTAAAATAAGCAGGTACGCCCTTAAGTTAGGTGACGCCACTCTCACTTGTAAAAGCAGAAATGGAAATTCCAAGAGATCTGTTGATGTGTATAGGGTCCTAGTTCGCTAGGACTGAAAAATCGGTTCTAATTACAAGGCCAAGATACTCTCTAACACACAATTTTGCTTATAGATTATGAAAGATGACACATTAGGATAGAAAGAACGTTTTCTTTAGCATTAACCACAGAGCACCCCAGGGGCTTCCTAGATGGTGCAGTGGTGAAGAATCCGCCTGCCACTGCAAGAGACACAAGAGATGCAGGTTCGATCCCTGGGTCAGGGAGATGCCCTGGAATAGGAATTAGCAACCCATTCCGGTAACCTTGCCTGGAAAAATCCCATGGACAGAGGAGTCTGGTGGGCTACAGTCCATGGGGTTGCAAAGAGTTGGACCCAGCTGAATATGCACCCAACCACAGAGGGCCCCTGCTTTCCCGGATTGCTTCCCTAGCTCCCTGGCTCATTCTAAAACTTGGCCTGGCCTATGACTGATGAATTCAGGATACTGATGGAGCAACTCCTCCCTGAGGGTTATGGGGAAAGATAAAAGCACAAGGAAATTCTTTCCAAGTGTTTATTTATTTTGTTGTTATTTTTTAAACTATTTTCCAGGGACAAGGTGTCACGGGCCTGAATGTTATCAGTTCTGTGGTCGCAGTGGCTGGAATCATTTTCACCATCATCAGCTACAGATACCAACACAAGTACTGCCAAGGGCCTTCCCTTGAAGGAATATGTGTGATAGGTAGAGTCCTTTACAATGTAAGTGGTCTCATTCTGGGCAATGACTCTGTATCATCTTGTGTGAACAATGTTCATGGTGCAGCGACTCATTCATTTAGACTCCTATGATCGAGGTTGCCTCTGCATTTGAGCTCACTGTTGAGAAGAGCCAGTGTGACTCAAGAGCCATAGAGTCTGGATTTGACTCCTGGTTTTGTCACTTATAAGATTCGACCTTAGCCTAGTATTTTGTCTTCTCCGAGCCTCCATTTTCCTCATTTGAAAAATGAAGACAATAAGATAGCCCACTGGTGTGTTGTGACGATCACTTACACCAGAGCGTGACTCGGTGCGGTGTAAGGGGCCAATAGGATTTAGCTCTTCCTATTAGTGTTGATGGGGATTGGATTCAATTTTACCTTATTGGTCTTATTAAGGAATCAGTTCAGTTCAGTTCAGTCACTCAGTTGTGTCTGAATCTTTGCCATCCCATGAATCGCAGCACGCCAGGCCTCCCTGTCCATCACCAACTCCCAGAGTTCACTCAGGCTCACGTCCATCGAGTCACTGATGCCATCCAGCCATCTCATCCTCTGTCGTCCCCTTCTCCTCCTGCCCCCAATACCTCCCAGCATCAGAGTCTTCTCCAATGAGTCAACTCTTTGCATGACGTGGCCAAAGTATTGGAGTTTCAGGTTTAGCATCATTCCTTCCAAAGAACACCCAGGACTGATCTCCTTTAGAATGGACTGGTTAGATCTCCTTGCAGTCCAAGGGACTCTCAAGAGTCTTCTCCAACACCACACTTCAAAAGCATCAATTCTTCAGCCCTTAGCTTTCTTCACAGTCCAACTCTCACATCCATACATGACCACTGGAAAAACCATAGCCTTGACTAGATGGACCTTTGTTGGCAAAGTAATGTCTCTGCTTTTCAATATACTATCTAGGTTGGTCATAACTTTCCTTCCAAGGAGTAAGCGTCTTTTAATTTCATGGCTGCAATCACCATCTGCAGTGATTTTGGAGCCCCCCAAAATAAAGTCTGACACTGTTTCCACTGTTTCCCCATCTATTTCCCATGAAGTGATGGGACAAGATGCCATGATCTTAGTTTTCTGAATGTTGAGCTTTAAGCCAACTTTTTCACTCTCCTCTTTTATCATCAAGAGGTTTTTTAGTTCCTCTTCACTTCTGCCATAGGATGGTGTCATCTGCATATCTGAGGTTATTGATATTTCTCCCAGCAATCTTGATTCCAGTTTGTGCTTCTTCCAGTCCAGCGTTTCTCATGATGTACTCTGCATAGAAGTTAAATAAGCAGGGTGACAATATACAGCCTTGACGTACTCCTTTTCCTATTTGGAACCAGTCTGTTGTTCCATGTCCAGTTCTAACTGTTGCCTCCTGACCTGCATACAGATTTCTCAAGAGGCAGGTCAGGTGGTCTGGTATTCCCATCTCTTTCAGAATTTTCCACAGTTTATTGTGATCCACACAGTCAAAGGCTTTGGCATAGTCAATAAAGCAGAAATAGATGTCTTTCTGGAACTCTCTTGCTTTTTCCATGATCCAGCAGATGTTGGCAATTTGATCTCTGGTTCCTCTGCCTTTTCTAAAACCAGCTTGAACATCTAGAAGTTTATGGTTCGCATATTGCTGAAGCCTGGCTTGGAGAATTTTGAGCATTACTTTACTAGCGTGTGAGATGAGTGCAATTGTGCGGTAGTTTGAGCATTCTTTGGCATTGCCTTTCTTTGGGATTGGAATGAAAACTGACCTTTTCCAGTCCTATGGCCACTGCTGAGTTTTCCAAATTTGCTGGCATATTGAGTGCAGCACTTTCACAGCATCATCTTTCAGGATTTGGAATAGTTCAACTGGAATTCTATCACCTCCACTAGCTTTGTTCATAGTGATGCTTTCTAAGGCCCACTTGACTTCACATTCCAGAATGTCTGGCTCTAGGTGAGAGATCACACCATCGTGATTATCTGGGTCATGAAGATCTTTTTTGTACAGTTCTTCTGTGTATTCTTGCCACCTCTTCTTAATATCTTCTGCTTCTGTTAGGTCCATACCATTTCTGTCCTTTATCAAGCCCATCTGTGCATGAAAAAGTTTGCCCTGTTAATGCTCAATATAGTTGGAGAAAGTGTCTAAGGCACTTAATAAAGTGTTTTTTAATAATTTTAGAACATAAATAATTATATGGAGAGTTTTACTCATTACAAGAGATGAACCATATCTTTACCAGAAAATATAAGGGTTATTTTAAGTATTAATCTAATAAGTATTCAATAACATTATTTTTATGCATATCAGCAATTCCAAAAGGCCTTTATTTCTACTCTCTAAGCAAATCCTGGGCTTTCACTCAATTCCAGTCAGTCAAATATTGAAGGCTTTTGTCCTTAAATGCTAATGAGATTTGACTTGGGTGGATAGAGGTGAAGTGGAACACGGGAAATTGTCTCCTCCGATAAAGAAGGAAAACAGCTATCAGTGACTGAATATGAGGTCTTGTTTAATCCTCATGTTTACCCATTAAAGTGAGCCTAGTACCGTCTGATATGTTCCAAAATAAATTACAGAATTAGACTCATAAAAGGTTACTAAGGAAGGTCAGAAAACAACCTAAGAGGCAAAATCCTAATTGGACCAAGAACGTGACGCTCCCTTATTAGCCTTATCCCTTTTCCTAGGAGGCTACCACTGTGCATTACATTAGCAAATACCAGGAAGAGATTGTCTTCTGAGGTTAAATGCGCAGATGAGCAGACTCTGCTCCTGCCCGGCACAGATGTGCATTGGAGGATTAGTAGCTCCTGCATTCAGAATCCAGGAGACTCTGTTCCCAGGCCTCCTACGTATATCATTCCACAATTCCTTGCTGAACACAACCCAAAGGTCAAAAACAAACTAAAAAGACCCAGGAGCAGTGGGCTTTACACATCTCTTGGACTGACTTCTGCCCCAAACACCAATTCATCATCTACACTGCAGCTAGTTGTCACTTAAAAACACACACCTGATCAGAATCACGAAGTGGCTTCCTGTCAAACACAGAATTTAGACCCAATTTTAAAAGGTTTATAAGACTCTAACACATCTATCTGACCTAACCTTCTAGCATTATTCCAGGCCTTTATCCTCACTGCATGCCACCCCCTCCACCTTCTAGAATTCTTTAAGTTTTCTAGACCACGTTTTCTTTCTTCAAATGTTCCCCAGCCCAGCACCTATCTTTTCCCACCCACCCGCTGAACTCCTCCTCATTCTGTAATCTCAAACATCACGTCTTTAAGGGGGTCTTTCCTGATCACACCTCCGCCCATCCCAGGGCAGGTCTCCCGTTATATTAATAGTAGCCCCCAATGTTTTTTCATAGCACTTATCATAATTTAGTGAAGTAAATAATTGCCTAATTATTTGTCACTGTCTGCCTCCCTTACAATGATGGAAGTTCCACAAAGACCAAGGTCAGACCATCTTCTTCACCAGCTGAAGCTGGTAAATTCACAGTGAAAGTGAAAGTCAGTCGTGTCCAGCTCTTTGTGACCCCATGGACTGAATCTGTGGAATTCTCCAGGCCAGAACACTGGAGTGGGTAGCCTTTCCACTGCATATATTGTGGTTTTCTAAAAAAAAAAAAAAAAAAAAAAAAGGCAAAAGGAGAATATTCAAACTTTTGGCTGTGTTGCAGGGAAATCAAAATTTAGACAGACTCTTGTCCAAGGTTAAGCATAACATTGGACCCAACTGCAGTCAGCTCTTCCTGTTCCCAAAGGCTAAACTTTTTGGACACCATGCTATTCCCTGCCACTTCTTCCGTGCTTTAAGGCAACTAAACACCACCTTAAAGCAGAGTGTGCAAAATGGCAATCTATAGGCTACGCAGACCCAAAGGATGCTCCATTTTGTTCACAGAAGTGAACAAATACCTGGAAAGTTTCACATTAGCAGTGTGTATATACAGCTGCCTTAGGAAAAGAGAGAACATGAGGCATCAAGGTTCCCATGTTCCCACATGGCACTATTGCCCAGGACTGAGTGATGGACACTAAGGGATATACCCATTCTGGCCTTTCTCCCCTCCTGTTTCACCGGTCTGAGATGGCTGTCGGGGGCCTCCACAGGCACTGGAGTTCACTATCCCGGCCTATCGGAAAGACGTACGTGGGATGAAAACAGTTCAATCACTGCGGTTCCAGAGGCATCTAAAACGTGGGCTTTCCCATGCTTGGTCACACCGTGTGCTGGTCCTTGGTTTATATCTTTGAAATGGTACAGCTTTCATTCCAAATGCCATAGACGTATCTTCATTATTTCCAGGGAATTTTGTCGGTCTTACTGATCATCAGCATAGCAGAGCTCAGCATCGCTGTGACCATCGCCTCCTTCAGAAGCAACTGCTGGGCAAATTCAAACGAGGTGCGTTCAGTGATGTTTGTGAGTATGGATTCCTACTGGGACACGTCAAGGGGACCTCTAGCCTATTAAGTCAGCAGAGCTGTATTCTCAGGGGCTGAATTACAATTTCTAAGTTTAGGAAGGTCAAGGAGGGACAAACTTAAAACTGGTGGTTCACTCCACGCTCGGAGACAAACCATGTTGCTTTTTATTCCTCTGCTATACATAGTCATCTCTGTTCAGACATACTCCTTATCTCCCTGTCAAAATATATGGAAAACATATGGGGATTCATATTATTGTAACATGAGGTGCTTATACCTGGGCCATAAAGCTCTGAAACAACCCCCTCAACAGAGAGGAAGAAAACTATTCAAGTGATACCAATGTAATGTGTCCTCACTCAGTCGTGTCCGACTCTTGGTGACCCCATGGACTGTAGCCTACCAGGCTCCTCCGTCCATGGAATTTTCCAGGCAAGAGTACTGGAGTGGGTTGCCATTTCCTTCTCCAGGGGATCTTCCCGACCAAGGGATCGAACCTGGGTCTCCTGCATTGCAAGCAGATGCTTTACCCTCTAAGCCACCAGGGAGGCCCTAGTAATACCAATAGTATTTATAATAATCACTATAGCTCACATTTATCAAATGTCCACTATGTTAGTTATTGTTATAATCACCTAACACAACTTAATCTTAATTAAGTTATTAAAGCATATTTATTTTACATATGAAAGAAATTAATAATCTAATTGAGGATTCCTCATATGTGATGAGGCACTTTTGCTGTTTAAAAATTCTCTGTCTTTGGCTTCAACAGTTTAATTAAAATGTGCTTTGGTGTGCATCCCTTTGGATTTATCCTGTCTGAAGTTCATTGAGCTTCTTAGATTTGTAGATGAATATTCTTCACCAGATTTGGTAAATTTTCAGTCATTATTTCTCTGAATATTATTTTTTCCTATTTTTCTTTTTCTTCTGAGATCTCAGTGATATGAGTGTTGGTCTGCTCGTTCATAGCTCACAGGTCCCGTAGGCTCTGTTCACTTCTCTTAACTATTTCTTCTTTCTGTTCCTCAGACCCAATAATTTCAATTGTCATATCTTCAAGTTCATTGATTATTTCTTCTGCCTGCTCAGATCAACTTCTGAACCCCTCTGGTGTGCATTTTTATGAAATTTCTCAGCTCTAGAAATTATTTTGGTTCTGTTTTATAATTTATATCTTATTTATATCTTCATTTTGTTCATATATCATTTTGCTATGTTTGCACATGATTTTCTTCAGCTCTTCTAGGGTCTTTGAGTTGTTTTAAAGTCTTTGTCTAGTATATCTGAATTCTGGGGTTCCTCAGGTACAATTTCTGCTCATTTATTTTGTTGGCTCAGTCAGTAAGGAGTCCATCCACCTGCAGTGCAGGATACCGGGGTTTGATCCCTGGGTTGGGAAGATCCCCTGCAGAAGGAACTGGCAACCCACTCCAGTATTCTTGCCTGGAGAATTCCACAGGCAGAGAGCATGGCGGGTTACAGTCCACAGGGTTGCAAGAGTCGGGCAAGAGTCGGTGGTGAATAAACAACCACCACCCCTGAACAAACCGCATTTTTCTGTTTCTTTGTAGACCTTGAGATTTATTTTGTTGGAAACCGGACATGTGAATCTTTTAATGTATGAACTCTTGAAATCAGACTCTCCCTTTTCCTTTGGGTTTTCTCAGGGAGAGGGCTTGTTTGTTTTTATTGCCACAGAGCATCTCTGCGGAGAAGGCAATGGCAACCTACTCCAGTACTGTTGCCTGGAAAATCCCATGGACGGAGGAGCCTGGTGGGCTGCAGTCCATGGGGTCGCTAAGAGTCGGACACAACTGAGCGACTTCCCTTTCACTTTTCACTTTCATGCATTGGAGAAAGCAATGGCAACCCACTCCAGTATTCTTGCCTGGAGAATCACAGGGACAGAGGAGCCTGTTGGGCTGCCGTCTATGGGGTTGCTCTGAGTCGGACACGACTGATGTGACTTAGCAGCAGCAGCTGAGCATCTCTGCGCCAGAGAACAGCCTGAGATGAAAGCTTAAGAGCTTCTCAGGACTTTTCTCAGCATGCATCTTTTCCAGGCCTGTATGGTGGGCTTCTACATTTTCACATATACATAATTGTTTCTGAACATCAAATCAAAACAAAAATAGTTGAAGATAGGGGTAGCTTCCCTCAAAGCTGCCTCAGCCAATGCAGATTGAAACAATGGCGTCCCGCCTCTGCACTTGCACCTCAGTGATGAGAAGCACTGACTTACAATTAAAACAGGAAACCTGATATTTGGGAGACAAGGTCCTTATTGCCCATCCCGACTCCAGCAGGTCACACCAGGGACATGGGTTGTCGTCTCCCAGCTTCCTGCCAGGGGCTGGGAGTGAGAGATGAGTGCTCACTGCTGTTCTGAAGGCTGAAACTGGCTGAGATAACTTGCCAGTTTAGAAGCCAAGAGGTCCTTTGGAAGCTTCAAGTGTTCAAAAAGACTCCAGAATTTCAAAATAGTTACTTCAGTTTCTGCCAGTACGATTATTGCGTAGGTGAATAGACAGGTTCCAGGAGTTTCCTATTCTGCCTTCTTCCCTGTGATTTCTCAAGAGTAGTTCTTACATCTTCTTTTGTTCTTTTTCAAAATACTTTTTGGCTGTTTTAGGTGTTCAAGATTTCCAGATTTGTTTTAGAAACTATCAGTTCCTACAAAAATCTTCCTTGGATTTTGATTGGAGCTCTATTGAACTTATAAATGATCTGGAGAAAATTGCTTACTCATAATATTTAGTCTTCTTATCAATGTCTGTGATATGTTTACATTTTCTTATATTTCCTTTCATTTCTCTGAGCAATAGTTTGTAGTTTTCAGTGTATAAATATTATGCATATTTTGTTAAATTCACCCCTGAGTATTTCATGTTTTTTCTTGCTATTGTACATGGCATTTAAAATTTTTACTTGCCAGATGTCCATTCCTAGAAAGAGAAATGCAGTTATTTTTATATATTGGTATGCTATGACCTTATAAAACTTACTAACTCTAGTAGCTTTATTATTGATTTCCTAGAATTTTCTAGATAGACATCTATTTTCCCAGTAAAGACACTTTTATTTACAAATTTTATTCCTTATTTTTCTTGATTCACTGAACTGTGTAGAGCCTCCTGGACATTTTTTCTTTTTTTGAATGCTGAGCATACACAACCATTCCTTGTTCCAAATCTTAGGGTAAAAAAATGTTACAGTTTACCCTTAAATATGATGTTACCCTATAGGGTTTTCATGGACTAAATTTACCCTAGTTTGCAGAGAATCTTTTATTATAAATGAGTATAAATGTAAAGTTTCAACTCATATGTAACACTTTTATTATCTGAGCCCAAATGCCTGATTCATCGCTCTTTTCCTGATTTGAGTACAGAAGGTTATAAAGCTCTGCAGGACACTCTAGGACACACTGAATAACTATCCAATTTAATTCTACGAACAGAGCTTTGTAATTGCTCTGCAATATGCAAGCTACAATAGAAGATTTAAAGATATTATGTAATATGCACCCTGATCTCAAGAGGAAAAGGAAGTGAACTCTTAATGTTTCCTGTGCCCACCACTGTGCCCACCGTGGTACCTAAAAGCAGTATTTCTTATAGTCTCCAGTCGCACCCACTCTGAAGTAAGGCATAACTGAAGTAGCTCTTATGAGGAAGCATAGGTTAGAGTGCTTAGATAGGAAAGCACAGGACCTGTAATTCTACTACAGCATATGAATCCAAGAGCACAAGTTAACAGCTCTTGACGCTGGTTGGATCACTTAAAATCTCTCTCTGAGCCTAGCTCTTAAAGTCATAAAACAAGGATAACAACCTCATACAGATGTCATAACAACTAGCTGACATGACTTTGGAGCCTTGCTTAGCACCTGGTAATCTCCGTTATCATTAGGGACGCTGCTGCTGCTCAGTTGCTTCAGTCGTGTCTGACTCTGTGCGACGCTATAGACGGAAGCCCACCAGGCTCCCCCGCCCCTGGGATTCTCCAGGCAAGAGCACTGGAGTGGGTGCCATTTCCTTCTCCAGTGCATGAAAGTGACAAGTGAAAGGGAAGTCGCTCAGTCGTGTCCCACTCTTCGCGACCCCAAGGACTGGAGCCCACCAGCCTCCTCCGTCCATGGGATTTTCCAGGCAAGAGTACTGGAGTGGGTCGCCGTTGCTTTCTCCACATTAGGGATGAGTAAACTTATTAAAATCATAGCACTTAAATAAAGCTAGATAAACTATAATTCATGGCTCTAAACTGCTCTTTTAACAAATGAATGAATTATAATTCAAACGAAATGGAAGTTTGGGAATAAGTAAAAATTCAGACGTCTCCCTTAAAGTACCATTTATCTTCACATAAATGCCCTCCAACAAGGATGACATGTAGGTGTGGAAACAAATTGGAAGAGTGGGGAATGATAATGTGAGAATGTGGAGAACCACATTTTCAGCCTGTCATCCATCCACTGGGTGACCACAACTAGGTCATTTAATCACCTAGACGTCCATGCTTCATCAGATAGAAGCAGTAGTCTCTTCTGACTCTATAGATGACCTCAGACAAGGGCACAGGCTGACAAAACCCAGAAGACTGGTCTGTAATGACAACTCCTCTCAAATAAAAATAAGTTGGAAGGAAAGGGAAGCACTGGCTACAGCTTGTATCAAATGCTGTCACTTAGCTGTTTAAAGAACTTCAATAGATCTTACTTGTCTGTAATGAAACTGAAAGGGTTAGTCGCTCAGTCGTGTCTGACTCTTTGCGATCACATGCACTGTAGCCTGCCAGGTTCCACTGTCCATGGAATTCTCCAGGCAGGAACAGGAGTGGGTTACCATTCCCTTCTCCAGGGGATCTTCCCAACCCAGGTATCAGACCTGAGTCCCCTTCATTGCAGGCAGGTTCTTTACCATCTGAGTCACCGGGGAAGCCTATATGGAAAGTCCAGATTTCCTAGCCTAGTGTCTTAACCCATTTAGGCTTCTATTAAAAAAAAAAAAAAAAAAAAAAAACCAGACTGGGTGACTTAAACAGCAGAATTTTATTTCTTGGAGCTCTGCAGGCTGGTAAGTCCAAGATCAAGGTTCCAGGAGGTTCAGAGTCCAGTAAGAGCCCACTTCCTGGTTTATATCTCGCTGTGTCTTTATATGGCAAAAGGAGCCAGGGAGGCCTCTGAAGTCTCTTTTATAAGATCATTAACCCCATTCATGATGGCATGATTCTCATGATATAATTTATCACCTGAAGGCCACACCTCCATATATAATCACATTGTAGATTAATTTTCAATATATGAAAATTAATTAATTTCCATCCTTCAGTTCAGTCGCTCAGCCGTGTCTGACTCTTTGTGACCCCATGGACTGCAGCACTCCAGGCTTCCCTGTCCATCACCAACTCCTGGAACTTACTCAAATTCATAGTCAGTGATGCCATCCAGCCATCTCATCCTCTGTTGTCCCCTTCTCTTCCTGCCTTCAATCTTCCCCAATATCAGGGTCTTTTCAAATGAGTCAGTTCTTCATATCAGGTGGCCAAAGTATTGGAGTTTCAGCTTCAACATCAGTCCTTCCAATGAACACCCAGGGCTGATTTCCTTTAGGATGGACTGGTTGGATCTCCTTACAGTCCAAGGGACTCTCAAGAGTCTTCTCCAACACCACAGTTCAAAAGCATCAATTCTTCGGTGTTCAGGTTTCTTGATAGTCCAACTATCCATACATGACTACTGGAAAAGCCGTAGCTTTGATCAGATGGACCTCTGTTGGCAAAGTACTACTGTGTCTATTTTTTAATATGATGTCTAGGTTGGTCATAACTTTTCTTCCAAAGAGCAAGCGTCTTTCAATTTCATCGCTGCAGTTACCATCTGCAGTTATTTTGGAGCCCAAGAAAATAAAGTCTCTCACTGTTTCCACTGTTTCCCCATCTATTTGTCTGTAATTTCCATCCTTGATCCCTCCCAAATTCATGTCCTTTTCATATGAAAAATACATCCTTTGTATCCTAGTAGCCCCCAAAAGTTCCTTATTGTTACGGCATCAACTTCAAAGTCTAAGTCCAAAGTCTCAGCTAAAACATCATCTAACTTAAATACAGGTGAGAGTTAAGATATGGCTTAACCTGAGGCAAATTCCCTCCAGCTGTGAACCCGTGAAACCGAACATGTTATGAAACCAAACTTCCAAACTACAGCAAAGGAATGGGCATGGGATACACATTCCCACTCCTAAAGGGAGAAATGGGAAGGAAGGACAGATAGGTCTCAAGTAAACCTCAAACCTGACAGTGCAAACCAGTTAAAGCCTAAGGTGAAAGAACAGTCCTCTTGGGCCTGATGCTCCGTCTTCCAAGCACACTGGGAGGACCTCAGCCCCGCTGAGCAGGAAGGCCCCGTGGCCACTCCCCGCCCGGGCGCTGTGGCTGCCGGCCTGGCGTCCTGCGCCAGAGGCTCTGTGTTTTGAAACCGAGGGCGCCGTGGCCATGTCCCTGCGGGTCTGCTGGGCACAGTGCCTGCAGAAGCTTTCATGTCCCCTCGGGTATGCTGGGCACAGTTCCTGCAGCAGCCCTTGGCCTCGGCCCCACCTCAAGGCACGGGGTGAGGGCAGCTTGACTCTGCCTGAGCCTGGGAGTTGGTCCCATCCTTTGAAACCATTCTTCAGGGGCCCTTGCGCTCAGGGTCTGTAGTGGGAGTGCAGCCCTGGTGATCTCGGACGCCTCTGGGGGTCATTCTTCCATTGTCTTGGAGAATCGCTTCTGGCTACTGGTGAGATTGCAGATCCGCAATACTTTTCTTATCAAACCAGTCACTTGGCCTACTCTCCTGTTTTTGGTGGCTGGCTGGGTCTTTGTTGCAGCTCATGGGCTTCTTCAGCTGCGGGGCGTGGGCTCTCTAGATGTGCCATGTGGGCTTCAGAACACACAGGCCCAGCTGCTCTGTGGCACACGGGATCCCCTGACCGGGGATCAAACCTGTGTCCTCGGCATTGGAAGGTGGGTTCCTAACCACTGGACCACAGGGGAAGTCCCCACTCGATCTACTCGTAAATGTTCTCATTTTTTTTGTAATACAAATGGACTGAGAATTTTCCACACCATAGAGTCCCACTTCCTTTTGGCTTAATAATTCCACCCTTAAATCATTTTTTTCTTCTCACATTTTACTATAAGCTGTCTGTAGAAGTCAAGCCTCACCTTCAAAACTTCACCTAGACATAGCTTCAGTTAAACTTCATTGCTTACAAGTTCTATCTTCCACAGCATACTAGAACATAAACACAGTTCAGCCATGTTATTAGCCACTTTATACCAAGATCACTGCCTTCTGGTTTCCAATGACATTTTCCTCATTTCTGTCTGAGATCTCATCAGTGACCTTTATCATCCATATTTCCACCAGCACTTCATTCAGGATTACTAAGGTGTTCTCTAAGATGGAAGTTTTCTCTGCAGCTCTCCTTTTTTCTTCCTGGGCTCTCACCAGAATTGCCCCTAACAGTTCATTCACAATAATATAAGCCTTGTCTAGCATGCCCCTCAAAGCGTTCCCTGCTTCTACTCATTACCCAGTTCCAGATCTGCTTCTGCATCTTTGGGTACTGGTGATAGCAGCAATCCCACTTCTTGGTAACAGATTCTGTCCTGGCCCATCTGCGATGCTGTGGTAAAGGTATGCGTGAACTCACGTGCGCTCCACACTCATTCCATGTCTGACTCTGTGATTCTATGGACTGCAGCCCACCAGGCTCCTCTGTCCATGGAACCTTCCAGGCAAGAATTCTGGACCAAGTTGCCATTTCCTCCTCCAGGGGATCTTCCCATCCCAGGGATCAAACCTGCATCTTGGGTGGCTCCTGCTTTGGCAGGTGGATTCTTTACCACTGAGCACTTGTGAATCCCTGTACTAAATACTAGGTAGTTTAAAGGATAAAAATGTACTTCTCATGGTTCTGGGAGCTGGGAAGGCCAAGATCAGGGTGCTAGCAGGTTCTGGGTCTAGTGAGGACCCACTTCTTGGTCCACAGATGGCAGTCTTCTCACGGAAGAAAGGACAAATCACAGGGCTCTTTTACAAGGGCACAGATCTCACTGACAAGGGCTTCACAGTCATGACCTAATCACCTGCCACAGATTCTAACTCTCAACCCCACACACTGGCAGTGAGGTTTCAACGTGCGGCTCTGAAAGGACACGTTCGGCTCCCGGGACCTACACACCATCTGACGGTATCTAACTGCTCACCACTGGCCGTCACACTTGCCACACCCCCGCCTTATGTTCTTGTACCCACTCTTCCCGCTCCCTGGACTTTGGTTCCTTTCTTCCTTCATCTTACTTTATACCCAAGGAATTTCTGTTCATCCGTCAGGACACAGACCAATGTCTCTTCTTCAGTGAACCCTTTGCCGGGTCTCAGAATTAGCTCATCTTGTACATTCTCGTGAAGCACATAGTACCTAGCACATAATAGCATTTGATAGACTGCATTGTTATCCATTTATATCTTGACCTATCTGTAATTCTGAGCACAATTATAGGGAAAAACCCACATTTGACTATGTTTGATCTTGAGCGTCCAGTTCATCTCATAGGTGACAAGTAAATCATTATAAACCTGAATATATGAATTTTGAGTAGATAACTTAAAATATCTTAGAAAGTGAAAGAGTTAGTCCCTCAGTCAGGTCCCACTTCTTTGTGGCCCCATGGACTGTAGCCCACCAGGCTCCTCTGCCCATGGGATTCTCCAGGCAAGAATACTGGAGTGGCTAGCCATTCCCGTCTCCAGGGGATCTTCCTGACCCGGGGATGGAACCCTGGTCTCCTGCACCACAGGCAGATTCTTTACCATCTGAGCCAAGTCCTAAGTATGGGAAGACGAATCCGGACAATCGCAATAAACTCCCCTCTTCAATAGATGAGACAATAGAGGCTGAAGACTTGCCCACGAGTGAGCTGGGCCTTCCCTGGTGGGCCAGTGGTTAAGCTCCACTTCAGGAGGCATGAGTTCTATCCCTGGTCGGGGAGCTAAGACCACATATATGCCGTGTGGCATGGCCAAAAAACAAATTTACAAAGAGTAAATATAAATAAGCAAAACTAATGAGTTGATGGTAAACGCAGTCCTGGGTTTGTTTTCTGATTCCTCCTGTAGATTTTACTTCCTGTATACTATCTTAAGGCAGAGAGGAAAAATAATTTGGGACCACAAGAAGAAAATAATGTCAAAGATGATTCTGTTCTATTGTTTCCCTCACCCTTTGGTTTTATAGATGGTGTTTTTCTTGCCTTCGGATGTTACTCAAGAGAGTGAACTATCTGTTCCTGACGAAAATGCTGTCATACAATTTGAGCTACAAGAAGAGTCTACTAGTGCTGATTCAACGACGAACATAAAGCCTGTTTTCTTTGGAGGCTATTCATTCTTCAAGTTAAGAGTCACAAAAAATCAGTTTACCTTCCGACATGCAGGCAGGAGAGGCAGTAATAGTTTCAACACATCTTCTCTGTTTATGGAAGATGAACGACAGAAATATGTCCCTCAAACTTTAAGCCTTTATGGGGAAGAAGTGGAGGTGAAACATTCACCTCCCATTGTAGAGCAGAAGTCCTCAGAAATCATGATGAATACTGAACCACTTAAAGACGAAGACCTACAGGCTGCTATCACACAATCCCCAGAAGAGAAACCTCCACTGTTGCAGGACCAAGCCTCAAAACTCCAACTTTTTCCATCTTATTCTGTAAAAAGTGTCCACAATTTACCACCCCAAGACTTGCCATACCAAGCTCCGAGAGCCAAAACTTTGCCAGAACAAGACTTGCTATCTGAAGCGTCAACATCTGTCACAGAGTCTCATGGAATTACATCCCAAGACAAGGAATCCCAGGGCATACCACTGCAAAATACACAATCCCATGACATGCTATCTGACTACCTACCGTCCCCAGACATGCCTGCCCAAGACCTCCCTTTCCAAAGACAAGCCCTGCCGTTACAAGCCATACCGTTTGGAGCCATATCGTTACTTTCTGTGCAGTCCTCTAATATGCAACACCTAGATCGACGGTCTCTGGATTTTCAGCTACACAACACCCAATCTCAAGAACAGAGAGCTGTGCATTTATCGTATCAAAACATTAAATCGGAAGTCATGTTAATGACCGAAGAATGGAAACCTGAAGAGGAACTTCAGAGCAGGAGACCATCAAAGCAGCATTCCCAACTGCAGCAAAGCAAAGGCTGTCCGTGCGCAAAACAGAAAGCCCTTGACATGTACATTCAAGACCAACCACACCCAAGGAGGAAATCCCTAGACAAGCACATCAAAAGCTGGCTCTCTCCAAAAAAGCAATACATAGATAAGGAAATCCAAGTTAGTCAAACCATACTGCAACTCCCAGACCAGCAAGCTGAGAACCTGCGAATCCAAGAGGAGAAACCCCCGAGGCAGCTCTACCAGGATATGCAAATCCAGGAGTACCATGACTGGCAGTCTCCAGACAGGAAAGTCCAAACCTGGCAATCTTTAGGCCAACAATCCCAAGAAAGGAGAACTCAAGACTGGAAAAGCAAAGAATGGGAAAAACAAGAATGGCAACTTGAAATGCAGCATTCCCAAAATTGGGACTTCCAGACCTGGCAAACCCAAGATTTACAAGTGAAAGAATCCCGAAAGCAGAGATCTCTATTCCAAGAAACCCAGACTCTGCATGCCACTATTCCATCTGACCTAGATGAACAATCCCAAGATGTTCTACAAGACAGTCAGCACCAAAATAAAGACCAACAAGACCTTCAATCTGCAAGAATCCAAAAAGAAGTTATAGAAACAGATGCTGTGCAAACAAGGGGCATCAAATCAGAGGACACGAGTTGCGGAAAAAGCCAGACTCCAAGTGACTTGCAGTCAGAAGACGCGAAGTCAGATTTTAACTGTTTCTCCTACCAAAGCTCAGTACAAGAACTTCACTCCACAGGAAGTCAAAAACAAGATATGGAAACAGATGCTGTGCAAACAAGGGGCATCAAATCAGAGGACACGAGTTGTGGAAAAAGTCAAAGCCCAACTGACCTGCAATTAGAAGACATAAAACCAGATTCTAACTGTTCTTCCTACCAAAGCTCAGTACAAGACACATATCACGCCTATATGTCCAATAAAAATTCAGAACAAGATGTGAAACAAGACACGTCAACTTGCTCCGCTGTATGCAAAGAAGGCCAGTCTTTAGCTTCCGCCTCCTGTGGCTCAAAAGAAAGACAGCAATCTGAAGACTTGGGCTAACGTGCAGACTCTCCCACACGCTGCACGACTCCTGATTTTGGAACCGACTTAGGGAAAAGCAATCTCCAACCTCTGTGTGCAGGTGTGGTTACTACCTTATTTACTCACCAGAAAACAAAGGGCAAGCAAAACACTCAAATACGTGTCCTTAATTATAATAAAATGAGAACAAATATTAATCCTATATCAGAACTTTCTGGCGTGAAGAAATAATTCACATTTAAACTCTGTTATCAAGGTTAGTGTCTCAGTTTATGATCACTAATTCTTTTTACAGCTTAATATTTAATGGACTTACTCTTCCATGGTGCTAACATGTTTTGCCTTCACCTTTGTGTATTACAGAAGCTCAGTAAGTCAACCAGGAAGAAGTCTATGCAGCTAAGGGCTCAAGGACCAAAAGAGTTGGCAAGGAATAAAAATCAATCCCACCATGACCCTGTTTTGCTCTTTCCAATCACCCAACTTACTCCCCGCTCCAAATCTAAATCTATGTTGAGGATACGGACTTTGTTCAATTAATGAGGTAGGATGTGGCAGTGAGTACAGAACGTGGTGGCGAGCGAGAGAGAGAATAAAACATACCTAGAGACAGGGAAGTAGGAGGCAGGGAAGGGAAGAGATGCAGAAGTCACAGTAGAAATTATGACAGACTCGTGAATTGCGTGAAGCTCTACTGCCCGTCATGCGGCTCTGCTCGCCCTTCTAATTTCACAAACTCACGACATACACTGTCACCCTCAGTGGTCAAAGGAAACTGTGATCACAAGCCATCAGTTGCCCTCCATCCTCCAAGCCTGATTACATTTGCAATCTTCTTTCTCCTTGAACTGTGTTTGATACATTTGGGGTTATTCACCAGCATTTTTCCCGCTAATATTTATTAGCGGGAAAAATTAAGACATCACCCTTGATGATGTCTGCATTTTTTTTCCTTTTTCTATTTCAAGAAGTTTAAATAGTATTTCAGGAATATCTCTTCAACGTCCTTCTTTTTTGAAATCACAGACACTCTCATAGTTCTTTCGTATTCTTATGAATACCCCAAGATTGTGCTGTATCTATGTCTTCCACAGGATTCTGCATAAAGGATCTTTCTAGTAGGGATTCAGTAAATTATGTATAAAAACATAAACATGAGCTTGGAGCCTTCACCGAGAGGCGAGTGAAATTACATGCAGGAGGGTAGTGATACACAGAGCTGGAGAGACTGGCTGTGTGCTTTTTTTTGGCTGGGAATACTAATTTTTTTTGGTCCACTAGCAAATAGATCTGCAAAAAAAAAAACAAAACAAACAAAAAAAAAAACCTTTAAATACAGGATAATAAAAATTGAACATTAACATTCTTCTTCAATTTTGTGTAAGCTCTGCAGTAGAGAAAAATATACGAACTTCAAACAGCTGCAAAAATAGTGTCTTAGGGAGAAAACAGTTTCTACATCAATACAAAAAAAAAAAAAAAAAACCTGGCATTTTTCTCATTCAACCCAGTCCTTGGGCAGGTGGAGGGTGGAGAGTTGCCACTGGTCACTCAGAGAAATGCCAGCTCTTCCTCTCCCCGCTGACCCACCGGGGGCTGGGCAAGCTGGGCTGCTGCTGAAGAATCTCAGGGTAAAAGCAAGATTAAAATCCACTTGGGAAAGGGCGTGCTCCCCCTCTGCCAGCTGCTGGAGAGTCCAAGTGCTCCCCTTGCTTCCCCTTTCTGAGATACTGACACCAGCCCAGCAGTGAATCTGGGTGTAGTGTTGACAGAACCGATGTGTATAGGAGCCAATAAAGGAGAGTCGCTGTGCGAAGCAGCTGTTTATAAAGACAAGGTGCGAAAGGAGGAAGGGAACCAGAGCATTTATGATTTACTTAAAGGCAATCCAAGGGTTTTCTTACTACCTTATTTTAAACATAATATATTTCTCCTAGAATTGTTATTGGGGTTTTTTTTGGGGGGGCGGTAATATTGGGAAGACCCGATTTTCTGATGCTACTACCTTATACCCACAGTTGCCAAGAAACCTTGGGAAAAACGAGCTGGTTGTTCAGAAGTGAACTTTAATTTGCTCGACTGAACATCCCAGAGCTAGGAGGTGGGAAGGTGGCCATAACCGGTGGAGTGCTGATGAGGTGACGCTCCCACTTCCAGGCTTGACTCCAAATGGCCTGCATTATTCTCACACTCTCTTCTTTCTCTCTTGTCCTGGTCAGATGGAGAGAACCCAGGGCCCAGAAGAGGCTGAGCTCTGCAGAGAACTGAGCATTGTCCATAAATAGCTGCACAGATTAAACCCATTGCTAAACATTCAGCTAGACTGTGACCTAAGAGGGAAACCTTTTATGGTACTAGGCTGAGGAAAGATGGAATTATTGGCCACAGAAGTTATTCTGAATAAGAGTTACTCAGGCAACAACAACAACAAAAAACAACATACTTCAAATCTTGCTCAAAATGGAAAAAACTCTAACTGCTATCCCCTTGTATTACCTATCCCCTGGAGAAGGGAGAGGCTACCCAGTCCAGTATTCTTGGGCTTCCTTGGTAGCTCAGATGGTAAAGAATCCGCCTGCAATGCAGGAGACCTGGGTTCCATCCCTGGGTTGGGAAGACTCACTGGAGGAGGGCATGGCAACCCACTCCAGTGTTGCTACCTGGAGAATCCCCAAGGACAGAGATGCTTGGCGGGCTACGGTCCATGGGGTCACAAAGAGTCAGACACAACTGAGGGACTAAGCAAAGCACAGCACATGTAACAAATTACCACAAACACAGCTGTTTGAAACAATACAAATTTATTCTCTCTCAGTTTCCATTGGTCAGAAGTCAGGTTATGTTACTTACTCCAATACTTGGGCCACCTGGTGCAAAGAGCCGAAAAGACTCTGATAATGGGAAAGATTGAAGGCGGGAGGAGAAGGCGGCAGCAGAGGATCAGATTAGATAGCATCATCGACTCTTATCAATATGAATCGGAGCAAATTCTGGGAGATAGAGAAGGACAGAGGAGCCTGGCGTGCTGCTGTCCACGGGTGGCAAAGAGTCGGGCACGACCTAGGGACTGAAGAACAACACAGATTACTTGCTCAGGGTCTCCAGCAGCTACAGTCAGGGCACTGGCCAGATCCGTGGTTCTGAGGCGTGGGATTTTCTTCCAAGCTCGTTCATCACTAGAAGAACCCAGTGACTCGCAGCTGTGGGTTTGAGTCCCTGTGTTCTTGCTGTCTGTCCGCCAGGGGCCACTCTCTGCTCCTAAAAGCCACCTGCATTTCTTCCCATGTGCTTCCTTCCACCTCCAAGCCAGCAGCGGTTTGAAGTCAAAGTCCTTCTCCCCTTATCACCCATCAAGGGTATGATAGAATTATGGCCCCCAAGAAAATCCCACGGCCTAATTTGCAGGACTATGAATACAATAACGGAGAAGGCAATGGCACCCCACCTTGTCAAGTCCTTCTCAAATTTCTACTTCTGTTTTTAAGATGTCCTGTGATCACACTGAACCCATTCAAATAATCCAAGACAATCTCCCTGTTGTAAAGTAAGCTCAGTAACTGTCTGTGAAGTTCCTTCTGTCACTAAAGGTAACATATTCATGGATGTGATATTTTATTGTATTCATGCTGCTGCTACTGCTGCTAAGTCACTTCAGTCGTGTCGGACTCTGTGCGACCCCATAGACGGCAGCCCACCAGGCTCCCTCGTCCCTGGGATTCTCCAGGCAAGAACACTGGAGTGGGTTGCCATTTCCTTCTCCAGTGCATGAAAGTGAAAAGTGAAAGTGAGGTCGCTCAGTCGTGTCCGACCCTCAGCGACCCTGTGGACTGCAGGCTTCCAGGCTCCTCCGTCCGTGGGATTTTCCAGGCAAGAGTACTGGGGTGGGGTGCCACTGCCTTCTCCGTTATTGTATTCATAGTCCTGGAAATTAGGCCATGGGATTTTCTTGGGGGCCAGAATTCTATCATACCCTTGATGGGTGATAAGGGGAGAAGGAAAATGATTCAGTATATTTTGATGTAAGATTTTGTCCTCTAATACATTAACTTGCCTTGTCACAGTAGAAGTAGCCCTTTTTTTATGATTTCAATAATCACAGTTATTTATTTACATGGTTTAAAAAATCAGCTAGCCACACAAAATTATCTTGAGTCACAAATAGGCCCATTTTTAACTCAAAATACTTCTAATTCAGCCTGAACCAGAAAAATGTCATGTTCTATGAATACCTTGATGTGAAAAAGTGGAGAAACACTGGTCTTCTCGCAATGGAAGATCAAGATTTAACTTTTTTCCAAACCCCAACCAATATGTACATGATCATCTCCACCCCCCGGGCTCTCTAAAAAGCTGGCAGTTTTGCTCAGAGAGACATACCGTTTACATCTTTATGACAATATATGCCGTCAGAGCTGAACTATTTACTATTTTAAAAATTTGAGCAGTGATTTTTTTTTCCCCTGGAATTATGGTTTTTATTTTTCTTTTTTCTTTTCAACCCAAAGCTCTCCACTAGTTTTTCTAAGTCCTCTTAACACAATGATTCATATTACAAATTGTATCCGTTTCATCATGTTGAAGAAGTTTCCACTGGAGATGTGCGGGCGCTCACTCCCCATCACTGGCGCCAGCGGCCACCTCAGGACTGCTGCGCCATCAGCTTGGGATTTTTTCCACGACCCTCTTTCACTTCATATCTCATTTATTTCTCTCTCTTGCTGTCCTCCGTTATTAAGAAAGCAAAAACAAGAAACAAAATCACATATTCCAGTAACTTTCCCCCCCCTTTCTCCATACACAACATATTTATTGATTTTCCTGTTATGACGAACTTTTTTTGTGGGTGACTTTGTAACACAGAAACAAAAATGAATACACACACATACTTTACTACATTTCATATTTCAGTATGCATTTTTTACAATTCAAGCTCTGTAAAGTTTTTCTTTTGTTTACATTTTAAAGTAATTATAGACTCATTCAAAATTCTTTGAAGCTGCAAAGATAAGAGTGTGACGTGCCGTTCACTTGTATCATCCATGTGGCTGCATCTTAGGTGGATGAGACGCGAGATCAAACCCAGGAAGCCGACACTGGCTCACTGCAGTTCCTTGAACTGCTCAGTTCTTGTCGTCTTTTATCCCTCACTCCTTTATGTGTTTGAGAGTGTTGGCTTGTAGTTCAGTTCAGTCACTCAGTCATGTCTGACTCTTTGCGACCCCATGGACTGCAGCACGCCAGGCCTCCCTGTCCATCACCAACTCCCAGAGCTTACTCAAACTCATGTCCATCATGTAGGTGATGCCATCCAACCATCTCATCCTCTGTCCTCCCCTTCTCCTCCCACCTTCAATCTTCACCAGCATCAGGGGCTTTTCCAACAAGTCAGTTCTTCACATCAGGTGGCCAAAGTACAGGAGCTTCAGCTTCAGCATCAGTCCTTCCAATGAACACCCAGGACTGATTTCCATTAGGATGGACTGGTTGGATCTCCTTGTAGTCCAAGGGACTCTCAAGAGTCTTCTCCAACACCACAGTTCAAAAGCATCAATTCTGCGCTCAGCTTTCTTTATAGTCCAACTCTCACATCCATACACGACTACTGGAAAAACCATCTAGCTTTGACTAGATGGACCTTTTTGGCAAAGTAATGTCTCTGCTTTTTAATATGCTGTCTAGGTTGGTCATAGCTTTTCTTCCAAGGAGCAAGTGTCTTAATTTCATGGCTGCAGTCACCATCTGCAGTGATTTTGGAGCCCAAGAAAATAAAGTCTCTCACTGTTTCCATTATTTCTCATCTATTTGCCATGAAGTTATGGGACTGGATGCCATGACCTTAGTTTTTTGAATGCTGAATTTTAAGCCATTTCTTTTCTTTCATCTTGATCAAGAGGCTCTTTAGTTTCTCTTTGCTTTCTGCCGTTAGGATGGTGTCATCTGCGTATCTGAGGTTATTGTATTTCTCCCAGCAATCTTGATTCCAGCTTGTGCTTCATCCAGCCTGGCGTTTCCCCGATGTACTCTGCACATAGGTTAAATAAGCAGGGTGACAATACACAGCCTTGAAGTACTCCTTTCCCAATTTTCAGCCAGTCTGTTGTTCTATGCCTGGTTCTAACTGTTGCTTCTTGACCTGGATACAGTGTTCTCAGGAGGCAGGTCAGGTGGTCTGGTATTCCCATCTCTTGAAGAAATTTCCACAGTTTGTTGTGATCCACACAGTCAAAGTCTTTATAGCATAGTCAATGAAGATGAGGTAGATGTTTTTCTGGAATTCTCTTGATTTTTCTGTGATCCAACATTTGTTGGCAAATTGATCTTTGGTTCCTTTGCCCCTTCTAAATCCAGCTTGTGCATCTGGAAATTTTCAATTCATGTACTGTTGAAGCCTCGCTTGCAGGATTTTGAGCATTACCTTGCTAGCGTGTGAAATGAGTACAACCTTGTGGCAGTTTGAGCATTCTTTGGCGTTGGCCTTCCTTGGGATTGGAATGAAAACTGACCGTTTCCAGTCCTGTGGCCACTGCTGAGTTTTCCAAATTTGCTAGCATTTTGAGTGCAGCACTCTCACAGCATCATCTTTCAGGATTTGAAATAGCTCAGCTTGAATTCCTTCACCTCCTCTAGCTTTGTTCATAGTTCATTCTCTTTCATTGCGGGGTTGCATTGTATGTATGGCTGTACCAGATTTCATTTAACCATTCATCTACTGAAGGACATTTGGTTGTTTAATAGTTTTCTCTTATGCATAAAGCTGTGAGAAACATTCACGTGCCGATTTCTGCGTGAAAACAGTTTCATTTCTCTGGGGTAAATGTACAGGAGTACAGTTTCTGGGTTGTATGGTAAGTATGTGTAAAGTTTTGTAAGACCCTTCCAAACTCTTTTCGAGAGTGGCTTTACATTTTTACATTCCCCCCAGCAGTGTAGGAGAGATCCTGTTTCTCTACATCGTCACAAGCATTTGGTACTATCACTTTTCTATTTTAATCATTCTGCTAAATTTGCAGTTATATCTCACTGTAGGTTTAATTTACCTTTTCCTTAATAACTAATGAACATGCTTTCATTTCGCCCAGTGCCTTTTCAGAAACAGCACACAGCTGATAAAATTTGGGACTGTGCCTGTCTGAAATGTTGTAATTTATATGCTGTCAATAGTTGGATGGTTTGGTTGGCATGTAAAAGTCTCGTTTAGAACAATTGCTCTTCTGAATTCTTAAAGGCTGATTGTCTTCTCATTTCCAGTATTGCTACTGAAAAATCCAAATACTAATATTTCTAGTCTTTTATATGTGACTTGACTTTTCTTTCCTCTTGGAATCTTCAAGGATGTTTCACTTGTAGCAACTGTTCTGAAATTTAGTCATGTGGGTCTGTTTTCATCAATTTTTCTGGGTATTCAAATGTAAATTTTTAAATTATTTTATACCCCTGGTTTTTCTCTTTTTCTCTTTCTGTAACTGCTATTGGAACTCCTGAATTAGACTTATTATTATCCTACTTTTTCATTATCTTATTCTTTCTTCTATTTTCTGTTTTCTTGCTCTTCTTTTCTGCATTATGGTTAATTTTCTCTACTTCTTATCAAAACTGTCTACTGAGGTTTTCTTTCTGACTTTCATTTCTATTTTCAAGAGATCTATCAATATTTATTCTCTACTTCCTCTTTGAACAGCCAGTAACAGCAATTCTTGGAGGCAAATCCTAAGACTAGGTGCAGGGGCAAAAAGAACAGGCCAGCTCAAGGGAAATAAATTACCTGGTCAAGAAGAGGCTGCTGCTGCTGCTAAGTCACTTCAGTCGTGTCCGACTCCGTGCGACCCCATAGACAGCAGCCCACCAGGCTCCCCCGTCCCTGGGATTCTCCAGGCAAGAACACTGGAGTGGGTTGCCATTTCCTTCTCCAATGCATGAAAGTGAAAAGTGAAAGTGAAGTCGCTCAGTCGTGTCTGACTCTTAGCGACCCCATGGACTGCAGCCTACCAGGCTCCTCCGTCCATGGGATTTTCCAGGCAAGAGTACTGGAGTGGGGTGCCAGTGCCTTCTCCACAAGAAGAGGCTATCCAAGCTATTATCAAGTAGGATGGATTAGAGTCTGGAACTCTCTGCAAACTCATCAATAATTTTTGTCTATGTTAATTCCTGAATGGTCAGATCTCATAAGATAGCTGCTCTCTTGCTCTCTGTCCAGCCCCTGCCTAACCTGGCCCTGCCTCACAGAAGCCAATCTACAAGCCAATCTACAAACAAC
The DNA here is from genome assembly GCF_029407905.1 of Bubalus kerabau. Classification (NCBI taxonomy): domain Eukaryota; kingdom Metazoa; phylum Chordata; class Mammalia; order Artiodactyla; family Bovidae; genus Bubalus; species Bubalus kerabau. The sequence continues at coordinate 84,731,076 of NC_073638.1, forward strand.
CCAGATGTTGAAACCAACAGAAGAGTTGTTTTAAAGCACTTTACAGTAGCAATACTGGAAGTGAGAAGATAATCAAGCTTTAAACATTCAGAAAAGTAACTTCTAAACTAGAAATGGGGGGAAAAAAAGCCACTTCTGGACTAATTCCGTGTGACGAATCCAATGTTCTTATAAAAACACATAGGACATTTAGTTGATGAATAAAGCAGACTTAACTTTGGAAAGAAAGCAAACATAACATAAAACCAAGCATCTGGCCACCATGAGTAAAGTGGTAATAATAACAGAAACAACATTTACTGCTATTGTTTTTATTACAATTTATATAACACCCACTGCATGCCAGATACTTTATAGTTCATTCTCTATTGTCCTGAAAGTGAAAGTCGCTCAGTTGTGTCTGACTTTTTGCGACCCCATGGATTATACAGTCGATGGAATTCTCCAGGCCAGAATACTGGAGTGGGGAGCCTTTCCCTTCCCCAGGGGATCTTCCCAACCCAGGGATCAAACCCAGGTCTCCCGCACTGCGGGCAGATTCTTTACTGTCTGAGCCACCAGCCACTTAGTATCGAATCAGGGTCTCCTGCATTGCAGGCAGATTCTTTACCAGCTGAGCTATCAAGGCAACAGTTAGTATTCCCATTTTTAACAAGGAATGAAATATTTTAATGAACATGCGAGGTAATATGAATATGTAAGTAAATATATCACTTGGCCAAGTCACCATAACTAGTAAATAAAAGGGCCTGGAATTAATTCTTAATTTCTATGCTCTAAGGATTGAGTTTTCTACTCAATATATCTCCAGAATTAACTTGCATGAATTAAAGCATAATAAAACTCAGCTTCCACACTTTAGATAGCTATTACTACAATGTTCCAATCATCATGCTTAGAGAAGCGGGTAGGGGAGAAAGAGAAACTGGAAAAGGTCCAGAGGAAAGTTAAAACTTGAGTGATGAGGATGAAATGGTACATTATAAAGTATCTGAAATAGAGTTTGCTTACTTTCGAGAACACTAACTCAGCATCAAAGGATTTTCATAGAGGACGATCTTCATTAGGATTCTATGTCCACAGAAAATTGAATGAAAAAAGGTAAATTCAGAGAAAGGAATTTTAATGAGTTCTAACTGGCAAATGGCTAGACACTGCCATAGCAGCATTTTCAAAGTAGGCAGACCTGATATAAACACAGGATGCCAACACAGAATGTATAAAGAACACAGTTCTTCCCTCCCCTTCATCCATGCACTAAGAGAGCAGCTCCTTCTCTGAAGATGCGGGAGTCCATTTTTCTATCCCTTGAATCTGGGTTGTCCATGCCAGTGATCAATGGGACATTAGCACATATGATTCAGGAGACTTTCGAAAACCATTTGAGATGCAAGAGTCCACCAACTGCCAGATATGTGACTGCGTGCATGTGTGCTAAGTCGCTTCAGTTGTGTCCGACTCTTCGTGACCCCATGGACTGTAGTCTGCCAGGCTTCTCTGTCCAAGGGATTCTCCAGGCAAGAATACTGGAGTGGATTGTCATGCCCTCCTCCAGGGGACCTTGCCAACCCAGGAATTGAACCAGCATCTCTTTTGTTTCCTGAATTGGCAGGCGGGTTCCTTACCACAAGAGCCACCTGGGAAGCCCAGATATGTGACGGAAGTCATACTAAATCATCTAGCTATGGTTTCTCCACTAGCTAACCACAGATGCATGAGAAAGCCTGATAGAGAAGAGCTGAGCTGGACCAGACCAGCAGACTCACCCAACAGAACCCAAAGAACTGTGAGCAATATCAAATGGTGGCTGTTTGAAGCCACTGAGTCTTAAAGCGGGTTGTTCACAGCGAAGGTAATAAAGGTCTGTCTAGTCAAAGCTATGGTTTTCCCAGTAGTCATATACAGATGCAAGAGTTGGACCATAAAGAGAGCTGAGTGCCGAAGAATTGATGCTTTTGAACTGTGGTGTTGGAGAAGACTCGAGAGTCTCTTGGATTGCAGAGAGATCAAAGCAGTCAATCCTAAAGGAAATCAATCCTGACTATTCATTGGAAGGACTGATGATGAAGCTGAAACTCCAATACTTTGGCCACCTGATGGGAAGAACTGACTCATTGGAAAAGACCCTGATGCTGGGAAAGATTGAGGGCAGGAGGAGAAGGGGACAACAGAGGATGAGATGGTTGGATGGCATCACCGACTTGATGGACAGGAGTTTGAGCAAGCTCTGGGAGTTAGTGATAGACAAGGAAGCCTGGTGTGTTGCAGTCTATGGGGTCCCGAAGAGTCAGACGCAACTGAGCAACTGAACTGAACTGAACTGAAGCTAATAAAGTAAGCTGGCAAAAAACAAGAGTGACAGGCCAAACAGACACAACGTCTGCTTCAGGATGCAGCTAATTAATTCTGTGGCCTGAGAGGTTTTGTTTTCTACCTGTCTGAAGATAGAGAACTAGAATCAATGTCCTTAAAACTCATTTATTTGAGAATTGAAATGTCTTTATAGACCATTTAGTCCAACCTAATAGGTGCGCAGATAAGGAGGCTGAAACCAGGAGGGGGCTGTGACTTGCCCAAGATCACAGCGAGTTCCTGACTGAATCGGGTCTACTGGTCAGATCCTCTGAACCCAGATCTGGGCCTTTTACTCACTAACCTTCTTGAGATGGTGACCAGTCCTGAGATTCCATGACTATGACTCATCGGTTCTATAATTCCAAGACAAAGCACAATGGCACTGCTCCAGACAGCCTTGGTACAGAAGAACATGATCTAGGCTGAAGCATCAACTGAATCATTTTTTTTGTTTCACTTCAAAATCTCAACTACACCATCATGGATTCAAGAGCTGCACACAGTCCTGTGTTTCTAGTATTTCCTCCAGACATCACTATGCCTGAATTTCAGTCAGGGGATATTACAGGCACAACCTATGACTCTAGCATGCCCTTTCCAAAATCACTTGCTACAAGAATGAAAATCTTAGGGGTGAGTAAGATTTTCCCCCATGTAAATCCTACAGAGGGTATGTTAGAGGCTTAATGTTTGTTAGCCCCCAATTTGTATCTGAAATCCTAAGCCTAATGTGATGGTATTTGGAGATGGGGTTTTCGGGAGGTCATATGTTTCCGATGGTGGAGCCTGCATGAATGGGGGATTAGAGCCCTTGTAAGGAGAGGCCAGAAGGCTAGCTAGCTTTATTTCAACAGCACTCTGCAACCTGGCAGAGGACCTCCTTCAGAACCCAACCATGCCGGGAATCTGACCTCAGACTTTGGGTCTTCAGAACTATGAGAAATAAATTTCTGCTGTAAGCCACTCAGTCCATGGTACTTTGTTAAAGAAGCCTGAACTAAGACAGGGGGTAAGAAGAGAAGGGGGGAAAATATATATATATATATATATATATATATATATATATATAGTAGAATGATGTTTATTAAATTTATTTTATTGAAGTGTAGTTTATTTACAAAGTTGTGCTAATTTCTGTTGTGCAGCAAAGTGATTCAATTATATATACATTCTTTTCCATATTCTTTTCTATTATGATTTATCACAGGGTACTAAATATAGTTTCCTATGCTATAGAGTAGGACCTTGTTGTCTATTCATAATAGTTTGCACCTGCAAACCCTAAACTCCCAATCCAACCCTGCCCCCACCTCCCCTCCCCCTGGAAACCACAAGTCTGTCCCTAGGTCTCTGAGGCTGTTTCTGTTTCATCGATAAGTTCATTTATGGCATGTTTTAGATTCCATTTAGATCTAAATGGTATCATATAGTATTTGTCTTTCTCTTTCTGACTTACTTCTCTTAGTGATAATCTCTAGGTCCATCAATGTTGCTGCAAATGAGATTATTTCATTCCATTTATAGCTAAGTAATATTCCACTGTGTATATAAACCATGGTGGTGATGGTTTAGTCGCTCAGTCATGTTCGACTCTTGAGATCCCAAGGACTGTAGCCCGCCAGGCTCCTCTGTCCATGGGATTCTCCAGGCAAGAATACTGGAGTGGGTTCCCATTTCCTTCTCCAGGGGATCTTCCTGACCCAGGGATCGAACCCCGGTCTCCTGCATTGCAGGCAAATTCTTTACCAACTGAGTTACAAGGGAAGACCTATATCTTCTCTATTTCTCTGTTGATAAAACATTTAGGTTGCTTCTATGTCTTGCCTACTGAAAACAGTGCTGCTATGAACATTGCAAGGGCTTCCCTCGTGTCTCAGCTGGTAAAGAATCTGCCAGCGATGCAGGAGATCCCAGTCCGATTTCTGCGTTGGGAAGCTCTACTAGAAAAGGGATAGGCTACTCATTCCAGTGTGCTTGGGCTTCCCTTATGGCTCAGCTGGTAAAGAATCCGCCTGCAATGTGGGAGACCTGGGTTCAATCCCTGGGTTGGGAAGAGCCCCTGGAGAAGGGAATGGCTACCCACTCCAGTCTTCTGGCCTGGAGAATCCCATGGAGTGTATAGTCCATGGGGTCGAAAAGAGTCAGACACGACTGAGCGCCTTTCACTTTTCATGAACATTGCAGTGCATGTATCTTTTTGAATTATAGTTTTGTATGGATAGATGCTCATGAATTGGATTTCTGGATCATATGACAATACCATTTTTAGCTTTTTAAGGAACCTCCAGTTTTCCATTCCCATCAACAGTGTAGGAAGGTTTCCTTGTATCCACAGCCTCTCCAGCATTTATTTTTGTATATATTTTTAATGATGCTCAATGTGGCCAGTGTGAGGTGGCACCTCCTTGCAGCTTTTCATTTCTTAATAATTAGTAATGTTGAGCATCTTTTCATGTGCCTGTTGACCATCTTCTTTGGAGAAGACCATGTCTTCTTTGGAGAAATACCTATTTATATTCTATATATTTTTTGATTGGGCTGTTTGTTTTTTTGTTGTTGAGTTGTGTGGGCTATTTGTATGTTTTGAAAATTAAGCCTTTGTTAGCGGCATCATTTGCAAATATTTTCTCCCGTTCTTTAGGTTGTCTTTTTGTTTTCTTTATGGTTGGTGACACCATGTTTCAAGGTAGGAGCCAGTTCCAAAGTTTATGTTCGTAAATTCAGGAGATGTGTATCACTTCTATATCAATCCTGTGTAAGATTCTATAGAAAGGAAAACATTAAATGAATAAGCCAAGATCCCTGGACTCTTAAAAGTCACATAGTAAAAATCCCCAAACTGACTACCTGTACGATTTTTTTCCAGTCAAGTTCAGAAAAAAGAAAGGAAGGAGAAAATTGAATAGAAGTCAACACACTAAATTCTATATCTCAGGTTGTTTAGTTCTACAGTTTCATATTTTCCCAATGAAAAATCAAAATTCAGTCTGACAACAATGATATGGTATTCGTGTATGTGGAAACTTTTGCAGAAAATCTCCCTAATACTGTAAGTCTTCATCTATTCATCCATCTATCCACTTCATCAACATTAATTATCAATTATTTAGCAATCTTCTTTTCAGACAATGTGGGGATTCAGATATGTTTGAGGCTATGAAAGTGTTAGTAGCTCAGTTGTGTCCGGCTCTTTACGACTCCATAGACTATGGCCCACCAGGCTCCTCTGTCCATGGAATTCTCTGGGAAAGAGTACTGGAGTGGCCATTCCCTTCTTCAGGAGATCTTCCCTATCTAGGGATTTAACCCAGGTCTCCTGCACTGCAGGCAGATTCTTTACTGTCTGAACCACTAGGGAAGCTGTTTGAAGCTATAATATTGCCCAAATCTTAGAAAATATCCTTTCAATACCCAGACCTCTAAGAATAGAAAATAGAAATAAATCAATATTTTTTTCAGGAAAAATAAAGAGATTAGTACATAAATATGGTCCACTGACATGAGGAATGGGGCCATCAGTCTAAGCTGCATTAGCACCTATTCAAATATAATGACATCCAAACTTCTGCTGAAGAGTGAAAATTAGTTTTGAAATACACGTTATTAAACTACATGCAGGAAACTATGTTTAACATCATGGGGCCTATAAAACAAACAATCTAGTTTCTCTCACTGAGGAGAGAAAATAAATAATTTAAAACTAATAGAATGAAAATGTGAATAACTGCATTCAATGTAGTATTTACTAAAACTCATAAATGGTGTTGGTGGTGGGGCAGGAGAACCCAGAGGGGAAACAGTTACTTCCAGCTAAGGGGATGAGGCAACATCATGGCAAATCTGAACACCGAAGAAGTGATGCAATTTTAGAAAGCAGAGAGGAGGGAGGTAGAATATTCTAGATGAAGAAAGCATAATGGACAAAAGTTCACGGTGGAACAGCTATCATGAATGGCAAAGGAGAGCTGGGAGAAAAAAGCTAGGCTCAAAAGATGTGAGAGGATTGAAAAAGGACAAAATAGAAACAACCAGGATGGATAAGTAAAGTGTGGTACATCCACACAATGGAATATTGCTCAGCAGTAAAAAGCAATGAGCCATCAAGCCACGAAGGGACAAGGAGGCCCTAAAGCACACACTGCTGAGCGAAGGAAGCCGGCTTGCACAGGCCACCAACTATCACGTGATGCCCACTATACGACACCCCAGAAAAGCAAAACTACAGAGACGAAACCATCAGTGGCTGCCAGGAGACAAGGAGGGAAGGGCAGGTGGAGAGGTGGAGGGTGGGGGACTTTTAGGGCAGGGAAAACTATTGTGTACAATAGTAAAGGGTGGGTATGTGACATTATACATTTCCCCAAAGCCCTGGAACACAACACAGAGACTGAAAGTGTAAACTGTGATCTCTGGTTGACAGTCGTGTGTCAATGTTGGCTCATCAGTGTTAACAAAAGCACTATCTGGTGGGAGATGTTGATATTTGGGTAGGAGGTGAAGGAAGGGGATAGGGCGATATATGGAAACTCTCTCCATTTTCCACTCAATTTTTCTGTGATTCTAAAACTATTTTTAAAAATAAAGCTTACTATTTTAAATAAAATGGTAAATATGGTAAATTTTATATGTACATTTTACCATGGTATTAAAAAAGTACAAAAAAATGAATACTAAGTGGTGAGGAGAAGTAACCAGGAAAGTAATTTGGAGACCTAATTTCCAGGAACCCTGTAAACCATCCTTACTCAGATTTTATAACATAGATAAGTATTAATATTTTCCAGTCTGTAAAATCAATAAAATAACCTAAGGAGCTTTATAAAATACATACCAAGTCTCCAGACCTTGTTCTGCTGCTGCTGCTGCTAAGTAGCTTCAGTCATGTCCAACTCTGTGCGACCCCATAGACAGCAGCCCACCAGGCTCCCCCATCCCTGGGATTCTCCAGGCAATAAGACTGGAGTGGGTTGCCATTTCCTTCTCCAATGCATGAAAATGAAAAGTGAAAATGAAGTCGCTCAGTCGTGTCAGACTCTTAGCGACCCCCTGGACTGCAGCCCACCAGGCTCCTCCGTCCATGGGATTTTCCAGGCAAGAGTACTGGAGTAGGGTGCCATCGCCTTCTCCGAGACCTTGTTCTAGAACTACCTAATTACAATTTTGAGGGGGTGGGGGCCGGAGACCATTTTCAACACTTTTCTGAATGAATTTGATGAGCGCTGTGTTTCAAACAATACTGAGAAAAGTAACGGGATTGGGCTTCTCTTTTACACTGTCAAACAGGGAAAATGGATGCTCGTACAGCAAGGCCAGTGAGAAAACAATTTAAATGGTTTAGACGAACGGTAGCAGCCACTGAGCTGAACTTACTCCCCAGATATCAAGCTTTCCCACTGCAGGAGCAGTGACTGCCCGAGAACACTTAGGCCTTGAGAAGCAGAAGACGATGTGTGCCTGCTGGAAGACCTCTCGGCAAGGAAGGACGAGAGAAGGGGATCAACTTCCCAACCGCAGATGGAGAAGAGCGGAGAATATTCGCACATACGCACTGACACAGGGGAGGGGCTTGGGGTGCGTGAAACAGGTGCCCGACATTGCTGATGACAGAAAAACAGGAAAGAGCAAAGCCAAATATTTATGATTTTGAAAACAGAGGGAAGAGGAAAGCTTGGTTACTTTCTGATCGCAGGAGGTCAAGGGACATTCGAAGAGCAGAAGATGACTTTAAGCCTCAGAAAAAGATGGCACTAAAAACAAAGAAAGAGAGGGCAGAAAGAAGACAAGGTTTAAAGGGAGAAAAGGGAACTTGGTTCTGGCACATAGAATGCAAGGCGGCAGTGGGAGACTCAAGTGTTGGTGTTTGACGAGAGCTGAACACGCGAGTGTGGAGGTGAGGAAGACGGCACCGTTTACAATGGGCCTTTATAAACAGTACTTGCTATGGAAGTAGTGGCACTGTACAGGAGACAGGGATCAAGACCATCCCCAAGGAAAACAAATGCAAAAAAGCAAAATGGCTGTGAAAAGAAGAGAAGCAAAAAGCAAAGGAGAAAAGGAAAGATATAAACACCTGAATGCAGAGTTCCAAAGAGTAGCAAGAAGAGATAAGAAAGCCTTCTTCAGCGATCAATGCAAAGAAATAGAGGAAAACAACAGAATGGGAAAGACTAGAGATCTCTTCAAGAAAATTAGAGATACCAAGGGAACATTTCATGCAAAGATGGGCTCGGTAAAGGACAGAAATGGTATGGACCTAACAGAAGCAGAAGATATTAAGAAGAGGTGGCAAGAATACACAGAAGAACTGTACAAAAAAAGATCTTCACGACCCAGATAATCACGATGGTGTGATCACTGACCTAGAGCCAGACATCCTGGAATGTGAAGTCAAGTGGGCCTTAGAAAGCATCACTAGGAACAAAGATAGTGGAGGTGATAGAAATCCAGTTGAGCTATTCCAAATCCTGAAAGATGATGCTGTGAAAGTGCTGCACTCAATATGCCAGCAAATTTGGAAAACTCAGCAGTGGCTACAGGACTGGAAAAGGTCAGTTTTCATTCCAATCCCAAAGAAAGGCAATGCCAAAGAATGCTCAAACTACCAAACAGTTGCACTCATCTCACACGCTAGTAAAGTAATGCTCAAAATTCTCCAAGCCAGGCTTCAGCAATACGTGAACTGTGAATTTCCAGATGTTCAAGCTGGTTTTAGAAAAGGCAGAGGAACCAGAGATCAAATTGCCAACATCCACTGGATCATCGAAAAAGCAAAAGAGTTCCAGAAAAACAGCTATTTCTGCTTTACTGACTATGCCAAAGCCTTTGACTGTGTGGATCACAATAAACTGTGGAAAATTCTGAAAGAGATGGGAATACCAGACCACCTGACCTGCCTCTTGAGAAATCTGTATGCAGGTCAGGAAGCAACAGTTAGAACTGGACATGGAACAACAGACTGGTTCCAAACAGGAAAAGGAGTTCGTCAAGGCTGTATATTGTCACCCTGCTTATTTAACTTATATGCAGAGTACATCATGAGAAACACTGGACTGGAAGAAACACAAGCTGGAATCAAGATTGCCAGGAGAAATATCAATAACCTCAGATATGCAGATGACACCACCCTTATGGCAGAAAGTGAAGAAGAACTAAAAAGCCTCTTGATGAAAGTGAAAGAGGAGAGTGAAAAAGTTGGCTTACAGGTCAACATTCAGAAAATGAAGATCATGGCATCTGGTCCCATCACTTCATGGGAAATAGATGGGGAAACAGTGGAAACAGTGTCAGACTTTATTTTTCTGGGCTCCAAAATCACTTCAGATGGTGACTGCAGCCATGAAATTAAAAGACACTTACTCCTTGGAAGGAAAGTTGTGACCAACCTAGATAGCATATTCAAAAGCAGAGACATTACTTTGCCAACAAAGGTCTGTCTAGTCAAGGCTATGGTTTTTCCTGTGGTCATGTATGGATGTGAGAGTTGGACTGTGAAGAAGGCTGAGCGCTGAAGAATTGATGCTTTTGAACTGTGGTGTTGGAGAAGACTCTTGAGAGTCCCTTGGACTGCAAGGAGATCCAACCAGTCCATTCTGAAGGAGATCAGCCCTGGGATTTCTTTGGAAGGAATGATGCTAAAACTGAAACTCCAGTACTTTGGCCACCTCATGTAAAGAGTTGATTCATTGGAGAAGACTCTGATGCTGGGAGGGATTGGGGGCAGGAGGAGAAGGGGACGACAGAGGATGAGATGGTTGGATGGCATCACTGACTCGATGGACCTGAGTCTGAGTGAACTCTGGGAGTTGGTGATGGACAGGGAGGCCTGGTGTGCTGCAATTCATGGGGTCGCAAAGAGTTGGACATGACTGAGCGACTGAACTGAACTGAACTGATGGAAGTAGGGGAGCTTAGTGTCTGAGAAGGTGGACTGGGAATACATGAAGACAGAAGACGCAGACTCATATATTTTACACCTTCTAATCACTGCATCATTCTCACCAACCAAAACACTACTTGGTGTTGTAGGGCATCACAAATGTGGCAGAGAGAGAAAAAAAATAGAAAAATATAGAAAAGATGGGGGTGCTCTGGGCCCTGGGCGATGACGGTACCTCCACAGGCTCAGAGGACTGGTCATCAGCAGAAGGGTTTTCTGACTGTCCACTACCTGAGGCCAGGCTGGTATGGTGATTTATTATTTTTTTATTGGAGTATAATTAGCTTCCCAGGTGACTCAGTGGTAAAGAATCCGCCTGCCAATGCAGGAGACATGGGGGGCGGGGTTGACCTCCTGGAGCAGGAAATGGCATTTTACTCGTGTTCTTGCCCGGAAAATCCCATGGACAGAGGAACCTGGCAGGCTGCAGTCCATGGGTCACAAATGAAATGGAAGTGCAGTCGCTCAGTCGTGTCCGACTCTTTGTGACCCATGGACTGTAGCCTGCCAGGCTCCTCAGTCCATGGGATTTTCTAGGCAAGAGTACTGGAGTGGGGTGCCATTGCCTTCTCCAGGGGATCGTCCCTATCCAGGGATTGAACCCGGGTCTCCTACATTGTAGGCAGACGTCACAAATAGTGGGACAGAACTCGGCGACTAAGCAGGCACGCACAACTGCTTTACAAGGATGTGTTCATTCCTGCTGTACAACATGACGTCGTGAACCAGCCACATTATCCATTTATCCCCTCCCTCTTGAGTCTTCCTCCTTTTCCACTCACCTAGGTCATCACCAAGCAGCTAAGCTCCCTGTGCTACGGTGATTTAGAATTAGGCGTTTTTCAGACTCTATCACCTATACGACAAAGCCTTTGAGGTTTCTCCCCCAGCTTTACTGAGACATAACTGACATACGACATTGTGTAAATTTAGGGTGTACAATGTGATGATTTGATACACATACGTATTGCAAAATGTTTATACAATAAGGTTAGTTATCACTCCTTCGCCTCATACAATTGCTGTTTTTATTGTGGGAGTGGTGGCGAGAACATTAAAGCTTGGCTCTCACAGCAACTTTTGAGTCCACAATGCTGTCTTGCTAACTACCGTCACTACGCTGGACTCTCGATCCCCAGAACTTAAAACCAAACATTTGTTCCCTTTGACAAACATCTCCGCATTTCCCTGCCCCCGAGTCCCTAGCAATCACCATACTACTCTCTGTTCCTGTGAGTTTGATTTTTTTTTTAATAATTTCATTTATTTTTGGCTATGCTGGGTCTTCATTGCTGTGCGGGCTTTTCTCCAGCTGCGGTGAGCGGGCCGCTCTGCAGCCGTGGTGAGCAGGGTTCAGCAGCTGTGGTTTCCCGGCTCTAGAGCACAGGATCAAGCTGTGGCGCACGGGCCTACTTCGTCCTCGGCATGTAGGATCTTCCAGGACCTGGGATCGGACCCATGTCTCCTTCGTTGGCAGGCGAATTCTTTACCACTGAGCCACCAGGGAAACCCCGAGTCTGAAGGTTTTAGATTCAGCGTATAAAGGACATAATGTGGTATTTGCCTTTTCTTTTGACTTCACTTAGCATAATGCCCACAAGATCCATCAATGTTGTTGTAAAGCAGGATTTCTTTTTGTGATTGAATAATATTCCTGTGTGTGTGTGTGTGTGTGTCTTTATCCACGCATCTGCCAATGAACCTTTAGGGTGTTTCTCTGTCTTGCCTGTTGTGAATAATGTTGCCCTTAACTTGAGAGTATAGATAGCTCTTCGAGATAGTGACTGCATTTCCTCTGGACATACACCCAGAAGTGGAGTTGCCGGATCACGTGGCAGTACTATTTCTCACTGTTTGAGGAATCCCCATACTGTCTGTGCAGTGATACATCCCCGCCAGGAGTGCACAAGGGCTCCCTCTTCTCAACATCCACTCTAGCGTTTGCTCCCTTGTCTCTTTTACGACCGCCATCCTAATAGGTGATACCTATTTGTGGTCTTTATTTGCATTTCCCTGATGCTTGGAGAGTTTAAGACACAGACGTCTCAGCCTCACCTGGAGAGTCTTTCTAGTAAGTACAGGATATGACCTGAGAATCTACATTTCTTATTCCCAGGTGATCCTAATGTTCCCAATCCATGGACTACATTTTCAGGAGCAGGGAATTCGATCATTTTACCTCTCATCAATCACTGGACAGAGGGATCAAGAAAATATCTGTAGAAGCTTCTTACCGTCATCATAAAGAAGTGCCTACCATACTTCCTTTATTTATAAATGGGGTTAATTTCCTTTTAAGCAGAAGATCTCCTAAATTCTCACAGGAAGCCCGCCACTCTGGTCTCTTCTCACCAGGATGTTCTCCTCTATTTGCAGGCTGTCCAGATCCTGTTTGGAGTGATGAACTTTTCTTTTGGAACTGTTCTCCTTTTCACCTTGGAAGATCCATACCCAAGGTTTCCCTTTATATTTATTTCAGGATATCCATTCTGGAGCTCCGTTTTGGTGAGTATAAGTCAGTCAGATTCAATTTGAAGTCATGTCAACAGGGATTTTAAGGAGTTCTTAGTAATGAAATGAGCTACGCTGAGTTGTATGATATGGTTTGAAAAATCAAAATAAAATTTAACTCTGTTGAAATGATTTCCCCATTAATTCATCAGTTACTTGTATTCCATCATTGGGTCTTGAGGTTCCTTTAGGAATATTTGCTTGGGTCTTGAGACTATTCGTCCACTCATCCATTCAAAATGAATTACTATTATAAGTCAGATATGGAAGACCCCTGGTATAGGAAATGGCAACCCATTTCAGTATTCTTGCCTGGAAAATCCCATGGATGGAGGAGCCTGGGGGGCTACAGTCCATAGGGTCACAAAAAGTTGGACACAACTAAGCGACTTCACTTTCACTATGGAAAACAGCATAGAGGTTTCACAAAAAATTATTAAAAATAGATTTATGACCCTGAAATTCCACCTCTAGGAATATACCCAAAGGAAATAAAAGCACTTGGTCAACAGCATCTCTGCACTTCTGTGTTCATAGCAGCTATGATTACAATAGGCAGGCATGGTGCAACCTAGATGTCCAGCAACAGACAAATGAAGACGCCGTGGCACACCACACACAATGAAACGCCCCTCAGTCTTGTTCATAAGAAAATGAGAATATTTTGCCACCCGTGACAACACGAATGAGCTTTGAGGGCATTATGCCAATTGAAATGTCAGACAGAGAAAGACAAGTACCAGATGATCTTGCGTACATGTGGACTCCAGGAAAGAGGTCAGGGGGATGGGCAGAGGTGAGCAGGGAGCGGAATGAATCTGCTCTAAAGGCACACACTTCCAGTATGAGATCTATAAATGCCAGAAATGCAATGCACACCATTATGACCACAGTTAACACTGCCATGTGATACATGGGAAAAATTTTAAGAGGGTGGATCCTAAGAGTTCTCATCACAAGGAACCTTTTCTTTCTTTTTTGCTTTCTCTTTTCCTTTATTTGATACTTATACGAGATTATGAATGGATGGTAACTAAACATATTGGGGTAATCTTTTCATGATACATGTAAGTCAAATCATTAAGTTGTATACCCTAAACTGATGCAGTGGTATAATTCCATTATATCTCAATAAATCTGAGTGGGGGAGAGGGGCAAAGAAAAAGAATAATGCATGAGCCCTTCCTTCAGAGGGCTCTCACATCCTGCAAGAGAGAAAACATGCAAACAGGTCATTTCAAACTGGTCGGTAGATATCACAGAGGCATAGAAAGTGCTTATATAAGCAGAGATGAAAGATCAATTTCCTCTTTAGAGAAGTGGAGAAGCAGCTAGGACTTCTCAGATGTACCTTTGAGCTGCACAGAAGCATTTAATCACATTCAATAAGCATTGTTTTAGCACGTATTCTAGTACCAGAAAACTGGCAGTGTCTGGGGATTCTGAGAAACGGCAGTCCCTGGTCTCAAGGTCTCGGCTGAGTAGTGAGTGTCAGTCGCTCACACGTGTCCAACTCTTTGCGACCCCATGGACTCTAGCCCGCCAGGCTCCTCTGTCCATGGAAGTCTCCAGGCAAGAACACTGGAGTGGGGCTGCCATTTCCTTCTCCAGGGAATCGTCCCTTTCCAGGAATCGAAACTGGGTCTCCTGTGTCTCCTGCCTTGGCAGGCAGCTGAGTCAAGTGTCGGAGAATTATCGTCTGGTGTGATGGGTGATGATAAAGGACACACCAGCTGCTGCTGCTGCTGCTAAGTCACTTCAGTCGTGTCTGACTCTGTCCGACCCCATAGACGGCAGCCCACCAGGCTCCCCCATCCCTGGGACTCTCCAGACAAGAACACTGGAGTGGGTTGCCATGTCCTTCTCCAATGCATGAAAGTGAAAAGTGAAAGTGAAGTTGCTCAGTTGTGTTCAACTCTGTGCGACCCCATGGACTGCAGCCTACCAGGCTCCTCCATCCATGGGATTTTCCAGGCAAGAATACCAGAGTGGGCTGCCATTGCCTTCTCCACACACAAGCTGACTCTGCAGAACAGGGCAGGTTCTCCAGAGACATCTGCAGCTTGACTGACTGTTAAAGGATGAGTGGTTCACCTGGTGGGAAGGAAAGGAGTGGGGGGTGGTTGGGCATTAGGGGCAGTGCTGCCTTGCTGCATACCAAGGGAGAATCACAGGCAAAGGCTTAAGGTATGGGAGGACATCTTCTCTTCTGAGAACAGAGTCCAGCCCAGACAGTGAGAGTGGCAGGATGGAGCTGAAGAGGCTCCAGTCCACATGATTAGAAATTTAAAACAGATACATTGAAATCAGATTGGAAGTTTCCACCAGACAATAACAATACACAGCATGACTCACCTCCATGGAAACTGCCAGGATTTTTCCAGAATTTCCAGCGTATTAGCTGCAACTCCATCTATGTTCTCATCCAAGAGAACACACTGGACTGCAAACGGTTATGAAGGAGGTTTCTTGTAAGAATGGTGGAATCCAGTCTCACTGGCTGTAAACTGATTACACCAGTCTCTCGTGGCATCAGAGCTGAATCCACAATAGCTATGAAAGGAAGACAGATGAGAAAACAAAAGAGCCCAGTAAGGTTAAAAAACTTCTCATGTTCAAATAGGTAGGACCAAAGCAATTTGCTAGTCCCGGATTTCCCCACTATACACTTAGGACAATCATTGCATCGGCGCCTCTCACTGCCTTGGGGACTGTGTGAACTAGGAAGGAGAGATGCAAAGGAAAGGGACAGTGGCCCGTTAACCACGAGAATTCTTTAAATCAGTTCAACGTGTGCATCACTAAGATACGTGTTCTTTTTAACAGTTTGTTAATTCTGGAGCCTTTCTAGTTGCACTGGAAAGAAAAACCACAGAAACTCTGGTGAGTTATATATCCCCTTTTCTAAAGAATTTTAACGTTAAATAAATCATTCCAGCCTTGAAAACGAATTTGGAAAATCATTAAGCCACTATAATTCCACAAACTGCCAAGTACTGACACCAGTCAATGGTGTCTACTTCCTTTTTCACAGAATCATAGAACGCTAGTGCCATTTCCAGGGCATCTAGTTAAATTCTTAGACACTGAGGGTTAATAAATGACTGGCCCACGTTACTCAGTCATATGGGGAGGACAGGTTTCAATGTTCTGGTAACTTCCTCATCCATTTTCTGTAATTCAACCTTGTAAGCAGAATCTCAAAATAAATAACCATGTTAATGAATGCGAACTTTTAATTTACAAGTAAGTTATAGAGTATTTTTACTTTTCCCAAAGAAGCAAAGGCATGAGATATTAATTCATAGGCCAATCAATTATTTTCAGCAAAGGACATCACCTGTGGGCTTGTAGTTCTAGAATAAAATAAAAATTGCAAAGACATACAAGGTTTCACTAAACAATCATAAAATGAAAATGTCGATAGGCCATGACTTTTACTAGAGCATCAAAGGCAAGGTGATGTGGCTGCCCCCTAATTGTTAACTCCTCTTTTGTCTGCTGTGTGCTGCTTCCGGCAATTAAATGGGGGGCAACTTAGGTACGGCTTTGGGGGGATGGAAGGGTCATGCCCAGTTCACTGGGTCCCCTCCTTTCTGTGGACGAGGACCTGAAGCCCACAGAGGTCATGTGAAGGCGCCTGAGGTCACAGGCGGCTCTGGGGCATCTCAGGGCCGTGAGAACAGCCTGCTCTGCCGTGTCCGCGGCTCTGTCCGAGCGCGGCGCTGGGCTGTCACCGCATCCCTGTCTCACTCTCTTTCAGGTGACGCTGAGCCGAATAATGAACTCGCTGAGCGCTGTGGCAGCGGCAGCTGGAACCATCCTCCTCATTGTTGGCTTCCTTATAGATCGAGACTTCTTGTGTGGCTATTCTGGAGAAGCTAGTGAGTGCCACGCGGTTACCACTCTATTCATTGTAAGTGTGATGCACTTTTAGGGCGAGGAGAAATGGGTCTACTCAGGAAGGTTTATTAGCACCCGATTAGCATCAGCTAAAAAACACTGCAGACATGGGTATTGTCTTTTATTCACAAACATCTTACCGAAATCACAGTATCTGATAGACTGTTATGTCAGGCACTGTAAAATAGAGAAATGAAGGCATTATAACCCCCACTTTTAGGAATTCATGGATAAAGAGATAAAACAAGCATACCAGTAAATATATTCCAAAAGATAAAGTGATATATTAAAAGAAAAGTGTGCATATAGCAATATGGTAATAGTTCACTGCTAGATGTACGTATAGTCACATACGGAATATTTTTATGGTACTGGTTTTAATACTTAGACTGGACTTCTGATAAAACATGGTAGATAGAAAACAGGCATTTATTTCTGCTCTTTCCAAAATACCACTGAAGTTAGTGTGAGGAAATGGAAAAAAATATGAATCTACATGGAGAAAAAAATAGTGAGACTCCAAAATTGCTGAGAAAGCTAGAAAAGGGAGATCCTAATAAAAGTAAAATACTTCATATGGCACATTCTAAGAAACACTGAGTGTCTATATGTATGAGGACTACAGAAAGCAAGGCAGAAGAGAAGAAAATAGAGACTGGTTCTGGTAATTGTTAACGGAACTATTTGAATCAAACCTTCTCTGAAAACAAAGAAAAATGCTACATTAAAAAAACCACTTCAAAAACACAGAAGAGCTGAAGAGTCAACTGAAGCTCCTAGATCAATTTTTACACAAAAGCCTAATCTAAAAATCTATCAATGAGATGCCAAAGACCAACACAGCTGCTTCTCCTCAAGGCCTTTTCCAATGTTGTCTAGCTGGAATCTGATTCCCAGCCTAAGCGTAGGGCAGGAGAAAGAGGCCACAGCCCAGAGTCCACTCCAAGTATGAAGACTTAGAAAAAATCTCCACATTGAGAAAAAGGATCTGGGTCCTTGATAGATTACTGTACCCTTCAGGTAAGGGCAAAAAGACATACAAAATCCTCTGCCCCATAACAGCAGAGAGAACTTACTGAACAGAGTAAAGAAAGAAAGAAATCTCCTTGAGAAACTGTGGCCCTATACCAGATCCCCTGACAACCGCCTCCCACCCTGCACCCCGACCAGGACGTGAACCTTTGGTTAAAATAAACTGGGTGACTCCTGCACTGTTGCTGGGAATGCAAACTGGTGTGGCCACCACAGGGAGCCTGGCAGCTCCAGGGTAAAGAACCCGCCTCCGGTACAGGAGGCACAGAGACACAGGTTCCATCCCTGGGTCGGGAAGATCCCCTGGAGAAGGAAATGGCAACCCACTCCAGTGTTCTTGCCTGGAGAGTCCCATGGACGGAGGAGCCTGAGGGGCTACAAGAGACACGACTTGGTGACTAAACACCAACAACTATGGAAAACAGTGTGGAGGCTCCTGAAAATCTGAAAGTAGAGTTTCCATACGAAGCAGCACTCCCACTCTAGGCTTGTACCTGGGAAGAACTATGGCTCAGAAACATACCTGCTCCACATGTTCATAGCAGCACTGTTCACTATTCTCAAGGCACCTTGCTTTCCCAAGCAGCCGGCTCCTCACATCAGGGGGCCAAAGTATTGGAACTTCAGCTTCAGCATCAGTCCTTCCAATGAATATTCAGGGTTGATTTGCTTTAGGATGGACTGGTTTGATCGCCCTGCTGTCCAAGGGACTCTCAAGAGTCTTCTCCAATACCACAGTTCAAAAGCATCAATTCTTCAGTGCTCAGTTTTCTTTATGGTCCAACTCTCACATTCGTACATGACTACTAGGAAAACCAGAGTTTTGACTATATGGACCTTGTCTGCAAAGTGATGTCTCTGCTTTTTAATATGCTGTCTAGGTTGGTCATAGCTCTTCTTCCAAGAAGCAAACATCTTCTAATTTCATGGCTACAGTCACTGCCCAGAGTGATTTTGGAGCCCAGGAAAAATAAAATCTGCCACTGTTTCCATTTTTCCCTCATTTATTTGCCATGAAGCGCTGGGGCCAGATGTCATGATCTTCATTTTATGATGTTGAGTTTTAAGCCACTTTTTTCACTTTCGTTTTTCACCTTCATCAAGAGGCTCGTTAGTTCCTCTTTGCTTTCTGCCATTAAGGTGATATTATCTGCATGTCTGAGGTTGTTGATATTTCTCCCAGCAATCTTGATTCCAGCTTGGTATTCACCCAGCCCAGCATTTCTCATGCAAGTACGTTAAATAAGCAGGGTGACAATATACAGCCTTGATGAACTCCTCTCCTCATTTTGAACACGTCCATTGTTCTATGTCCAGTTCTAACTATTGTTTCTTGACCTGCATACACGTTTCTCAGGAGGCAGGTAAGGTGGTCTGATAGTCCCATATCTTTAAGAATTTTCCAGTTTGCTGTGATCCACACAGCCAAAGGCTTCAGTACAGTTGTACGGCCGATCCTGTTCGTGACACCAATAGCCTTGCTGTTCACGCTGTCTGCACTGGTTGCTGAACCAGGGTAGGCAAAGCATGAGCTAAGAGGCTGGAAGAAGACTCCAGGGGCCTTAGGAATTGCAGACACCTTTATTCTCTCCTGGCTGACACAGCAGCCGTAACGACATACTCTGTAGCTCTCCTCTCGTGGCTGACCGATGGACGCAGCCGGACGCAGCCATGATGCTGCCGCCTTGCAGTGGAGCCCGTGCATCCCTACAGCACAAACTAGCTCGCGGCCAAGCAAGTCCCTCATGGCTCGTGTGGGCAAGGCTGTCGGTGATCTCAGCTGTTACATAACTATTATTTACAAAACGTGGGGTGAGACAGTCTTCTTGGCTAATTTGCTTTCTCCCCTCACTCGTCAGAGAAGCAGAAGTAGATGTTTTGCTGTAATTCCCTTGCTTTTTCTATGATTCAACAGATGCTGGCACTTTGACCTCTGGTTCTCTTTCTTTTCTGATGTACATATGGAAGTTCTCGGTTCACATACTGTTGAAGCCGAGCATGAAGGATTTTGAACTCTATCTTGCTAGTATGTGAAATGAGAGCAATTGTGTGGGAGTTTGAACATTCTTTGGGATTGGAATGAAAACTGACCTTTTCCAGTCTTTTGACAACTGCTGAGTTTTCCAAATTTGCTGGCATATTAAATGCAGCACTTAAAGAGCATCATCTTTTAGGATTTTGAATATGTGTGTGTATATATATATATATATATACACACACACACACACACACACATATGCTAAGTCACTTCAGTCGTTGTCCGACTCTGTGCAACCCCATAGATGGCAGCCCACCAGGCTCCCCCATCCCTGGGATTCTCCAAGCAAGAACACTGGAGTGGGTTGCCATTTCCTTCTCCAATGCATCAAAGTGAAAAGTGAAAGTGAAGTCACTCAGTTGTATCCGACTCTTAGCGACCCCATGGACTGCAGCCCACCAGTCTCCTCTGTCCATGGGGTTTTCCAGGCAAGAGTACTGGAGTGGGGTGCCATTGCCTTCTCCAATATATACACACACACACACATATATATATAATTATTTGTTGTTTAATCACCAAGTCATGTACAACTCTTTTGTGACCCCATGGGCTGTAGCCTGCCAGGCTCCTCTGTCCATGTGACTTCCCAGGCAAGAATACTGGAGTGGGTCATTATTTCCTTCTCCAGGGATCTTCCTGACCCAGGAGTCAGACCCACATCTCCTACATCCCCTGCATTGGCAGGTGCCTGCCAATGCAGGAGATGTGGGTTTGACCTCTGGAGGAGGAAATAGCAACCCACTCCAGTATTCTTGCCTGAAAAGTCTCATGAACAGAGGAGCCTGGAGGGTTACAGTCCATGGGATCCCGAAGAGTCAGGCACAACTGAGCACGCACGCACTTATATATATACAAAACGTCTTTATCCGTTCATCTGTTTGTGGACGTTAAGGTGCTTCCATGTCTTGCCCGTTGGAAACAGTGCTGCAGTGAACACTGGGGTGCATGCATCTTTTTGAACTTCAGTTTTGTCTGCTAATGTGCCCGGGACTGGGATCCCTGAATCACATGGTAACGCTGGTTTCAGTTTCTTAAGGAACCTTCATACTGTTTTCCGTAGTGGATGCAACAATTTACATTCTCACCAACAGAAAACCACTGCATCTTGATTATGGCAGTTTTGTAATAAGTTCTGAAAAGGGGAAGTGCAAGTTCTCAAGCTTGTTTTTCTTTTTCTGAATTGTTCTAGCTGCTATGGGCCTCTAGCTGCTATGGGCCCTCTTCCACATGAATTTAGGCTCATCCAGTCAATTTGGGGAAAAGAAAAGCCAATTGGAATTTTTATAGGTATTACATTGAATCTGTAGACCATTATTGATGCCATAATATACAAAGTTGTTTGATCCATGAACCTCTTCATTTGATTAGTTCTTTAATTTCTTTGTCAATGACTTTCAGTATACAAGCCTGTACTTCTTTTGTTAAATTTATTCCTTATTCTTTTTTTATGCTATTACAAAATTAAGGTTTCCCAGGTGGCACAACCCACCTGCCAATGCAGGAGACTTAAGAGACATGAGTTCAACCTCTGGGTCAGGAAGGTCCCCTGGAGGAGGGCATGGCAACCCACTCTCATATTCTTGCCTGGAGAATTCCATGGGCAGAGGAGCCTGGAAGGTTATAGCCCATGGGGTCACAAAGAGTTGGACACAACTGAAGTGATTTAGCACACATACATGCACAAATGGAATTGCTTTCTAAATTCTATTTTTGCAATATTCATTGCTACTGTGTGGAAATACAGTTGATCTTAATAGACTATATACTCTCACTCTAACTTACTATTTGTAATACTTATTAGAGGATTCCTTAGGCTATTATATATACAAGAACATCAGTTCAGTGCAGTCGCTGAGTCGTGTCCAACTCTTTGCAAACACATGAACCGCAGCACACCAGGCCTCCCTGTCCATCACCAACTCCCGGAGTTCACCCAAACCCATGTCCATTGAGTCGGTGATACCATCCACCCATCTCATCCTCTGTCGTCCCCTTCTCCTCCTACATTCAATCTTTCCCGGCATCAGGGTCTTTTCCAATGAGTCAGCTCTTCGCATCAGGTGGCTAAAGTATTGGAGTTTCAGCTTCAACATCAGTCCTTCCAATGAACACCCAGGACTGATTTCCTTTAGGATGGACTGGTTGGATCTCCTTGCAGTCCAAGGGACTCTCAAGAGTCTTCTCCAACACCACAGTTCAAAAGCATCAATTCTTCGGTGCTCAGCTTTCTTTATAGTTCAACTGTCACATCCATACATGACCAGTGGAAAAACCATAGCCTTGACTAGACAGACCTTTGTTGGCAAAGTAATGTCTCTCTTTTTCAATATGCTATCTAGGTTGGTCATAACTTTCCTTCCAAGGAATAAGCGTCTTTTAATTTCATGGCTGCAATCACCATCTGCAGTGATTTTGGAGCCCAGAAAAATAAAGTCTGACACTATTTTCACTGTTTCCCCATCTATTTCCCATGAAGTGATGGGACCGGATGCCATGATCTTAGTTTTCTGAACATTGAGCTTTAAGCCAACTTTTTCACTTTCCTCTTTCACTTTCATCAAGAGGCTCTTTAGTTCTTTTTCACTTTCTGCCATAAGGGTGGTGTCATCGTATGCAAATTCAGATAGTTTTCCTTCTCTTCCAAAATGGATGCTTTCCTTTCTTTTTCTGTTCAACTGCCCTGGCTAGAACATCCAGCACAATGTTGAACTGAAGTTGCAAGAGCAGACAGACATCCTTATTTTTCTCCTGTACTTTGGGAGAAAACATCTAGCCTTTCACCCTTAAGTAGAACATTGTCTGAGAACTTTTTTCTGGTTGAGGACATTCTCTCCTCTTCCTACTGTGTTGAATATTTTTGTAATGGTGATAAATTAGTTACATGCTTTTTCTCAGCTTACCTATTGAGACGATCATGTGGTTTTGTCCTTTATTCTATTGATATGGTATATTGCATTGATTTTTTTACCCTAAATAAACCTTAGGTTCTTGAGATAAATCCCACGTGGTCATCGTGCAGAATCCTTTTTAAGTGTTGTTGGATTCAGCTTCCTAGTATCTTGTTAAAAGATTTCTGCATCTGTATTTATAAAAGATCTTGGTCTATAGTTGTCCTTTTTGTGTGATGCCTTTGATTCTGTGTCTGGTTAAAACTGGCCTTACAGAATGAGCTGGGAAGTTTTCTCTGCTCTTATATTTTGGGGGGAATTTGTGAAGCAATGGTATTGTCAGTAAACATTTGGAAGAATTCACCAACAAAGTCTCCTGGCCTTGGGCTTTTCTCTGTAGAAGTTATATAATTACTTGTTATAGATATACTCAAATGTTCTATCTCTTCTTGGGTTAATTTCAGTAGTTTGTGTCTTTTTAGGAGTTTGTCTCTCACTGTTGGCATCAGTGAATGAAGAAATATGCCAATAATAATTTTCAAAGAAGATGACCTTGGTGGTGCCATGTGTGTAGGACTGTCTACCAACAATCGAGAACTCTGAACTAGCAGAGAGGGGAGGAAAGGGCCAAGATGACGAGCACATCGCCATCAACAGTGTCTGTCACTCTGAGCCAGGCGGGGGGGCGGGGGTAGTTTTGTTTCAATCATCTTGAGTGGAAGCAGTTTACTTGGTAATTCTGAGGCACTTGCACCCCGTCTGCGAGCTGTTCTGTCTTTTGGACCATTTACTTCTGGAGAAATGCTAGAAGAGTAGAGCTTAAGGTCAGGAAAGGTGTGTGGGGTGGTAGTGGTTAACAAGGTCTTACTGAACAAGGCTCAAGTGTATTCTTTCTCTGATGAAGTTTCTGAAATAACCAAGCTCCTGCCTAAGTTGGCAAAGAATGATAAATAGCTGTCAAAGGAAAGTAGTCTATATCAGAGGGGAAAACTGACAAATTTATTATATCATCCATATTCTCAGGATGGGAGTCAAATCCATTGAAATACTGGTTGAAATATAACACAGAATTAATTTCTAAGGACTCACAATGATTAACTGGGAAGTAAGAAGTTTGGGGGATAGTGACAGCCTTGGAAAATCCACCCCTCCCTGCTGACAAAAGGAATCAGCCGCCTCTGACAGGTGGAATTTGTCAAAAAGAATCTATGCCACAGCAAATTTCTTACACATAAATAAAACTAAAAAAAAAAAACTTCTAATATTTTAAGGAGGAATCCAAGATAGTTGTTTCTAGAAGGGATATTGCTCAAAGAGACCTTTTACTCATTAGTCTCTGTGGCTGGGTAAGGATGATAAAACCTGAAATGACTCCTGCCCTGTGACCTATCCTTACACACGCAGAGAAACACAGATAGGAGGCAGATGGGCAGACAGGATGGCTAGTGGCAAAGCTTGGGCAGGCCTTCACCGAGAAAAAAGAACACAAGAACAAATCTGGAGAGATAATGCAAAAGGACTCTGGGAGACCAGCGTCCTGGACAAATACATAAACCCTGCTCGATGAAAAGGGCTACACTCACCTCACCAGCAAGGACAGTCAAACCCTGGGCAGGGAGGCTCACGGGCCAGGGACCAGCCACCAGATGAGTCACAGGACCGTAACGGTGAGGGGTCTGGCCGGGCACCTTCCAAGATTACTAGCAAAATCTACGACAGTTAAAAGCTTAATTTGTTACATTTGTTAAGCAGAGGAGAGCACAGCTTCTCAGGCCCAACAGACGAGAACAGAAAAGGGCAGCAAGAGCGACTTAACTTCACTTTCACTTTTCACTTTCATGCATTGGAGAAGGAAATGGCAACCCACTCCAGTGTTCTTGCCTGGAGAATCCCAGGGACGGGGGAGCCTGGTGGGCTGCTGTCTATGGGGTTGCGCAGAGTCGGACACGACTGAAGCGACTCAGCAGCAGCAGCAGCACCAGGGTTTCATCAGCTGGAGTCAGTCGTGGGGTGGTTTCAGGGACAGGACAGGAAGCAGTTAGACTTGCAAAGCAGAAGAGTTGCAGGGACAGATGACAATCTTATTTTCGGAAAACATGAATTAACATAAAGTTACCATTAAAACAGTTCTCCGTGGGTTTATCTTGAATAAAATAACGAAGCTCTGAAAAGCCTTATGTTAAAAGCTTGAATTTAGGCGGTAGTCTTTCTCATCAGACTGTGGCACACCCTGACTATTTGCTGAGTTATTTTTCCAAATTAAGTTTTCTTTTCACTTCTCAATTCTCAGCAATCATAACTAAAACTAAAAAATAAAAATAAATAAAGTTTCTGATAATTACAAGAAAGGAAAAAGCAGAAGCAACTGAATAGACAGCTAACTTTCCAAAAGCATCAATAAGATAACAGAACAATATCTTCAACATGCTGAATAAAATAACTGCCAACCTATACTCTATCATTATCCATTAAAATATCTTACATGAAGGTGAAATAAAGAATTTTTAGAGATACAAAAATTGATTTTGCCTCCTGTACACCCCCACTAAAGGAATAATGAAGGATGAATTCCAAATAGAAGGAAAATGATAGCAAATGAGGTACAAGAAAAAAAAGGTCAAAGGACAGAATAGGTGAATACTGCTTGTATAATGCAGTAATAATAATAATAATATACACTAGGACTAAAATGAAGCATTTAGAATATCAGACAGCATTAACATATAAGCAGAAATGGGGAGCAGTGGCACTTCTGCTGCTGTGTCTGCTGCAGGCCTTAGTTTTACAGGTTTCCCTGGTGGCTCAGACAGTAAAGAATCTGCCTGCAATGCAGGAGACCGGGGTTCAGTCCCTGGGTGGGGAAGATCCCCTGGAAAAGGGAATGGCAACCCACTCCAGTATTCTTGCCTGGAGAATTCCATGGACAGAGGAGTCTGGTGGGCTACATTTCATCGGGTCGCAGTCAGACACGACTGAGCAACTAACACTTTAGCTTTATCAGAGAGGAGGGTAAAGGTTTGAAGAACTTGAGACTTCGGTCTGTTTTAATGCTTGAAAGTGAAAGTGTTAGTCACTCAGTTCGACTGTCCATCTCTATCACCCCACAGACTGTAGCCTGCCAGGCTTCTCTGTCCGTGGAATTCTCCAGGCAAGAACACTGGAGTGGGCATCCACTCTCTTCTCCAAAGGGATCTTCCCCATCCAGGGATCAAACCAGGTCCCCTGCATTGCAGGCGGGTTCTTTCCCTTCTGAGCCACCAGGGGGCCCTGCAGCTACACAGTGGCCCTTAATATTGCAGAGGTGTTCCTTCTACTTATTCCTTTCTAGGCCTGTCTCAGCTGTCCTATGTCCTGCGCCGTTCCAGAGATTGCAGAGCAAGCTTTATTCCTTTCCAGGCCTGTCTCAGCTATCCTATACCCTGCGCCATTCCACAGAGATTGCAGAGCAAGCTTGTGCCTGTTTATCAATTTTGTGTCTTGCAACTTCACAGAATTTGTTTATTAGTTTTAATAATTTTTGGTGGATTATTTATCAATAAACAAAAGTTAAGTGCATTCTAAACACTAATAACAAACTCTCAGAAAGAAAAGTTAATGAAACAATCCCATTTGAAATTACATCAAAAAAGATGAATTATACAGGAATAAATTTAACCAAGGAAGTGAAAGATTGGCATACTGAAAAATATGATATTGAATAAAGAAAATAAAGAAGACACAAAGAAATGGAAAGATACCCTCTGCTCATGGATTAAAGGAATTAATATTGTTAAAATATCCATACTACCCAAAGCAATCAACAGCCAATCAATCCCTACCAAAACTCCATGGCATTTTTCACAAATATAGAAGGAAAAAAAAAACAACACTAAAATTTGTATGGAACCACGATACACCACAAATAGCTAAAGTAATCTTGAGAAATAAAAAGCAGAAGATATCGCACTTCCTGATTTCAAAGCATATTACAAAGCTACAGTCATCAAAAAAGTACAGTATGGGCCTAAAAACAGAAAGATGCATCAGTGGGACAGAATAGAGAGCCTAGAAATAAACCCACAGGTCAATAGAGAGCCCAGAAATAAACCCACACATACACGGTCAGTCCATTTATGACAAAGGGGCCAAGAATATAAAAGGAGGAAAGGACAATCTCTCCAATAAATGGTGTTGGGAAAAACCAGGTAGTCACATGCAAAAGAATAAAACTGGGCCACTATCTTTTACACCATACACAAAAATAAACTCAAATGAATTAAAGACATGAATGTCAGACCTGAAACTCCTAGAGGAAGACATAGGAAGTAAGCTCATTGACATTGGTCTTGGCAATGATTTTTTTAATTTGACACCAAAAGCAAAGGTGAAAAAAGCAAAAATAAACAAGTGGAACTACTAATATCAACCTAGAAACTTCTGTATGGCAAAAGAAACCATCAAGAAGATAAAAAGTCAACCTATAGAACAGGAGAACATATTCGCAAATAATATATCTAATATGAGTCTAATATCCAAAATAAAGTTTAAAAACCATACAAATCAACAGCAAAATAAAGCCAATTAAAAAATGGGCAGAGGGTCTGAATAGAAATTTTTATGAAGGATACAAAAGGCCAATAGATACAAGAAAAGATGCTCAACATCATGAACCATCAGGAAAATGCAATCAAAACCACAATGAAATATCATCTCACACCTGTCAGAATGGTTATTATCCAAAAGGCAAGAAATAACAAATGTTGGCTAGAATGTGAGGGAAAGGGGCCTTGTGTACTCATAATAGAAACGTAGTGCCAGCACTATGGGAAACAGTATGGAGGCTGCTAAAAAATCTAAAAATAGAACTATAATATGATCTAGCAAATCCACGTTGGTATTTAATACAAAGCAAACTGCAACGCTAACTCGAAATATGTGTACCCTCCATGTTCACTGCAGTAAGATTTACAATTGCCAAGACCTGGGAACAACTGTCCACTGATGGATGAATGATAAAGAAAATATGAGATACACACACACACACACATACATACATACACAGGAACATTATTCAGTTATAAAAAAGAAATCTTACCATTTGCAACAACATGGATAGACCTTGAAGAAATTATGCTAAGGGACATAAGTCAGATATTGAAAGATAAATGTTGTATGATATCACTTATACATGGAATCTAAAAAATCCAAATTTATAGGAACAGAATAGAATGGTGGTTACCAGGGGCTGGGCAGTGGGTGATTTGAGGAGACGTTAGTCAAAGGGTTTAAACTTCCATTTACAAGACGAATACGTTTTGAAGACCTAACACGTGGCGTAGTGTTACTGTTAACACCACTGGATCACGTACTTCAGTGCCACTAGGAGATTAGGTTGTAAATGTTCTCATCATAAAGAAGAAAAGATGATTACATGACATGATAGCAGTGTTGACTGATGAACACTATGGTGGTAATTCCATCGTAATATATAATGTGTTATATCAACATGCTGTACACCTTCAAGTTATACAGTGTTATATGTCACATATCTCAATTTTTTAAAAAAGTAAGTGAAAATGCCAGGCACAGAATGGGAGATAATATCCTCAATACATGTAACTGATAGAGGACTCACATCCAGAATATATAAGCATTCCCGAAAGTCAACAATAAAAAGACCAAAACATAAAAGTAAGGCCTGCACAAGCAGCTCACAAAGAAAAGCATACCGATAACTAGTGAGCATATATCTGTTCAACATTATTAATTACCAAAAAAATGCAAATTAAAATCACAAGTAAGATACCACTGCACATACACCAGAATGGCTTGAATTAAAAGAACTGGCAAAATTGAGTGCTGGCCAGAATATGAAGAAACTAGAATTCAACCACCTTGGAAAACCACTTGGCAGCTTTTAACAAAATTAAGCATAGACCTGTTTATATATCAGCAATATACCCAACAATGTTCTTGGGAAATCTATTCATAGCAATTAAAAACTTGAAGCAATTCAAATGTCTATCAGCAACAGAGAGGCCCAACCAACAGTGACTATTCGCACAACGGGACACTGATGCCCGCAGCAACACGGCTGAGATGCAATCCATCTGCTGAACACTCACATACAAAATTAACAGGTGAATTTACCCAGCTGTGCTAGAAATCAGGAGAGTGGTTTCCTCTGGAGGGCGTAGGGGAATTGACTAGCAAAGGACACTAGAGAACTTACTGCGTGATGAAGTGTATGGTTCTGATCTAGAAATCACAGAAGGGCAAAGAAAACACATTTATGTCAAAACTCTGCAATGGTAAAAGAACTGGAAGAATATTTTTAAAGCAGATGACAGAGAAGTTTTAAGGTTTTTATACACAAATAGAAAATAAAAGTGAGCAAAAAGTCAAGAACACAATGGAAAAAATAGACAAAAGTTTATGAGGAAGGACCAAACATGCGAATGTAGCAGCCAAAGACACTCAGAGGGACGCTCACATCCACTAGCGGGGAAATGCCAAGCAAATTAACAGAATCCCAGGGACAGAGGAGCCTGGTGGGAGGCCGCATACGGCGTCGGACACGACTGAAGCGACTTAGCAGCAGCAGCAGCATTTATATACACTCGACTGGCAAAAATCAGAGTTATAAAAGTTATGACTAGCAAGGAAATGGTGAAATGGATGCTTTTGTGTACTTAAGCAGCAGAAATATGAAATGTTCCTAAGATTCTGGAAAGCAAGGAGACATTCACCTACATGAAAGATGCACACACCTTAACCCA
Organism: Bubalus kerabau; assembly: GCF_029407905.1. Lineage (NCBI taxonomy): Eukaryota > Metazoa > Chordata > Mammalia > Artiodactyla > Bovidae > Bubalus > Bubalus kerabau. Next base: position 84,760,497 of record NC_073638.1, read on the forward strand.
GAAAGCAGTCCCCACAGCACTGAGTCCCCTGCACATAAGGATGTGTGGGCAAGGATGTTTATTGCAGCATTTTTCAGAATGGTAAACACAAGGAAAAAGACAAAAAAACAAACAAAAAAAAAAGCAGAAAAGAACAGAAGAGGAGAAAGAAGAAATAAACTATTTCCAGTCACTAAAGAATAAAAGAATCATAACTACACCAAGAGATACTGTGCTTAGTCACGTCAGACTCTTGGCAGCCCCATGGATTGTAACCCGCCAGGCTCCACTGTCCATGGGATTTTCCAGGCGAGAATACCAGAGTGGCTTGCTATGTGTGACTTGAGAACAATTTTTCAACCTCTAGTCAAAGCATGCAGACACAGAGAATTGTATGACAGAGTGTCAACCATGCTAATCTTTACAGACCTTCACCAACGAAACACAAGTTGTGGCCAGCTACTCACAGGTGTGTGTCCCCACACGCACTCTTAGTGGCCAGAAAACAAAATATTTTAAAGGTCTTCAGTGGTAACAAAAAGAACACAAGAAGTTACTATTAGCGTTACATTAAAAGTGTCTTTTTCTGCATGTTCCTCTTTTTCTTAGCCTGTAGGTTTTTCCCCCCTCTTTTTCTTTCCTTTTCTATTTTTGCTCCTTTTTCGTTTCTTAACCTTCTTTCTCTTTCAAGAGGCCGCTTTCACAGTATCTCTCTGTATTGCATATTTATCAAGTGTAGTCACATAATTTAGCATATAATTTAGAAAGTAGATGCATAACTACCTCTTGCATAACTTCCTCTAGAAAAACAATGACGCTGTTCTGTACGGGGCTCTGCTGTGCCTGCTGTGTGAAAACACCCACATTTCCTCACAGCCCTCCAGCAGCTCGCTTCCTAAGCGTTAGACACACTTGAGACATGGAGGTCTCATTTCTCGCCCTACCACTGCTGCCCCATCAGCGTCAGAAATTACTATTATATGAGCATTACTGTGCTAATACCCTAACCCTTCATATGTTTCTCTTCTGTTGTAGGGAATTTTGGTTACGTTGATGGCCTTCAGCATCACTGAATTTCTCATTTCCCTGTCTTTCTCGGTTATGAGGGGACCCGCTGAGTGTGGTGACTGTGAGGAATGGGATGGAGCAGAACTGTGAGAATAAAGGCTTGATATGCAATGTGACCGAGAGGCGAATTATGCTGGTGAGGAAAAGCCAGCAGGAACACAGACTCTTAAGGCCAGTAATTCCTTGAAGCAAAGGGGAGTGACTCACAGAGTTGCTTGGTGGGGGGCTGGGGGGGTGGCGGGCAGGGGGGTGGTCTGGGAACTTTTGGCTGATAAAACACATCCTGCCTCTTTGCAAGACCCTCTCCTCCTCTCCCCAAATCACACAGTTGCCATGGTGTCACCTCCTTTGTTAGTGGTCCGTTCACTCAACTAAAGGATGGCAGTGCGGGGCTGGTTGAGAAACGAGCCAGAGCCAGGCTGAGCTGGGCCCGAGGTGCCTCCCGCTGACTTCGAGAGACTGAGCCTCGGGGCTCCTGCTCCACTCGTGTGGGAAGATGGGCTGGCTGCAAGGACGGCTAGGCCCACAGGCCACACTGACCGACGTTAGCCACTTGTAACCACTGGCAGGTGACTGCAGAAGGCACTGCAGCGTTCAGGCACCACGCCACGTGCTTCAGGGGCATTGCTTATTCAACCTCACACACACACAAATCTAAAAGGCAGGCCTTATTATTATACTCATTTTGCAGACCCAGTGAAGCTGAAGCATACAGAGGGTAAGTCAAGTACCCAAGGGCACAGAGTTTGCAATGGCAAAGTCATGTCGCAACAGATAACCCAGATCCAGAGCCCAGTCTTACTCTCTAGCCCAACACACTGACATCGTTTAGATCCTTGGTCTCAGGGCCTCTTGACACTCTGAAAAAATATTTAACTCATCATTATACATTAATACAGGTAATATTTTTACTAAAATAACTCTATTTTAAAAAATAAGAATTAGTGTGGAGAGTAACATTGATATACAGTTTTGTAAATCTTTTTTTTAGGGTTACGTGAGATTCTTTTATTTTTAGCTTTATTGAGTTATAGTTTATTCACCAAAAAACTGCACACATTTATGTGCACATATGCCCGGTACCATCACCAAGCCGCTCAGCCTACCCATCACTTCCAAAGTGGTCCTTCTGTCCTTTGTGGGTTTTGGTTTTAGTTTTAGATTTTAGTGACAATGCTTAATATTAGGTCTATCCTTTTAGCCTATTTTCCAGTGCACAATACCATATTATTAACTATAAATACTCTGCTGGACAGCAGATCTCTAAAACTTACTAGTCTTGTGTAACTTTATATCCATTGAAAAACAAAACCCCATTTAATTTGACTGCACATTCAAGGGGAACTTTCAGAAACCCCAATGCACCACATACCACCTCGTACCAATTAAATCAGAATGTGGTAAGAGTCGGACATCAATATTTTTTGAAGGTTCCCAGGTAGTTGCAATGCAGAGCAAAACTTGGAAACCACTGCTTCGCTCTTGATGGAGACAGATCCTCTTGGTTGCTCCTGTATTCAACCTGCTGCAGTGTCTCACGTCCTGCAGCCTGTGGAGAATGCTGTTGTACGTCCACAAAGAGGGGAAATAAGGCCTTAGTATTATGATGAAAATTGTTCTGAGGTCATAGGCCTCCTACGAGGGTCTCAAGAAACTCCCGGAGATTCGCAGGCCGCCCTTTGATGGCAGCTGCCTGGGAAGAGTTGGGGCTCACCTCTGTCATCCCTCGCTTGTCACTGACACCCTGAAAGAGGTGTAACTAGCCCGCATCGCAGACTGAGGCTCCAAGTGGCTAACTCTCAGACTACAGAAGGGAGCATGATTTAGTTCAGGATTTGAATCAAAATCCCTAACATTAAATCCTGTTACCCTCTGCTTCTTTAGGCATGGGGAAAACAGCATGCCTCAAGAACAAACAAGCAGGTTTTCATTTCTGCTCTAAGCTGGAAGGAAAAGGCATAATTGAGGGCAGAGGGTGGGGGAGTGGGGTTCCGATGAAAAGTAGATGGTAGCCAATGGGTAGGGTTCTGATGGGTAGGGTTTAAGGTATATTTGAGGAGGAAGGGCCTGTCATCTAATAATACGGGCTTTTAAGCCAGGCATTGGTTTTGACCTTTAAAGCAAAGTGACCTGAACACATCATTTAACCTTTTGAGCTTTAAATTCCTACACTGAAATGTAATGATACTCCCTACCTAATGTGTTTACTGCGAGCCTTAAATGAAATGTGAATGGATTCTATGACTGCTTGGAACGTAAAAATCACTCAGAAAATGGTGGGCTTTCTTTGAAATTTATAATTGCAGTTATCTTGCTTCCCAAACATCACTATCACTTACTCTGTGCCTTAGAGTCCATTTCCCCCGTTTCCTCTGAACTTTGGTTCCCACAGTTATAAAACGGAATCAATACCATAGGTGTTACATGGCCAGTGTTTGGCATATAAGCAGATATGCAACTAATGTTATTTTTTTTAATATAAAGTAGTCCCTCAAAGCAGAAGGAAGGGGCTTTCCTGGTAGCTCAGTGGTAAAGAATCCACCTGCCGATGCAAGAGCGAAAAAAAGCCAAAGTGTTAGTCACTTAGTCGTGTCTGACTCTTTGCGACCCTGTGGACTGTAGCCCACCAGGCTCCTCTGTCCGTGGGATTTCCCAGGCAAGCGTATTGGAGTGGGTTGCCCTTTCCTTCTCCGGGGGATGGATCTCGCTGACCCAGAGAGGGAATCCTGTCTCCTGCATATCCCGCACTGCAGGCGGATTCTTTCATCGCGGAGCCACCAGGGAAGGCCTGGAAGGCCTCAGGCCTCACAGTCCTCCACGACTCAGACCCTGGGGCGTTGCCGGCTGTCGAAGCGCCTCAGCAGATATGCGCAGACCCGCAGCCGGAACCTTAAACAGACGGGGGTCTCACGTGTCCACCTCTCCACTCTGCGACGTCAGTGAGAGGCGGCCGCGTGGCTTCTACCTGTGTGTGCTCCACCGCAGCAAGTTCCCTGTTCAAATGCCAGCCTGTCCCACTGAGGAGCTGCCCCAGCGGTGGGGAGATGGCACTTTTTCTACGTTGCCCCCAAATCAGCCTCTCCAGAACGACTTTTACTTGGTGTTTATCATCTGATTCCAGATCACCTTAAAGAAAAGAGGGAGAAATAGAAAAGAGAGAGAGAGCAAGAGAGAGGGTGTGAACTGACGTCAGGTTCAGCCGCAGAGCTGCCGTGTTTCGGCCCTTTAGACTTGGCAAACGACTGCCCAACTATAGCCCTGGGTCTCTGATGAGATAAATCAATAGATATGAAAATGTAAAAGTCAGGGAAAATCCAAACTATGAACAAAAAGGTTGTATACTGTAGGGCAAGGGGTACAGTATCTTTGGACAAAGCTCTCTTTGCTTCCTGTTCCATACTGATTTGATTTGATCCATCTTCCATCTCACTCTCCCGGCCATCATCTTCCTCCACCCCCTCTTATCTGGCTCTAGGCTCCGGAGTCACACAGCTCCAGCCCCTGCTGCAGAGAGGACACAGGGGACTAGACAGGCGGAGGGAAATGGCGAGCATGGAGGTAAAGGTGCTATTTCAGTGACACCCCAAATGTGGAGCTCTCACCTAAGGCTTCCGGGGACTCGATCTATAGCACCAAACAACATTTTTAGGCCATCTCTACTAAAAAATCAACATGAGACACGCATGGTCCCACTAGAACTCTACGTATGGGCCAATGAGGGTGCAGAGGGCACACACCACTTCCACTGTAAGGGCTAGGTGACCCCGCATCGCTCTGCGCAGATGCCTCCTTCCACAGCAAATGGAAAAAGGGAAGAGTCCTAACAGCCCTTCTTGGGAGAATTTCTAGAGCCCTTCTTGCCCTTGGGGACCATCCACACCTGCTTGCAGGGCGGGGGTACACAGTCCTAATTAAGGCAGCGTGAAGTACGCCTGGCAGTCCCTGGGGTCTTTTTCAAGAAGTGAAACCTCCTGGTATGGCGGAACTTCTTTGTATATCCTCTGGCTCTCATAACTGTGTATTAAACCCAAGCCATCAGCGCAGAGCCCAAGGCAGCAGAAGCCCCTGACTTCCTGTCACCTGGTATCCCTCGGCGCTCCCAGGCCTGGCCCTGCTCACTCTGGCCCCCGTGTCCTGGGGAAACGAGCTGGTGAGGTGAACTCGGCGGCCAGAACCCACACATCAGCCCTTGAGCCTTGAGACCTCGGAGACTCAGGTAAGGAATTCATTTGCTCTGTTTAAGTGACTGTGAGGCAGTGGTGGATACGACACAGGATGGTTCACGAGACAACAGTCTCAGCTTTGATTCTAGGGCTTCCCTGGTCAGGTTTTCTGGCAGTGTCTTTATCTGAGGAGGGGCGAAACCAAGACATGCAGTCCACCTACCATTGTAACTGCTCGCTCTCTCAAGAATGGCCTGGGCCGGTCAACTCTGGGTCATTCTACAAAAGCAGAGACTGCAATATGTACATTAAAGCATGGTTACTACCTGCTGGGCTCCAACCTGAGCTCCACCACCACCAAGTTACTGAACCTCAATATTCCTCCGTTTCCTTATCTGTAAAATGGGGGCAGTAGTAATACCCCCTGCATTATGAAGAATAACGAGCTAAAATCCTGACGCTCTTAGAATGGCCCTGTACCAAGTGAGAAAATAATCAGGCAAGGCTATTATGAAAATAACACGCCTCTCGCTTTAAATGCTTTTGTCTCCAGAGATATCGCACTAAATGTGAATAGCCTTAGGTGTTGGTAAGCCTCTCGGGCTAAAAGTTTCTGGAGGGGCTTGGTGGACAGCAAACTGAGCACAAAACCCTGCCTCAAATCCATTACAGCAGCTGCTGGTGGGGTGGGTGGCGGTGCGAGAAGGGTGTAGTGAAGGCTGATAGAGATGAGCTAACCCTGTCATGGTTCTTTCCTGAAACCAGCAACACTCCCATAAAATGGTCTCAGCTCACTGATCAACAGGTGAGGGGAAATGGTCGCCTTTTGGTCCGACACCTGAGTGTGCGTAAAGCTGCCCAGGAAAGTGATTCAGTTTCCTATTTATTAGCTCATAGTGTGTAGAAAAGGGAGAAGGCAATGGCACTCCACTCCAGTACTCTTGCCTGGGGAATCCCAGGGACGGAGGAGCCTGGTGGGCTGCCGTCTATGGGGTCGCACAGAGTCGGACATGACTGAGTGACTGAACTGAACTGAACTGAAGGAATGCAAAGAGCTGGGGGTTTGAAGAATTTCTGCCCAGGAAGAGCCTTCCATGTGTGTGTGCTCAGTCTGTCTGAGTCTTTTGCGGCCCCCTGGGCTGTAGCCCGCCAGGCTCCTCTGTCCATGGGATTCTCCAGGCAAGAACACTGGAGTGAGTTGCCACGCCCTCCTCCAGGGGATGTCCCCGACCCAGGGATTGGACGCACGTCTCTTGCGTCTCCTGCATTGGCAGACGGGTTCTTTACCAGTAGTGCTGCCTGGGAGGCAGGAGATGTGTCCAGACCAGTGGCTTTGTGGGCAGTGGACGGATGCGAGTTTAAGAAACCATGTTGAGACCACCAGTGTTTCTGGAAACCAAGAGATGGGTAATGCTTCTTAAGCCTAAACTCTTAGAATAAAGCAAAGTCTGAAACTGTAAAAAAAAAAAAAAAAAAAGTCATGTAGAGTCTGTGAGCAGCCAGGGGGAGGGTTTCTCCAGCAGGCGATGATGGATCAGAGATGAGTTAGAGTGCAGGAAAAGGTATAACTTCAGCAGGGATTTAGACAGCCTGCTCTAGTAGCCACACAGAGGATGGATTAGGGAAAAGAGATGAAAGTCAGAAAAGTAAGATTTTTGTGCTAGACCAGGAAAGGAAACGAGAATCTCACTCATGGGGTGACCCTGGCAGTAAAAAGAAAAAAGAAAAAGGTCCACCTGCAAACCAAGATCCCTTGCAGAGGTAGAAACAGCAGGACTTGGCCACTGGCTCCACGTGGAGATGAAAGAGCTGGAGAGGAATATGGCTCCAGCTTTCCAAGCCAGGGAGGCAGGGATACCGACGTGAAGCTGTCTGAGGGCTGGTGCCTAGCTCAACAGCACAGTCTGTATCTCTTGGAGCTGTCTCCCCCCAGCTCGTGGCGTGCAGGACCACAGTGACACGCAGGATCTCGGTTCCCAGACCAGGGATGGAACCCGTGCTCCTTGCGGTGGAAGCGCAGGGTCTTAAACCACTGGGCCTCTAGGGAAATCCCTGCAGCACAGTCCTTGAAAAGAGCGGTTTCAGCCGAGTGGCTCCGGCAGGAACTAGCCGCGGAGTGTCGAGCAGTAAGTGGGTGGTGAGGCGGTGGAGGGAGACAGGAAGCGCTTGAGACGCTGGGGGCACAGGCCTGGGGTAGGGCTGGGAAGTCGCCGGGGCAGGCCCGGGGTAGAGGAAGGGGCTTTGGGGTTGGGGGACCCTGCAGTACCTGCTAATCCTAACAAAGGTTCTTCGTTCTGTTCTGAATGTTGTGGACACCGCGGGGGAAGGAGAGGGCGGGACGCATAGAGGCGGTAGCAGTGGCATGTACACACGAGCGTGTGCAAGCGGAGCAGACAGCTAGTGCAACGCTGCTGCATGGCACAGGGAAGGGAGGCTCCGAGGGAGGGCATGTGCATCCATACACGGCTGATTCCTGCTGCTGTATGGCAGAAACCAGCACAACACTGTAAAACAGTTATACTCCAATTTAAAAAAATTAAAGATTAAAAAAAACACGCAGGTTCCAGTGACGGTTATCCTCTGAGCGCCTTAAGTTGAAATTATCCCACGTTCTCAAAACAAAACGCTGACTGGAGAGGTCAGATCACCGAGGCAGCAAGCAACAGAGCTGGGGCCTAGAAACAGCAGCGCTCTTTCCGCCTTGTACTCCATGAACAGAACAAGAGCCAGAGACGCGAGGGCAGATCTCTGAAGAAGTAAGACCGCAGTGAAAGGAGCCGGGCGAGGCGCGCCGGCAGCGCGGAGGAAGTGAGGCCACGCCTCCTCAGAGCCAGGCACTCGGGGGCCACGAGGGGAAAAGGAGAACTATTTTGAGTGGCAAAGGAGGAAGCTGAGGTAACAAGGGCTGTGCAGCTTTGAGCTTCTGAGTAAAGGATGGGCTTATTGGACCTCAAAGTCATTATTCAAACCAAAACCCATAAAGGCTGTGGATGGTCTTCAGTATAGACGGACAGGGGAACCGTGTGGGCGCTGTTCACAAACCCCAAACGATTTGCAGAAGTTGCTCTAATAACACAGGGCAGGGTCTGATCAACGCAGTCCTGCTTTTAGTATAGTTAAGTGAGAATAAAACCCTCTTATGACCACATTTGACCAGTGTGATCAGTAATCGCTACCAAGTGTACCCACTGGTCTCTGAGCCTAACCGTGTGCTGGAAAACACACGGGTGGGGACAAAAAGTCACGGTGAACAATTAAAGAAAAAAGTACACAGGGTAAGGCTGCAGGAATCTACAGTATTCTGATGAGTGCGTGGTCCAGTTTCATATATCCGCATAGAATAAAATGAATAAAATCTTTTCAGTCGTCAGTCCGCAATAACCTGCTATAAATATATATATATATGGGCTTCTCTGGTATATATATAGTTATTTCCATGAAAAAATGAAGTAGCATAGAGAAACAAGTATGTCTGTGTTTATAAATTACCATTTACAGTAATATATGTGTTGGAGGTTTTGTAGAAATACACTTGCTGGAGTGAGACATCATTTTAAGAGAAATAAAATATTCCCCTCCAAAGTCATTACTGCCATTAGCCTTTGCTGACACAGCCCTAGCAGGACGTGTTCACATAAAAGGTTATGTCACCAGTAACATAGGCATAAGCTTAAGCAGCTGAGAAATAAGGAGACTTTAAAACAACAGTAGCCCAGTCATTGCCTTCTGTCCAGATAACTGATGACCTTGGCTCTGGAGAGAAGCAAGGTGACCCCGGCTCATTCCATACTTGTTATTCTTGTTTAGTTGCTAAGTCATGTCCGACTCTTTGTGACCCCATGGACCCCCCAGGCTCCTCTGTCCATGCGATTCCCCAGGCAAGAACCCTGGAGTGGGTTGCCATTTCCTACTCCAGGGGATCGTCCCGACCCAGGGATCCAACTCACACTTCCTGTATTGGAAGGCAGGTTCTTTACCACTGGGCCACCAGGGAAGCCCTTCCATGCTTAACCGTGGGAAAATTAACTAAGTTCTCAGAACTCCCATTTCCATGCCCACAGAAAGACAAAATGCCCAGTTAGTAGGAAAGGTGTGGGAGAGCTGGAACCAGGTACCCAATATCCCTGGCACGGAGCAGGTGCTCCGTGAACAACTCTATGTGGTCCAGCCTGCAGTGCAGAGAAAAGCACCAGCCTCAGAGCCCTGGGTTTGGCTCTGTCACTAAGTGCAAGGTCTTTTTTTAAAAAACATGTCCATCATTTATGACTCATGGGAATAAAGTCCTAAAAATATAATTATGGGAGTACATCAACATTTTTTTTGGCTGCACTGCACACAGCTTGGGGGATCTTAGTTCCCCAGGAGATCGAACCTGCAGCCCCTGAATTGGAAGCACAAAGTCTTAACCGCTGGACCACCAGGGGAATCCCAAGGGCAAGGTCTCCAACAAGGCATGTCCCATCCCTGCGCCACAGTTTCCTCATTTGTCAAACGAACAGAGTGGTTTCTGAGGTTCAGACTGGCGCTGAAAACTCCGCCTGCTCACCAGAAATGACTTTGTAAACTCCCTTAGCGGTCTATGTTAATATAGTGCCTTTTGTTGGCGGTCTTGTGGGGAGGTTTGTGGTGCAAAGCAGGTCCCTGAGACCACCTGGCATCTGGCAGTCTAGAGACGGGGCAAACATCAGGTGTGACAAACCCACAGCCTCTCCTCGTTCCTTCAACCACGGCTCAGACAGATATTCTGCTTTCAGCTGATTTATAACCTCCCAAATCATACATTTATATGAATAGAAGGAAAAGCTTCACAAAGGAAAGGCTAAAGTCCTGTTCCCCACGGGAGACAAAGCAGCCTGGTATCATAGATACTGTGTTGTGTAGGTCTTAGCCCTCATTTTCTAAAATTTTTATTGGCGTGTAGTTGCTTTAAAGTGTTGTTGTTAGTTTGTGCCGTCCATCCAAGTCGGTCAGCTATTACATAAACACACGTCCCCCTCGTTTTCGGATTTCCTTCCCGTTTACATTGGGGAACACTGAGCGGGGCTCCCTGCACCACAGCAGGCTGTCATTAGTCAGCTCCTGCATGCCTGGGCGTGTGCAGACGTCAGCCCCAATCTCCCAGCTCATCCCTGCGCCCTTCCCCACCTTGGTGATTCGTATGTTTGTTTTCTGTAATGATGCCTCTATTTCTGCCAAGCCCTCATTTTCAATCCCTGGTGGCTGTGACTTTGAACAAGTTACTCACGCCTCTGTGTCCTTACTGCCGTTTCTGCACAAGTGAGGCAATGCTTCCTCCCGTCTCCCCCGTGAGGCTCAGATGAGGTGCCAGGCCCAGAATGTTTGTTACTGGGAAGTGGGCACAGGACGGGGCCTGGGAGGCTCCCAACACCTGTCCTCAGCACCCCGGAAGGCACCCAGAGGTAAGCACGCGGGATGCACAGCCTCGGCCTCCAAGGCCACTCATGTGACTCAGTCAATGAGGACAACACGAACTCTTTGTCCCTAAAGGAAGACTTCCAGGGCCCAGGAAAGGCTCCGCGGAATTCATGCCAGTAACTGACCCACAGAAATGAATTACGAAGGGGGTCACACGATGAAGAAGGTAGAACAGTCTTAAAGTGTCAGAACCGGAAAGGGACATTTCTGTTCAGAACCCAGAGATCAGACCACATTTACTTTCTCCTGTGTACGGGGCATTTTCACTTACGTTAACATACTTATTTATCACAACCTGTCTGTGAAAGGTGTATCGGTCTCATTTTTCAGATGGGAAAAAAAATAGAAACAAATGCTCCTAAAGGAAATCATGGTAAGAACAGGAGCAAGAACAAAAGAAGTGAACGCTTCAGACATGGGTGCTTCACCTGCATCCACTTCTTCACTTACCTTCACAAGGAAACTTCTAAACCCAGGCACGCTTTCATTACTTTAAAACCTACTCACTTACTTGGCCGGCTGTCCCTGGGTCTCGGGGCGGCACGAGGCCCCTCCCTCTTCACCGCAGCGTGCGGGGTCTCTGGTGGCATCGTGCAAACTCTTAGTTGCGGCAGATGGCTCATCCCGGATGGGACCCGGGCCCCCTACAGTGGGAGAGTGGAGTCTTAGCCACTGGACCTCTGGGGAAGTCCCAGGCGTGCTGTGAAGAGTAAAGAAGAAACGCAAGGGATGTATGTTGTAGTAGGGAAAGACAAACGATAAAGCAGCAGGCAAACACAGCAACTACTCACAGTAAGTGACCACGAAGCAGAGAAAGGGAGGAGCTGCAGGACAGTCATCAGGAGGCCGCACTGTGGACTGAGGGCTCAGGGAAGGCTTCTTCGAGATGCTGAGGTCTGAGCTGCCCCCGGCTGAGGCACACATGCCATAGGGCCATTTAAGTCTTAAAGCAACCGTACGAGACAAGAATTATCACTGCCCCCGTTTTATAGCTGAAGAACTTGAGGCCCAGAGTTTGAAGAACTTGCCCAAAGTTTCACAGCAAACAGGGAAATCATGATCTGAACCTAGGAACCTTCGAGAACCTCCCTGAGGTGATGTACTCAAGATTGCAGAGTCAGTGGGAGCAGGGCAGGCTGTCCTGGCCCTCCTGACTGCAGGCCCAGTCTTCAGCATCTTCCACCACGGTGACTCTGGCCCATCTCCACGGACAGAAGCAGATAAGCAAAGGGACAAGGACAAGCCCGTGAAAAATACATTTTCTTATATTAAAGCACAAGAAAAGCACCCACGGGTGACAGACACACAGAACACACGAGTTAATGAGCGTGACGTTCTCCACAAAGAAAAACCATGACCCTCGTGTGGGTGTCGAGAGTACTGGCAGGGATCCCTGAGCCAGATACCTGTACATCTAAAAAATAGGCACAACCTAAAAGTTGAGAATGTTCTTTTATTTGGCAGAAATTTTTAGGACTTAAGCCCAGGAAGCAGCATCTCAAGGAATCCTGAGAGAACTGCCCTGAAGAGCTGAGGGAAGGCGTCAGGTCATTCAGAAGTTTTGAAACAAAAGGCAGGTAGCCTGAACATCAAGATGTTATTGTTAATTAAAGGAAATCAGACCTTCCAAATTAGGGAATTCAGTGCTTTTCCATGTATGGGAAGATGTAAGAGTCTGGCCTCACGGAAATCATTCCTTTCATATTGTTGTTCAGGCGTTCAGTCGTGTCTGATCCCATGGACTGCAGCACACCAGGCCTCCCTGTCCTTCACCATATCCTGGAGCTTGCTCAAACTCATGTCCGTCGAGTCAGTGATGCCATCCAACCATCTCATCCTCTGCCGTCCCCTTCTCCTCCTGCCTTCAATCTTTCCCAGCGTCAGGGTCTTTCCAATGAGTCAGTTCTTCAAATCAGGTGGCCAAAGTATTGGAGTTTCAGCTTCAGCATCAGTCCTTCCAATGAATATTCAGGACTGATTTCCTTTAGGATGGACTGGTTGAATCTCCTTGCTGTCCAAGGGACTCATAAGCATCTTCCCTGACACCACAGTTCAAAAGCATCGGTTCTTCGGCACTCAGCTTTCTTTATGGACCAACTCTGACATCCATACATGACCACTGGAAAAACCATAGCCTTGACTAGATGGACTTTTGTTGGCAAAGTAATGTCTCTGCTTTTTAATATGCTGTCTAGGTTGGCTATAACTTTTCTTCCAAGGAGCAAGCGTCTTTTAATGGGTGCCCTTGGGGCTCAGAAATTCACACTGCAGGGCCAGAATCACTGATGACTTTGACATCCTCGATTACTGATCAGGCAGGAAATACTCCACTTGTCATACCTTGTCTGAGATGCTCCCCCACACCCTGTCTCAGAACGTGGAAGGAGGCCTTGCCTCAGATCCAAAGCCAGTAGGAGGAGGCCCTGACTGCCTTCAGTGACACCATGCAGAGAACACAGAGCAAACCATTCAGATTCACGACAAGGTACAAGTTGGCTAACAATCCCGTTTCCTCTCATTTTATTATTTATCTTCAGGAGTCTGAGGGTGAAATGACGACACCCAGGAATTCAATGGTTGGAGCTTTCCCAGCAGAGCCTCTGAAAGGTCCCATTGCCATGCATGCTGCTCAGAAAGGGGTTCCCAGGAGGGTGCCTGTGGTGGTGGGCCCCACACAGAGCTTCTTCATGAGGGAAGCGAAGGCTCTGGGGGTAAGTCAGTCACCCTGCATTCCACATCCTAGGGACTCTCTGGCCTCTAGAAGCAGCTGCTACAGGCCAGGTACAGGATTCAACCTGACTTGAAGGTATCTGATCCAACATGAGGTGTTCTTTATGTCTGACACGGGCTGTGGGGGTTAGGGCGGGGGGCGGTGGTCAAACCAGGGATGCAGAGATTACTGCAGTTTATACTCCCATGCCCTGATCCTGAGACTTGCACAGTTAGGGGCCTCCATCCCAATTCATCACCAGTATCCCAGTATACCTGCCATGGAAATGCCCGGGTAGTGGGGGAAATGAATCTGAAGATGACAAAGGTCTTGGGCCCTTGAACGCTTGCTCTGGACATCTCACACCGCCCTTCCGCCCTCCTGCGGAAGTTCCGCCGTCAGCGCCCCTCTCCTCCCCACAGGCTGTCCAGATCATGAACGGGCTATTCCACATTGCCCTGGGCAGCCTCATGCTGATCCACATGGACGTCTACATGCCCATCTGTGTAACCTTGTGGTATCCTCTCTGGGGAGGCATCATGGTGAGTAAAACCTAGTAACCTTATTGGGGAGGGATGCAGACAAAAATGTTCAAAGCAGCTCCACAGGAATATACCAGATCACCTATGTGTTGAGGAAAGCATAGGAGTGGGGAACAGGTTGTCTGGTTGAAGTGCTTTAGAGGAAAAAGAGGCTGAGTTGAGCCCGAGTCTCGTGGTTGAGTCAGTGGTCATGCTTCTTGGGAATTCAGAGAAAGCGGCCCCACGTGGATGTCCACAGAGAGGGAAGACGCTGCAAGCACGACCTCTCCGAACTCAACGGCTGGGGTGGAGCTGGGTGGGTCCTAGACTGTACGGGTTGGTGTTTCAGAAAGCAAGAGTGGGCGGGGGCATTGCAGCTCCTCCCACCTGGCCCTTCTTCCGGACCATTCTCTTTAGTTCCTGTCTCGTGTGGTCAAACAGTCTCATGCCAAGTAAACCCCCCTCGCCTGTCAGCGGAGCAGTACGCCTCATGGCTGCTCCACGTGCAGCTTTCCAAGTCTGCAACCCTGTGTGCATGAGGTGTGAGGCAGTGATGTCTTTATCCCCATTACACTTTCAGAGATGAGCTCTGAAGACAGGTTCAGGACTGAAATTTTCAGGGCAAGG